>NC_065448.1:225947879-227147879 GCF_917563875.1 Diabrotica virgifera virgifera
GGGTGTCGTCGCATTCCAAGATATCCTATTTTTACGAAATAAAAATATATAAAGAGTTCTATATACACGACAATTTCTGATCTGATTTAAAGGACGCAAAAAAATACTATTCAAACTAAAAATTGTTGGAGACATAATTGGGGCGATAATTTTGAAAAACTTAAAAGTATAGCAGAACAAGACTTCAAAATTGCAAAAACACGGTTGCAAATTAACAAACTTACATTAAATTATGAAAAAATTAAATACTTATCTACCTTCTGCAGTGCAGTATACAAAAATATTGCTAACTTTTAATTCGTTAAATATAACAAAGATTAAATATATCGATCGGAGTATACATCTAAATCGTATTGTATATGATTTGTTAACATTTTGTTTTTTGAATGTACCTGATATCTTTAGAAACAAAGAAAATAGACGATTTTGTAGTTTAACATGTCTTTTGTGGATGCAAAGGTACAAAGGTATACATCGATATTATATTGTAGTCTTGTGTTTTATATTTCACAACGTATTATATTTTCCGTTTTTTGCGTTATTTTTTCGGGTATTAGCGCACTTATCACCGAATATTATAGTACAGGTCCCCGTGCGTGACAAGCTTTAGGTTCTTGACGTTCGGCAATATTTGTACTGCTTAGAGCTATTTAATATATTAAAACTATTATTATTACTATTATTTAAAATACAGAGATAAAATTCAACTTCAAGAAAAATTGTCAAATTATGAAACATGGAGAGAATTAAATGTAAAATGTCTTCATACTTTTGCTCCAAAGATATCAGAGAACAACGAATCAATATAAAGTCCATATCCAAATATATAGTCCATGAAATTTAAAAATATCGTTCTATCTAAAAATCTATAAATTCTTTGTTTAACATTTGTAGTGCCCAAGCATGGATAAAAGCTTGTAACAGACAAGATTTGCTATTTAAAATGGATTCACTATATAATAGTTATAGGATTTGTGAACTGCACTTTGAAGACAAGCTTATTTTAAAAGGAAATACAAGAAAAACATTAGTCCCTGACGCAGTACCTACAATATTTCCATGCAATATAAGCAATATAATTGACCACGGTGAAGATATTCAAGAACCACCAAAAAAGATTATCGTTTTAGGTTTGTGTACATTTCAGTTCAAAATAGTATATTGTACAACAAGTGAGAAAAAACACATATTTCTCACGAGCGCAGAAGTTTGTTGGCACGAGCCGATGGGGAGTGCCGCAAAAAAAGCGAGGGAGAAATAAACTTGCGTGCATAGAAATCCGCCCATTGAAAAATTTGGTCATTTTTGATATCTCGTATTTCCTAAACCTGTTGGCCAATTTAAGTGACTTCTCAATATGTTGTAGCTTGATTCTTAAACAATACCGCTGTAATCATATTATTGCTAAACAGGTAAATTTTCATTGTATACCGGCTGTACGAATCAAACTCTGTTTTTTTTTCTCAAAGTCGCATCACCCTGTGGAATATTCTAGCATATATAAAATACTAAAATTAACACCAAACTACAGCCTCAGGTTTTCTTAACATTCTGTTTTTTTATTCACTCGCTTATGTTGGATAATAAAAAAGTTAGGTACTTCAACAAGTAGACATGTTCTTCATCAATACAACTTTAAGGGGTAATTCTGCATGAAAAAATAATGACAGTTTGCTTTATAAACATATGTCCGCAAATGTTTCATTTCGGAGATAGAGGGTGTTGATTTTTTTTACAAACTGACGATTTATTTATTGTTTTAAAACCTGTTGAGATATGCAAATGAAATTTGGTTGGTTTTAAAAGGTACTTATTGCACATTTTTTGACATACAATTAAGAATTTAATATTCACCATTGGCGCGCATACATATTGTATGCACGCATATCTCGACCGGTCTTCAAACAATAAATAAATCGTTAGTTCGTAAAAAAATGCAACACCCCCTATCTCGGAATCGAAACATTTGCGGACATACCTACTTTTATAAAGCAAACTGTCATTATTTTTTCATGCAGAATTTTTCCTTAGAGTTTATCGGACTTATTTAGAAACACTCTGTATTGATGAAGAACATGTATAGTTGTTAAAGTACCTAACTTTTTTATTATCCAACATAAGCGAATTATTAAAAAGCAGAATGTTAAGAAAAACTGAGGCTATAGTTGGGTTTTAATTTCAGTGTTTTATAAATGCTAGAATATTCCACAGGGTGATGCGAAATTTGAGAAAAAAAAGATCAAAAATGATCAAATATTTAGGTGGGCGGATTTCTATGCACGCAAATTTATGTCATTTTCTCACGTGTTGTACACTGTATTTTTTCTATGGATGCGTTGTTATCAAGAGTTCAAACTTCAAAATAATTTAGGTGCTTTTAGGTATATTATATGCCTAAATTGAAATAAAATACATATACATATATCATCATCATTCTCTTTGCCTTATCCCTATGCGGGGCCGGCTTCCCTAATTGCATTTCTCCACACAATTCTATCTTGGGTCATATCAATGTTAATCCCCTTTACCAACATGTCCTGCCTTATCGTCTCCCCCCAGGTCTTCTTTGGTCTTCCTCTCCTACTCCTTCCAGGAATCTGCACTTCAGCTATTCTTCGTATTTGGTGATTAACGTCTCAACGTTGAACATGACCAAACCATCCTAACCTATGCTCTCTCATTTTGGCATCAATTGGTGCCACACCTAGACTTCCCCTAATATACTCATTTCTAATTTTATCAGAAGACGAAAGACTAAGTTTTCACTCTAATGGCATATAGCATATCCCACCAGAATGAAAACAATGGGAACCTTCTCTGGTTACACCTCCGAGGCTTCTACAATTTGCAAGCCATACGGATGCTGAGACTAAGGAAGATGAGGGAATTCTACAATTTACAATTCACGTCCCATCTGCTCAGCGCGGTAAAGTTCCAACGAGACTGGTTCCCTTCATACTCCACACAGAGTAAATGTAAATCAAAAATGAATAACCATTTTCAATTTCGTTGCAAAACGAAAATACAGCCGAACCATATTCCAGTCCAATCAGAGAGTGCTGCAAGCACCTCTACCGGTTTTGCAACGAAATTGAAAATGGTTTTGATTTACATTTACTCTGTGTGGAGTATGAATGGAACCAGTCTCGTTGGAACTTTACCGCGCTGAGCAGATGGGACGTGAATTGTAAATTGTAGAATTCCCTCATCTTCCTTAGTCTCAGCATCCGTATGGCTTGCAAATTGTAGAAGCCTCGGAGGTGTAACCAGAGAAGGTTCCCATTGTTTTCATTCTGGTGGGATATGCTATATGCCATTAGAGTGAAAACTTAGTCTTTTGCTAGCAGTTGCCGCTAGGGCATCTATGCCATTTCGTTCGTTGCAATTCGGGACTGCACGCTGGGGTTTGTTTTGGTTGGATCGGGGAGAGCAGCATATGTGCCTCCTGATGAGAGACTAATAAGTTTCGAAACCGGTAGAGGTGCTTGCAGCACTCTCTGATTGGACTGGAATATGGTTCGGCTGTATTTTCGTTTTGCAACGAAATTGAAAATGGTTATTCATTTTTCTAATTTTATCCTTCTTTGTCACTCCACTCATCCATCTAAGCTTTCTCATTTCCGCCACATGCATTTATTGTTCCTCTTTCTTTTTCACTGCCCAACATTCAGTTCCGTGCATCATAACCGGTCTTATGGCTGTTTTATAGAATTTTCCCTTCAACTTCATTGGAATTTTTCTGTCACACAACACACCACTCGCTTCTTTCCACTTCATCCATCCAGCCCTAATTCTAATGCATGCATCTCCATCTATTTCTCCATTACTCTGTAATAACGATCCTAGGTACTTAAAACTATTGCTTTTCACAATCATTTCACCATCCAAAGATACTATTTTATTTGTAGTAACTCCATCTTTAAATGAACATTCCAAATACTCTGTTTTTGTCCTACTAAGTTTTAAACCTTTTTCCTCCAGAGCTTGTCTCCACTGTTCCAGTTTTTGTTCTAACTCTCTTTCACTATTTCCTATTAACACTACATCATCAGCATACATTAGGCACCATGGAATACTACCCTGTAGTTTCGATGTTATCTGGTAGGTACTGAGAGGAGTTGCACATTATATGGTATCCATAGAAAAATCATATTTTTCTAAAGCAATATTTTATGATATATTTTTCATGCTAAGGTTTTTTTAGAGAATATTATTGTTTCCCGATCCACCGCAGAATTGAAAGAAAGAGATAAGTTTATTTCAAATGCTGAATGTTCACCTGCTATTATTCAAGGTAACTATATAATTTGACATAGGTGAAGTTGAAGTTAGATTGAATTCAACTTAGTTACAAGAGGTTGTAATACCAGACAATAATTTATTAATTAATCTAGACATAGTAAAAATTATTACAATATTTTACAATTATTTTTTGGCAATAACCTCTCAACTGTAATGGATTCAATAATGCGTACATTTCACAAACGATAAAAAATAGACCGTCGTTAAATCAACGTATGTTTTAGTCCCAAGTTCGAGTACATATGGTGATACATTATTGTTACCTACAGCTGCCACACAGACAGACAAAAATTTAAGCAATAGATCACCGCGAAAAGAAAAACTGAGACTGAAGATAAGACGTTTGCAAAGAAACAGAACCAAGTTGTTTGTGAAGCAAACACATAATAATTCCCGTAGAGATTTTTTTAAAATGTGTGACAAATTTTTGGATAAACCATTAGCAGAAATTGTAAAATCACATGTAACTCAAAAAGGAAAAAAACCAACGTCTCGGAGATACAGTCAAGACATGAAGCAGTTTGCCTTGGGATTGTATTTTTTAAGTCCAAGAGCCTATAAATACATTAGCAGTTTATTAACCCTTCCAACAAAAAGAAGCCTACAAAGAATTACGCAAAACATCCCGTGTAAGCCAGGTTTAGATAATGATAAAATTTTTAAAGCTCTTCAACTAAAGACCAAAACCATGCTAGATCAGGATAAGCATTGCCTACTCTGCATCGATGAGATGGCTATAAAGTCAAATCTTTATTTTGACCTAGGTTATGATGAAATAGTCGGATATGAAGACACTGGGGATGCAAAAGAGTATTCTTTATGTAAAAATGTTTTAGTAATCATGATCAAAGGTATTTATTCATCCTGGAAACAACCTGTTGCATTTTTTTTTGTTGGAACGCAGTTAAAAGCAAATAGTTTAGTACCTATTATTGAAAAATGTTTGTTAAAATTAAGTGATGTAGGTTTGTATGTTGACGGCATTGCAAGTGACATGGGTTCAAACTTCGTACAATTAACAAACATATTAGGAGTTTCTCCTGACAATCCAGAATTTGAATTGAATGGAAAACCGCTTGTTTACATTTTTGACCCATGTCACTTGATTAAAGCGACTAGAAATAATTTTCTTAAACACACTTTTAATTTTAAAGGTAAACAAACATCTTGGATGTTCGTTAGAGGCTTTTATCACCAAGATAAAAAACAATTCTATAGGTGTGCACCTAAACTAACAGATTCACATGTCAATCCCACAA
This sequence comes from Diabrotica virgifera virgifera, assembly GCF_917563875.1. Taxonomy (NCBI): domain Eukaryota; kingdom Metazoa; phylum Arthropoda; class Insecta; order Coleoptera; family Chrysomelidae; genus Diabrotica; species Diabrotica virgifera. The sequence goes on from NC_065448.1 coordinate 225,953,441, forward strand.
GTTTCCAAAAAATGAAGGTGGCTTTAGCTACACAAATTTTTAGTCAAACAGTAGCTTGTGGAATGAATACATACATGTCACTGAATGCACTTCCAGCAGACGCTATAGGTACGATAGAGGCGATACAATTCTTTGATAAACTTTTTGATTTATTAAATTCATCTTCACTGAGGCATCAAAATAAATTTAAGAATGTGTTTGATGGATCTCAATTTCAAATAGATTTTCTCGAGGAAGCGCTTGCATTGTTGAAAGATATTAAAGTATTTAAAACAGACGGTAAAGAGATAACAAATAGATTAAAATTTATTAAATGTTGGAGAATAACTATTAACAGTTTGTTAAAATTATGGGGAAATCTTACAAAACAAAATTTCAAATATTTGAAAACTCGACGTCTTAATACCGACTGTATTGAAAATTTTTTTGGCAGTGTTAGACAGCAGAGTGGAAATAATGTAAACCCGACTGCCATTGAATTTAAAAGAGCATTTCGTAAGCTGTTCTGTCAAAATTTTTTCCATTCAGAAGCAATGAATTGTAAGGATGATTTAAGTGAATTGTTGCTAAATATAAAATCTACAGACATAACTAAATTCATACACAAAGAAGACAAAGGTGTCAAGTGTCAAAAAGCACTAGTGCTTCCTGACAATGACTACAGAAAAGAAAATTTGTGTGTTGTGAATGCATTCAGTTATGTTTGTGGATATTTATTGAAGAAATGCCTTGAAATTCACTACTGCAATACTTGCAAAAAATTTGCAATAGCAAGTCAAGAATTGGATACCAGTAATTTATTTATTCATTTCAAGACATTCCACAAGGAAGAAAATATTATTGGTCATTTATACTCACCACCAAAAAATTTTATTGAATTTGTTTATATGCTAGAATGTCATTTTAATGCTAAATTCGAAACTATTTCCCGAGACCAGGGTGTATCAAATAAAATATTTTCTTCAATGCAGGAAATAAACTTTGATCATCCTTGTAAAAAATTTCCGAATTTGTACTTAAAAAAATTATTTATAAGATTGAAAATTTTTTATAAAGTTAAATACATTAACAATGAACTTAAAAGTAAAAATAAAAAAGAAAAAGTAGACAGAAAGAGAAAAATATTAGAACATGTATAATTAAAATTTGTAAGTTCATATTCACCAATACATATTTGTACCTGACTTTAAGCTCTTCCATTGTATCTTTGCACATGCATGAAATTATTCACGCATTACTTTTTATAGTAGGTCTATTTTTTACTCAATCCATACTTCATGAATGTAAATATGTTTGACAGTACAAAGCCCTTGAAAATTGAATGGGTGTTGGGTTTTGGCTTGACACAATTACCGACCTGTTGCCTGATACATCCAAAAAACTTTTCTAAACAATCTTTATTTATGCATGTTGTTTTTAAATACATTAAGTCCAGCTTTGAAAACTTTTCCCAGAGCTTTATATCACTACTTAATTTTTATTTTTATATTTATAACTTTTTTCTGAAAGCTTTATAACACTCCTTAATATTTATAATAATTTTTATTTTCAAACATTTATGAAATTTAATTTTTTTGAGATATCTTGATTATCCGAATTAATTATTTTAAGTTCACTCAAGAACTGCAAACTATCATTTTAAAAATTAATTTGAAATTTTTATCCATAAAAAACAATTTTTGTATTTATTGAGGTTTCGTAAAGAATTTGAATTTAAAATATCAAACAAATTGTCGAACCTTTCTATGACCTCAATAATTATTATACCAAATGCATCTGCAGGAACAGCGCCTAAAGTCATGTATATGTTCATTCAACAAGCTACGCTGTGTCTAAAAAGTTAAGCAGCCAACTTAAATCTCATCTTCTCAAAATTGGAAGGGTGTAAATGAGCATCTGTCAAGTTAGGGGAGCATCTAGAAAATTAAGTTTTGTCTTGTGCATAAAAATACTTTTTAATGTCATCTTCCCATCTCATCTGGGGTCGTCCTCTTGCTCTCTTTCCTGTCCATGGCCTCCATTGTTGTATCGTGATATTCCATATAATGTACGTTTGTCTGGCGTTATGACCTATGAAACTCCATTATAGCCTGGCTATGTGTTGTCCTGCGTCTTTGACTTTTGTGGTATTTCTTATCCAATTTTTTGTTTTTTAATTTTACTCCTAACATTTCTCTCTCCATGGCTCTTTTTGTCTTCTCATTATTGTATCCATGTTTGCTTTGGTCAAGGTCCATGTTTGGAATGCATATCTGAGAATTGGGAGTAAACTACATAATTTAGCTAATTCTAAAATGTTTGATCCCATATCACTTGAAATTGCTTCAACATTCAAGTTAATGCTTGATAATTTGATAACACAATCTTCAATAATAGGTTTAAGATCTCTTGATTGCACTTGCGATAAAACAGAAAAAAGCCAAAGGCTGCTTTCATAGAAAATATAAGCCTTTGGACATAATGACCAAAGCATTTGGACATATTGATGGATTTGGGACATGAGAGATGGAAAAAAATCATTTCATCACTATTTCATCGTTACATATCTGTCATAAAATAGGTTAGATTTGAGGGACATTATTTCATCGATACATAAAATAAACCTGGCATACATAACAGATTTTCTCTTTGAAGACTTATTTTTTTAAGAAGTGTCAGTAGTTTGCACAGGTAATTATAGGCTCAAGGGCTAAAAAATATAGTGTTAAAGTAAATTGTTTTATTTCTGCTGAATACCTATGTGAAATACGATTTTTTCTCTTTAAGTTTACATGTGATTTAATTAGTTCATTTAATTAATAGATTGTTAAGAAACATATCACACATTTTTAAACGCTTTTATTTACTTCAATAGTTTGCATCAAATCTTTAGACGTTAATTTGACTGACTTTTCTTCAATGCAAATGAATGAAAATTTGCAGACATATGCATTCGCGGGAACAATACACGAATAGTCAATAAAACTTTTTTTATGTTTATTAATTGTTTAAATAAAAAAACGATTTTAATGGAAAATGCTTAAATTCTCTTGTTTTTTACAATGTAGAAACTTCAAACTTTTACGGATTGTACCTAATGATATATGAACTACATAATTTTACTTTTTACGTTAATTGTTTACGTTATGCTTCATAAATAAACAATAGAGATTAAATTTTTTTGCCGATTCCGACTAATTTTCATGTTTGTTAATCATATGTTTTATACATATTTTGAAAATGTTTGAAATGTGTAAGACTATGTGTGTTTTATAATGTTTGAAAAGTGTAAGACTAAAAAGTAAAAAATAAAAAAATATGCAAAAAATATAGCACTACAATTCTAAAGCCTCAAGAAGGTGACATAGATCATTTTTATTCACAGTCTAAGACTCGACACCATACAGTAAGACCGAGAACACGTAGCAGCGAAGTAGCCGGATTCGCAATGCTAATTTTAGATCTCTTGCCAATGATTCTTAAAACCTCGATCAATATAAAATATTTACCACGATCAAATGCCTTTTAGAAGTCAATAAAAATAAAAAAAAAACAGTAGATATGGGTATAACAGTATGCCAACGAAAATATGTAATCCGCTATTCTGTTGGCAGCTATTTTGGATTTTCTATAATGAACTCTTTATTAGTAGTCAGGCCCTTTCATTTGATACCCATATTGAAGTAGTTGTGAAATTAAATAATATGTAATCCACCATTTTTTTGGCGGCCCTTTTGGATTTTCTATAACGAACTCTTTATTAATAGTCAATCCCTTTCATTTGATACCCATATTGAAGTAGTTGTGAAAAAATATGTAATCCGCCATTTTATAGCGGTGGACATCTTGGATTTACAATGACACTGAATGTATGTAGTGTATGTAATGTTACAAATCGGTGTAATTGTAACGATTCATATAAGACTTTTTTGATTATTGTTTAGATTGTCGCATATTTATATTTATAGAAATATACTCTTACAGTACTTCTTGGGTTTTTATTCGTTTTCTCCGATATTCGACTTAAAAGGAAAAATGTACTTTTGATAGGTTTCCAAGACAAGAACAATATTGACATTCAATTTCAACATAAAGTTTCTTGTTATCGATCACGAACATTTGTCACCCAAAGAGAATTGGAACTTTCAGAGTTTGTGACATTTCCGTGACCGTTACAATGGCTGTGTTTTTTTTTCGATAACCTATATTAAAAAATATAATTTATTAGGAAATACCTCGACGAACAAATTATATCTTGTATCAGCCCAAGCCAAAAACAAGCAGTGAATGTCACACTTACCGTAATAAATAGATATATTTTATTATTGGTCTTTCAATGCCAAAATCAGGATAAACAAAAAGGTATTTTCATTTATGGTTCCAATCCATATGATTTTCAGTAGTAATTGCACAAGAGCTCTGAAATTATTGAATTTTTCCCGAGTGACACTTTGACAGTTTTAATTTAAATTATGTCAAAAGTGTCACGAGAGCAAAAATTCTATATTAATTTCAGAGTTCGAGTGCAATTTGTTGCGATTATTTCATGAATAAAACTGTTTAAAACCAAAATTTTATTGCAATTTATTTATGTAAGTACAAATTAGTACCATTAAACACACAGTTTTTATAAATATTTGACGATTGAAAGTCATCACTTTTATAATTTTTAAAACATTAATTGTCATTAATGTCACTGAATGTATTTTTTTGTAGCAACGAAGGGCATCTGACGTAATATACTTAACGACGGGATATTATCAAAAATTATCACCTTAATTTGCATTTCTGTAGCTTTCTATTGGTCAGAATCTCCTATGAATGAAATAATCACCATTATTTTGCATTGTGCGATATATTTGCAACCTTTTGTAAATCAAAAATAATTCCATTATTATAAAGAATGCCAACAAAAGCCGGCCCTGTACGCAACTTTTTCTTGGTGAGATATTTTATATTTATTGAAAGTCAACATAAATGTTTAATTTTATTTACGAATTTATATTATGTGATATGCCCACTGACTATTGCTTCGATGGCCGCTCTGGTTGCTTTCTGGTTGTTGTCGGCTTAGCCACGAAAGATCAAAGGCGTGTCGTTTCTCTGTGGTTATTGTTCTCTGGAGTTACGCTCAAAATAAAGTTGGCTCTCTTTTTTTTTGTAAAAGTTCATGAAAATCTCGCCGTGTTTAGCTCTCCAAATGAAATTAATCGCTACCGATTTACAAACAATTTACTTACCTATCTATTTTTTATATGATCTGTCAGTCTCACCGGTTTAAAGTGTTTATTTTTGAAAGGGTTATAATTGAGAAAGTTTGAATGGGTCACTAATCACGAGTGTATGCAAATTTTGAACAGCCATATCTTAACCAATTTTTGTCTTACGGAAAAACAAAATGAAACTAGCATATTTATAATAGCAAAACCTACATTTTTTTACTCTTTAAGATTTTTCTTATCACTAATACTTTTTAAGTTATTTTGAAAAAATGAAATTGTTCAAAAATTTAAAAAAAAAATTTTTTTTACTATAAACCATACCAATGTTTTCAAAAATAAGCACTTCAAACCAATCAAACTTACAGATCATATAAACAATACACATACATACAGTTAAAATAGATGGTAAAGCCAAACGATTAATTTCATTTAGGGTGCTAAATAGAGGGAGGTTTTCACGATTTTTTTTACCAAAAAAAGGGTTAACTGTATTTTCAGTGCAACTCGTTTATTTTTAATGCTGTAAACTTTTGTAAAAAACAAATAAGAAACTTTTCCCGAAAAACGCTTCCTCCTTCAATGATTTCGCGTTGAATTATTCGATTTGGAATTAAACGAATAAGAACGTATTTTTCATGAGCTACAACTTTGCGTCTTCTCAATCTGTAGACTTTACTGATACACCATTTTTTTTTTCGTTTTTTTATAGGCTACACTTTTGCTGAAAACATTTTTTTCGATAAAAGATTTTTTTTTGAGTTATTTGGGAAAAACGGTCTGAAAACGTAGTTTTTTTGTCGTAAAATCAAGATTTTAAATCGCGAATAACTCGAAAAGTATTGACTAACGTAAAAAACTTTATAGAACAAAAGGTGCTTAAAATAAGTCAATTTATTTTAAGCACGCGTTTTTCGACCCCCGAGAAGGGGTAAATGTCACCCCCCAAGTAAAAGCAACCAACGCAACGGCAACGGCACAAATTCAACTTTGAATTGGAGGGCAAGTAGAACCTAAATCCAAATTTTCATGCAATTCGGAGTTGCCCCTGGAAATTACACTCCAAAACGGTCATCTATACAGGGTGTAACGAAAATACAGGTCATAAATTAAATCACATATTCTGAGACCAAAAATAGTTCGAATAAACCTAACTTACCTTAGTACAAATATGCACATAAAAAAAGTTACAGCCCTTTGAAGTTACAAAATGAAAATCGATTTTTTCAAATATGTATATCGAAAACTATTAGAGATTTTTTATTGAAAATGGACATGTGGCACTATTATGGCAGGAACATCTTAAATAAGAATTATAGTGAAATTTCCATAAAAATTTTATGGGGGTTTTGTTCCCTTAAACTCCCCCAAACTTTCGTGTACGTTCCAATTAAATTATTATTGTGGTATCATTAGTTAAATTCAATATTTCTAAAACTTTTTTCCTCTTAGTATTTTTTCGATAAGGCAGTTTTTATCTTTTATCGAGTTGCGGCTTTTTTTTAATATGTTTACATAAAAATTTTATGGGGGTTTTGTTCCTTTAGACCCCCCAAATGTTTGTGTATGTTCCAATTAAACTATTACTGCGGTACTTACAGTTAGTTAAACACACTGTTTTTAAAACTTTTTGCCTCTTTGTATTTTTCGATAAGTCGCCTTTTATCGAGATGTGGTTTCTTTTTTAATATGGTTTAAAATATACCTAAAAATGTAAATCATAAATAAATTTTCCTATTATTACCAAGTCTCCATAATCGTACATAGCGATATACAAATATGTGGTGGATTTGACAAATATTCAAAATATCTCGATAAAAACTGACTTTTTGAAAAAGTACTGAGAGGCAAAAAAGTTTTTAAAATATTGTATTTAATTAACGGTACTACAATAATAATTAAATTGGAACGTACACAAAAGTTTGGGGGGTTTAAAGGAACAAAACCCCCATAAAATTTTTATGGGGTGTCAAAATTTCACTATAATTTTTTCTTAAGATAACTACTACTATAAGAATGCCACATGTCTATTTTCAATAAAAGATATCTAATAGTTTCCGATATATTGGAAAAAATCGATTTTCATTTTGTAACTTCAATGGGCTGTAACTTTTTTTATGTGCACTTTTGTACTGAGGTAAGTTAGGTTCAATCGAACTATTTTTGATCCTAGAATATGTGTTTATATTTATGACCTGTATTTTTGTTACACCCTGTATATGATAAAAATAAATTAGGGGGAGGCATTAAAAATTAGAGGGTGTCAGAAAAAAATAGAACGAGTCAGGAAAAATTAGAGGGAGCAAGTAAAAATTGGAGGGAGATTGGATAAAATAGGAGGAAGTCAGAAAAAATTGAGTGAAGTGACTATAGAGGGCAATTAGACGGAGATGCAACGCCGAAAAATCTCTCTGAATTTACTAGAGCTAGTTTTTTCACAGTTGATTACCGTGATTGTGCAGAGAAACATACTGCGGTCGGTCAAGCGAAACGTAGAACAGGTGGTACTGACAGCTTGTCAAAGTTGCTTGCCTGCGGAGGTAATTAAATCCATTTACTAAGGCTGAAAATCAGTACACACATTCTAAATTGAATATAAATAAAGTTATTATAGCCGGTCAGCTGTATGACGGGACAGAGCCGGTCGGTCGGCCCCAATGAATGTACAGGGTTATTCAATGTATTTTGACCCCCTTGTAAACTGCTTTATTTACAGAATTAGAAAAAAATGCATTCGATTTTTTAATTACGATTTTTTGACATATATTGTTATGATCTGCTTCTTATTAATTTTATATTAATTATTATTTATTTGATTAATTATTTAATTGTCGCAAATCATACATAAAAATGAATAAAAAATCTCAGGGTGCCTTTTTATACTATTAAAAAAAATCTAAATTATCTCACGTTATACTTATCTTCTCTCGTGGGTTCAGTATCTCTTAGTTGATCCTATTCGGGATAAAATAGGGAAAAGAATTAAAGCAAAATATTAAAATAAACATACAGAATTGTCTTTTATTTATTAAAATCAATACTCTAAAATCTATCAAATCTAAAACCTGTGGACACAGATGTCCGAATGAAATTTTTACCACTTAAATATTATTATAGTTAAAAAAAAAACAATTTATCGGTTTGTTCCCGATGACTTTGGTAAAACAAACTAAACAAAACAAATTTATGTATTCGCAAGATTACCTATATTTACTATTTACTTTTTGAAATATTGGAATTTTAATTCATATGCTTTTTACTCAAAAATTTAGTTTCCGAACATAAAAATCTCTTTCACATAAATTGACTGACCTTTTGCTTCACTCACTCTGATGTCTTCTCGTGACCCAAAACAGCTCTCCCTCGTTGACTATGTTAAAGGCTACTCATCAAAGCTCTCTCCGTTCTCCAGCTTCAAAACTATCAGCATACCAGCACCAATTCTCCAACAAGCCGGGCCTCTTTTGACACGTACTCGATTCAAACAAAACTCCAAAAATTCTCTGCTCTCCTTCTCACAATAATACAGAATCAAAGAGGTATTTCGTCTCAATTTGATCTGTCACTCGTTCCACTTTTCAACACTATTCTCCACTATCAAACAGCCACTGGTACTTGCTAACTATCTATCCACGACAACGTCGAACTGCTCTTCAGCGATGCCAAAAACATAATCATTTCTTTTTCAAACTCTCTCAATCATTCAAACCACTTTTCCCCTTCCAACTTGCCAAGAATCAGAAACAATCTTTTCCATTCGACAAACAAACAGTCATTTTCAAAATTATTCCGACCATCCTTAATTACTTTCGGGGAAACTCTACAACATTTACTCGGGTTGAAACAAATATTAAAATTCCAAACTTTCTTTTAAAACCACTCTTCTAGAAATTGATAATTACCATCTTCCTGTGGATTCTATAGTTCCCGTAATACAATCTTTTCCATTTTGAAACTAAATACATCGGCTTTTTCACTTTAATTATTCACAAAAGTCTTTAATGGTTCATCGGAAAGCTCATTAAAAGAGAAATCTACTTACATCCAAACTAAATTCTAATAAATATTTACAGATCAATATACAGGGTGTATTAAATTTATGTGCCCTCGTTATTAAAAAAAAACTTTAATTTAATTTTCATTTTGCCTTTGATTGATAAATTGAAAACACAATAATATATATCGTACTAGTGACGTCATCCATCTGGGCCTGATGACTCAATCGACTATTTTTTTTAAATGAGAATAGAGGTCGAGTGCTAGCTCATTTGAATGGTTATTCAATCCTCTATGCAATAATATAAACATTAAGATCATTATTTATACAGGGTGTCCAAATTTTTTTTTAAATTATTAATTAAACAATTAATTTAATTAAAAATTTTTTTTGGACACCCTGTATAACCAATCATGTTAATGTTTATATTACTGAATAGGGAATTGAATAACCTTTCAAATGAGCTAGCACACGACCCCTATTCTCGTTTAAAAATAGTAGATTACGTCATCACGCCCAGATGGATGACGTCCCTAGTACGATATATATGTCAAAAAATCATAATTTAAAAATTGAATAAGTTTAGTATTTTACATTTTTTTAATTCTGTAAATAAAGCAGTTTAGAGGGGGTCAAAATATAGTGAATAACCCTGTACATTCACTGGGGCCGACCGACCGGCTCTGTCCCGTCATACAGCTGACCAACTATAATAACTTTTATTTATATTCAATTTATAATGTGCGTACTTATTTTCAGCCTTAGTAAATGGATTTAATTACCTCCGCAGGTAAGCAACTTTGACAAGCTGTCAGTGCCAGCTGTTCTACGTTTCGCTTGACCGACCGCAGGATGTTTCTCTACACAATCACAGTAATCAACTGTGAAAAAACTAGCTTTAGTAAATTCAGAGAAATTTGTCAGCGCTGTCTCTTGGACTAAATTGATTGTATCCCCATCGCATGGCGACTAGCAAAATCACTAGTCACTAGTTATTAAATACTAACCTTAAAATTTCTAATTTTGACGTTAACGTTATCAGGCAGTGCCAATTCAGACGAAATCTCGTTCTTATCTAACTCTTTCTTTACAACATCTAAAACGTCTTCCCACGACGAAAAAAGCAATACTTTGACGCCTTTATCTTCTTTCTTCAATTCCATTAACACTTTCACTATTTGTGATATCTTCGTGGAGTAAATGTATTTTTCTATTTTAGGGCAGTCTGTAACTGTTTCTCTGGCGTCAATGTATGAGACTTTATGCAACTGTCTATCTCTGCATACAGAACATTCTATAAAGTCTTCTGCAACCTAAACGGATTTAGACGAAGATTAAAAAACTTAATTTAAAATTATTTCATAATAAATATTCCTATTGTAACGATCCAAAAAACTTTTATTGAAATTCCATTTAATTTCGAACGCAATAACTTTTACTAGACCCTGTATAATTTATTGCGATGCGTTTTGGCCATTAAATATGTTTAGTTTGAACGGCTGTCCAAGAGAACTACTTTTTATTGTTTATCTTTCGAAGTGTTTGTGTTCGAAAATGTCCACCTGATGATTCGAATAATTTTCTATAGATTGTATCCAAACGAAGAAATAAACATTGAAGAAGCAGAGGTAACGAAAGCATTAAGGAAATTAAAAAAAAAATAGAAAATCACCAGGAGAGGACAGAATATCGAATGAACTTCTAAAATACGGAGGACAAGATCTTACCAAACAATTATTAAAACTAATCAAAAAAATAATAGAACAAAACAATATACAGTATTTCTCATGATCATCTTTCAGTGCGTCACAGTTTTTCGATTTCTTTCTAACGCATTAAATTGTATGTGACAGAAAAAAAGGCACGTCGGTGATTACATTTCGTCGGTGACATTTTTATAACATTTATTCTAGTTATTCTAGTTGTCGATAGATGGCGCCATAATAAAAAAATATTTTTTTTAAATTAGATAATAATATTACAAATATAATCTGTATAATTTATAAGACTATACAAATCAAAGAAAATACCATTTTAAAATGCAAGAAACACATTTGATTTGTTTTTATTCCAAATAGAAAATAAAATGTGACAACTGTCACATTTAACTAAAATGTCATTTTATAATAAATGTCATAAATGTGTATTATCACGGAGTTACCCTTTTTCCTATCATTTGTTACGCACTGAAAAATGATCATGAAAAGGACAATACCATAAGAATGGAGATCAAGCATCCTAATATCTCTCTTCAAAAAGGGAGAAAAATCGAACCCGAAGAATTACAGAGGAATTAATTTATTAAACACAACACTAAAATTAACGATCAAAGTGATAACAAACAAGGATTCAGATCCGGAAGATCCTGCGTAGACGATATATTTATAATGAGACAGGTTCTAGAGAAATCGTTAGAATAAAACAAACCGGTATACTTACGTTTCGTGGTCCCTAAGGCATTTGCCAGGGTCAAATTAAAGGACGATATCCATTTATTGTACGCAAGAGAGGTATCTTTAGGAATAATTCAAACGATCGAAAAATATCTACCAGAACAACACAATAAAAGTAAAAGTAAATGAACAACCTGATCATGGATGAAATAATAAAAAAAGTAAGAACAAAAACAAGATACCAAATGGGTGAAAAACAACTTAAAATAATCTGCTATGCAGATGACGCAATACTGATCTCTCAAAGTGAAGATGATTTACCACGTATGCTGCACTAATTTAATATAACCGCTAGAAAATTTAACATGTTAATTTCCCCATGTTAATTTTAAAAATAGTAAATGCATGGTTATAACAGTAAATCTAATAAGGTGTAAATTAGAGCTGGAGCAACATATAATTTTTCTCATTCAATGACAGTAGATATGAAATGTACGTCAATTTGACAATTTCAATTGACAATATGAATTATTTAAGAAAGTTGCAATATTTCTCCGCTATTCGCGCACGATCGTTTCACGTATCCCTTCCAAGTACTTACACACCGCGAATACTGAAAAGTAATTGGGGTTTGCTTAGTAAAAAATTTTTGTAACGCCATCTCTTGTCAAGATACAGGTCGTTGAAAAAAAATTTTACACATTTATTACGATTTTGCCGAAACTACTGTCAATATTGTAATACAATTTAGTGAGTTTTAAGAGGTAGTTATTGTGCATTTTTTGACACACAATTAAGAATTTTATATTCGTCATATACGCGCGCATACGGGTAATGGTCTGAATTTTTTAAAGAAAAAAAAATAGAACGTCACTGAGACATTTCAAATTAGAAATCATTTTTGAATTCGTGACAATTTGTGACAAAAATCTATTCTCTCTTTTATTCATACGACGCGCCATTTTCATACAAAAAATAAAATATCTTAACGCTTCCAAAGTATTCTCATTAAGTTTCTATAATGTACATATTATTCATAAAATCGTAAAAAATGTATAATTTTTTTCTTCGACGCCCTGTATCTTGAAAACGGGTGGCGTTAGAAAAATTTCTTACTAAGCTAACCTCAATTATTTTTCAGTTTTTTACCTATGTTAGAGACGGTGTTACCTTACTCTGAAACATCCTGTATTTAAAATGCTTTGGAAGCGTTAAGATATTTTATTTTTCTATGGATTCTATACAATGTGCAACTTCTCTCACTACTTACATACATTCAAAATAAACAATTTCTCAAGCAGTGAGAAAAGTCGGCGATTGCAGTGAGAAATATTTTTTCTCACGGGTTCTCCTACGGTTTTCCGTACATATGATCGCCGTTTCCATGGTAACATACACAATACAAACACAATTATTAATGTTGTCAAACAAAATGTGTTGAAGCAAATCTTACCAGGAATTACCCTCAAAAATGTACCATAACTACTTCTTAAAACCCACCAAATTTAATTACAATGTTGCCAGTAATTTCTGAAAACTCGTAAAAAATGTGTAAAATTTTTTTGTTGTTCAACTAACCATCTTAAAAACGGATAGCGTTACAAAAATTTTTTACTAAGCAATCCCCAATTATTTTTCCAGGGAAATAGAATTAGAATATAATTCATTATTACCTGCTGTAACATCACTTCTATACACTCGAAACAATAGTAATGTCCACAGGATAAGGCACACCAATGTAGTTCCAGTTGATTGTGACAAATAGGGCAAGGATATGGACCACGGCCTTCAGAAAGTTGCTTGTTTAGATCAATGTGCTCAGCCCAAAGCTTCTCAAACTTTCTTGTTTTCTCACTAATATCGGTTTGATGTAATTTCAACTGGTGATCTAGCTGAAGAAAAAGCAACAAGTGAAAAACGTTTGATTTGTTAAGGAGTTACATAGATGTTGAAAGAAAATAAAAATAACTTTTTTAAATAATTGTATTTTAAAAACTAAAACGAAACTTTAGCATATGAGTAAGTTATAAAAAAACTTTTCAACTAAAAATATTGAAAATTGTCGATTTTTTCTGCAATTTTCCTCGTCTATCTTTTTTTTTTGCGGTAAGCATTTCGCTGCAGGTTTATCTCAAAGGCAAGCGTCCACAGTCCCACATCGTACGCAACGGATTGTAGTTTCCCTTGTACAAAAACTTATGTAACTGCGTTCACTAATCCGCATCGTACGGATCGCATTATCGGCAATGCCGATGGGTTGCTTCGAAAGGCAACTTTTGCGATGCGTGCCGATGAATCATTCGGAATGCCGATCAGTGGACGCACCCCATGCGTTCTGTTCGGAATTTCGCTTGGTCCAGTGGGATACTTGCATTTGACGATCGTTTTGTCCGTAATGAAATAAGCAAACACAGTTTTAACTATTATTACAGGCCATGATAAGTTGATTATGGGGATTAAAATATCATAAATATTACTCATTTTTCATGTTTTTTAGTCTTTTTCAAGATATCTTGAGTATCGAACTATGAAAATTATTCTCGTTAAAAAAACAACACATTTTTCTATCTTAGAGCAATGAAATTAAAAAAAAAATATTAGACTTGTTAATGATGTTTCTGAGAGAAGTGTAAAATTGATTCAGGACATTTCATTGTCCCTCACACAAGATGAAAAAGCAAGCAAATTATGTTACAAGTACAGTACAACCTGCCATATCCGGACCTGTCATATCCGGACCTCCCCATATCCGGACGGTTCTGCGCCGTCCGGATTTACTGAAATCTACCGAGAAAGGCAATCCTGCTGTTGGACAGCGCACTAAAAAAAGAACTAAGAGATGGCGAAATAATGTATTATAAAATCTATAAAACGTGTATATCGACGAAAGTTATTGACGGCGTTGATTACTGGAATGTATGAAGGAGAAAACGTTTCAGAGACTGTAAAAGAAGTAGTGGTCTTGATATCCGGATTTTTTCATATCGGTCTGACGCCACATTGATCCGGATATGACAGGTTTTACTGTAGTTGAAAACCTAAAAAAGTATTTTACCGATTTCAGAAAGGTAACTTTAATTAAGCTTTAAAGAAACTTACTGATGTAGTTACTATTTTCCACTTATATCAAATTGTAACAGCTTTGTGTATTCCTTTATATTCAATTGTATAATTACTTAGTCGGTCTAGACGGTCCAGTTGGCAAAGGCGCAGTCGATCGACAAGTTTAGTGGTTTGCGATCGATGGCTCGAGCCTCAGCCAGGTCAAGAAATTATTAAAAGGCCAACGCCGTAGTATAAAACTCAATAGAGTCTACGGCTTGGTCTGGAATAAACTGGCGTCTGATCGGCCTATGGAGGAGCGGTACGGCAAGGGATAAGGGCTTGCGGCTTGGTGATACTCCTCCATAGATCCCTACCGAAGGGCGTTGACACGCCTAAGAACGGTGTATATATATAGTTACTTAGAAGATGGCTGATATTATGCGGTCTACCGTCGTGTTTCTGCTATAGCTTGCGGCCTACCGAGAGAATTGGTGTGTAAGCTGTAATATTACTATGCCGATAAAAAAATGTTTACAAATCATTTTAGAATATATTTTTTTAAAAACATGTAGAGTTTGTGTAAGGTTTTATAAGCCTTAAGTTAATAATTTTCGAAATATGTATTTAAAATGACATATGAGTTTTATCAGTATAGTGTCAATTTTAAATAATTTAATATCTTTGAGTTAGGTATATCAATATAAAATACAATGGAAATACACTTTTTTTGCATTTTTTTTAAATGGTACCTGTATATTGTATATTAGTATTGCATTTTGTAGATATTTTGTAGATATATTTTATGTTTTTTCTACGGATTTTTTATTACTAAACAGATACATTAAAATATCATACTAATAAATGTAGTTAATATGTATAAATTAATTATTAAATTAAATAAACAACCAATTTTAAAGTCTATCTTAGTAATTTTTCTACCCTAGCAGGTAGTGGCATCGGCAATCCGATCGCTGCCGATACAGTGGACGCAGTATGAAAAATTAATCCGATGCGTCCGATGCGGACCTGTGGACGCTTGCTTTAAATCAAAAATTTTCTTATGCCCCCTGGCACAGTATTAGGCAAAAAATCAGCAGCGTCACTCCGCGAAAATCCTTTGTTCTCTAGGTTCCATATTGGTGAAATTGTCACCAAATTCATCGAAAATTTTAGTCGTTCGCGCAGATGAATGACAGATAACGGCATCCTACGCTTGTCGTGATTGGTCGTTATCGTCGCGCATTCAAAATGTTGTCGTTCAGTCCAAAAAGTTGATTCCAAAGTTGTAACCGTCAAAATTCGAGTGATTTAACTGATTATTTAGCATTCAACTGTGACCTTGATTTGTGATTAACAGAAGGTATTGAAAAAATAATGAAAAGTTTGAAATAAATTTTTGTCTCATATTTCTTCATATTTTTCTGATCCTGATCGTTTTTAAAACATTCTTTTACATATAAAACAAGAACGGGCCGACCGATTGAAAATCCCTTCGTTTAATCACGAAACAATACTATGAAGATGAACTGTGCAAAGTTTCAGCAAAATCCGTCTATTCGTTCTCGAGAAATCGTGCCTACCGCACTGAAAAACAAGTAATCGGACTTCGCAAGTCCTAGGTTTTCACCCAAAGTAATCGAAAATAGAACTGGAAGTCGATATTTGAACCATTCAAGTAACTTTGCGTCGATTGATATACGATTTTACTAATTTTGAGTCATTTTTACTAAACTTTGGGTCATCTTTGTTTAAACAGAAACGACTTCAAAAACGGAGTTAAAGAGTCAAACTCAACTTTTCAATAGTGATGGGAATAATCGAATTAATCTAATAATCGAAAGACGGCTACTCGAGTGATTTTAATAATCGAGTTATTATTCGAATTATGCATCACTCGTATACTATTAATATCTGATGGTCATTTTCTGAACTCGAAACTTGAGAACTCAAGGTCATCGTTACATGATGAACATGCAGAACATGTGAATACAAATATTCGAATGTTTTATTTTCATTCGAATGAATTACTCATCACTCCTCTGGCATCTCTCTCTTTTCCCATTCAAAAGGCAAATCGGATATTCGAATAAGCTGATTTTCCGAATACAATCTTCGAGTAGTTCGAGTGATCTAATAATTCGAGTGATCTTATTCAAGTTCTCGAGATATCTCGAGTTATTTCAATAATCGAATGGTCGATTATTTTTCATTCGAATTATCCCATCACTACTCAATACGCTTCGATTGACGTGTTACATGCACTATGTTTGCGACTATAATAGCATTTCTGGTTAGAATTTTTTAAGCGAAAATGATATAAAAACCAAAATTTAAATTTTTTGTTCTCATCTTGCTAAGGCACGTCGAATGATATATCGCTTATACTATTTTCGACTTTAAAACGGTACTTACGGTTGCAACTCTAAAACCGGAAGTCCGATGTTAAATTTCTCATCTTTAATACCATTCTTAGATTAGTTCTTGGAAGCTTTCATTCGACACCTCATTTGTCATTATATCTGTATTAATAACGGATGAGTTGTATTCGCGGATGGTCAAACAGACGGACAAACAGTCATGAAACCGGAAGTATCTATTTGTTATCGTCTTGCGAACGCGCGTCGAATAATATATCACTTGTACTATTCCGCTGACTTAAAACAGTACTTATGGTCGTATTTCTAAAACCGGAAGTCCTAGGCCAAACCTTTAGTACCATCCCTCGAATATAAGCTTTCATTTGACACCTCATTTGTCCTTCTACCTGGTATAATGACGGAGGAGTTATATTCACGGTCGGACGGACAGACAGCCTAGGTCAAATTTCTCACCTTTAGTACCATCCTCGGATTATAAGCTTTCATTTGACACCTAATTTGTCATTCTACCTGCTATAATGGAGGCGTTATGTTCGCCAATATTTTGAAGGTTACGTTTAACAGGGTAATTCCTTTGTAGTTATCACTGTTTGGTCTCCTTTCTTGTGAATACGTACAATTATACCTAAGTTCCAGACTTCTGGTAGTTTTACCTGCTTCCAAATTAGTTTACCAGCTAGAAGTCAGATTTTTTCCGCCATGTTAAGAGTTCAGAAGGTATGCCATCTGATCCAGGAGCTTTGTTTTCTTTCAACCTTTGTGATGCTTTGATGACTTCTTTCTTTGTTGGGAATCTTCCTCTCTTTCGTCGTCCATGCATTCGAGCTGAATTTCTGCTTCTGGCAACCTCATCTCACTTGTATTTTTTAGTCTATACTCAAAATTTTCTGCCACCTTTCTAGTGTCTGGTTGATTCTATAATTTCCCCTGTTCTATTTCTAACTATTGATAGTCTAGGTTTGAATTGCTTTCTGGTCTGGCTAATCTTGTAGAATTCTCGCGTTTTCATTTTTGTATTGTACTTTCTAGTTCTTTCAGTTGGTTTTCTATATGCTCCTTCTTTCTTTTCAGTATTCGTTTTACGTCATATCTCAGGTGCATATGCTCTTCTTCTGCTTGTCTCGTTCTTCGCGTTTGAATCCTTGCATATGCTTGATTTTTTTCTTTGCGTTGCTTGTGCATATTCGTCATCGTACCAGTTCGACCCTATTTTTTCACGCTTTTTCCTTTTAATCACCTCAGTTGCTAATCTTAAGAGGAAACAGTAGCGATCAACAGGTAGCGAACACGCGTTCCAAGATTGCGGCTGTAATTTTGAATATTTTTTCGAAATATTTGGCACACGTATTCGTAATATGATAAAGAATGGCGGTACAGAGCCAATTTGAAAAATATATTAATGTGTGGAAATTACTCTGTAATTAAATATAATATTAAAAAAACGAGTCTGTACCGCCATTAAGAAGAACAAAAAAATACACTTTCTTCAAATAAACTTTTTTATCCGATGCCTAGATTTTGTGTCATTTTGGAACTACTAAAATTTTTTATTTCATTAGTAGTTCCAAAATGACAAAAAATCTAGGCATCGGATATAAAAGTTTATTTGAAGAAAGTGTATTTTTTTGTTCTTAATGGCGGTACAGGCTCGTTTTTTTAATATTGTATTTAATTACAGAGTAATTTCCACATATTAATGTATTTTTCAAATTGGGCTCTGTACCGCCATTCTTTATTATATTACGAATACGTGTGCCAAATATCTCGAAAAAATATTCAAAATTACAGCCGCAATCTTGGAACGCGTTTTGGCTACCTGTTGATCGCTACTGTATCACCTTAAAGTACTATGCTTTTATATGAATTTTTTTATGCAATTATGTTTATTTACAATCTACATCATTAAAAGAGTATTAAGTAAATGTGTTCCATGTTTTTGGGCACGAAGAAGAGACTTCCAATGATGTCTCATCTTATTCTATTTATGTTGAAGTTTTAAAATAGGTCCTGAGGCCAGGTTCTATCTAGTCTCCTTATGGCAGGGCCATTATGGAATAATTCCCTTACTAACTCGTTTTCATGGTGAATGGTACGCTCATTTTATGACTCCGTGTTTCGATGGATTTCTTCTCTGATGAAAGGTATATTTAAGTCTTCGTGAAGTGTTTGATTAGTTACGTACCATGGTGCATCTACTATTGATCTTAGAACTTTAGACTGAGATCTCTGGATGATATTCACTGATGTTGACTCTGCACAGCCCCAGAGGTGTAGTGCGTAGTACCAAATAGGTTTGAGTATTGCTTTGTACAGAAGAATTTTGTTTTGGATGTTGAGTTTTGATCTGCGTCCAAGGAGCCAATACATTTGCCGGAGTTTCAAGTCTAGTTGTCTTCTTTTGGTCTGGATATGTTTTTTTCCAAGTAAGACGTTGGTCAAGATGGAGGCCAAGGTATTTAACGTCTGTTACTGTTGGTATTCGTTCATTTTCCATTCTTACAGGTGGGCATGTGTTGTAGCGGTTGGTAAACGTTATTTGAGATGATTTTGTTTTGTTTACTTTTGTTCGCCATTTTGTGTACCATTCACTGAGTATGTCCAGGTGGTGTTGCAGGTCTTGTGAGGCTTGTATGTGATCTTCATTTACAGCAAGTATTGCTACGTCATCAGCAAATAAAGCGATCGTAGTATTATGAGACTTTGGTATATTGGCTGTGTAGAGTGAGAACAGAGGCTGGATTGTTGGTCTTTGAATTTTACTGAGAAATATCTATTTAATAAGTAGGATTTGATTAGGAGGAAATAGTTACTAGATAGTGCTAATTTTACTTTTTAAAGCAGACCTCTGTGCCAAAATTTGTCAAACGCTTGTGAGATATCTAGGAATACAGCGTTGCAGTATTTCTTTTCCTCGAGAGTTTTTGATATTTCATTTACTATTCGATGGACTTGTTGTGTTGTAGGATGTTAGGACTAATGTTAGGAATTCATGATCTGCGTATATTCTTTGTAGCAGCAATCTTTCAAAAACTT
Source organism: Diabrotica virgifera virgifera (assembly GCF_917563875.1). Classification (NCBI taxonomy): domain Eukaryota; kingdom Metazoa; phylum Arthropoda; class Insecta; order Coleoptera; family Chrysomelidae; genus Diabrotica; species Diabrotica virgifera. The sequence goes on from NC_065448.1 coordinate 225,973,485, forward strand.
TGCTAACGATTGGGAGTAGGCTGATGGGTCGATAAGATGTTACTTCATTGGGCGCTTTGTCTGGCTTAAGGATCATTATGATTTCTGCAAATTTCCATATTTTTGGAAAGTATGATAAACTTAACATGCGATTAAATATTACTGTTAGTATAATAATGGCCTTACGAGGAAGTTGTTTTAGTACTTGTGCCGAGATTAAGTCATAACCTGGAGCTTTTCGTGAGTTGAGTTTGGTTATTTCTTTCTTGACTTCTATAGGAGTAAAACTTTTGATTGGAAGGGAAATTTGACATGCTGCGCTAATTAGTTCTTCCACTTCTTCATCAGGGTCTGGTGGCTCGGTTTGAAATACACTCGTAAGATGTTCAGCAAAGACGTCCGCTTTTTCTTTGTTGGAACGAGCCCATTCACCATTTGATTTGTGGAGGGGAGGAATAGTTGTGTATGGTTTTTTGAGCTGCTTAGTCGCCTTCCATAGTGTCTGATCATTTGCTGTAAGGTTTGTAATGTAATGTTCGAAGGTTTAGTTGTTTGCAGCTTTGATGGCTACTCCAAGTTGTCTACGTAGTCGTATTGTATATATGTTGATCTATGTGTTTCTAAATCTTTGCCAGTTTCTTCTCGCACGACGTTTTTCAGCAATGAGTTGCCGAATGTGTAGGGGAACATTTGTTGTATGTGTCGGTCTGCGTTCAGTTCGTGGTGTAGATTGCCATGCCGCTTCTTGCACAAGGGTGGTGAAATATTGAGCTGCTGTATCTATCTCGTGTGGAGATTTGATTCGTAATTTATATGAAATAAAATATTAAATAATATATTTTTTTAAATATTTCTAAAACTCACCTCGTGAACGCTAAGTAAATGTCTGGTTTTGCCTTTGCTCTGTAATTTGTAGGTTAAGCTATTCAAGGTATTGTTAATTTCCTCCTTTTCTTCTTCTTCTTCGGGTTTGAGCTGCAACCGCACTTTGCACATGTTAAATTGATAAAGATCCCAAACCTGCATTTTTAAGTCATCCCAGAAAGAGTACAGTTCCTACAAATAAAAAATTAATTGTAACAAAAATGTAGTTATATCAATACGGACCCTTCTTATATACCATTTTAATTATATTTATTTGAAAATCCGTATTTTTTTTTATTTCTAAAAAATAAAATATTTTATTTTCTTTTTGACAAAATCTGTAGAATTGGCGAGATAAGTAAAAAACAAGCAAATAAATAACACACTAAACAAACAATGTAGTAACAAAAAAGATGGTAAAATCTGCACCTGCACTCAGCTGGATTCTTATCTGGGATTTGGCACTGGAGCCAAAGTATTACGTAACGCAGGTTGGGGGGGGGGGGGTGTCAAAAGTCTTAAAAAATCGCGTTACGTAATACTTGACGCTCCCACTGGAAAATACGTTTAAAGGCCCATTTAGCAAAATTTATAGCTCCCTAGATGATCCGAGCGCCCCTATCACGAACAATGTTTTTTCTAAATAAAAAATCTTTTATAAATAGTCTAATTTTTGGATCAAAATTGAGACCATTAAAAAAAAAGGTTATGTAGGTAATCTTTGACGAATTTCTAAATAATTATTTTCCGTGTATGTTTTCCGTTTGTTTGAATACCGAGTTAGATTTGCCATTTTCTCTTCGGAACAACCTCAAAATTCGAAGAAAACCTTTTTTTTTTTGGTGTTTTCCCCTTGTTTTTAGCACATATACTCAACTACAGTCCGTCTAATTTACTTACAGTTGCATGTCATTATTTACGTTAGAGATCTAAGTTGACATTGTTGCCCAATTACAAAAAATTCTTGAATTCATTTTAAATCAAATACGTCACATAATTTTTGAGGAAGTGGATTATACAGCAAAACAAATTAATATTCTTCTTCTTCTTTTATATAGGCAGTACTGCCTGTTTTTCTTCAATGGTGCCTTTCATTCTGCCCCTAAGTTGTCATTCCATCTTTTCCTTGGGCGTCCTACACTTCTCCTGCCTACCGGTGACTTGTCCCTGGCTATTCTTACTATCCTTGATTCAGACATCCTGCTTATGTGCTCATTCCACTCTTCTTTTCTGTTCTTTACCCAGGTATTTATATTGTCTACCCCACATATGCGTCTAATTTCCTCACTTCTTACCCTATCCTGTAGTCCTTTTCCAGCAATCCTTCTTAAGATCTTCATTTCGTTGGTTTCTAGATGTCTTCGTGTTTTGCTTGTATCTGGTCTTGTTTCGGCCGTGTAAGTCATAACTGGCCTAATAACTGACTTATATATTCGGGCCTTTGTTTCCAATCTTAGGTGTTAAAATTAATATTCAATGTAAATAAATAAAAACTTTAGAAATGAAACCAAGAGATAACTTATAATCTTACGTTAAAGTACATAATAAAAACAGTAAATATAATGAAACAAATACTTATAGTAAAGAATATAAACAAATGTGAAGTGTTATTACCGCATCTGTCAAATAAAAATAAATGTTACCAATTTATGCCAAAATATCACCTTCGTTCGATTACAGTTACAGTGTGTTCCAAACAAATGTGCTTCATAAAAACGCTTTATAATCCATTTATACAAATTAAATGAAACATATTATTGTGTATTTCTTTAAGTTAACAGAAATCTTTAAATATTATTTCTACGCGTATATAATAAAATATGTCTAGTGGCTGTAATGCCAGTGTACTAGACAAAGTGATTCTTAAAAAGAACACACCTACCGCCTAAATATTTCGTGTTGGTATCATGTGACGTCACGGGCTATGGCGCGGATGACGTGCAACGGTAAGTAAATTAGATGGAGTATACGCGTGTAGCACCATCGTTCCAGGCGCTATTTAATGTAGCACGCCTATTTGATAACAAAGGCAAAAAAATAATATGTAACACGACAAATTAAACAAACCTAAAAATATACTTGGTGCCGTAACTTTACGGAGTGCCTCGGTAGCTTTAAGTCTTCAGAGACATAAGGGGTAGGTTCTTAAAAGATTTTAAATATAATAGAAACTCAAATGCTCGGAGGTGCCATAATTAAAAAGAAGATATAGTATAATAAAAGACTAAGTTTTCACTCTAATGGTATATAAAGCAACACAATGTTACTCTATATACTACCAGACTGAAAACAATGGGAACCTTCTCTGGTTGTGTAACCAGGTGTCGGAGGTGTAACCAGAGAAGGTTCCCATTGTTTTCCATCTGGTGGGATATAGAGTAACATTGTGTTGCTTTATATACCATTAGAGTGAAAACTTGTCTTTTGCTAGTAGTTGCCGCTAGGGCATCTATGCCATTTCGTTCGTTGCAATCCGTGACTGCACGCCGGGGTTTGTTTTGGTTGGATCAGAGAGAGCAGCATATGTGCCTCCGGATGAGAGACTAATAAGTTTCGAAACCGGTAGAGGTGCTTGCTGCACTCTCTGATTGGACTAGAATATGATGCGGCTATATTTTCGTTTTGTTACGAAATTGAAAAAGATTATTCATTTTTGATATAGTATAATGTCTACTTGTAAAAAACATAAAACTAAGAATGCCGGCTATTTGAAATACTTGTATTTACCGTAGCTACTCTCATGCATCGTTACTTTCTAAGAAGGATAGAGATTTTTAAAGAAAATCTAATAATTAAACATAAGTCTTGCTTTATTGAATATAAATAAAAAATTAGCAAAGTTGTTATTAAGAAAAAAAAAGTCCTTCATTTTATTAATTTGAGAGAAAACGTAAGAGTTCAAAAATTAAAAATAGCGCAAGTACCTTGTTCTTCTCTTTATCCGTGGGTGTTCGATAGTCCATGCGGCAGTTAAGGTGTTAAACAATTTCCTTGATGTCATGGCACATTTGCTGTCACAGCACATAATGTCACTCATTTTGACAGATAAAGTACAGCTAATAAATACATTAAAGGTGAAATTCCATTGTTCGTTTATGGTATTCGACACTTGGATATTATTATCGTTATTGTTATTGAGTAAACTTAATTGAAAGAAACGAAAAACTTTTCGACCAACGAAAACCAAATTCGGATCAGTTTAATCCGTTTCTTGAAACACAAAATGCGGCCGAGAATTTGCACTCTCTACGACCGTAGATACAGCGGACACTTGAGCCTACTTCGGCTCTGGAACTTGAACAACTGCACTAAATACATTTAACTATCTCCATTGAAACATTATTAAACAATCGTTTCCGTCGGCAAGGCAAAAGAGTTAGCCTGCCGACGGAAAGAACACCAGAATTCTACTCTAGACTCCTCAGAACTCAACTCGAATCTCTTTAGAAATGTCTCAAAACCAAAACTCCTTCCATCTCCCTATCATTCTACCCTACTCAGCCATGTCAGGTTTTACCAATCAAAAATTATCCAATTTCCACTCCTCATCTCAACAACGAATCCAGGGTGATTGATTAGTAGAGTAAAGCTCAATAGCTCCGCTATAGTAATAGATAGCAATAAAAGTTAACAAAAATTTTAGCCACCTTCGAGCTTCACATTACAAAATTAGTTAGAATGTTACAGGGTGTTCGATAACACAGTGGCAGACCAAACTTATGTCTTTTTAAATGGAACACCCTATATTTTATTTTAAATTCGAATTCCTGTTAACATCTCCATCACAAAAATATAAAGGTTTGTTATGTTATACAGGGTATTTACAAAGTTATAACCAATTTTATATGAAAATCGTAACAAGTTCAACTCCCTGTATAAATAAAAATAAGCAAAACAGCAATGGTCGATATTGCTAACTTTCTTTATATCAAATACAGGGTGAGTCAAAATGCCAGTACATTATTTGCTCAGTAATTTTAAATGGAACACCCTGTATTTTATATCACTATTGAAAAGTACCATTACCGTACTTTAATTTTTAGATAACATTCCATATATCTAAATTTATTAGTTTTCGAGATATTTTCATTTTTCAATGGACCAGTAGCGTGGCCACACAAATCACCAGAATTTAATAAACTGGACTGATTTTTTTGGGGTTACGTTAATAATGAAGTTTTATAAAATAGCTCCAACAACAAGGGATGAGATGAAAAATAGAATACAAAGTGTATTTCGATGTGTTAATTTACAAATGCTCCGTAGAGTAAGTAGCTCATTCAATGATCGTTTTTAGGCGTGCATAAATGTGTTAGGAGATAATTTTGAACACCTTATGTAATTAAATATTAAAAATATTTTATTAAAAGTAGCTTCTAATTTTTTCCAACATGTTTTTTTTTTGCAAAATGTATTACTGATAAATTATGTTTCGTTCTTTATTTGTTACATTGTTACATTTACATACAAAAGTACTGTTTAATTGTCTTCACAAAATGTATTTTGTGTTTGTGTGTTTTTTTGTAAAATTTATTAGTAATTTTCTTTGTTTATTTGTTTGTAAAATGTATTACTAATAAATTCTTTTTATTTCTTTATTTGCTACAGTGTTACATTGATTACTGGATTGATAACCGGTAATCTTCAATTGTCAATTCAGTCATTTCTTACTTAAAATTTAGATAAATTTAAACACCTAAAATAATTGGCTCTGAAAAATGAAAATATCTCGAAAACTAATAAATTTGGGCATAGGGAATGTTATATAAAAATTATAGTACGGTAATGTTACTTTTCAATAATGATATAAAATACAGGGTGTTCCATTTAACGTTACTGAGAAAATAATGTACTTGCGTTTTGACTCACCCTGTATTTGATATAAAGAAAATTAGCAATGTCAATAATTCTTGAAAATTTTGACAATAAATAAAAAAAATATGGCATTAATAAACCATTGCTGTTTTGTTTATTTTTATTAATACAGGGAGTTGAACTTGTTACGATTTTCATATAAAATTGGTTATAACTTTGTAAATACCCTGTATAACATAACAAACCTTTATATTTTTGTGATGTAGAAGTTAACAGGAATTCGAATTTAAAATAAAATATAGGGTGTTCCATTAAAAAAAAACATAAGTTTGGTCTGCCACTGTGTTATCGAACACCCTGTAACATTTTAACTAATTTTGTAATGTGAAGCTCAAAGGCGGCTAAAATTTTTGTTATTAACTTTTATTGCTATCTATTACTAGGGCGGAGCTATTGAGCTTTACTCTGCTAATCAATCACCCTGTAGAAAAAATTTAAGCAAATTCTAATCACGCCTTCGAAAGTCAGTGACTTCTTCCTGGCAAATAGGAATCAACCAACATGGGTAATAAGCCACAATTTTACCAAAAAATGATTTTCTTAACGTATCGTTTCGACGCCCAACTCGGGTGTCGTTGTCAAAATACAAAATAATACTAAAATAAACAAAAATGTTGTTGCTTAGTAAAAAATTCTTCTAATAATTTATTTAATATTGGCAATATTATTTTAAAGTTGTCTACTTTAAAATGTATAAACGTGTCTAAATTGCTGATATAAATGAGTCAGATTCAAATGATTCGGAACAAGATTAACTAAAATAGTAGTTGATATATTCAGCTATTCATAAACGGCTTCAGAACAACATTAAAAATCATTACATTGGGAACGGTGATTGTATTATACATATAGGATGATTCATGGGTGTATTTGAGACCGTTACACGCGTCGATAAATAACGATTTTTGATATTTTTTAGTATAAAATTTTAGGTTAGTCATTTTCCGATGAGAACGTGCTCAAAATACGACTAACCCCCTTTTTTGATATTTTTACCATGTTTTCAGGACATAACCGCATGTGAATAAAGAACGATTTTTCAATTAATTTTTCCATTTTTTTTTTCTAATAGCAGGGTCATTTCTAATAGCAGGTAAAACCACCAACCCCAATATAAACCATTTAATTGACAATAACCCGGTTTAAAATTATTGACGTGAATGGTGTGGATCTCTGGCTTGACTATTTCTGACTATAGGCATAGCCACCTTTACTTAACAAGCCATGAAGTTGAAACATGGCAACATCTATTGGTAGACTGATTAATTCTGACAGTTCCCATTTGTTTTTAAATAATATTCACCGTATTTATAGAGAAACTGAAACATTTTACAATATTTCGTGCTCCAAAATTACAAAGAACATTAAAAGGTATGTTACTAAGATGATTTTAGTTCAATATAATATATTTTTATATAAACTTGCGTGCATATAGAAATCCGTCCACTTAAAAATTTTGTCATTTTTAATGTCTTATATTTCCTAAACCTGTTGGCCGATTTAAGTAATTTTTTTAATATGTTATAGTCTAATTCTTTAACAATACCGCTGTAATACTATTGTTGCTAACCAGTTAAAGTTTTATTGTGTACCGGGCATTTATAAAATACTGAAATTAAAACCCAACCATAGACTCCGGTTTTCTTAATAACATTCTGTTTTTTTGATTAATTCGCTTATGTTGGATAATAAAAAAGGTTAGCTAGGTACTTTAACAACTAGATTTGTTCTTTAACAATTCAGGGTGGTTCTAAATAGGTGCGACAAACTTTAAGGGGAAAGGAACAAAATGCAAAATTTTGACGCCTGTCAAAATTTTCAATTTTAAATGTAATCATTTTTTTCGAATCCTGAGAAAACTAATAAGTATTTTTGAAAAATTTAAACGCAGAATGAAAGATTACTTTATTACCGAGAACCGAAAGTCCCTTAGAATGAATAAAAAGCTTTTTTGAATGACATATCTGAAACTAAAAATCACACTAAATTTTATTATTTTTTCACCCCTGTAACTTATTAAAATAAACATAGAAGTTTTCAGGGACTTTCGGCCCTCGGTCCTAACGTAATCTTTCATTCTGCGTTTAAATTTTTGAAAAATACCTATTAGTTTTCTTAGGATTGATAAAATGAATCCCATTTATATTCTTGTTATTGGTTTTTTTTTGTATAATAAACGTTACTTACAAGGAATTACTTTTAATTTTATTTTGTACAAACTTCTAGTTAATAATATTTTCTTGTTCGACTCAAAAAATACTATATAATATTATATAATAACTTTTACCAGAATTTGTACTTTAAAATCGTAGTTTAGAAACCGGTAGTCCGAAAGTCGGACTACGTTGCCTTTTTCTCTTCATGGCTTGTAAAGTAAAAGTGGCTATGCTATAGGGCATTCCAACATGCTGTCAAAATTAAATCAACATGGCGGCTGGGAAGCAAACATAAATGATATTCTGTTAGTTCTTAATGTGTTTTAGATAATTTTAGTTACGTTTCTTTGTAATTTTGTTTTGTACAAGGATTCATTTAACACTTTCACTGGAAGATTTAATTTAAAAAGATAATATTCCTCATTTCTGTAGCGTATTGAAATGTGGAATGCGAAGTAATCGTGATAGTTTAGTTTTATCGATTACCATCAGTGCTACACTTTAAGCATAAAACTGAACTGAACAAGTTATTATGAGAGACAAAAACAAGGGTTAAATGCTATAAAATGTCCCATAAAAATGTTAAATAACTAACTACATATTATGTCCATGTTACTTACACTTGGGAAACTGTCTCCACTGTAGGTTAACTCAAACTCGTTGAAAGAAGATGAATCTATATTATTTATTTTGCCAATCTTTTGCTTGTACCTACTAGCAACATCTGTATTGTCTACCAACAACTTTCGGAAATATTCACTCATGTTTATTTATTCACTGCTTAAAACTAAATAAAGTTGTTCAAGTACTTCTACAACTAAAAACTATACAAAATCTACAAAAACAACAAAAATAAATCGTGAATAATTTCATGCATGGGAAAAGATAGAGTGGAAGAACTATAATCTGATTACTTCATAATGACTTCATATTATATAAAAAAATCTAATTTCAAATTATTTTTACAATTTTTATCCATCATATAGATCAGGGGTCACCATTTAGCGGACAGTGGGCTAGTTTTGTGCGGACCGCGATTACATTCAGAATATAGTGTTTTGTAATTTTGAAAATCTTTGGCCATGAAATTGTGTACTACATTAGGCTCAACTTATGTGTGCGAAGCCGTTTTTTCAAGAATGCACTTTATTAGGAATCGGTACAGCTCTCAGCTAACAGATGAATATCTCAACTCGCTAATGAAAATCAGTTGCACTAAACTCATTTCAAACTTCATACCGGTTATACATTTTTTTTACAGATACTCTGGGCTAATTAGCAAAATACAAGGAAAAGTTATTTACCAGCAATTTTATTGCTGGAATCGAATCTTATTATTGTATGTATTAATAATATAGGTATGCAAAGTCCGCAGATAGTGTGCTACTTTTTTTATAAACAAAATGGCGCCCGAAAATCGTGTTTTTTTTCAATTTTTGCTCTATAACTCCAAAGATTTTAACTTTACTCCAAAAACACCCAAATAAAAATTCACCGCAATTAAATTCTGCATAGTGACATGTTTTTCCCGATTCACTTTATTATTTAAACAATTTTTATTTAAACAAATTAAAATTTTGTGTTATAAAAAATAAATTAATTTATTATAACAAAACAAAAGCAAGTCTGACATTTAATAATGCGTTAGTTCGATGGCTCTACTCGAGTTACTTGGGAACAAAAAAAGAATGAAGGAAATTGCTCCATGGGAAGCCGAGAAAATGCATTTTTTTAACGTATACCGATTTTGAACTTTGACGGTTACATTTTCTCCAACCTAATTTTTGATTGGAATTTTGCTATTTTTGGTAATTTTCACACGTATTATCGATAGTTTTTATTATAATAATATATGTTATGAGTATTTTAAGGATATGAAAATTGGTGTGGAGAAAGAGGACAAAAATAAAAAGGTGATGGTTTGAAAATTATGATCCTATTGTTTACATCTTTGCCGTAAATTCCGGTCAACTTTGACCGGTTGTATCTCAGGAACTATTTATCATAATTAAACGTTTTTTCTTTTAAAAGAAGCGTCCTGCCGCTGTTTTTCGAATACCGTTTTCACAATTTAATTTAGTTTAATATTTCCCGAGCTATTCAATTTGTTTATAAGCCAAAAAATTCTTTTTAAATTTAAAATATTCCTGAGGCCGCTTAAATAGTCCAATTTCAATTCTGTAAAGTACATTAGATAGGTATAGTGTCTTTTTATAAAAAAATCATAGTTATTCTTATACATCATAATAATTGTCGTTATTATAGCGACCGTAAATTTTTAATTAACAATTCAATTGTTGCTAAACTGTTCATTCAATTTCCATCGGCTTCTGGAATTATAATCTATACAAAAACGGCTTTTACATTACCAAGTTATTTAATTATTGATTAACAATTACTTATATAAAACTTTAGTTTAAAATTAAAGATTTTGTTGGAAAAACCCGCTTTTTCCGGGGAAAGTTTTCGTCGAAGTAAATCGGAAAAACACGTTTCTATGCAGAATTTAATTGCGGTGAATTTTTATTTGAGTGTTTTTGGTGTAAAGTTAAAATCTTTGGAGATGTGGAACCTCGATAGTGAAACCTCGATAAGTCGGATTAATTGGGACCGCGGCCGATCCGGGTTATCGAAAATCCGGGTTAGCCGGAGAATATGGTAAAAATTAGTAAAATACATATAAATAATAAACAAATACACATTATAATTGCAAAAACATGAAATACATAATATGCACAGCACATCTAAATTACGTACAGTTGTATACAGTATTGTTTATTTCTTGGTAAAAACTCAGTCAAAATGAAGAAATGTTTGTTTTGTCTGATAAAAATCGGTCCGAGTTAGTCGGACTTCCGGGTTATCGGGGGCCGACTTAACGGGGTTCCACTGTATAGAGCAAAAATTGAAAAAAACACGATTTTCGGGCGCCATTTTGTTTATAAAAAAAGTAGCACACTATCTGCGGACTTTGCATACCTATATTATTAAAATATACAATCATAAGATTCGATTCCAGCAATAAAATTGCTGGTAAATAACTTTTCCCAAAAATGGCCTATTCTTCGATAATCAGCCCAGACTAAGAGGAAACAATTTTTTTAAACAAATTAGAAATTATGTTTATGCCCCGAAAAATTCATTTTTAGGTTTTTTGGATGATTTTGAACAAAAAAGTCATTTTTCTCAAAAGGTCTTTTGTCATTTATCTCAAAAAGTTGATAGTTTTTGAGTTATAAGCGAGTTAAAAGCTAAACAAGCTGAAAATGCGAGCATTATCATAACGAAGACTTTGTTTGTTTACGTATTTTAATTCATAATATGGAAAATTGCTATTATGAAAAGTTTTTTAAAATTAAAAATTATGTTTTAATGTGCAATTATATCATTCTAATTTAAATGTTATGAACTATAAAGATACTTTACTCTTGATCGAAATTGATATTTTTTATATACCTCGTATAAAATTAATAAAATTTTATATATGATGGTTGCATCATAAATCTTAGACCATGAAGAGCGTTTTATGAAGAATAACTTTTCTTCGTCAAATTAAAAATAAAAGAGTTATAAATGAAAATGTTGTTGGTATCCATAATTTGAGAAAAATCTTCAAATATTTTTTTCCATTAGAAGGATGTAATTGCACATATCAGACCATAATTTTTTATTCCAAACAATATATCATATACCTAGTCGGTTCGCTAAACTCAGACACAACTGGCTAGTAATTTTAGTAAGTAATTTTGCCAATTTGGGTAAAAATAATAATTATAAATAGTTAATAATTACTAAATAATTAGTAATTTTGCCAATTTTTTGCAAAAAACAAAAAAATTACCTAATACTAAAATCACTAGCCAATTGTGTCTGAGTTTAGCGAACCGACTATAATACAATTTTCATTTCGTAACAAATGGAACAGTCCATTCATTAGGTACTCGATTGAAGGGGATGCCGTATAGTCGTATAAACGTTTTTAAAGTTAATAAATTATTGCTTTTAAAATATACTCAAATTGTATTTTTGAACATCTCATTTATTTTATATAATAATTAAATTCACTATCAAATGTTGTTGGTACTTTATTAATACTTAATTTAAAATTTAGTTTGACATTCACGAAGTGTCAAACTCAAATGTAAATAACCTATGCTTTGCTTAACAAATTCAGTTTAAAAAACTAGCCTACTTACTATTAGCAACGATTTTAGCTGACGTTTAGTTTGTCGGCAGAAAATAAACGGGTTGTGACGTCACATTTTAGATTTTGAGGTCGATTATCTCGAAGACGGTTAGAGACATCGAAATTCCGTTTTCAGATTTGGATTCACAAGACAAAACTACATAAGAATCCATCGATAAATCTGCTCTATTGCAGGAGCGGCAACGCAATAACACACACACTTTTGCGAATTTATAAACGAAAAGTTTTCGTTGAAAATGCGAAAATACACATACGCATTTTCGAGTCTTGAAAACTTATGTGTAAATTAATTATATTAGTGTACAAGTGCCTAAATTGAAGCTTATACATTCAATTTCAAGATTCTAAGGAGAAATCGGGGCTTATTTCAATATAGATTGTCGGTTTTAATGGTTAATCGTCGCGCGTCGCACTTTATGGTGCGTATACATATTATACGTACTTATGCGAGAAATTCCCAACAAGTACTAGACATTTATTAAAATGTTATAATATACAGTAGAACCCCGCAAATCCGAACTAATTGGGGGGACAGCCGGTTCGGATTCCGAAAAGTTCGGATTATCCGAAAGTTAGCCTGGAAAACATGGATGAATAGCGCACTTTTTAAGGAATGATTTGAAAAACAATTTGTTCCATCCGTTTTGATATTCAATAAGGAAGTGGAAAAGCTGTTTTCCTACAACCCAATTAGACCACCTTATTGCAACCCATGGTCCAGGGTATGCTGCAGTTTATGAAACTGTATTATAGAAAAAATTTGGTACGGACTGTATTAAAAGCCGAGGAAAGCCGTCCACTACTGACAACCTGAAAAAATCACCGTAAAAGATCTCATTTATTGGGTGGCTGAGGCCTGGGACAACAGCCCTTAGACTTTAATTACAAAATCATGGAAGAAGTTGTGGCCAGATTTACAGTTTGAAGAAGCTCCATTATAAGATGATCTAGAAGTCGTAACACAACTTCCAAGATGTGAAAACAAAGAAGAAAGTGCAATTACAAAATGTATTGAAGCTGACGACAATGGGCACCAATAAATAATTTGCGGATGAAGACATTGTAGATTTGGTTCAACCTTAAGGCAGCCCTAATGAAGAAGAAGAAAGCGAGAAAGAAGTTTTTCTGCCAGATCGAGTGTCACACGCAGTTGCCACTAAAGCTCTGGATGTGGCTCTACGTTACGTGGAGCAGAACTCTGCTGCGTTACCGGTCGATGTAATGTTTATGCGTAAATGGTTTAACATCGCTGCGTTAACTCACTACACCTCCATGCGTCGGACGAAAGTTGCCGACTTCTTAAAGAATACGCCTTATTAATCCTACATTGTTAAATTTTCTGGTTTTACTATGTATAATAAACATGTTTTTAAGTTTTTGTCTTGAATTTTTAAATTTTTTTAACTTTCCGTGGGTTCGGATTTGCCGAACGTTCGGATTAGCGGGGTTCGGATTTGCGGGGCTCCACTGTATTATTAACATAGTTTTTTTAAATAAAATTTAATAAAAAATTTTGTCCTGGTAAAAGGTGTATTAGTTTAAAAAGCCCCTATAGGGCTACAAACAGAAACAAAACGTTTTCGCTCTGTAACAAGAGCATCATCAGTGTTACAAGAACATGGTGAGCCAACCAAAAAATACAAAGGTCAAAGCCTTTCAAAAACAGACTAAAAGTCTTATAAAGATACAAACATGGCAAAATCCAAAGGATGGATAAAATTCCTATGGCTACGGTCCTAGGGCAACATATGACTCCCACACGTGGTAAGTGGATCAACACCGATGATGCTCTTGTTACAGAGCGAAAACGTTTTGTTTCTATGTTTGTAGCCCTATAGGGGCTTTTTAAACTAATATACCTTTTACCAGGACAATTTTTTTTAAATTTTAGTTGTAATTAATGGTATACAGCCAGTTACAGGAAATTCTTCCTTGTGGATAGTTTTTTTAAAAAATTTATTAATTTATCCAATTAATTATTGCCAATGTGCTAATCAAATACGCCAATCAAATAGTGCGATACGCACCATATAGTGCGATATGCACCATATAGTGCGACGCGCCGCCGCGGCGTTTACGGCGAAAGTGGATGCGAATAATTATCAATTAAAAACAACGGTATAAATTATTGAAATAAGCGCCTGTTACTGATCAGAATATTGAAATTGAATGTTTAAGTTTAAACTTCAATTTACACACTTGAGAACATCAAAAATAATCATTTACACATGAATTTTCAAGTTTCGAAAATGCTTATTTTTGCATTTTTCAGATTTTAATCGCTTAAAACTCGAAATCTATCAACTTAGAGAAAAATGAAGATTTTTTTTTTTTTTTTTTTTTTTTTTTTTTTTTTTTTTTTTTTTTTTTTTTTTTTTATTAATGGCTTTGACAGAGCCAATTAGCCAGACTATTTGTGTTTTTTTGTATGGTATTACAATAACAATTTTAAGTTAATATCTAAGCCTACTTATTATCTAAATTTACAGAGTGTTATACTATCTTAATGGATACATTTTTCAATTTTGTGTGATATTTTTACAATTTTATAATTTTATTATCTAAGCCTATTTAAAATTTAAATTTACAGGACGTTACATATTCGTAAAGACATTGTAACGTCTGCTTATTTTTTGGAAAAAGAATTTCGTTTAAATTGACAGGTAAAGGACAGTTTAGATCAATTAACTTTTCATACATTACTTTAATATTTTGTCTGTACAGTCCACACTCCAATATGAGGTGCTGTAGATCTCCCATTCCACCACAGGCGCAATATGGGTTATCACTGATACCTATGCTGTGTTTGTATGCTGGGGTTAGTGCGTGATTTGACCTCATTCTGTTTATTGTTTTTATAAATAGCCTATTTGATTCTTGTTTAAACCATCTCTCATTGGGAATTAGTGGCTGGCAATTTCTAAAATTTATTCCCGTTGTACTTTGGTTATATACACGTTGCCAATTTTGTTTGCAATGGTTTTTACTGATATTATCTATATCGGTTACTGGTAGAAGTATGTTGCTTATGTTTTGTTTGGTTAAAGCTGCAGATTTAGCTAATTTGTCGACTTCTTCATTTCCTAATATTCCAGAATGTCCTTTCACCCAACAAATAATAATTGAACTGCCCGAGGAAGTAAAATCATAATATAGACTCTTAATTTCTATCTCAATGTGGTTTAGATTTTTTGTCGATTGGATAGAAGTGAGTTTGTCCACAATACTTCTACAATCGGTGAAAATGATATAATTGTCCATACCAACAGAGGCTATATATTTTAACGCAAGTAATAAAGCTGATAATTCGGCAGTATATATTGAAGCTTCATTAGGCAATCGGCATGATTCTTTGTATTCAGAATTCCAGTGATATATTGCACATCCGGTTTTATTTTGAATTTTGGAGCCGTCAGTAAAAATATATTGAAACAGAGGCCACCTGTCTTTAATTATTTTGTTGATAATATTGCCTGGAAGGTTTGAATCCATGTAGTTTGTTTGTATTACCTTGGAAAAGAGAGTTTCAGGAGGTTTAGTGTAAATTAAAGGTATTTTATTTTTGTACATTTGGTTTTCAGTCATTGTCAACTTCCTGTAGCTTTCAACGTATATGGGGGTTTTTTTAGTACACCAATATTTATGGCTTAAATCTAATATATTCAAGTTACGAATAGTCCTTAAGTAGCTGACGTTTTTTGAGATAGCTCTAGCTACAAATTTATCTGTACAAAACTGTCTACGTAGAGTAAGTGGTGGTTCCTTAGCTTCAATCTCAATAATAGTAATAGGAGTAGATTTTAAGTAACCGAGACAGAGTCTCAAACATTTATTCCTTTGGATTTCAACTTTATTAAGATATCCTGTTGACGCAGACCCGTATAAATGACAACTATAGTCGAAAATTGGTCGAATCATTGAGCGATAAAATAGCAATGCAATATTCGGGTCAGCTCCCCAACCGGTTCTACAAAAAGCTCTAAGGATATTCATAGAATTTTCTGATTTCTTTATAATAGAATGAATTTGATCCTTCCATAACAATTTACGATCCAAATACGTCCCAAGATATTTAACACAATTTTTTATCGGAAATTCTATTCTACCTAATTTGAAGGTGCCTTGAGGAATTTGGCGTTTTTTGGAGAAAAAACAAATTTCAGTCTTTGTGGTTGATATGGATAAGCCTAGAGAATGGTAATCATTTTTTACACAATCTAATGTAAATTCAAGTTGACGTCTACAAATGTCTAGGGAAGAATGGGAGGTGTACAACACAACATCATCTGCAAATTGTAAAATATTAGAGTGTGGAGGTACTATATGTTCTAAATCTATATTGTACAATGAAAAGAGAAGTGGACTTAAAATACTACCCTGTGGTATACCTATATTCGTTAACCTTGGTGGTAAAAGGTTCTCGTTTATTTTTAAGTAAGTCCATCTATTCTTGTACAAGGATACAATGAAATTTGAAATTTTAAGTGGCATTCCAAGATCTACTAATTTTTTATAAAGAATATCTAAATTTATGTTATCAAACGCTGAAGTTACATCTATAAATGCTGCAGCTGTCGACGCCTGATTTGTAAAATTGACCTGTAAAGAAGAGACTAGGGAAGTGAGAGCATCTTGTGTAGACCTGGATTTTCGGAAGCCGTACTGAGATTTGGGAAGGATATCTTCGGACTCAAGCCAGTATTCAAGCCGATTTTTGATTAATCTCTCTAGAGTTTTTAGTATACAGGAACTTAAAGATATAGGTCTGTACGATTCAACTTTGTTATCTGGCTTTCCTGGCTTTTTTATAGGTAATACAATATAGTCCTTCCATGCTTTGGGAATTAAATTTTTGTTTTGCCATATAGTGTTAAAAATTTGTAGTAATAATATTTTATATTCTGTAGGTAGAAAATATAGCATAGAATATGATATACAGTCCATCCCTGGAGATGAACTATTATTTTGCTTGAGTCCATGATTTAATTCCCATAATTCAAATGGTTTCTCTAGATTGAAGTTTTCTCTGGGTACGGTAACTGTAGCTTCATTTATCTGACTTGGAACCCAAGGAGGTGAAATCTTGAAATGGAACTCTTCTATCCATGCAGCTTCGGTGTTTATCGGAAGTTGATTGGACTGCTTTCGGTTTTTGTAGCGATTTACTTTCTTCCAGACGTCGCTGATTGGAGTGTTGGAGTTTAAGCTTTCGCAGTAATTTATCCAAGTTTGTTTTTTTCTAATTTTAAAAGTTTTCTTTGCTAAGGCATCTAATTTTTTGTATTCAATTAGATTGTGAAGATTAGGATTTGCTTTATAATGTCTATATGCTGTTTTGCGGTTATTTGCAGCTGATTCGCAGTTATTATCCCACCATGGTTTTGGTATCTTGTTTGTAGGATATTTGTTATTGTTGTATGATTTTGGAATTGAAATGGTTGCGCATCGGTTTATTTCGGTAACTAATTCTTCATAAGTTTGTGGTTGTTTTCCCGAATAAAAGTTCGATGAATACAAATTCCAATCTGCTTTATGTAAATTCCATCTTTTGTGTGTATTGTCACCAGGTTGTATTGCTTGTTCCGAGTTTTCCAAGGCTATGATCAAGGGTAGATGATCAGAACCATGTGGATCTTGAATAACAGACCAAGTTAATTTAGATATAATGTCCTGGGTACATATTGTTATATCGATTGCTGATGGGCTGGAAGTTAGTGCAAGAGTTGGAGAACCATCATTTAAGTATAATAGATTACATTGTTCTATCGCCTCTAATAAAACTTTACCGTGAGTATCATTATTTTCGCAACCCCATGCCATGTTGTGAGCGTTGAAGTCCCCTCCAATGATGAATGGAGAAGGAATATTTTGAAAAAAATTGACCCATTCTTCAACCGTTACTCTAATACATGGTTCTTTATATACGGATATTATATGTATTGGTTTCTTGATACACGAAATTTTAACAGCCATGCAAGTATAAGTAAAATTATAATTATCCAATAAATTTATCTCTTCTGTAATTATTTTATTTTTAATTAAAATTGCTGTGCCTCCGTACCCATCAGGGCGATCAGACCTAAAGCAATTATATCCTGAGAAGTTATAAAATTTTTCTGGTTTAAACCATGTTTCTGATAACATGGCCACATATACATTTTTTTGAATAAGTAAGGCTTCTAAATTTGGTTTATTAGAAACTGCTGAGCGACAGTTCCATTGTAAAAAGTTTAAAGGGTTAGTTGTGTCTGACATGATGTTTGAGATAGTAAGTCTTCTTGTGATATCGCTGCCGTACTTAAGTATCTATTAATTTGTTGTATAATCTCTGTTTTTGATTTGTCTAAATTTTCAGTGAGTTTTAATGAACTAATTATATTAAGAACCAATTCTAAAATTACATTATTTAATTGTGATGGTACTCCTTGTGTTTTCAAGTTTGTTGTATTTGTATGCTCTGTATATTTAGACGTATTATAAATACCACCTTTTTGTCTAGGAATATTTTCTTGAGAAAGTATTTCTTTTCTAGCTGATTCCAAAGTATTGGGAGAACTTGGCCGGTGTCGCTTAAAATTTATTTTTTCTGGGTTATTACTGCTGAAGAACATTTGTGAGGAGAATTTCTTTGCGGATGAAGCTGATTGATTTGGAATTACTTGATAAGATTGCTCATTCTGATTAGAATTGGTTGGCAAGGAAGAACTACTATTTCTGGCAGCAATATTGGCATATGAAACTTTCGGAATTTGTTTACATGCATCAAAGAAATTTAGATTTAATGATGACATCGTATTCTTAATTTGTTTCTGTCTAGAAAATTCAGGACATGAACTTAGGTGTGTAGTCAAATGATTACCTTGACAGCTGAAACAAGTTGGAGTATATTCATTTACTGTACAATCTTTTGTATTATGGAAATCATGACATTTGTTGCACCTGGGACGTGCTTTACAATTAAATCCAAGGTGTCCAAAACGAAGACAAGAGAAACATAATAGAACTTTTTGAACATAGGGTTCAACGTCTTTGATCACTTTATTAATTGTGATATATTTAGGAAGAGTTTGTGCTTTAAAATTAACAATACATGATTTTGTTGGAACTTTGTCTATTATTGTTTTATCTTCGTTATGTTTCTCTACCTTTCTATTTATTCTTCTAACCGAAACTACTTCGAACTTACAGTGCATATCGTATTGTTTAATTTTATTTTTGATATATTCTTCTGAAAATTCTATATCTATGTCCCTAATTATACCCTGTCTATGGAGTATAAACTTCGGAACGTAAACATCTAAATTGTTGTTTGTAAACAATGAGCAAGTTTTTTGATTGATTAAAAAATTGGCTGATTGATAATCTTTAAATTTAATTCTAATTCTATTCTTGCCTATTGAATCAATACTAGTAATTTTGTTATCTAAATTCGAAAAATTAGAGAGTATAATGTCGCCAATTTTGATAGCATTAATCTGACCTTTGAAGTTCGGAGTATTATTTTCTATATATATATGGAAAGGTCCTACGTCACTACTCTGATATAGGAAATGTTCTCTTATATTGTCTGTAGAAATATCAGATTTATTACTTACAGTCTCTCCTTTATTTTTTGATTTACCGTCCCATGTGTTATTTATATTGATGTTACTTTTCTCTATATTATCATCTTGATCCATCCTGTTAATATCTGGAGGTTTATCTGGAGGTCTCCCTGCATAGTCCATATTAAATTTTAAAGTTTTTAATAACTGAACACTTTGTCACTTCCAATTATTGACGTCTCCAAACGGAAACCCCAAATGGGGTAAAATAAATTCAAATACAATTAACTTCTAGGTTTTTCTTTGTCACGGGGAATAAAAAACTATTAAGGATGTAATAGATCTAGTTTTACAAGCCCAAAATATATTATTTCACTATTTAAATAGTAATTTTCAGGAGCTGTTTTTTATATGACTGTAACTGACGTCTATAAAAGTCAAAGTGATTTTTTTTGTTTAACCAAAAATGCTAAAACTAAATTTTCGGGGGCAAAAAAGGTGATATTTTGAATTTAAAAAAAAATTGTTAAACAATTTCTTGCCAAAAATTTCGCCTGGCGCCCTTCTGATTTGTCTTCTTGTTAAGAATCCGAATCAAAACAATCAGACACAGGCAGCATTAATCCGGACCCCAGAAGTGTCGTAGGCTTTCGAAACGGACCCTCAGACAATATAATTGGTGACCCCTGATATAGATACTGTATATTTGTATATTATACAAAATTACTTTTTATACTAGGTCTCTTTTTTATTCACAGAAACTAATATCGCAAAATTAAGCAGCTTGTCCATAGAAACCACAATAAGTTCAACAAGAATAAACAATAGGGCTTTTCATCGATCGTCATTTGTTTCGAGCTTCTGTCATATGTTGTATAATCTGTGTAAAAGCCCCATACGGCATGTCTTGATACCTTGTTACTATGAATTTTGACGTTTATCATTTTCAATGACAGTGAGATTAGCGGATTTGTTATGTATATTGGAATTTATAACTTGTATTGTGTTTATTTTATAAAATTAAAAATATACTTTATAGTATAAAGTATATTGTGTTAAATATGTTATAACATAGTAAAATATAAATGTACAATATGTATTACACCGTTCTTAGGCGTCAACGCCCTTCGGTAGGGATCTATGGGGAAGTATCACCGAGCCGCAAGCCCTTATCCCTTGCCGTACTGCTCCCTCATAGGTCGATCAGATGCCCGCATATTCCAGTCTAAGCGCCAGATTCATATTTAGAATTTTATACTGGCGCGTTAGCCTTTTTTTGTTTTTCCGATGGCCTGGGCTGGGCTTGAACTCACATACCTCAAGGCGAAGTGAAGTGTGGGTCAGCCGCTAGTCGCACTGAGCTATCCGATCGACAATATAACTTTATAAAACGAAAACGAAATGTACAATATAACTTTATAAAATACGTCCACCGATTTTTTCCTAATTTTTACATTCACAGTACCTATCAATGATATTACACATCGACGTACGTTTCAATTAATGTTTTAATTTAACTTGTTTGAAAATGAATCATGACGTTTGGGCAAAGATAAAATGGAGCAGATGTTGCTAGTAGATAAAAAGCAAAAGATTGGCAAAATAAATAATATAGATTCATTTTCCATCAAGGAGTCCGAGTTAACCTACAGTGGAAACAATTTCCCAAGTGTAAGTAACATTGGCATAGTTATTAAGCATTTTTATGGGGCATTTTATAGCATTTAACCCTTGTTTTTGTCTCTCAGATGATAACTTATTTAGTTCAGTTTTATGCTTAAAATGTAGCACTGATGGTAACCTATAAAACTGAACTTTATCACGATTAATTCGCATTCCACACTTCAATGCAAAACAGAAATGAGGCATATTATCTTTTTAAATTAATTCTTTCAGTTAAAATGTTTAATTAATCCTTGTACAAAACAAAATTACAAAGAAACGTAACTAAAATGATTTGAAATACATTAAGAACTAACAGAATATCATTTATGTTTGCCTCCCAGCCGCCATATTGATTTAATTTTGACAGCATGTTGGAATGCCCTACAGTCAGAAATCGCCAAGTCAGAGTTCCACACCATTCACGTCAATTTTAAACCAGGTTCTATGATCGGGTTGCGATTTTACAAAATATACTTGCTCTCAGCACAAGCTCCGCCCACTACACATAAGTCGTCCAGAACTGTAAGTATCCGTGCACGCTATCACATCTTACAAAATATACCCGATCTCAGCACATATGGTGCCATTTGAATCCACTATGTTCTTGTATTTTCACTAAAGTTTTCTATCCATTTATTACATTGCACATTATAATCTATTTCGGTATTATTTCGTTAGGTTTTATAGTTTTAGATTTTAGGTTCGTGCGAACACGTTAAAATTAGCATTATCAGAACTTGATTCAATCTCTAATATATCGTGCTTCATCGTGCAGTTTTAAATATTTTCTTATAAAATTCAGACATTTTTCATACGTATTTAGATGAAACGATAACCACCAAAAAACTGTCGACCACACTCAATATTACTGCATAATAGTTCGTTAAAAGGGGTTCAAATGGCATCATATGTGCTGGAATCGGGTATATTTTGTAAGCTGTGTTGATAGCGGGTACAGATACATAGTTCTGGATGACGTATGTGTAGAAGGTGGAGCTTGTGCTGACAGCGGGTATATTTTGTAAAATCGCGACCGGATTAGTGTCAATAAAATGGTTTATATTAGGGTTTGTGGTTTTACTTGCATCAACAACTACAATCGCTCCTGATCAGATATACAGGGTGTTTCATTGGGAAAGTAACATACGTTAACTGTAGAAAAAGGACACTTGGGCGGTCTCAAAAATACCATACATAATGGGCCTTACTTCATTAATAACAATGATACTGGGTGCTTTATCTATTTTGCCATTTTCTTATTTGGTTCATAACTTTTTAACCACACTGTATATTTATTTTCTATTTGGCACGCAAATATTCTTTAAGGTGTACAATCAATTAATTTATTTACAATTGAAAAAAATCCATGTCCAGATTAAAAAATATTGGAAAATTATTCCGATCCAAAAACAGCACCCTGTACATTAAATTTTTTTAAAATGGATTTTGCATTTGAAAATACGGTGAAAAACTAAACTCAGTGGTATTTTAAATTTTAATTAAAGTATTAAAGTTACTTTAAATTTTCGGCAAAATGATTTTGCTGGTAAAATTTAGAATTTGAATTCGGAAATTATGTGAATTGCGAAGCTCGAAGTAAAAGAAAAATTAAAATATGACTTAATTTTAATTAATACTAATTAAGGGGATGGGTACGTATTTTCGGCTGCAATGTAAAACTAATAAGTATTTTTGAAAAATTTAAACGCAGAATGAAAGAATGCGTTCTTACCGAGGGCCGAAAGTCCCTGAAACCTTCTATATGTTTATTTTAATAAGTTACAGGGGTGAAAAACTAAGAGAAAATGTAGTGTGATTTTTAATTTCAAATATCTCATTCAAAAGAAACTTTTTATTCATTCTAAGGGACTTTCGGCCCTCGGTAATAAAGTAATCTTTCATTCTGCGTTTAAATTTTTCAAAAATACTAGTTTTCTCAGGATTCAAAAAAAATGATTACATTTAAAATACATTGAAAATTTTGACAGGCGTCAAAATGTTCCATTCCTCTTAAAATTAAGTCACATTTTAATTTTTTTCTACTTTCAATTTCGAAATTTTACCAGAAAAATAATTTTGTCGAAAATTCAAAGTGTACAACTAAATTTAGTTTTTCATCCTCTTTTCAAACGCAAAATCCATTTTTAAAGAATTTAATGTACAGGGTGTTTTTTGGGTCCGAACTTTTCCGAATTTTTCCAATATTTTTTAATCCGGACCTTGATTTTTATAAGTGTAAATAAATTAATTAATTAGACACCTTAAAGAATATTTGCGTGCTAAATATAAAATAAATATACAGTGTGGTTAACAAGTTGTAAGTTGTATTTCAATTCTTTTCTACTGGGAGCTCTTGCAATTCACATAATTTCAGAATTCAAATTAAAAATTTAACCGGAAAAATCATTTTGCCGAAAATTCAAAGTATACCACTAAATTTAGTTTTTCATCCTCCTTTCAAATGCAAAATCCATTTTAAAAAAATTAGTGTACAGGGTGTTGTCTTTGGGTTGGAATCCGGACCTGGATTTTTTACAATTGTAAATAAATTAATTTATTGTACACCTTAAAGAATATTTGCGTGCCAAATATAAAAGGAATATACAGTGTGGTTAAAAAGTTATGAACCAAATAAGAAAATGGCAAAATAGATAAAACACCGAGTACTTATATTTGTTATTAATGAAGTAAGACCCATTAAGTATGGTATTTTTGAGATCGCCTAAGTGTACTCTTTCTACAGTTAACGTATGTTACTTTCCTCCCAATGAAACACCCTGTATTATTCATGGTTTGAGAGTAGTCGCCATCTTAAATACTACTTTTCCTAAACTAACTTAACCATATCTCAAACTAACTTACCCTATACTCCTGTTTCAAGGTTTTAATAATATTACTTTGTATTTCGCCATCTTGAATTAATTTTTTATCCGCCTTATGTAGTTTTAGGATGCTGTGTAATGCTAAAATACAAAGAATGCAATATAAAGCTTTGACATAAAAATGCGTATGTTTAGGTGTTGCATATTTAGTATCCTCCTATACGATGTAGACTAAACTCATCTAGATTTACTTTGACAAAAGCGATAATGAGAAACGTGGAAGTTTTCGAGACGTGGCTTTACAGAAAAATGAATGAATGTCTTATGTAGAAAGAGACATGAATAAAGAAGTCTTCCGAAGACTTTCAAGAGAAACAGAACTGAATAATGAAATAAACATACGGAAACTATAACACCTTGGCCAGGTGATAAATAAATAATAATAATGGAGTTTATTTGTAGCAAATAATTGTACACCATATAAATAAATTCAGTTGCTCACAGAAGTTATACGTACAACTTGTATGTGAGGATTAGATTTTGATTATATTAAACAACACTAATTAATTTTAAAATTTATAGTCTTTTTCGCTCATATGTCCCCAAATTGGGCTCCTCTTCTCAGTAATTCAGTTACTGTTAAATGTTGTTTATCGGACCTATGCAAATCTCTCATAAAATTCAAGAAAGGATTGCGAAACATTTATTATGGCACTCTTCTGGCGGGACTTCGTTTTCTATGAGAATTATCCTGACTTTTTGAATGTGCATTATCAATTTTTACCCACATATGTAATATGTTTTATCCACATAACCCTAAATTTTCAATTTTCTATCATCAACCGACATTTTTTAATAGCCATCCAAATATTTACCTCTTCTATATTTATAAAAATTAATGTTTGTGTGTATGTCCTTTATAGAATCGTATATGCATTTGATCATGTAGTAACCTTTAACAAAGTTGTACATGAGGCCGCGAAGGTTTCTAAGTTGGTACGGCTAACCTAATAGACGGAGAGGCAGCGTCGAAAAATTTCTCTGAATTTACTAAAGCTAGTTTTTTCACAGTTGATTACTGTGATTGTGTAGAGAAACATACTGCGGTCGGTCAAGCGAAACGTAGAACAGGTGGTACTGACAGCTTGTCAAAGTTGCTTACCTGCGGAGGTAATTAAATCCATTTACTAAGGCTGAAAATCAGTACACACAATCTAAATTGAATATAAATAAGTTATTATAGTCGGTCAGCTGTATGACGGGACAGAGCCGGTCGGACAGACCCAATGAATGTACAGGGTTATTCACTATATTTTGACCCCCCTCTAAACTGCTTTATTTACAGAATTAGAAAAAAATGTAAAATACAAAAGTTATTCGATTTTTTAATTATGATTTTTTGACATATATATCGTACTAGTGACGTCATCCATCTGGGCGTGATGACGTAATCGACTACTTTTTTAAATGAGAAGAGGGGTCGTGTGGCTAGCTCATTTGAAAGGTTATTCAATTCTCTATTCAGTAATATAAACATTAAGATCATTATTTATACAGAGTGTCCAAATATTTTTTTTGAATTATTAATTAAACAATTAATTCAATTCAAAATTTTTTTTGGACACCCTGTATAAACAATCATGTTAATGTTTATATTACTGATTAGGGAATTGAATAACCTTTTAAATGAGCTAGCACACGACCCCTATTCTGATTTAAAAAAATAGTCGATTACGTCATCACGCCCAGATGGATGACGTCACTAGTACGATATATATGTCAAAAACTCATAATTTACAAATTGAATAAGTTTTGTATTTTACATTTTATTCTAATTCTGTAAATAAAGCAGTTTAGAGGGGTCAAACTATAGTAAATAACCCTGTACATTCATTGGGGCCGACCGGCCGGCTCTGTCCCGTCATATTGCTGACTGACTATAATAACTTTTATTTATATTCAATTTAGAATGTGTGTACTTATTTTCAGCCTTAGTAAATGGATTTAATTACCTCAGCAGGTAAGCAACTTTGACAAGCTGTCAGTACCACCTGTTCTACGTTTCGCTTGACCGACCGCAGGATGTTTCTCTACACAATCACAGTAATCAACTGTGAAATAACTAGCTTTAGTAAATTCAGATAAATTTTTCAGTGCTGCCTCTTGGACTATAAGTGATCATTATTTACACACGCACCACAAAAAATATTGTTTATATGAAAAAATTAAATTGATTCAACTTTCTATACATAATATTTGTGAGTAGACATTTTTTTGTTTTCTGGTAATTTTTAGTTATTTAGTTCGCCGGGTCAACTAGTGAAATTATAAAAAGTTCTATCTTGTTTGATTTTTTCCGTTGAAGTAAAAACTCCACTGACCCCACCATTTTTTTTCACTAAATCAAATTACTATATTTATAAAAAAAAAAGTTTAAGTTTTTAATCTAATAGCACACAAAATGATTTTTTTCTACAAACGTGTAAAAATGCAATTTTTAGCACTCCATAGGAGTGTTAAAAATGCTACTTTAAAGCACTAGTGCTTTAAAATTTTTAAGGCACTGCAGTTAAAAGTGAATTGTCAAATTGCGAAACGTCAAAATATTTATATTTCATTTATTAACATTAATATTAATAGTATAACTTGCGCAATTTGAAAAAGGTGGTTTAAAAGGTTTTTTAAAATTTAATTTAAACTGTATTACTTCTTGCTTTTTTAACACGTTTGTAGAAAAAACTAGTTTATATAACGGTATAATATTTTCGCTAAGAATTTTTAGACATTCCCCTCGAGTGTAGACAACCAGTTCTACCTTTTACGGATCATAGATTTCATGTTTTCAGCAATTAACAAAAATATTGTATTTTATAAATTTATAACGTTTGTAGAAAAAATATTGTATGATATACGTGTTAAAAAGTACATTTTTAAGGCACTCATGTGAATTGCAGAATTCGCTTCGCTCATTCTGCAAACTTTCACATGTGTGCCTTAAAATTGTACTTTTTACACTTATATCATAAATAACTATTAAAATACCATTTTATATCCTACCAGATCAAAAACAATGAAAAACCTTCTCTGGTAACACCATCCGAGGCTTCAAAAAATGCAAGCCATGCGGAATCTGAGACTATAGGACGATGAGGGAATTTTACTACATATTTATAATTCAGGTCCCATCTGCTCAGGCGGTAAATTTCCGTCGAGAATGGTTCCCTTAATACTCCAAATAGAGTAAAAATACAAATTAAAAATGAATAAACATTTTCAATTTAGTTGCAACCCGAAACCGCAGTCGCATTATACAGGGTGTAACAAAAATACAGGTCATAAATTTAATCACATATTCTGGGACCAAAAATAGTTCGATTGAACCTAACTTACCTTAGTACAAATTTGCACATAAAAAAAGTTACAGCCCTTTGAAGTTACAAAATAAAAATCGATTTTTTCCAATATATCGAAAACTATTTGAGATATTTTATTGAAAATGGACATGTGGCATTCTTATGACAATAGTATAGACCTGGATCCCGCGTAAGAAAAAAAAGTTGATTAATAGCAAGCTGAAAATTTGTTAATAGCTTAACGGTCTCTAGTCAGACAAACATTAATGCACGGGAAAACTGGAACAGGGGAAGTTTTAACGGTGGAGCATGATAAACGTGTCGTCCTGACAAGTTTATGATGGTGAAAAATAGCAAGTTGTTTTTAAGTTTATTCAATAGCCAACGTTATATAATACTCGTATATAAAAAATTGTTTGTCCGACAAAAAGGTTGGGCATTTTAACGAGTCCGACACGTAGAACATGTCACATCACAGGAACTATGTTGGTGATGAATAGCAGTCTGATTTTGCATGAGAGTTTAATGAAAGGTTAAAAAAGCAATTGGAAGTTCTGTCGGACAAAATGAATGGGAAATTTTCCTAGTCGGACATTCTAAACATGTAAGATATAAAAAAAAATGTTGGTGATAAATAGCAAGCTAATTTTGATTTGTTTATGTACAAACTATATTTTGTAACGCAAAAAGTTATATGTCGGACAAACAGTTTGGGCAAATCGAAGGAAATAAATAAAAAACATTTTCTCAGAATGACTTAGTCACATATTGATAAAGCTATTTTAGTTGTATATTATTATTTATATTCACATGTTTGCATGTGCATATATATACATGCACACTCCAAAAACAGTGAGGTAAGTATCAATGCATGTATATATTGCAAAACAATTATTTTTTGGGTGGAGTTTGTTCTAGATATTCTCAAAATGATAATAAAAAATGTCAAAGAACATATGAAAGCAATCTCTTAGGGTTTTCTAATTAGGCGCATCAGAAAGTACGGAAGATACCTACAAAAAACGTTGTATACATTTTTTTCCATACTCAAATCTTAACCCTGTAAACGACATTGAAATAATATGTGAAGAGTCTAAAACTTCGGTGCTTATAAGAATAGACGTAAATATGACACATTATGCTTAGAAGTATGTATTAGAAGGCTGCATTTGTCAGTGTGACACTTTGTGCTATACAAAGTAGTATTTGAAAGTACATGGTCTCTGAGTTTCTGTTTGCCACGTGTGTTGGAAATTAAAATTTATATTAACTATGGAGTGTTTTTGTGTCTATTTTTGAGTGTCAACAGTTTAAATTTTAAGTCGCCAAATCAAAAGTCAAACCATTTAACGGAACATTTTTGAGTAATTTTCGAACATTTTACAAAGTTAGTAAAATACTTGGTCATCAATTCAATGAGGTTCAGTTGCCAGATAATTGTGAAAATTCTATTGAATATCATTCTTCGTGCTATAATGCTTTGCTTGATTGAAAAAGGCTACCTAAACAAATTATTACTAAAATTATATAACGTAATTTTTCTCAACTTTCTACAAATGAAATAATAATGTAAATAATATGTCACATGGCTAGAAATAATTTGCTGCCAAAATAAATCGATTAGTTACGATTGCAATTTATTATGAATTGTTTTTCTTAAAGGAAATGTATTCATAGACATAAGGGTAGACAGGGAATACAGTGCAAAAAATCGATAGGTGGTCTACCTATCTCTTTTAACCAAGCGATCCCGCGCATGTGGCAGACAAAAATAGCTAGACCACTCAATCCATAATATAATTTACCTGATTTACTATAAATGTATTACAGTGAGGTATCTAAATGATGTTGAGATAAATCGAAAGATATCGATTGTAATTGACTTTTGACAGAGAATAATCACCCTTTATTGAAATTTAAAAAATTTTTTGAAGTTATACTTCTTTACGGGCGTAATGACGGTGAAATTTTATATGGGAAAACCTAGCGACCGGGCGCATGCGCATTATAACTTTGTTCTGATTGGATGTTCAAATGACATGACAAAAATTATCCAATATGGCAGCTGTGGGACTGCGTTTGGTTATAATGTATGCTTGTTGCGTTTTAAAATTTGTAGGAAGAGAAACAACAAACAAAAAGTTAGTTAATGGTTATACTGCCTTTCTAAATAGTTTTCATATTATATTTTTGGACTTATTTACATAGAAGAGATGATTGTTTCATGCCAATGTGAAAGCTCATCAAACTGTGCCTAGTATGAGTGCCGCAGATCTCGCTTATTCAAAGCTAAAGAATCTTTCACTGGTAAGTGTTTTATAGATAGTTGATCAAATTTTGTTATGATATTTGAACATAGCCACTTTGCACGACGCAAGTGATTGCGAAATTTATTAGTCGTTATACGGGCTCCGATACCTACCTTGAACCTACCAAAATACATAAGTAGTATGTAATACTTTTATTTACATAATTTATATTTATATTTACATAATATATTGTCTTCTTACTCTATGTTTTGTTGTATTTTTTCAATTCTAAATCATTTCAATTCAAAATCAAAATAATTTAATTTACATAAGTTAAAAATGTCAAAAGGTTAATCTGTTTAGTTAGACGATCTTCGCACATAATGACAAGCTGTCTCTGTGGCGCAGTTTTAATGCGAGAGAATCCCAATACAACGCAAATACCAGCCGCGTGGTAAGTTGGTTCGAATCCCAATAGAAACTTTTATTTTTTTATTTTTTTTTATACATTTTATGATTGTAAGTATATTTATTATATAATTTTATTTTCAGAAAATACGTATTTAGTTAAAAATTTTTCCGACAATTAATGTTCAGAAATCATTTGTGGCATTTTTAGTGTGTTTGTGTGTGTTTTATTTTTTTATTATTTTAATTTTTGGCACTGTTTTAATAAAAATGTTTGAGAAGTAGTAAGTATAAATTAATTTAATATTTAAATAAAATATAAATAAAAAGTATATTAATTTCGTTTATAATCATATAATCATATAATAGAAGTATAACTTCTTACGTGCGTACAAAGTACACACACATTCTTTTTTTTTAAATTGTCCGACTACAAAATTTACCCCTTATTTTTTTCCGACAACAGTCATTCTTGGTAAGGAATAATTTACTTAATTAAATTTCGTCTTTGTCGGAAAGCTATTTATCACCAGCATTTTTGTCTATATCTTAACTGTTTAGAATGTCCGACTACGAAAACTTCTCATTAATTTTGTCGGACAGAACTTCCAATTGCTTTTTTAACCTTTCGTTAAGCACTCATGCAAAAATCACACTGCTATTCATCAGCAACATAATTCCTGTGATGTGACATGTTCTACGTGTCGGACTCGTTAAAATGCCCAACATTTTTGTCGGACAAACATTTTCTCATATATTACATAACGTTGGCTATCGAATAAACCTAAAAACAACTTGCTATTTTTCACAATCATAAACTTGTCAGGACGACACGTTTATCATGCTCCACAGTTAAAACTTCCCCTGTTCCAGTGTTCCCGTGCATCAAAGTTTGTCCGACTAGACACCGTTAAGCTATTAACAAATTTTCAGCTTGCTATTAATCAACTTTTCTTTCTTACGCGGGATCCAGGATAAGAAAATAGTGAAATTTATACATCCCATAAAAATGTTATGGGGGTTTTGTTCCTTTAAACCCCCCCAAACTTTTGGGTGCGTTCCAATTTAATTATTATTGTAGTACCATTAGTTAAACACAATGTTTTAAAAAGTTTTTTGCCTCTTAGTACTTTTTAGAAAAGTCAGTTTTTATCGAGATATTTTGAATATTTGTCAAATCCATCACATATTTGTATATGATTAAGTACGATTATGGAGACTTGGTAATAATAGGAAAATTTATTTATGATTTACATTTGTAGGTATATTTTGAACCGTATTAAAAAAAGCCACATCTCGATAAAAGGTGCCTTATCGAAAAAATACAAAGAGACAAAAAAGACTTAAAAAACACTGTTTTTAACTAATGGTACCGCAGTTATAGTTTAATTGGAACGTACACAAAAATTTGGGGGGTTTAAAAGAACAAAACCCCCATAAAATTTTTATGTAAACATATTAAAAAAGAAGCCGCAACTCGATAAAAACAGCCTCATCGATCAAATATTAAGAGGCAAAAAGTTTTAAAAATATTGAATTTAACTAATGGTACCACAATACTAATTTAATTGGAACGTACACAAAAGTTTGGTGGGGTTTGGATATATTCGAAAAAAATTTTCATTTTGCAACTTCAAAGGGCTGTAACTTTTTTTATGTGCATATTTGTACTAAGGTAAGTTAGGTTCATTCGAACTATTTTTGGTCCCAGAATATGTGATTTAATTTATGACCTGTATCAGAGAGTACAGAAAGAATCTGTACCGGTTTTGCAGCTTCTTAGCCACTCATAGGAGACCCATATGCTCTTCTCTCAAATAGTACGTTCTTTAACGGTAAAATACAGGGTGATTGATTAGTAGGGTAAAGCTCAATAGTTCCGCTATAGTAATAGATAACAATAAAAGTTAATAACAAAAATTTTAGCCACCTTTGAGCTTCACATTACAAAATTAGCTAGAATGTTACAGGGTGTTCGATAACACAGTGGCAGACCAAACTTATGTTTTTTTTAAATGGAACACCCTATATTTTATTTTAAATTCGAAATCCTGTTAACTTCTCCATCACAAAAACATAAAGGTTTGTTATGTTATACAGGGTATTTACAAAGTTATAACCAAATTTATATGAAAATCGTAATAAGTTCAACTTCCTCTATAAATAAAAATAACCAAAACAACAATGGTTTATTAATGCCATATTTTTTAACGTATTGTCAACATTTTCAAGAATGGTCGATATTGTTAATTTTCTTTATATCAAATACAGGGTGAGTCAAAACGCAACTACATTATTTTCTCAGTAATTTTAAATGGAGCACCCTGTATTTGGAGGGAGAGTGAATGGAGAGGGAGTATCACCCCCTCTCCAGGGTGAAAAAAATATATTTTCAAAATAAGTCCAGAAATGGATAAACTGACTAATTCTAAGCAACTTTTGTTCTAGAGTTTTTTCACAAAGAGTTATTTGCGAGTGAATATGTTCATTTTTCAACAAAATAACCACGTTTTTAGACGGTTTTTCGTAAATATCTCAAAAAGTAAGTATTTTGTCGAAAAAACATTCTTAGCAAAAATATAGCCTGTAAAAAATTGAAAAAAGTGGTGTACATATTAGGTCTCTATACTTAGTAAAAGCAGAGTTATAGCTAATGAAAAATAGGTTTATTCGTCAAATTCCAAATCGAATATTTTAACCTGAAATAACCAAAAAATGAAGCACTTTTTGGGGAAAACTAATCACCACTTTTTTAATGTTTAAGAAAATATTTATTTTCGTTTTATAAAAAAATTGTAGCATCAAAAGTAAACAAGTTACGCTTAAAATAAAGTTGGTCCCATTACTTCGGTAAAAAAATCGGGAAAATCATCCCCAAATTAGCATCTCAAATGAACTTGAACGTTACCGCTTCACAAGTTTCTTTACTCGTGTTTGTATTGTTTATAATATGATCTGTAAGTTTCGTCGGTTCAAAGTCCGTATTTTTGAAAGAGCTGTAGTTAAAAGGGGTTGAACGGGCCACTAAACACGAGTGTATGCAAATTTAGCAACACCAAATCTTAACCAATTTTTGTCTTATAGAAAAACAAAAAAATACAAAATATTTAGAAAAGCAAAGCCGACTTTTTTATTTGAGATTTTTGGCATCTCTAACAAAAGTTATTTTCAAAAAACATTTTGCATGTTTGTAAAATGTATTACTAATAAATTATTTTTATTTCTAGACACTTTTTGCATACACCATTTTTTAAATTTTTTTACAGGCTATATTTTTTCTAAGAATGTTTTTTCGATAAAATACTTATTGAATTATTTGCGAAAAACCGTCTAAAAACGTGGTTATTTTGTTGAAACACGAACCTATTTACTCGCAGATAACTCGAACAGTATTAACTTGGTGAAAAATCTCTATGGAACAAACGTTGCTTAAAATTGGTCAGTTTATACATTTCCGGACTTATTTTCGAAATATATTCTTTCACCCCCGATAGGGGATGAAAATCACCCCCAGGGCAAAAGCACACATCGGCACGATATCACTTTTTTTCTATGACATATTAGCTATGCATATGCCAAATTTCATGTCAATCCAAGCGGTTCTTTAAAATTTACAGCAAAAATCGTGAAATAATGTACTAAAATTGAAAATGTTTATTAATTTTTAATTTATATTTTTACTCTATTTTAGTCCATGTGGTGAGACCGCTCCCGTCTGGAAAAATTTCTGATTCGGTTTCTTTGTGGATTCCTATTCAAAAATGTCCCCTTTAAACAAATCTGAAGAGTGCCGGGCGGAATTTTTGGCCAGAAATTGTTTAAACAATTTTTTTTTCAACAAATTCAAAAGATCACGTTTTTTTGCTCCGGAACCTATATTTTTGAGTTTTGTGAGTTATTCTGAACAAGAAAGGTATCTTGTAATTTTTTTAGAAATTGATAGATTTCGAGTTATAGACGATTTAAAATCTGAAAAATGTGAAAATACCCATTTTCGAGGCTTAAAAACTCATATTCAAATTAGTATTTTTGAGGTTGCCAGATACTTAAATTGAAGACTAAATATTCAGCTTCAAGATTCTGAAGAGTGATCGCGTCTAACTTTAATTTATACCGTTGTTTTTTAATTGTTAAATATGCGTGTTTATCCGATTTTTTTGCCGGTGCGGCGCGCTCCATTTCGAAAATCTCCTATTTTTCTCCGAAAAATGTTTTTTCTAGATTCTTTGTGATATTCTAAATAAAATAAGTTTCTTGACATTTTTCTTAAAAGTTAATAGTTTTAAAGTTATAAGCGATTTATAATCCGAAAATGCGTTTTTTTGTCATTTTTCGGATTTTAAATCGCTTATAACTTAAAAACTATTAACTTTTGAGAAATATGGCAAGAAACTTATTTTATTTAGAATATCACAAAGAATCTAGAAAAAATATTTTTCGGAGGAAAATAGGAGATTTTTGAAATGGAGCGCGCCGCCCGGCAAAAAAATCGGATAAACACGCATATTTATCAATTAAAAAACAACGGTATAAATTAAAGTTAGACGCGATCACTCTTCAGAATCTTGAAGCTGAATGTTCAGTCTTTAATCTATGTATCTCACAACCTCAAAAATACTAATTTAAATATGAGTTTTTAAACCTCGAAAATGCGTATTTTCGCATTTTTCAGATTTTAAATCGTCTATAACTTGAAAACTATCAATTTCTAAAAAAATTTAAAAGGTACCTTTCTTGTTCAGAATAACTCACAAAACTCAAAAAAATATAGGTTCCGGAGCAAAAAACGTCTTTTGTATTTGTTTAAAAAAATTGTTTAAACAATTTCTGCCCAAAAATTCCTCCCGGCACCCTTCAGATTTGTTTAAAGGGGACATTTTTGAACAGGAATCCACAAAGAAACCGAATTAGAAATGATTTTCAGACGGGAGCGGTCTCACCACATGGACTATTTGGAGTATTAGCGAATGATTCTCGCTGGAAATTTACCGCCTTCTCGCTGGGACGTAAAAATAGTAAAATTCCCTCAAATTTCTTTAGTCTCAGAATCAGCGTGGCTTGCAATTTTAGAAGCCTCGGATGGTGTTACTAGAAGGTTATCATTGTTTTTAGTTTTTAATCTGGTAGAATATAAAATGGTATTTTAAATATAATTTTGTGTGCTATTAGATTAAAAAGTTTAACTTTTTTCTAGCAGATGTCGCTAGGACATCCATGCCATTTCGTTCGTTGCAATCCGTGACGGCACGAGGAGTATTATTCTAGTTCATTCAGAGAGAAGAGCATCATATGGATCTCCTGATGAGGGGGCTAAGAAGCTGTGAAACCGGTAGAGATTCTTGCTGTACTCTCTGATTGAACCAGAAATATAATGCGACTACGATTTCGGGTTGCAACGAAATTAAAAAAGTTGATTCATTTTTACTTTACTTACATTGCATGACGATTTCTGGGAGCGTCGGCGTCGGCTTCCAGTCATACACATGTTCGTTGTATCCGCACTCTCTATAATAACACAATGTTAACTCGTATTTCTCCAAACACTTGTTAAAGAGACACGTCGGACATTTCTTCGTCGATTTTTCTCGTTTTTCCTGGGGCCGCAAGTGACAGTTCATCGCCTTGGTCACCACAGACTTCTTAATGACAACTTTAAATCTGTTGTGTGGTGCGTTCTCGTAGAGATCGGCAACGGCGGCGAACACTTCCTTCCTCAAGGTATACAGAGCATTTTCCCAATTGCATAGGAGTCGAAGGAGAGTCCAGTCTCTGACGTCTCTAAACACATAAATATAAAAAATGTATAAGGGATACATATTACGCTTAGAAAGTATTATAGACCAGGAAGGATCTGTGAAAAAACGTCTATTTTTGGATGTGAGAGGTGGCATTCGGATTTTTGCAGATAAAGTTAGGTTAGGTGACAACTTTAACAATAATAATTGACTTATGCTCCTTCTCAAATATGCCCGGAACATTAATAAAAAAATTTAAATATTAAATAATTTTGAAAAACATCGATTTTTTTCTATTTTCTTTGCTTATAACTTTAAAACGATTCATTTTTTAACAAATGTCGTAGGGAGATAAACTAAAGATAATTTAATTTTGTATGATAAACGACTGGTTAAAAATGTCTTAAACTAATACCCTTTCTACAAAATAGCAATAAATACAAAATATGGGGGCAAAATAAGCCTGTTTTTATTCAATGTTTTTCAACCATTTTGGTTGCACTTAGAACCTTCATAATTCGCTTAGAAAATTCTTACAACATACTTAAACCGTCCACCAAATTTCATTAAAATCGACGCGATAGACTTTGCATAATAATTTTGCAATCTATTTTTTTTAAGGTTCAAATTTTTTAAAAACTTTCTGAACAAAAAGTATGCCACTAGAAGTTTGCTAATTTTTTTAAATATAACGAGGCTCTCTACCTATATAATACACTTTACAGAATTCAAATCAGATTATTTAAGCGGCCTCAGCACTGTTTTAAAGTTATAAACAATTTTTTGACTTATAAACAAATACAGTGAGGACGTTTGAGTTGGCATAAATTCGTTTTCTTGAGAATAGGCGTCGCTGGAAATAAATCCCGAAACAGGTCGATTTTTATTTTTAAGTTTTAATTTTTTTGTATATATCATACTAGTTACGTCATCCATCTGGGCGTGATGACGTAATCGATGATTTTTTTAAATGAGAATAGTTGCCGTGTGATAGCTTAATCGAAAGGCTATTTAATTTTGTATTCACAAATATAAACATTAACATAATTACATATTTATACAGGGTTTGAATTTAAAAAAAAAATTGAATTAAATTAATTGCAATATTTAGATTACGTCATCACACCCAGATGGATGACCTCACTAGTATGATATTATGCCAAAAAATTATAATTTAAAAATAAAAATCGATCTGTTTCGGGATTTACCTCCAGAGTTGCTCATTCTCAAGAAAATGAATTTATTCCAACTCAAACGTATTCACTGTATTTTTTTATAAGCCAAAACATTGTTTATAACTTGAAAACAGTGCTGAGGCCGCTTAATCCGATTTTAATTCAGTAAAGTGTATTAGATAGGAACCTCTTTATATGTAAAAAAATTAGTAAACTTCTGAATGGTCTACTTTTTGTTCAGAAAGTTTTTAAAAAATTTGAACTTAAAAAAAAATTAGATTGCAAAATTATTATGCAAAATCTACCAGGTCGATTTTAATGAAATTTGGTGGACGGTTTAAGTATGTTATAAGAATTTTCTAAGCGAACTATGAAGGTTCTAAGTGCAACCTAAGTGGTTGAAAAACATTGAATAAAAGCAGTCGTTTTTGCCCCCTTATTTATTGCTATTTTCCAGAAAGGGTAATAATTTAAGACATTTTAAACCAGTCGTATATCATACAAAATTCAATTATCTTTATTTTCTTTCCCTAGGACTTTGTTCCAAAATGAATCGTTTTAAAGTTATAAGCAACGAAAGTAGAAAAAAATCGATATCTTTCGAAATTTTTAAATATTTAAATTTTTTATTAATGCTCCGGGCATATTTGAGAAGGAGCGTAAGTCAATTATAATTATTGAAGTTGTCACCTAACTTTATCTGGAAAAATCCGAATGCCACCTCGCACATCCACCTCAAAACAGATCCTTCCTGGTCTATTAGGCGAAGCAACGAACTCAACGTTGCATTCGATTTAAAAGAGTGTCAGGCAATTTTGTGAACTAAATTGATCTCCAGCAAAAAATTTTGTGCATAAGAAAATGCATGTTCAAAGTGCATCACGAAGAGATGGAAAATGAAAAATTTAGAACTCAGAAAATATTGACGAAAATAAATTAGTGACATTCGATAGACTTTGAAAATATTGAACACATATTCTTCAGTTTTTCGATCCCATTTTCATTTCGCGAATTATTCGATCGTCCCAGGCGACGAGTTCCACCCTGGCCACCAGGTAGTGATGTTAAAAAGTAACTATTCGTTACAAAGTACTCGTTACTTACGAATAATGAAAGTAACGATTATGATACAGAGAGGCAAATCGTTACTTTGATTACTCTGATTATTTCGTTACTTCGTACCAATCGTATCAGAGCGAGTACCTATTTTGAATATTGTATCTTAGACCAGGCAGTATCGTCGCCCCCGCTAGCGCAATTATTCCGATTCGATTTTTTTGCACAAACTTACTCAAAAAGAGGTCCTTATAACATATCCACAGGGTGCCGGGCGGTGCCGTGGTCGAAAAATTTTTTAAACAATTTTTTTTAAACAAATTCACAAAAATAATTTTCTTATTTCCAACAATTTTTTTTAGATAATTTGGGTCATTCTGAGCAAAAAAGGTCTCCTGTCATTTTTTTTCTACAATTGACTGTTGTCGAGTTATGCGCGATTAAAAATTTGAAAAATGCGAAAATGGCCACATTCAAGACTTCATAACTCGATTAAAAATGATTATTATGAAATTCAAAAAGTGACAAAATCAAGATTCAAATACCTTCTTCAACATCCTGAAGAGATTTTTGTCACTATTTTATTACAAAGCTGTTATTTTTAGTTATTAACAATTAGCGGTATAGTCCAACTGTATCGTCGCCCCCGTTAGCGGAACTATTTCGATTAGATTTTTTTGCACAAACTTACTCAAAAAGAGGTCTTTATAACATATCCACAGGGTACCGGGCGGTGCCGTGGTCGAAAAATGTTTTAAACAATTTTTTTTAAACAAATTCACAAAAATAATTTTTTCATTTCCGACAATTTTTTTTTAGATAATTTGGGTCATTGTGAGTAAAAAAGGTCTCTAGTCATTTTTCTCTAAACTTGACTGTTGTCGAGTTAAACGCGATTAAAAATTTGAAAAATGCGAAAATTGCCATTTTCAAGGCTTCATAACTCGATTAAAAATTATTATTATGAAATTCAAAAAGTGACAAAATCAAGATTCAAATATCTTCTTCAACGTCTTGAAGAGATTTTTGGCATTATTTTATTACAAAGCTGTTACTTTTAGTTATTAACAATTAGCGCTATAGTCCAACTGTATCGTCACCCCCGTTAGAGGAACTATTTCGATTAGATTTTTTTTGCACAAACTTACTCAAAAAGAGGTCCTTATAATATATCCACAGGGTGCCGGCCAGTGCCGTGGTCTAAAAATTGTTTAAACAATTTTTCGACCACCGGCCGGCACTCTTTGGATATGTTATAAGGACCTATTTTTGAGTAAGTATGTGCAAAAAAATCTAATCGAAATAGTTCCGCTAACGGGGGCGACGATACAGTTGGACTATACCGCTAATTGTTAATAACTAAAAATAACAGCTTTGTAATAAAATAATGACAAAAATCTCTTCAGGACGCTGAAGAAGGTATTTCAATCTTGGTTTTGTCACTTTTTGAATTTCATAATAATCATTTTTAATCGAGTTATGAAGCCTTGAAATGGCCATTTTCGCATTTTTCAAATTTCTAATCGCATATAACTCGACAACAATCAATTTTAGAGAAAAATTACAAGAGACCTTTTTTGCTCAGAATGACCCAAGTTATCTAAAAAAAATTGTTGGAAATAAAAAAAATATTTTTGAAAATTTATTTAAAAAAATTGTTTAAAAAATTTTTCGACCACGGCACCGCAAGGCACCCTGTGGATATGTTATGAGGACCCCTTTTTGAGTAAGTTTGTGCAAAAAAATCTGATCGAAATTGTTCCGCTAACGGGGGCGACGAAACAGTTAGACTATAACGCTAATTGTTAATAACTAAAAATAACAGCTTTGTAATAAATTAATGAGAAAAATCTCTTCAGAACGCTGAAGAAGGTATTTGAATCTTGATTTTGTCACTTTTTGAATTTCATAATAATAATTTTTGATCGAGTTATGAAGCCTTAAAAATGGCCATTTTCGCATTTTTCAAATTTTTAATCGCGTATAACTCGACAACAGTCAATTTTAGAGAAAAATTACAAGAGACCTTTTTTGCTCAGAATGACCCAAATTATCTAAAAAAAATTGTTGGAAATAAAAAATTATTTTTGTGAATTTGTTTAAAAAAATTGTTTAAAAATTTTTTCGACTACGGCACCGCCCAGCACCTTGTGGATATGTTATAAGGACCTCTTTTTGAGTAAGTTTGTGCAAAAAAATCTAATCGAAATAGTTCCGTTAACGGGGGCGACGATACAGTGGGACTATAGCGCTAATTGTTAATAACTAAAAATAACAGCTTTGTAATAAATTAATGACAAAAATCTCTTCAGAACGCTGAAGAAGGTATTTGAATTTTGATTTTGTCACTTTTTGAATTTCATAATAATCATTTTTGATCGAGTTATAAAGCCTTGAAAATGGCCATTTTCACATTTTTCAAATTTTTAATCGCGTATAACTCGACAACAGTCAATTTTAGAGAAAAATTACAAGAGACCTTTTTTGCTCAGAATGACCCAAATTATCTAAAAAAAATTTTTGGAAATAAAAAATTATTTTTGTGAATTTGTTTAAAAAAAATTGTTAAAATTTTTCGACCACGGCACCGCCCGGCACCCTATGGATATGTTATAAGGACCTCTTTTTGAGTAAGTTTGTGCAAAAAAATCGACTCGGAATAATTGCGCTAGCGGGGGCGACGATACTGCCCGGTCTATCTACAATCGGTTGATATCGGAGTCGGACCGGTATTCCACGAGTTTTCGGTATCAGTACAGTTAACTAAAATTTTATCTATGAATGGAGAAGGCTATAAAGCTGAAAGAGAGGGAGGTATATTAAAGCATGCACCCAGAAACAGATGTCTATACGATTTGTCGAGTTAGATAATTCACAGATTTGCGTTCAAATGTCCCTTTGAAAATAAAAATGCAACACATTAGATTTTAATAATAAATACATAAAGACTACTGGAAACGGGAGAGATGAGAGTACTGAGAAGAATTACAGGAAATGCGCTGAAAGATCGAAATAGGAGTGAAGACATTAGAAGCACTGGCGAAGCGTCCATGTAACCACTGTTACCATTGGTAACAGTTAAAAATCTTGCAAATAAATATTTTATGACGATGAATAATTCTATTTACCAATATCTTTAACAATAGAAATATATTATTATATTATGTGGTAATAGCAATAGTACCTAACTCAGTAAATAGCCAACTACTCGTAGACACGAAAATATTGACGAGTTTATGTGACTCAGTTGTACTTTATTATAGTCTGTTATTACCAGACTCATTTCTGGTTACAATGGTTATATACCCACGCTGGCGCTCGGGACCGGCTAGTGACTGAAAATTTTGAAGAAGCGACGGCATAAGCGCGCTGTGTATCAGTAGCGCTGTTACCACATTTAAAATTGGTGACAGTACCTATAAAAAGTGTGCGTGGAGTTAACCGTGGATGAGTGTCGCTTCTTAATCGATCAACTACTTGAAAAGTAATTCTCCTTGTATAATTTTGAAGAAAAAAATGAGATTAAAAATGAAAGACCTATTTTAAACAATTTAAAAAGGAATCAACAAAAGTAGTTCGATATTTTAAATTTAGTTGGTACAGTGAAAATCCTTGGTTATATTATGGTTGCAAGAAAAATATACTGTATTGTTGGCCATGTCTTTTGGTTTCTACAAAAAAATGGGTGGACCAGGTTCACGATTTAAATAGTGTTAAATTTTTAAAAAGGAGACATGAAATTTCTCCGTTACCTACATGTAAGATGTATACCAAATTTGATTCAGTTTGGCAAAACAAAAATCAAAAGTTCTCTTAACCAAGCTTTTAAAGCAAATGCTAAACATAAGGAGTTTGTTAAAAAAAGATAGGTATTGTCCTTTTCATGAGCATTTTTCAGTGCGTAACAAATGATAGGAAAAAGGGTAAGTCCGTGATAATACACATTTATGACATTTATTCTAACATGACATTTTAGTTAAATCTGACAGTTGTCACATTTTATTTTCAATTTGGAATAAAAACAAATCAAATGTGTTTCTTGCATTTATAAAATGGTATTTTCTTTGATTTGTATAGTCTTATAAATTATACAGATTATATTTGTAATATTATTATCTAATTAAAAAAAAATATTTTTTTATTATATCTATCGACAACTAGAATAACTAGAATAAATGTTGTAAATGTCTGTAATCACGGACGTGCCTTTTTTTCTGTCACATACAATTTATTGCATTAGAAAGAAATCGAAAAACTGTGACGCACTGAAA
Organism: Diabrotica virgifera virgifera; assembly: GCF_917563875.1. Lineage (NCBI taxonomy): Eukaryota > Metazoa > Arthropoda > Insecta > Coleoptera > Chrysomelidae > Diabrotica > Diabrotica virgifera. The sequence goes on from NC_065448.1 coordinate 226,015,844, forward strand.
GATGATCATGAGAAAAAGAATATATCCTTAGCACACTTATAATAGATACTGTATGTTTTTGGGCCAAACAAGAACTAGCGTTTCGTGGTCATTTTGAGTGCGACGACTCTGACAATCCAGGCAATTACAGGGAATTGTTAACATTAATTGCCAAAAAAGATTAAAAATTTTGTCAACATCTAGAAACATCTGTTTTTTTGAGAGTTTCAAGTGATATACAAAAATGATATTATTGAAGCTACACTCACCGGCACAAAATTCCGCCACCCAAAATTTTTGAATAAGTTTGACAATTTATAACTTTATTATTTGTGCTCCGATTTTCAAGATTCTTACACCAGTTTGTAGGTACATGTATTCATATTGTTTGGTATTATTCCGGTAACAAAAAATTTTGCTTGCATGTCATTGTACAGGGATGAAAGGAAGCGTTGTATTTTCTCCTAATTTTAAAAAATTCTGTGGAAAAATGGAATAGCTGATTTTGTTTAATAGTCCTGTCATATTTTCCTGGAGGCATCACCAACATTTTGTTTTTTGAATTATCCGAATATCTTTTTTCTTGTAAGAGCTGTACCATTTTTTGTAAATAAAAACACTGATTGACTCATACAATTGAGGTTGGATTGATAAGATTAGAATGGCCCGCGTGCAGCCCAGATCTCAATCATATTGAGCATGTATGGGATGAATAAAAAAGCTATTTGCCGTCATCGTAGGCCTCCAGAAAATTTGGTACAGTTATAGCCCTGGTAGAGGAATATGGGACTATTCCTCAGGCAAGGAAAACACATCTTTATTAGATGCTAAACAGATTGCGAGCAGTCGTTGCTGCAAGAGGTGGACATAACAGCGATTGAATTGTTTTGTTTTGTTGTTAAATTTGTTTTGTTTTGTTAATTTTAGTGCGTTTGATATTTTTAATTAAATAAACCTTCAAAGCAGTGTTTTTAATTACAGCTCTTACAAGAAAAGAGATATTCAGATAATTCAAAAAACAAGACCTTAGTGATACCTCCAGGATAATACAAAAGGAGTATGAAATAAAATCAGCCCTCCAATTTTTCCACAGAATTTTTTAAAGTTAGGAGAAAAAACAACGCTTATATTCACCCCCGTATAATGCCATCTAAGCAAAAAATTTTTGTTACCGAAATAATAGCAATTGACATCAATACATATACCTACAAACTCGTGCAAGAATCTTTAAAATCGAAGTACAAATAATAAAGTTATAGATTGTCAAACTTAATCAAAAATTTTGGGTGGCGGAATTTTGTGCCGGTGAGTGTATATATACATTTAAAATAAGTAAGTTATTACAGCTTGAATTTGTTAATAGAACAATCTCATATTTTGACCACCCTGTAAGAAATTTTGTTTCAATAAGCATCTGTTTAAGTATGCTAAATAGTCTATTATTAAGATCCAAGAAAGAATTTGTTACTGCTTCTTAGATTCGTAGATATTTATTTTTTTCTAAAACCTTACATTTTTATAAAAATCGAAATAAATCAAAACACCCTATATTTAGGTATAGGGAACTCTTATGAAAGTATAGCTTATTTTTTTAAGGTCAATTCAATAATGTCATCAGATATAGGGCATTCCATAAGAAAAAATATAACTTTGATATACCACTCTTTTTTGGAACACCCTGTATAATTCACATTATTTTTAGGTTGTAGTATTAAAGGCCCTGTATATTTCTGTGAAGAAATTTTTTTAAAATATCAAGTGGTTTTCCGTACAGAGACCGAGGCGAATAAGATGAACCGTATATAAACACAACATTTTCACTTTTAAAAAATTCCATCATTTTTTGACGGAAACTTCAAAATTAATGTGTACATTAATGGGGACAAAACTGTTATTCTGGCCAAACGCTTAGTTTAGCATAAACAGACCAAAGTCGGCGCTTAGTCTACAATTGCGAAACTGTTATGAATGGCAGTTATGGATATATGGCAGTTATGAATATAGTCTTGTTATGCAAAACTAAAAACCCTTAATAGACAGAATGTCGCTTGGTTTATTTTTGTTTTTCTTAGTAACCGTTAACGTGACAATAACATGGATTTTTCCAAGATAGTTTTAGCTATGTGTCACCAGAATCCGCTGTTATATCGATTTTAAAGAAAATGCGCTTGGTCGAGTTATGCATAACGCTGTCCTTTAGAATTAGTTCACTGTTTGTGATTTTATAACGCTGTTCTTTATTTTTACATAATAGAAGTATGTATGCACTTTGCAATTTTCATTGTTTTGAAATTACCTGCCGCAACATCAAATAAATCAGTATATTTATTTTTCTTAATTAATACTGCTTCGACTACAGATTGTTTCTCTTAATTTTTGCAGTGGGTATACCTTCAATATCAGACACAATTTGTTCTGGTACTTTATCTGAACCGAAAAATATCCACATTCAGATATTATCTCCTAAAGCCACACACTTCAAAACGAACGTAATAAACAAGCCAAACATGGACGTCTAAATATGAACTACAAACTAATTTGCGGAGTAGCAGAATACAGATTCAGACCTATCCAAATAAGTCACAACAAAATCCGTACGCTCTCAATTAGAATTGGAAATAAACACATTGCCAATATGACATTCAAACTTCAAACTGTTTGAAGAAGTTTGATTTCAAATCAAACCTAAAGATATCGAAATCAAGTCAAGTCAAACTTTTTTACAAAAAAAGTTTGATTTTCAAGTCAAGTTAAGTTTGTTGAATAAAATCAAACTAGTTTGACTTGATGCATCTCTAATCTGGTTCATGATTATATTATAGGCTACTTCTAGTCATTGTAAAATTTGCCCCAATAGTAAACAATTTCGCACTACAAGTTGTTTTATTACCTACATAAAACTTCTTCACTTTTTAAAACTTTCACCATATAAACAATAAAATTTTCAAGTACCAGTAAAGGTTTACCGCGATTACTTTCTAATTAAACATGCCATTTTTGTCAAAATTACAATTATGACTAAAAATAAAATACTATAATTAATTCATTAATTATTATAGGTACCTACTGTAATTTTATAGTAGATAAATAATTCCCTTAAATGTCTTTTAGTAAAATCTACCTGAAACAACCATTTCAGCTTTGGTGAGGAAAATACCTGTAGGATTATGACATACCCTTCCAAACGCAGGCAAAAAATTATTTTGGTGAGGAAATTACACCCGCCGATCTTGGAGACCATCGTCGTCATCAAAATTCGTGTTCAGTGACCTACAAAACCTCCAAGTATAAAAACTGAACTCATTTCCGTCAATATTTCCTGAGTTCTAAACTGTTCATTTTCCATCTCTTCGAGATGACACTTTGAAAATGCATTTTCTCATGCACAAATTTTTTTGCCGGAGATCAATTTAGTTCACAAAATTGCCTGACGCTCTCTCGAATCGAATGCAAAAAGTTGCATTACGATTTATCTTACCGCACAAAATTCCCAGGTTTAATGCTTCGTTGCCTCGCCTATATGTGGAAATTAACACGTTCAAGACGAAGCGATATAAACTGGGAGATATTAGATATGTACATGTACAAGCTCAGCCACGATTTTCTGAGTCCTACCCTTTGCAATACAGGAAGGTTAGAGGAGGTACTTACAATAATTGTATTCGAGGTATGTCAAAAAAATATGAATTTCGTTCAAGAGTAAAGTACCTTTATAGTTCACAATATTTCAATTAAAGGATATAATTGCACATTAAAACATAGTTTTTAATTCTAAATAGCAATTTTCCATATTGTAAATTTGAATACGTAAATAAACAAATTTTTTGTTACGATACGTTGTAAATTGTTTTAGATTATTGTTTTTTAAGCATACTCGAAATGGCATGACTCATAATATTGTGGTGATATGAAAATGTTTATACATTAAGCAGCAAAATTATTACCTAATAATAATTACTACAAAATTATAACAATAAATACTAATAATTATTATTGATAAAATTTAATATACAGTGTGGGCCAAAGAAAAGAGTCCAACTCGATATTTGGCAGAAGTATTAGATTTTAAGGAAATGCCGAAACTGCCGATTTTTATTTATATATTGCAATTTTTTGGCACATTATATTTCATACTAGTCAGAGCGTGATGACGTAATGGATGATTTTTTTTAAATGGGAATAGAGGTCGCCTGGTTGCTCACTTGAAAGGGTGTTCAATTCTCCATTCAGCAATATAAACATTAATTTCATTATTTATATAGGGTGACCAAAAAAATATTTTTTGAATTAAATTAATTGACGCAAAAAAAAAAGAATGTACGTAATTTATTTAACTCAAAATACATTCTACTGCTGTCAGAAAATAGATAAAAATGTTTATTTCACAAATAAACATTTCTTTTCGATTAAATTAAATCACAAACAGCCTCCCACCTACCTCTTGGCAGTTTGAACATTTAATTTAAGCGAAAAGAAACGTTTATTTGCCAAATAAACATTTTTTTTAAAGACTCCGAGGTTTTATCCGATATCCGTTGTGTATGTTTGTAGTAAACTCAAGGGATCAGTCGAGATTGTTTTTGTTGGCATCATCATTTCTTGAATTGATGTGGTAGCTTCAGTTTGCTTTTTTTTTGTTTCTTTTTGGTTTGTGTTGGTATTTTAAATTCTTTATTTAATTCTTCAGTGGGAGATGCGAGTAGTATTAATTTCCGAAATTGTTCTCTTATTGGTCGTTGACTGATCCTTAGATATACAATCAGCTTCCATAAATAATACGGGAGGTATTAAATTAGTATCTGTTTGTTGGTTAAGTGAAGGTTCGGTACTAGAATTACTGACTGGATGATCTGGTTCCACTTCTAAGGGTGACGGATTAGACTGGGGGGATTCTTGCGGTTGTTGTTGTATTGGTTAATGTGGTTGGTGTTCGATATGAGAGGAATCATTTTGTTGATTATGATTTGGACAATTTGCTGCAATGTGATCTGTTTTCTTACAGATAAAACACGAAGGTTTAACTAAACTTAAAAATATGCGATACGAAGTTTGTTCATATGTAATTAAGAAAGAAGAAGAAAGGTCTATATCTACAAGTGGTTGAATATAAGTTTGTCTTCTAAAACTGAGGACGTGTTGAAATTCTGGAAGTTGACTGCCGATTCTAAGGAAGGTTAAAGGTGACATTAATTTAAGACACAATTTGGTTAACTCATTCTCTATTAGAATATGTGGAATAGAAGGACAAACACCCGATAGTAACAGTCTTTCATTCGGTGTTATCAATTTTCGTGCTTATAGATTTTCACCTTTGTTATTTGTTCTGGACCTGACATAAATTTTTCCACCAAGGATTCGCTGGAGAGATAAATATATTCTGTTATTTGATAGTCTTGATAAAAATAAAATATTCCGTGGATGAACAACTTCGCCAAGTGCTATCAAGTACTCTTCTATTTTAGTATCAGGCAGTGCATTAAATAAAATTGATTGGTGCTTTGAAGGGAACTGAATTGAAGTATTGTTAAGCACAGCGGAATATGTTGTTTTGTTTTGAGGTTGTTGATCGTCAGTCATGATTGTTGACAAATTTGCTAGGTTGGATCTGGTATCATTTGTTAAACTCATTAGTAATTATAAACCAGTTGTAGAACCAAAACTGGTTCTGATAATTGGCCTTTCGGCCGTCACTTAACATTAGAAACGGTATACTTTGTAATGTTTTGAATAAATAAAATAATATTAACTCAGTTTTATTCCATAAGGTAACTGCACTATATACTATTACTTTTTGCTTATTTTCAAGTTTACTTGGATATAAATTACTATGAAAAAGATGCTTTTTCGGGACTCCTATCCAATTGTTCTTTTGGGTTTTAGGCGGTTTTACATCCCATGGTTTATTTATGTCTTTAAAGATTTGTGGTTTCTCATTATATTATTAGTATCATCTGGAGTTCTTCTGTATTATTTATCCTTGGCTGTTTTGCCTGATGTTTGGCTAGTTATGTGTTATTTGAGCCTAAAGTTAATATTTAGCAGCACATAATCTACTCCACTATATCCTCTGTGTATTGAACGACTTTACAAAAAGCACTCTATTGTATATCCTTTTTAAAAATATCTAAACATGTGCGTAAAAATGTGTTTTCCGGTCACAACTAACCATTGATATATTTAAAAGTAATAAAACAATAAAAACTATATACTTCCTAGACGCACCAGATTACTAAAGTTGTTTATAAATCATACTACATACCTTGTCTTGTTTTCAATGTTCGCTGCTTTGCATGCTGTATCTATTTTGGCATGAAATTCTTTGGAAAGACCATTCAGAACTATCCAGTCTAAACCATCCGAATACCACTGACCATCTTTGAGCAAAAACTGTTTCTGTAACCGGTCCATAGTCTCTGTATAATAATCAAACAACCAGTTCGACTGAAAACAGATTACATATTAACATCTCTTAAAATTTATTATAGCTCTATTCGCGCCGGACAACCTGAACGTACCCAGAGGGAGAACGCCTGCGCATTACAAAATTGAGCTTTCGCGGAGGTCGAATTTTTCCCTCTGAACACCCTCCGGATTTTTAATTTGGTGTTCACGCAGTACAGAAAAAAGATCCTGAACGTGTCCGGGATACTCTCTCGACGTTCGAGGATTTTGTTTCGGATTTTAAGTTCGCACAGGCGCACAAAATATTTGGGAAGAATTTCTTGACATTCTGTTCTTGCTCCCTCCAATTCTTAACCTAAAATATTGTTAAACAACTTGTAGATGTAGATTCTGGTTTTTAAAGTTTTGAAATTATGTGAAGTATTGTATCATTTAAATATTCTTTAAACAAATTTTAATATTTTTTATATTAAAGGTTTTTTAGTTGTTTTTGTCAATATTTTCCATTTAGTATGTTTATAAATAAGTCGGTATTACCTTTTATGGTATTATTATCTTATTACTTTTCATTCGATATTCGATAATTATCTATTACAGTAGTATTACTCTCCATAAGCATCCCAACCATGAAGCACTTCAGCTTCTTGTCAACGAACCCCAGTTGCGAAGGCTCAAGAGGACTAAACCGTTCGAGCTCGTGTAATGTGTGAAGTTGTGCCGGGCTTAGTTAGTGTTGTGCATTGTATTGTAGCCATAACAAAGACGTGAGCAATTAGTGAAAAACAGAGTTAGTGCTGTGGAGCCACAACAACGAAGTGGATATTTCATGTAAAAAAAGCTAGGATGGAGGCATCTAGTTTACAAACGTTTTTAGGGAAATTAGGTTAAAGAAAAAATACTCATTAATCTTGTAGATTAGGTGTATTTATATTGTTTAAATAAATAAAAAACAGTAGTATTACAATAAATTGTACCTACTCTGTTTTTACTTAATTTCTTCTATATAGATCAGGGGTCCCCAATTAGAAGAACCGCGGTCCGCATCCGGGCCGTGAGCTACTTTTGTGCGGACCGTCATTAAATTCTTGGCAATTTTGAAAATGTTTGGCCATGAAATTGTATATTATGTTTGACTCAACTTATGTGTGCGAAGCCGCTTTTAGTCCTGTCGCCAGGGGGGGTACAACGGCCTCCTTTATTCAGATGGACTTACCCAAGTTTTTTTCATGTATTTTGACCCGTAGAATACGAATTTTTTGGGTAACAGTTGATCCGGATGTCGATAAGATTGTTATTGACCAAGAACTTGAGGAATTACATAACCGCGATCTCTCGCAAAACAAAACATTTTTTGGTATTTTTTGGGTCATTCTAAGCAAAACATGTTTCTACAACTTTTTTCGTAGGATGGCTAGTTTTCGAGATAACCGCGGCTGAACTTTCAAAAAATCGAAAAATTGCAGTTTTTGAACCCGAATAACTTTTGATTAAAAAATAAAATAGCCAGTCTGCTTACCGCATTTGAAAGTTTTATGGCCGGTACTTTATGTCTCGATTAACAGCCCGTTAGTTAACGGAGGTTCAATCGGGACCTCTTTAGGGTCTCTTGCGTTGTAATAAATGCAATTATAATTATTATTATACTTATTTATAATTATAATAATACTTGTAATTGCATTTATTACAACGCAAGAGACCCTAAAGAGGTCCCGATTGAACCTCCGTTAACTAACGGGCTGTTAATCGAGACATAAAGTACCGGCCCTAAGTCAAATTATATCGGTTTTAATTATTTGCATTGCTAAAAATTAATTTTTTTATTGTTTAACAAAGCTGTAAACACATAGAGTTTCCCGTGCCTTTACATGCATTTTAACGCATGCTACGTAGAAATAGCCTCGATTGCACTAGTACATATTCTACCTACTCGTTAGATTTGAAATGAGAAATCATAGAAAACATCACTCACGCACTAGGTGTTTGTAGCTTTGTTTAACAATAACACAATAAATTTTTAGCAATGCAAATAATCAAAACCGATATAATTTGACTTGAACTTTCAAAGGCGCTAAGCAGAATTGCTATTTTATTTTTTAATCAAAAGTTATTCGGGTTTAAAAATTGCAGTTTTTCGATTTTTTGAAAGTTCAACCGCGTTTATCTCGAAAACTGAGCATCCTACGGGAAAATTTGTTAGAACATTTTTTACTTAGAATGACCAAAAAATACAAAAAAAAATGTTTTGTTTTGTGAGAAACCTCTGTTATGTAATTCCTCAAGTTCTTGGTCAATAACAATCTTATCGACATCCGGATCAACTGTTACCCAAAAGATTCGTATTCTACGGGTCAAAATACATGAAAAAAACTTGGTTAAGTCCATCTGAATAAAGGAGGCCGTTGTAGCCCCCCTGGCGACAGGACTATTTATCAAGACTGGACTTTATTAAAAATCGGTACAGATCTCAGCTAACATATGAACATCTCAACTCCTCAACGAGAATCAGTTGCACCAAACTCACTCCAAACTTCAGACAGGTTGTACATAATAAAAAATGTCATTTTTCTCACTGATAATTTAATTTTGTAAATAGTTTTCCCTTTATTATTATATTTATGATAATCATTAATTTTAAATTTAAGTAAACTGTAGGTAATATAAAATAATTGTCATGTGCGTTTTTTATATTCATTTCCTTTCTACTATATGTTAAATGGGAGTACTTTTCAGGTGTGCATGTAATTAAAATAGTTTTCTGATTTAATAAGTTTGCAACAAATAGCTTGCATTGAAACTAATGTTGAAAAGATAACAAACTATTTACCATTTCGTACTAAGTATGATTATTTATTTTAAATTTCTGTTTTAATAACTGGATTTCAAGAAAGTTAATAACTATGTACAAAACTGAAGATGTCTAAAAGCTTGAGAAAGACGTTATTAACATCCAAACTATAAATCCCTAACTTTTAAAATATTCTCAATAACAATTTACAATACTTCTGTGTTACTGATTATTTCATTCATAGGAGATTCTGACCAATAGAAAGCTACAGACATGCAAATTAAGGTGATAATTTTTGATAATCTCCCGTCGTTAAGCATATTACGTCAGATGCCCTTCGTTGCTACGAAAAAATACATTCAGTGACATTAATGACAAATGTTTTAAAAATTATAAAAGTGATGACTTTCAACCGTCAAATACATATTTATAACAACTGTGTGTTTAATTTCACTAATTGGTACTTACATATATAAATTACAATAAAATTTTGGTTTTGAACAGTTTTATTCAAGAAATAATCGCAACAAATTGCACTCGAACTCTAAAATTAATATAGAATTTTTGCCCTCGTGACACTTTGACATAATTTCACTCGCCTTCGGCTCGTGAAATTAAAACTGCTAAAGTGACACTCGGGAAAAATTCAATAATTTTAGAGCTCTTGTGCAATTACTACTGATAATAACATCAAAACAATACTTTACAATGAGAGACCGGCCCTGGCAAGGTATGGTGAAGTTGTACTGATATTGTACTCCTAGTTTTTACTAAAAACAAGTGGTATTATTAAATAGTTTTTTTAAATTAAAGTGTTTATCTACTAGATACTACTACGTAAGTCATCTATACGTAATTATTACTTTATTATTGTGAAAAGAAAACGTCAAATAATAAATATACACCACCGTTCAATCATTTTGTGAGGTTAGCTAGCATGCGGTTGGTTTGTCACTTACCAGAGCCGGACTGAAGCTTTCGCCACCGCAGCTAAAATGACTTCACACAATGTAAACACACCTTCCGATCTAACCAGTCCAGTAAATCAACGTTCGAATATCACAAACAGTTATGCATCAGCCGCTTCAAACTCTTTTCCGAGTAAGACCCAAGCAATTGTATTTAGTTGTATCGATAATGCTAAATTGCAGGAATATTTAATTCCGTTGGGCACAATAATCAACCCAAAAAATATTATTTTTTCATCTAGATTATCTCATAATAGAATCTGCATGTATTTGGCAAACAAAACCGTAGTAGATAATTTCATGCAACAACATGGCTCTTTAGAAGTACTCGGCGAAGTTGTAACAGCACGGAGACTTGTCTCTCCAGCAGAAAGACTAGTCTTGTCTGGTGTCTGCCCGTCAATTCCTCATCAAGTATTAGTTGAAGAATTACAGAGTATTGGTTTAAAGCTTATTTCACCAATAACATTTCTGAAAATTAGCTCAACTCTTCCCGAATATAGTCACATATTGAGCTTTCGGAGGCAAGTTTATGTAAGCCCTATAACATCACCAATTCCAGATTCTATTCTAATAAATTTCGACCAAACACCTTACCGCATATTTTTGTCACAAGGTACACTCACCTGCTTTATTTGCAAAAATACAGGACACATATCATCCCAATGCAATAACAGTTCAGTAACGGAATCAACTCATATTGATTCAAACAATGAAGTACCAAATCAAACAGATCCAACAAGTATATTACACAAGTTACCAAACACTCAGCAGTCATCAAGTTATGCATTATCAAATCCGAGCATATCACCTACACCTACAAATCTCCATGACCAAGAAATTACTAATACTCCTACTCATAGCAACACTTTAAGTCATCAACATTCAGCGGCAATACCGTTTTCACAAACTCCTAAAGCAATATCCTCCAATCTATCAGCACCTCTTCCATTAGATACAACTGCAGAAAACTCCAATAAAACTGATACATCACCACAATTTTCCGAAACAACCATTTCAACCAATCTTACAATCAAAACTTCAAGCTCGACTTCTGTCATTACCAATGAGTCTGCTCCAATACTTCCAAAGGTAATAAAGCCACAACATCTAAGTGAAAACTCTAATAGCACTTGCGAAAACGCAAGTTCTTCCATAAAACGCAGTATTGGTGAGATCGATACTCCTCCTTCAGACTCAGCAATTTCATCACAAAATCTGTTTGCAAAACCCAAATCTTCTAAACCAAAAAAACCGCGCTCATCTAAAGTCCCATCTACACGAGAAACTCTTGAAAATTTTATTGATAATCATACCCCACCATTCGTTTTAAATTACCACCAATTGTCCTTACTGATTGATAATGTCCAAGGCTCCCCCGACACTATTAGCGTCGTTAAAGAATTTACAACTGATATGCCTGGTTTACTCTATCTTTTACAAAGCAGCTATCAATATGCAAATGATAGATCTACAAAAACTAAGTTTACAAAACTTCAAAAGAAACTTCTTAACCATTTAGGGAAAGAGATTTCTGACTTAGACAGTGACTCTTCTGTAGATAATTGCTCAGTATCATCTAACTCCGAATCTGTTAACAACATTCAACTCGATACTTCAATGGAACATTGATGGATTTTTCCATCGTCTCCCTATGCTACAGCTTCTTTTAGCCGAATATTCTTCAGATATTATATGTCTACAGGAGACAAACTTAAAGACCAATCAGTTGTACAATTCAAAACATTTCAATTGTTTCCGCAAAGACCGTACAGATGCAGGTCGTGCAAGCGGTGGTGTAGCGATACTAGTAAACAATCTTCTTTTCCGTTTACCCCCAGCATGTAGCACATTTTCAGCTGAACTCTACGCCATATACGTGCTGTGAAACTTCTTAACGAGCTTACACTCACCAAAGCCCTGATCATAACAGATTCCCTTAGCTCTCTAAACTCATTAAAACACATTTTTCCGAAACATCCTTTTGAAAAGTTGCTAAAATACCAGCTTTCCCAAGCTCATGAACATGGAAGAAGCGTTCAATTTGTATGGGTTCCCTCACACGTCGGAATAACAGGAAATGAAGAAGCTGACAGGACTGCACGAGAGGCAATTTTACGTGATTTTTCTGAGCCGATAGACAATTGTGTCTCCAGTGACTTAAAAGCTTATTTTAAAAATAAAGTGTTGTGTTTGTGGCGAAATGAGTGGTCTCAATCTAATTCTAAGTTAAATAAAATAAAAAATAATGTGTCTCAGTGGTTTCTATCGTCGCGCAATAGACGAGAACAAATTGCGGTTGCGCGTTTACGTCTAGGACATACCAGGTTAACGCACTCTTACCTTTTCACAAAGAGTAATCCACCTATATGCGATCAGTGTAACGTTCGATTAACAGTCGAACACTTTTTAATAGTTTGTAGTAAATATGACCAAGAAAGACAGCGCTACAAGATCCCAAACGCTCTACCACAGGCTCTAGGTCAAAACTATTCCTGCGACAATATAGTTAATTATCTAAAATCCATAAACATTCTGTACAACCTGTAGTTGTTTACTTTTGTTATTTATATTTTGTTCCGTCGCTAATAACCTTTTGGTGGATGCGACTTCTTTTTCTAATAAAAAAATAAAAAAAATACTTTACAATACTTATTTTTACAAAACAATATTTATTGTACCAGGAAAGCCATGTATTCAACTCTAGAGTGGCCAAAAAAAATAATCGGATATTATTAGGTTTCCTTTCCATATTACTCCATGTTGTGAGGCCGCTTCCGAATGACAAATTTTCTTATTCGTTTTTTTTTGTGGATTCCTGTTCAAAAATGCCCCCTTAAACAAATCAGAAGGGGCCCGGGATGCCGGGCAAAACAATATTTTTATACAAATTCAAAATTACCCTTTAGTCCCGAAACTTGTATTTAAAAAAAGGTCTCTTGTCATTTTTTTCAAAAGTTGATAGATGTCGAGTTATAAGCGATTTAAAATCTAAAAAATGTGAAAATACTTATGCATTTTCGTGGTTTGAAAATTCATATGTAAATTATTAGTTTTCAGGTTGCCAAGTGCCTAAAGTGAAGTTTATACATTCAATTTCAAGAATGTAACGAGCAATCGGGGCTTACTTCAATATAGATTGTTGTTTTTTAATTGCTAATTATGCGAGTCCACTCGACTTTTAAGCCGCCGCACATCGCAATTTATGGTGCGTCTCTGTCGCACTTATTATACATATTATACATACTTATGCGAAAAATGATCAACAAAAATACTTCACACTTACTAAAATTTTATACTTTATTATTAACATATTTTTTTAATGATTTATTTATTCAATTAATTATTGCCAATGTGCTAATTAAATACGCCAATAAAAACAAACGGTCGAAATTGAAATAAACCCCGATAACTCATCAGAATCTTGAAACTGAGTGTTTAAATTTAAATTTAGGCACTTGACCACCGCAAAAATAATAATGTACACATGAATTTTCAAGCTTCGAAAATGCTTATTTTTGCATTTTCAAATTATAAATCGTTTAACACTTAAAATCTATCAAGTTTTGAGAAAAATGACAGAAAATCTTTTTTGTTTAAGATGACCCAAAAATGCTAAAAACATATTTTCGGGAGCAAAAAAGGTGATGTTTTGGATTTACATATTAAAAAACTGTTAAAAACAATTTCTGCATAAACATTTCGCACTGCACCCTTCTGATTTGTTTACCGAATTGGAACAACCAGACAGGTAGTGTTAACTCCGGACCCCGGAAGTGTCATAGGTTTTCGAAACGGACCCTCAGGAAGTATAATTGGTGACCCCTGATCTAGATGTTTAAATTCTTCTATCTACATATTCTTGTGGTTTATTTTTCAGTTTAATTATGAGTTAAATTAGTTTCTTATTGAATATAATGAAACATAAACAACACATCAGACTTATTCTGAAACTATTTCTTGTATCTTGTTATATTTCATTATTTTTGTGGTATACTAAACCGCAACACAATGCCACAACCTAACAAATTCAATATATCAAAAATGGAAATGATTGATTTACTAAATTATTCCTTCCTTCAGATAATGTTCAACCCCCTGGAAGTTAAAGTTATTTTTATATCTAAATAGTAATCTTTTACCACCTTTTACTCAAAAATTTAAGCCGGTTTTGGCGTGGAAATACCAAATTATATGGTCGAAATAAAAGACGTTAATCAAATTTCTAACTTCTAAAAAAGGCATTGAATAGAAAGTTAATCCATTGCCTTTGCCTGTTGCTGTTATTCTCTTTCTCTTTGTTATTGTTATGGAGACCTGTAAGGAGTGGAAACGCAATGCATCGTTTGTGTGCTAACTTTTCAACCTCTAATTCAACTTTCAGCAGTGGCCGCCAGAGGCGCAAGTGTTCGAATAGGTGCTACAAATACATTAGCTCTTATGGGCTGATTTAATATTTAACTCATTTTATTAATGTTTTTAGCGTAATTAGACATTCATTTACTGGTTGATTAGTGCTGAATATGTTTTATGCCAAAAATAAATTATTTTAACTTTATAACATATCGACTTGTGGTAAAAAGTGTATTCTTTCTATACCATTGTAGATGGAGGTGTGACATCACTTTTGATGTCTATTTACCGATCCCGTCTTGTGAGTTAGTAAAGGAATCTATATTATATTCCGCAAAAAAACTATACAACCATCTCCCTTTACAACTTAAATTTCCAACATCTTTCCCCAAGTTCCGTAAAATGACAAAAGCCCATCTATCTAAAAGACCATATTATTCAGTAGAAGAGTTTCTTAATGACTAACTAAGAAATTACAGAAAAGTAACTAAAGTATATTTATCTATACTTGGGTGTCACATACAGCAGCTTAAACTGATTAGTTCCTATGTTTGTGTTTTATTATAGTATATGTTGTATGTTCAATTTGAAATTTATATTAATTTTGCAATATACTGGTTTTGACTTTTGCTTCAATTTTTTAACTTGTATATATTTTTTTATTGCCAAGTTAATACGTTTCGAGTTATTTTCGAGAAAATATGTTCATTTTTCAACAAAAAAAAACACGTTTTTTAATAATTTAAAACGGACGGTTTTTTGCAAATAATTCAAAAAGTTAACATTTTATTGGAAAAAACATTCTTAGCAAAAATATAGCCTATTTTTTTTATATTTCTAACATTATGGCAGCCTTGAAGAAGAAGAGAAGACGACTGGACTATCTATTAAATATTAAATGCAGTATGTATATCGTCGATTTACTGCCAAAATCAGATAAGTGCATTTTTTACCATGTTTGAGTTAAGTGCATTTTCGTAATTAAGATCCGTATATAAATGTACATACTGCGTAAAACATATAAGTGTCGGACAATGGAAACGCGGTGAATTATGTAGGCTTGTTTAGGCAATTATTCATTTTGGTCAAAACTGTACAACTGAAACAAGTTAAGTGCACATTTAACGAAAACTACAAATTTCATATGCAAAAAGAAAATTAATTCTTCTGGAAAAAACCGGTTAGATGCCATTTAACTTATTTTTACTGTTGAAGTATAGTAGATTTTTATAGAATGACTATGCGTATAAAACAGATAAGTGCAATTATCTTGTTTTTGCAGTTTATTTTATCGTTACTTTAGCATGGCCAAGTGTGCAAAACCAGATAAGTGTCATTTAACTTTTTTTAAGTGAATTATCTGACGAAAACTTGCACCGCCAAACTAAATTAAAACGACACTTATCTTGTTTTTGCTGCAATGCTATTTCATCGCAGAGGGATCTGTAAACATTGTAAACATTACTTTAAATATTAGTGTACTTTGTATGCATATCGGTGCCTGAAAAGAATTGTGTTATACTTGAAGAAAGCTATGAAAGAGGCCAATTTTGTATGTGCTACATTTGACTTGCAATGTGTACTTCAAATACCGAGTAGCGACGTGAGTCCAATGTACTACAGTCAAAAAGTGTACTACAGTGTATGAGCTAGCACCGTCAAATAATGCGTTTTGTTATAGCTGGACAGAGCTTCATGGGAAAAGGGGTAGGTAGCTTAGAAATTGGCACCTGCCTCTTTACTTATATTAATCTTCCCACTAGTGTAAATGCATTATCAGTGTTTTCCGACACTTGCAGTGAACAAAACAGGAACCAAAATGTTAGCGCTTTGTTACTTTATTTGGTTAAAAAAAATCCACACTTGATGATTATAGAGCAAAAGTTTCTGGAAAGTGGACACAGCTACATGGAAGTGGACAGTATGCACAGTGCCATTGAACAAGCCCAGAAGTATGTTCCTGTGTATACAATGCATGATTGGCTAACAATATTTCACATGGCCAGAACAACATCATCAAAAAAGAAACCGTTTGTGGTGCAGGAACTCAAATATAAAGATTTTCTTGGCTTAGAAGGCCTTTCTAAGCTTATTAAAAATAAAACGAGAGACATGAAAAACGAAAAGGTAAATTGGTTAAAAGTTAAGTGTTTTCGATACCAAAAGGCTAAACCAGGAATCCTTGAGTATAGGTATGATCATACCTCAGAATACAAAGAGAGAAACGTTTTTGGGAGAAGTCGAAAAATACCTAATTTAAAAGAAATAACGTTAAAAGACGCGTATACAAAGATGCGACCTATAAGTTCCAAAAAAAAAACAAGATTTATTGAAGTTGTGCAAATCGGGTGTGATTAAAGACGAATTTCACTCAAATTATTATAATTTACAATCCTCCGACAATGTTTAACCCTTCAACGCCCAAGGGTGCGTAAAAAATGTCCACCTAATGCGTTTACCCTTGTAACATATTTAATACATGTTTAATAATTTGAAAAAAATTATTTATTGTTAAAAAGACAGCCCTTTATCGAATGTTAATTTGGTTCTACCGATATTTTTGAAAATAAAAGTAGCATCTTGAGTTAAATATTGGTGGGCATAAAAAGTACACCCTTGGTAAAACTTGTTACTAAAGGTTTCTGTTTAATTTCTCGTTGGTAGGAAGATAATCCATATAATTATCGACGTATAACTACATAATCTACATAATTATCCGCCAATGAGGAGGCTAAAAGGAAGAATATGGAAAAAATCGACAAATCTGAATTACTGGCTTTTACTGGTATGTTAATTTTGATCTACATTGTAATTTTGTTGTAAGGTTTGTAAATTTTTTATATTAATATTTTAGAAGATACTGTATTTATTAAACATACGATTCTTAAGTTTAATCCATTTTTTCCTCCATCCGTTTAATCCAACAACTCTCAATAAATATATTAGCTATTTTCGAGGTGGACATTTTTTACCCAGCCTTGGACGTACATGGAACCTAAAAAAGGTTGGGCGTTTAAGGGTTAAGACAATATTCCTGAACCAGCGCTTGAAGATAGTGATCCTGGAGTTGACATTTAAGTTAAAGTTACTTTAAGACAAGTTTCAAATTACGCCAATCAATTCAAACAAAATAGGTTAAGTACAGATTTTTTTGCATTTTTTTTAATTCTTTAACATTTCCTAATTTTTTTTCTGATTTCTGGCGTTAATTATCTTCTCAGTACCACAATCTATGTTATTTTATCGGTTATTAAATGTTTCCTTTCATGTAGTTGTTTTACTGTAGGCTTAAACTTTTAAACTTGATTTTCACAAAACTCACAAAATGTAACTTATCTGGTTTTGGCAGTAAACCGACGATATGAAAGACTACCTAATAAATCATCCTACATATTATTATACTAACCGGATAATCTATGCGCTCCCGCAAATATTTCTGCTCCCACTCCTCGCAATCATTTCGTAAACTGGTGTCTCGCAAGGTAGGATGCTCCGGTGGATACATATCTAACACTTCTGCGAGATTATACAACGTGTGGATAACTTGTAATTTATCCGAGGAAAGTTCCCGGCAAAATCCCATCGTACCCGGAAAATCTTCGTCGGGAAATTTAGCGACCAGCCGTAACACTTCTCTGTACGCATTTATAGCTTCTTGTGGATTTTTCAGCAGTAAATGGATACCAGCTAAACCGTTATATTTCGAAATAATTAGTTGGAAACAATCTCTCATATCGTTAAAGTTATCGGAAATTCGCGTATTCAGTACATATTTAAATGCCTTCATTTTAGACGATGTCATAATAACACACATCCGTCTTAAGTCTAATACTGGTTCTAATATATTTTCTAGAGCCTGTCCAAATATATTTTGCTTGGCCAAATTATCGAGACATATAGCAGGATTGTAGGGACTACATCTTTTTTCCAAAACGTGGCCACTGAGTTTGAGTTGCTTCTTGTAAAAATACTTTTCCATCGCACAAAAGTCCAGCGTGTGGTGCAAGTAGGTTTGTTTCGGTATGTCGGCTTGATCCGCTACATCTTTCTTCACAGTTCTCCACAGGATCGTTGATAAAAAATTCAACAACGGTTCTTCGTTGCCCACTAAATATGGTTGGTATAAGATCTTCTGCCATGTAGCAATATCGTTATAAGGAGATATTTGTAAGCAATCTATTAAGCAGTATAAATCTACAAAAATTAGAAATATAATAAACTGCAAATGTTTATTACACCATTAAAATGTTACATTTTTTAAGCCATACCTTGCATTTGTTAGAGGAGTCAATTTTATTTCTTTCATGTGTAGAGGGGATCAGTAGAAGCTTAAGTTCAAGGTTTTTGGGTCGCCCCCCCTTGACCCCCGGCCGCCATCTTGGAAATGGGGTACAAAGGGGTTTCGCGATATATCTCGTAAACTACCAACTCTACGGAATATCTAATAAAACATAAAATGTAGCAAATTAAATTTTCTACAATTTTGTTTCTATTACTTTTTATCGTCAAGTGACCAACAAGAAAGATATAAACAAAAATATGTTAAATTTTTTAACAAGTTTCCTTTTGGAGGATATAACTTTTTTTCAGTTCATTTTAAAATAAAATAACATACCAATTTTGTAGAGGGTTTTTCAGTGAACAATTTCCACTATAAAGTTGTTTAATTCTATTTATTTATATAGGTTTTACAGCGCTCCAAACTTGACCAGATTCTCGAATGCTCATAGGGATACAATAAAAACAAAAGTTAGGCTTACTTTTCTATCTATATACAGTAGAACCCCGCAAATCCGAACTAATTGGGGGGACAGCCTGTTCGGATTCCGAAAAGTTCGGATTATCCGAAAGTTAGCCTAAGAAGCTAACGAAGATGATTTTTAAAAGATTTGGACTGCCACCGATCCCTTTATGAAACCCTATCCGCAGATTTATGCCTCCAATATTCTAAAGCTGAAAAATATTTAGATCACTGAAATATTAAATCGCTAACGCCAGTAGTTTTGTTTCGTCAGGGGACATGGAAATTCGTCCATGTAAATGATTCATTTAATTTCTAATCTGGATATTGATTACACTATGTTTCTCATGTTTCTTATCTTTTTCAATGTTTTCGTTCATAGTATACCATGGAAAATGTGTATTATGCACATTCCTTTATTGATTGTGTTTAGTCTAACTCGACGCTTTTATTCACCCAGTGTTTAATACTGTAGCATCTTACGTAATTATTTTCTCACATAATAAACATGTTTTTAAATTTTTATTTTGAATTTTTAAAAAATTTTTTCACTTTCCGTTGGTTCGGATTTGCCGAAAGTTCGGATTTGCGGGGTTCGGATTTGCGGGGTTCGGATTTGCGGGGTTCTACTGTAGGTATATTTTTTATCCATACAATTTATTATGATTTTAACATTCCTATGCTATTAATAATCTGTTTTCGACCTTTCTCCCCACTATAAAACTTATAACCCTACGCAATAATATATAGAAAAGGCCCAAGAAGTTGCTCGAGGACAAATTCGCCGGTTCAGAAGAAGAATGACGCAACCGCAAAATTCTTAAGAGCAAAAAAAGATTTTTGATATCAAAATCAAAAAGTATGATCAAAATTAGCCATTCACCACTTGTCTATGAAGTAACATAACTTTTTTCCTATTGTATATTTTGACTTAAAATTTTCCAAAAAACTTCTCCATGAATTATATTTTATTGTTGTGTTGGTTAAAATTATAAACTAAAAAGTTTGTCACTCAATTTTTTTAAGTAAACATGAAACTAACGAAATATGATGACAAAATGTTTAAAAATTAACAACGCCTTTTTTAATGTGTTTAGACATTTTGGACAAATTTCATTGTTATCTACATACTTGAAAGACGACATAGTAAAATTTTCAAAAGGAAATATTTACAACGACCAAAGATACAGCGAGGTAAATTTGAAAAATCATCGAAATTGATTTTTGACATTTTTGTATAAAATTTGATTTTTGAACATGTTCCACCAACTCTAGATAAAAATAAACTTCATATTCGGATTCAGCGACCTCGAAAACATAAAAAGAGACCAAAATTGGTCATGCACCTTAAATTTGATTTTCGTGGTCGGCATAACGGTTGATGCCACTCGCCTAATATATACATAGATAGACAAGTATTGTATTCCTATCAGAATTCGACAATCTGGTCAAGTTTGGAGCGCTGTAAAACCTAGATAATAAAATTAAACAAAAATGAATAACCATTTTCAATTTCGTTGCAAAACGAAAACACAGCCGAACCATATTCTAGTCCAATCAGAGAGTGCTGCAAGCACCCCTACCGGTTTCGAAACTTATTAGTCTCTTATCAGGAGGCACATATGCTGCTCTCCCTGATCCAACCAAAACAAACCCCAGCGTGCAGTCCCGGATTGTAACGAACGAAATGGCATAGATGCCCTAGCGGCAACTGCTAGCAAAAAGACTAAGTTTTCACTCTAATGGCATATAAAACAACATAATGCTATTCTACACCCCACCAGAATGAAAACAATGGGAACCTTCTCTGGTTACACCTCCGAGGCTTCTACAATTTGCAAGCCATACGGATGCTGAGACTAAGGAAGATGAGGGAACTCTACAATTTACAATTCACGTCCCATCTGCTCAGCGCGGTAAAGTTCCAACGAGAATGGTTCCCTTCATACTCCACACAGAGTAAATGTAAATCAAAAATGAATAACCATTTTCAATTTCGTTGCAAAACGAAAACACAGAGAGACTAATAAGTCTCGAAACCGGTAGGGGTGCTTGCAGCACTCTCTGATTGGACTAGAATATGGTTCGGCTGTGTTTTCGTTTTGCAACGAAATTGAAAATGGTTATTCATTTTTGATTTACATTTACTCTGTGTGGAGTATGAAGGGAACCATTCTCGTTGGAACTTTACCGCGCTGAGCAGATGGGACGTGAATTGTAAATTGTAGAATTCCCTCATCTTCCTTAGTCTCAGCATCCGTATGGCTTGCAAATTGTAGAAGTCTCGGAGGTGTAACCAGAGAAGGTTCTCATTGTTTTCATTCTGGTGGGGTGTAGAATAGCATTATGCTGTTTTATATGCCATTAGAGTGAAAACTTAGTCTTTTTTGAAAATTGAACAACTTTATAGTGAAAATTGTTCATTGAAAAATCCTCTACAAAATCGCTATGATGTTATTTTATTGTGAAATGAACGGAAAAAAAGTTATAACCTCCAAAAAAAAAAATTCTTACAAAATTTTCTCTTATTTTTGTTTATAACTTTTTTGTTGGTCACTTGACGATAAAAAGTAATAGATATAAAATTGTAGAAAATTCAATTTGCTACATTTTATGTGTAATTAAATTTTCTGTGGGATTGCTAGTTTAGGAGATACAGCGCCGCGAAAGCCCTTTGCACCCCTTTTTCCAATATGGCGGACGGGGGACAAGGGTGGCGACCCCAAAAACTTGAACTTAAGCTTCTACTGAACCCCCCTACACATTAAAAGAATAAAATTGACTCCTCTAAGAAATGCAACCCTAAATGTAATATTTCAATGGACTATATTATGTACTTTTAGACAATAATTCTAAAGACTTTGACTTTGGATTTCTAAACAAGACACACAACAAGCACGGTCAAAATTACTCGTTGCCAAAAGAAGAAAGTCAAGTGTTTAAAAATATTACAAAAGCCTTAATAACTGTTGACATGTAATGAAATAACATCGATACCTAAATCGTTGAAATAATGTCGAAAGCGACTAAAAACCTAATGCTTGTGAAGCATTTTCGACACTGGCACTTTTGAACACTTTCATAATTTGTTTAACCGAACAACGAGCGAAAAAAACATTATAAAAGTTTTATTAAGCGCTTAAGTGTCGAAATAGACTTGAAACGACATAAATGTGTACCACTTTGGACTTTGTACCACTTTTTCGTCGCTTTGTCACTTTTACAAGTTTAACCGAAAAACGAGCGCATAAAATATTAGTAAGCGCTAAAACGTCCAAAAGGCGTTGAATACAACAAAAAGCGTGAACTTTTTAACACTTTTTCATTACTTTTAAACCCTTTTCGACACTCATGACACTTAAACACTTTCACAATCTTTTCAACAGAACGACAAGAGCATAAAATATTATAAAAGCTTTAATAAGCGCGAAAGCGTCGACAACGTGAAATTTTTACACTTTTGTCGCTTTTGACGTCTGTTTAAAAAATACAATGTTTTTAGCATAAAATATTGTAAAAGCGTTAATAAGCACTAAAGCTCCTAAAAAGTGTTGATACAACAAACAAGCCTTAAAAGAAATTATTATCACTTTTTCATGCTTTTGACGTCTTTTCGACACTTAGGCACTTCTAAACACTTTCACAATGTTTTAACCGAACAACAAGTGCATAAAATATTGGGTACATTCCATGTCAAATCACTCAGGCAAAAAATTGTGGAACTCCGATTTGTCTGAAAATTGGTATATAGCTTCTGCGGGATGCAGAAAAATAAGATATTTAAGGTCAAAAAATCTTCTTCTTTTTTTCTCAAAATGTTGTTTTATGTGATTTTACAGTGATTTGGTGTTTATTTAAACAAATTTGCATTTTCTATCGTAAAGTATCCATGAAAAATTGAAAAATATATTTTAATAGAAGGGACTCAAAAATATCATTATATGGCATTATAGCAAGTTATTTTGATTCAAAACAAGTTTTTGATAAAATTTTATAGTGTAGAAAACGTTAACATACCGTTTTTTACATTTTCCTCCATTCCCAAAATATATCATCATCGATTTGGCTGAAAATTTGCCCACAGATAGCCAAAACATAGGACTTTAAGTGGTTAGAAGGATTTGAATTACATTACAATAGGTACCAAAAAAGTTACATGCAGTAATATCAGACTGAAAAGTATATTAGTCCAGTCGGGATAGTATTTGACCTTGCATGCCGAGCTGCCCAAAATTTTATTTTTCTAATCTTTAGGGGAGTCAATAGTAGCCTAAATTTAAAATCACGAATGGATTCCTCCGTTACGTTAGCCGCCATCTTGATTTTAAAGCAGAACCTGTTTTGCCCAATATCTCCGCCATTTTTAACTTTTCGACAAAAATGATAGGAACTGAAATTGTTCCAAATAAATCGTATTCACAATTATTACAATTTCTTTTTAATAATTTTTGTCGTGAGGTCGATATTTTCGAGTTAATTGTACTTACAGTAGACGCCTATATTTCTGACTATGATATTGCATGTAACTTTTTTGGTATTGTAATATAATTCAAATCCTTCTTACCACTTAAAGTCCTATGTTTTGGCTATCCGTGGACAAATTTTCAGCCAAATCGATTATGAAGTATTTTGGGAATGGAGAAAAATGTAAAAAACGGTATTTTAACGTTTTCTATACTATAAAATTTGATCAAAAACTTGTTTTGAATCAAAGTAACTTGTTATAATGCCATATAATGACATTCTATAGTCCCTCCTACTAAAATATTATGTTTTCCATTGATACTTTACGATAGAAAATGCAAATTTGTTTAAATAAACACCTAATCACTGTAAAATCGCATAAAATAACATTTTGAGAAAAAAAGAAGATTTTTTGACCTTAAATATCTTATTTTTACGTCCCGCAGAAGCTATATACCAATTTTCAGACTAATCGGAGATCCAACATTTTTTTTGCTCCAAAATTGAGTGATTTGAAATGGAATCACCCATTGTAAAAGCTTTAATAAGCGCTAAAGCCTGGAAAAACGCCCAGTTTTTATACTTTTTCGTCGCTTTTGATGCCTACTTTACGCTTTTACAGTGTTTTTAACCGAGCAAAAGCGCATAAAATATTGTAAAAGCGTTAATAAGCACTTAAGTATCTTTGAAACAGCATAAAAGCGTAAAGATTTTTCACGCTTTTGATGCCATTTCGCCACTTTGGTGTTTTAAAATAATTTTACAATGTGTTTAACCAAACAAGCTCCATCTAAAATATTTAGCACTTTTAAACGTTTCTACTATACAGGGTGTCCCGAAAAGATTGGTCATAAATTATACCACACATTCTGGGGTCAAAAATAGTTCGATTGAACCTACCTTACCTTAGTACAAATGTGCTCATAAAAAAAGTTACAGCCCTTTGAAGTTACAAAATGAAAATCGATTTTTTTCAATATATCGAAAACTATTAGAGATTTTTTATTGAAAATAAACATGTATCATTCTTATGGCAGGTACATCCTAAAACAAAATTATAGTGAAGTTTGTCCACCCCGTAAAAATTTTATGGGGGTTGTGTTTCCTTAAACCCCCTCATACTTTTGTATACGTTCCAATTAATTTATTATTGTGGTACCATTAGTTAAACACAACGTTTTTAGAACTTTTTTGCCTCTTAGCTTATTTTTCAAAATATACCTAAAAATGTAAATTATGAATACATTTTCAGATTATTAACAGGTCTCTATAATCGTACTTAACCATATACAAAGATGTGGTGGATTCGACAAATATTCAAAATAGGTCGACAAACACTGGCTTATCGAAAAAGTACTAAGAGGCAAAAAAGTTTTAAAAACATTGTGTTTAACTAATGGTGCCACAATAATAATTTAATTGGAACGTACACAAAAGTTTGGGGGGTATAAAGGAACAAAACCCCCATACAATTTTTATGGGGTGCACAAATTTCACTTTAATTTTTTTTTGAAGATGTTGCTGCCATAAGAATGCCACATGTCCATTTTGAATTAAAAATCTCTAAGAGTTTTTAATACATATATGAAAAAAAATCGATTTTCATTTTGTAAATTCAAAGGGGTGTAACTTTTTTGTGTGCTCTATTGTATATAGGTAAGTGAGGTTCAATCAACATATTTTTGACCCCAGAATCTGTGGTATAATTTACGACCAATCTTTTCGGGACACCCTGTATTGTTCAATGCTCTTTTTGTTGGTACTAAGTGATCTTGACCGCATTTCTTCTGCTTCTTGTTTGAGCGCAAAGATTAAAGTATATTTAAGCAGATATCTTTCTACTATTTCATCTTACCTGATACGTTCTTTGAAATGGGCGTTCCAGTCACCGCCCAGCGATGAACAGCTTCAATTTTCCTAGCCATCACAGACACCAGATGGTCAGGAGTGTCGACAGTTTGCGCCTCATCCAGGCAAAGCCTCCACCATTTGATCCTTGTCAATGGACAACAAGGTTTAAAGGACTTTTTTCCCTGTCTTAAAGTATTGGCCTAAAACGATGAAAGTACATCAGTTGATATCCGGTGCGAGCTTCGCTTGTATAGCGAGTGGGTGGCCAAGCCACTCACCTGCCTCTTGGCAGTTTTAACATTTAATTTAAGCAAAAAAGCAATGTTTATTTATGAAATTAACATTTTTTATATATTCTGACAACAGTAAGATGTATTTTGACTCAAATAAATTACATACATTCTTATTTTTACGTCAATTAATTTAATTCAAAAATTGTTTTTTTTTGACCAACCTGTATAAATAATTATGTTAATCGCTATAATATCGCTGTAATAATACTGTTGCTAAACTGGTAAATTTTCATTGTATACCGGGTGTACGAATCAAACTGTGTTTTTTCTCAAAGTTGGCACCACCCTATGGAATATTCTAGCAATTATAAATACTGAAATTAAAACCCAACCATAGCCTCAGGTTTTCTAACATTCTGTTTTTTATTCTATCGCTTATGTTGGATAATAAAAAAGTTAGGTACTTTAACAATTATCCATGTTCTTCATCAGTACAGGGTGTTTATAAGTGCGACAAACATTAAGGGGTAATTCTGCATGAAAAAATAATGAAAGTTTGCAGTATGTTCGCAAATGCTTCGTAAGGGGTAATTCTGCATGAAACAGTAATGACAGTTTGCAGTATGTTCGCAAATGCTTCGTTTCCGAGATACGGGATGTTGAATTTTTTCTTACAAACTGACGATTTATTTATTGCTTTAAAACTGGTTCAGATATGCAAATGAAATTTGGTTGGATTTTAAGACGTAGTTATTGCACACTTTTAACATACAATTTAGAATTTTATATTCACCATTGGCGGACATACGGGTAATACGATCGGTCATATTACCCGTATGCGTGCCAATGGTGAATATTAAATTCTTAATTGTATGTCAAAAAATGTGCAATAACTACTCTTAAAACCCACCAAATTTCATTTGCATATCTCAACCGGTTTTAAGCAATAAAGAAATCGTCAGTTTGTAAGAAAAATTTCAACACCTATTTCGGAAACGAAGCATTTGCGGCCATACGTTTATAAAGCAAACTGTCATTATTTTTTCATGCAGAATAATTACCCCTTAAAGTTTGCCATACTTATTTACACCCTGTATTGATGAAAAACATGTATAGTTGTTGAAGTAACTTTTTTATGGTCCAACATAAGCGAATGAAAAAAAAAAACAGATTGTCGAGAAAACTTGATCCTATAGCTGGGTTTTAATTTCAGTATTTTATAAATTCTAGAATATTCCACAGGGTGATGCGAACTTTGAGAAAAAAAAACACAGATTGATTTGTACAACCGGTATACTTCTTCTTCTTCAGGTTCCTTCCCCTATCGGAGGTTGGAAATCATCATCGCTATTTTAATTTTATTGGCCGCACTTCTGAATAATTCTAATGAGCTGCAACCGAACCACTCTCTCAAATTTCTCATCCAGGATATTTTGCGTCGTCCTGGGTTTCTCTTCCCTTGCATAATTAACCTAAGTAATACGTACTTCTTGCCCCTCATTATATGACCCAGATATTGAATCCTTCTAATTTTAACAGTTTTTATAACTTCACATTCTTTCTTCATTCTTTGTAACACCTCTATATTAGTTACTTTTTCAGTCCACGATATTATGTGGATTCTCCTGTAGCACCACATCTCAGAGTTTAATTTTTTTGATTTCAGACTGTTTTATTGTCCACGCTTCCATGCCGTATAGTAAAGTAGAAAAAACGTAACAACGTAGCATTCTTGTGCGGATCTCTAGATTAAGGTTACGGTTGCAAAGTAAGTTCTTCAATTTTATAAATGTGTTTCTTGCCATTTCTATTCTAGATCTGATTTCTTTTGTTTGATCTCCATCTTCGGTTAGCCACGTTCCTAAATATTTATATGTTGTTACTCTTTCGATCATTGTATTATTGATGATCAGGTTATCTACATTTTGTGGTTTTTTTGAGAATATCATTGATTTCGTTTTCTTGAGATTCATTTGCAGTCCGTACCTTTCACATGCATTGTATACATGTTGTATTATGTACTGTAGATCTTCCATGTCACTTTGCAAATATGACCGTATCGTCCGCATATGTAATATTATTAATGCTATTTCCGTTGACCAAAATACCTTCCACAATATCCAATAAAGCTTCTTGAAATATCACTTCACTGTAGACGTTGAATAAGAGTGGTGAAAGTATGCACCCTTGTCGAACTCCTCTAAGTATACTTACTTGCTCTGTCAGTTCTCCTTCGACTCTTACTCTTGCTTTCTGATTTTGATACAGATTCAATATAATTTGTAGATCTCTACTATCTATGTTTTTGGTCTTAAGAATACCTAAAAGCTTTTCATGTTGAACTCTGTCAAAAGCTTTTTTAAAATCTATGAAGCAAGCATATATGTCCTGATTCATATCCAGACATCGTTGTGTCAGAACATTGACTCCGAATAATGCTTCTCTAGTTCCTAGACCCTTTCTAAAACCCATCTGTGAATCACTTATTTCTTGTTCTAATTTCACGTGGATTCTGTTATGTATGATTTTAAGGAAGGTTTTCAATGTGTGGCTCATTAACGCAATTGTCCGATAGTCATTGCAATCTTTAGCATTTGTGATTTTTGGAATCGTTACAAAAGTTGAGAGAAGCCATTCTTTGGGTATGTGTCCCGTCTTGTATATGGAGTTAAAAAGGTCTACCAGGACATCAATATTATCTTCATCAATTATCCGGTATACAATGACCATTTATCTGTTTCGCAACAATATTACAGCGGTATTGTTAAAGAATAAGGCTATAACATATTAAAAAAAATCACTTAAATCGGACAACAGGTTTAGGATGTTCGAGACATCAAAAAGACCAAATTTTTAAGTGGGCCGATTTCTATACATTCAAATTTAGTTTGTGGATGAATGATGTTACGGTTGCGGTGGTGAAAGATCACATGAGTGCTCCCCTGCGGGACACAGAAATGGAAGTAAAAGTTCCCAATCTAGTTCTAGTTTCCGAATAGCAAGTAATAAAAAATAACAGTAAATTTGTGTTTCTGTATTCGCTCATGCTTCTTGCAAGTGTAATATTGTCCTTTTCATGACCATTTTTCAGTGCCTAGCAGTTTTTCGGTTTCTCTCTAACGCATTAAATTGTATGTGACAGAAAAAAAGGCACGTCGGTGATTACAGACATTTATAACATTTCTTCTAGTTATTCTAGTTGTCGATAGATGGCGAAATAAACAAAAAAGAATTATTTATTAAATAAAATAATAATATTATCAATATAATCTGTACAATTTATAAGACTGTACAAATGAAAGAAAATACCATTTTATAAATACAATAGACACAATTGATTTGTTTTTATTCCAAATTGAAAATAAAATGTGACAACTGTCAGATTTAACTAAAATGTCATGTTAGAATAAATGTCATAAATGTGTATTATCACGGACTTACCTTTTTTTCTATAATTTGTGACGCACTGAAAAATGGTCATGAAAAGGAGAATAGGAGGATGTCAGAGAGGAAGTCCACCCATAACAGCGAGGAAAATGTATATAGAATATGGTCTAAAAACTCAACATTACAAATTGGAGGATTAAAGCAATTGACAAGAAGGGATGAACGAGAATAATAATCAATCAAATCATGGGCCTAGTAGGCTCGACGTGCTTATTATTATATTAATTATAAAATATATACTGGGTGTTTCATTGGGAAAGTAACATACGTTGACTGTAGAAAGAGGACACTTGGGCGATTTCAAAAATACCATACTTAATGGGTTTAACTTCATTAATAACAAAGATACTGGGTGTTTTATATATTTTGCCATTTTCTTATTTGGTTCATAACTTTTTAAACCACACTGTATATTTATTTTATATTTGGCACGGAAATATAATTTAAGGTGTACAATCAATTAATTTATTTAAAATGGTAAAAAATCCAGGTCCGGATTAAAAAATATTGGAAATATATTCCGACCCAAAAACAACACCCTGTATATTAATTTTTTTTTAAATAGATTTTGTTTTTGAAAAGAGGATGAAAAACTAAATTTATTGGTATAATATGTACTTTGAATTTTTGGCAAAATGATTTTTCTGGTAAAATTTTGAATTTGAATTCTGAAATTATGCGAATTGCGAGAGCTCGAAGTAGAAAAAAAATTGAAATAAGATTTAAAACTTGTTAAACACACTGTATATTTATTTTATATTTAACACAGAATATTATTTAAGGTGCCCAATCAATCAATTTATTTACAATTATAAAAAATCCAGGGCCGGATTAAAAAATGTTGGGAAAATGTTCCGACCAAAAAAAAAACACACTGTACAGGGTTATTCACGATATTTTGATCCCCCTGTAAACTGCTTTATTTACAGAATTATAAAAAAATGTAAAATACAAAATTATTCGATTTTTAAATTATGATTTTTTGAGATATATATCGTACTAGTGACGTCATCCATTTGGGCGTCATGACGTAATCGACTATTTTTTTAAATGGGAATAGGGGTCGAGTGCTAGCTCATTTGAAAGGTTATTCAATTCCCTATTCAGTAATATAAACATTAACATGATTAATTATACAGGGTGTCCAAAAATTTTTTTTTTTGAATTTAATTAATTGACACAAAAAGAAGAATGTATGTAATTTATTTAATTTAAAATACATTTTATTGCTGTTAGAAAACAGAAATAAAAGTTTATTGCACAAAATAAACATTGATTTTTGCTTAAATTCAATGTTCAAACTTCAAAGAGGCAGATGGGTGGCAGCTTGAACATTGAATTTAAGAGAAAAGTAATGTTTATTTGTTCAATAAACATTTATTTCTGGTTTCTGACAGCAGTAGGATGTATTTTGAATTAAATAAATTACATACATTCTTCTTTTTGTGTCAATTATTTTAAATAAAAAAATTATTTTAGACACCCTGTATAATTAATCATGTTAATGTTTATATTACTGAATAGCGAATTGAGCTAGCTTTCAAATGAGCTAGCACTCGACCCCTATTCCTATTTAAAAAAATAGTCGATTACGTCATCACGCCCAGATGGATGACGTCACTAGTACGATATATAAGTCAAAAAATCATAATTTCCAAATTGAATAAGTTTTGTATTTTACATTTTTTTCTAATTCTGTAAATAAAGCAGTTTACAGGGGGTCAAAATATAGTGAATAACCCTGTACATTAATTTTTTTTAAATGGATTTTGCACTTAAAAGAGGACGAAAAACTAAATTTAGTGGTATACTTTGAATCTTCGGCAAAATGATTTTTCTGGTAAAATTTTGAAATTATGTGAATTGCGAGAGCTCGAAGTAAAAAAAATTAAACTGTAACTTAATTTTAATTAATACCATTATTTAATCTAAATTGGTTAAATGTTAACATTTTAGTGTTTTTTTATTATGACGACAAATCATAACAAATATTCACCTTTAATTAATGAATATGTAAATTATAAAGAGTCCACAAAAAATACATAACTTTAATCAAGGAACTATCTTACAAATTAAAAAAAAAACAAAAAATAACTTAACAAAACTATAGTAATTGTTCAAAATAGCCACCACCTTGTCGAAGACAAAGTCTTGCTCTTTTTGGTATTTGTCTGACTGACTTCCTAATATCGTCAAAGTTATTCTTCATTTATTGGAAGGCGTCTCGAATCCGCTCAAGAAGTTCTTCTCTACTATTTATTCCCTCGTTATAAACTTTGGATTTTAGATATTTTTTAATCCGGACCTGGATTTTTTACAATTTTAAATAAATTAGTTGATTGTACACCTTACATAATATTTGCGTGCCAAATATAAAATATAAAATAAGTGTGGTTAAAAAGTTATGAGTCAAATAAGAAAATGGCAAAATAGATAAAACACCCAGTATCTTTGTTATTAATGAAGTAAGACCCATTAAGTATGGTATTTTTGAAACCGCCTAAGTGTCCTCTTTCTACAGTTAACGTATGTTACTTTCCCAATGAAACACCCTGTATACAAACTTACCTCTGGTTTTAATTCGTGCTGAAGCATACTGTAAGTGGTTAAAACAATGTCGTACTCTTTTAGCTCAGTGGGGTAAACAGGGTTAACACTGTGTCCTTGATACTGCAGAACTCTCAAGTTTCCTTTAACATATTTGGCAATTTCGTTGCACCACTGGTTTTTCAAAGCTACAGGAGTTACTATTAGAGTAGCTTTGGACTCTATAAGTGGCTGGTTGATCCAGCATTGTGGACAAAAATACCTCCCTAAAGATTTTGTGTATCCCAAGCATTTGGGGTGTTGATATATATTACAACTTGTGCATTTAATAGCTGTTTCCTCTGACACACCGTTTTCTCTACAAACACACCGAACAGATATTCTATCAACATTTTCAAATCGTTTGGAATGAATGGTTTTGCCTTTTACCTCCTTTGATTTTGTTACTTGTACCTCCCTTGGTTTTATTACCTGTACCTCCCTTGGTTTTATAACATACGATGGTTTCTTAGGTTCCTGTATCTGTTTAGATTTCTTTTGTGGAATTTTGATAATGGGATCATTAGATTCGTCAATGAAACTCTTACGTTTTCTCGAATGATCATTTTTATCTTCTTTTGGTTCAATTTTGGGATTGAGTAAAATACATGATAGAACCTCTACAGCCTTTCCTAGACCCATTTCATCACCCAGAATGCCAACTTTAGTAGAGAGAGTAGTTATTGGCTTTTCATTACATACAAATCCTGTGTACTTGTTAAAATATATCTCGTTATTTGATGTTAATTTGATTAGGATGTAAAATGGGTCCAAGAAATCTAAAAATTAAGTTACAATTAAAAAGTTTTTAAATTAGTTTAAGATGTAATAGTAATGTTTACGTAGGAAATATTTTTTTCGTATCTCTGATGCTAATCTTTCTATTCTGAAGAAAAGGACATTTTTTTCCAACCTACAAAAATTCGTTATTCGCTTCTAACTCCATTTTTTTTAAACTAATCACTCTAAGCCAGTCAAACTTGTAGAACCTATTAACACTATACAAATAAAGAAGACCAAATAAGGTTAATGACTAATTTTAATTAGGGTGGTGATTAGGAGGTTGCTTCGGATCACGTTGCATTTTTACTCAATAGCCAAATATGGCATTGAAGTCTGGGGTTGTACCTCTGAATTAGAGCAGATATTCGTACTTCAGAAAAGAGCTATTAGGATAATATATAAAATGAAATTTAGAGATTCTTGTAGAGGCATCTTTAGACAAAATAATATTTTTACAATTCCTGGTCTGCATATATTTTCGTGTATAATGTATTTACATTGCAAAATTTATGAATTCAATAAATTTCAATTTAACCATGTTTATTCAACAAGATTCAGAGACAATCACTTTATGCTTCCACAACATCGTTCAGTTTTGTTGGAAGGTAGCACACATTATGCAGCCATAAGTTTCTTTAACAAATTGTCAATAGATATACGAATGAATTTACATCAGCCAAACTTTCGTAGGTGTGTACATCAATACATTTATGAGCTAGAGCCATATTCTAAAAATAACTTTTAAGTATGTTTTGTCGTATTTATTAATTTATATACCTTTAAGATGTACATTATATGTCTGTAACTTTGACTTGTCTCATACATGTACAACTTTGTATAATGTCGCATGTGATGAATAAATTTGACTTGACTTGACGTTTTCGTTGAAAAAAGTAGGGACTAGCATTCTTTTCAATATATGTCACTTAATTTTTGAGCTAGAGACTTTGTTTTTATTTCTGGAGATAGATATTTTAAAATGCTTTAAAGTGGTTTAAACAAGTTATCCTCGAAAAATGCATAGTTTTCCCGTCTTTTGACTTTGAAACTACAGTATTTAGCATTTGACGAAGAAGAGCTAACATTTAATAGTGTATAGCTTGATTACTATTGGTCTTAAAAATTAAAAGAAACGGTTTTGTTTATTTTTTTCAAAAGGTACATTCTTGTTAAGTAAAGTTGTTTTGACAAAACGAAAACTTTTGGAGTTATTAGCCGAAAACTTATTAAAAACATTGATTTTTTCGATATAAAACCAACACTTTCGATAGCGAATAAATCGAAAACTATTAATTTTATCAAAAAAATGTATAGAACATTTTTTGCTTAGAATGAATGTTTTTACTAACTTTTGCAGTCAAAATATAATAAAAAATTTCCACCCCATGCATGGGGTGGCAACCACCCCCATGGTAAAAGCGCCTGTCGGCATCATATAGATTTTGATCCTTGGACTATCCACTACTTATTCTCAAATTTTCAAGCAAATCGATCCATTCTGTAAAAATTGCGAGGTTTTGTCCTATTTTAAGCTTCTTGGACTATTTTCTATGTGATTAAAAAATTTGACTCAGCACAATTTTAGTCCACTATCCCTCCTTCTAAATAAATAAATCATTTGGGAAACATAATAGGTCTGGATCCCGCGTATGAAAAAAAAGTTGATTAATAACAAGCTGAAAATTTGTTAATAGCTTAAGGGTGTCTAGTCGGATAAACTTTGATATATGGGAACACTGTAACATGGGCAGTTTTAATTGTGAAACAGGTTAAAAATTTGGAACGGTCAGAACACGAAAACGGCATATTTATTTTGTCCGACAGAACAGACTTAAACTCTCTGAACAGAGATTAAACTCTCATGCAAAAATCAGACTGCTATTTATCACCTGTCATAATTCCTGTCATTTGACATATTCTACATGTTCCACTCATTAAAACGCCCATTTGGTGACAAATAGCAGTCTGATTTTTGCATGAGAGTTTAATCTCTGTTCGGAGAGTTTAAGTCTGTTCTGTCGGACAAAATACATGTGCCGTTTTCGTGGTCTGACCGTTCCAAATTTTTAACCTGTTCCACAGTTAAAACTTCCCCTGTTCCAGTGTTCCCATATATCAAAGTTTGTCCGCCTAGACACCCTTAAGCTATTAACAAATTTTCAGCTTGCTATTAATCAACTTTTTTTTCATACGCGGGATCCAGACCTATAAGAAAGGGATCTCTCATAATAGGAACAAATGATGTCACCCCTACAATGATCATGCCAAACTATTGATATTTGACTAGAGGACCATCTTGCAATTCATGATGAAGTCATAGCTGAAAATTCATACTATTTTGGGGAGCTTGAGCTAGGTTTCTTACTGAGTGAGAAGAGATACAAAAATTGGAAAAGTGATTACTTATCTAGAGTAATTTAATAACTTAAAAATGGTATTGGTACCTGTTTTACTATCCTCCATTCTTTCTCGATATAGCATCCACTTCACTGACTCTTGTTGATAAGGCTTCAACTTAGATTTTAAATTGTGATGCTGCACATTTTCCTCAACATTATAATCAAATTTATCAGTCTTCCTTTTTTCTTTTAATTTATCATACAAGTTCTGTATCTCTGACTTGCCACGGAATTTTTTGGAAGTATTTTCAAAATTATCATCTGGAATTTAAAAAAATACTCCATCTTTTAGAACAATATGAATGATAATATACTTACATGTATTGGAACAAATTTGTCCAAAAAGCTGTATAAAAAGATCTTTCAGGCAGTTTCCTATCTTTGGGTAAAACTGTGGCAGTGGTAGTTGAGTAAAATATATTCTCAGGAACAAATTATCACCTCTACATGAAAAATCAAATGACAATGTCTTTGTCAAACTCATTACCTCTGAAATAAAGCAAAATAAAATATATGATTATGTTTTTCAAGTGCATATTTTTCATTAGTACTAAGTTTAAATGTGTTGTGTAAATGCATGTCTCCATTATGTTGGTGCTACTTGCTCCTGCAACTGCTCCACATAGTGGATACGTTGGCACTCCCCCTCAGTGCAACAGTGTGCAATCTGCCTCGGTGCTCCAATCAGTGGTGGTTTATATGTAGAGGAGCGCATGCCGTATCGTTTGGAGCAGTTGCACAGTATACATGCCTTATTAAAAAGTTGAAGAAAGCACAGAGACACACGGAATGTACAGGTATGAGAAACATAAACAAAAGGGCTTAAAGAATTTTGCCAAAACAATAATTTTGTTATAGCTAATACATTATTTAAACTGCCAAAGAGAAGACTATACCACATGGAAGTCACTGGCAGATCAAGGAGAGAAAAGTGTAAGAAACCAAATAGACTATGTATGTATTATAAAGATACAGGAACACAATTAGATCAGCAAAAACATATCTGAGTTCCAACACAGGATCAGTTCACAACCTGGGTGTGACCAAAATTAGACTCAAAATGAAAATAATGAAAAACAAAGAACCACATATGCAAAAATCTATACAAGTAAAGTAAGGAACCCTCTCATAAGACAATGCCTGATAGAAACAAATTTTGCAAAATAATGACACAGATACAAAATGGTTATTAACCTTCATAAGACTGAAAGGGGGCCTTTCCGACCCCATTACATAATTTGTTGCTATATTTTTACATATGTGTAATTTTAAGCGCTGACCTCTCACATATCTACAAATTCATTTTTTTGATAAATCATGAAGTAAACATTAATGTCTAGGAGCTGGTTTGAGTTCAAACTTTATATTTTTAAGTTGGGGTCTCTTCAGACCCCGGTCCGTCCTTTATGATCTAACTTTATAACTATGTAGATATTTAATTAATTGCCATTTGTTATTTGGATTTTAATGTATAATAATAAAACCATAGACAAACCGTATAACAGCAGTAGACAAATTAAAGAACAATAAATCACCGGGATCGGATCAAGTAGCATCGGAATTACTGAAGGAAGGAGGAGACGCACTACAGAAAACAATACATGAATTGATAACAAAGATATGGTCAAATAAACAGCTACCAGTGGAGTGGAATAGTGGTATTATTGTACCATTACATAAAAAAGGGAATCAGTTAGAATGTGGAAACTACCGTGGAATCACGCTGCTGAATGCAGCATACAAAATAATGTCCAACGTCATTTATGAAAGACTTAGACCACACGCTAAAAAAATAGTTGGCAGGTACCAAAGTGGCTTCTGTAGACAGAAGTCAACAATAGACCAGATATTTGTTCTGCGACAGATCCTCGAAAAAACAAGTGAACATAACATCGACACACATCATCTCTTCATAGACTTCGAAAGCGCATATGACAATATAAACCGATAATTCTTAATAAAAGCAATGAAAGAATTTAATATACCAACACAACTAATAGAACTGATAAAAGAATCTCTAACTCTAAAAGTAGAAAGTAAAATCCGGATACAAAACGAACTAACAGAAACAATAGATGTGAAAAAAGGACTAGGCCAGGGAGACGCTCTATCATGCATCTTGTTCAACATCGTACTCGAAAAAATAATGAGGGACACAACAGTCAATACTCGAGGAACAATAATTAATAAAAGCGTGCAAATACTAGCATTTGCAGATGATGTTGACATAATCGCAAGATCAAGAAGAGAAATGATAGAGGCATTCAATCAAATAGAACGAGCTGCACAAAACAGTGGCCTTAAAATCAACCAGAACAAAACAAAATATATGCAGGTAAGTAAAAACACAGAAATAAGGCAGCCACAAAATATAACAATAGGAGAATAGGTACAACATTTAGGGGGTAAAAAACTTTACATACTTGGGATCCCTAGTCACATCTGATAATAACGTAGCAGAGGAAGTGAAGAGGCGAATATTTATTGCCAATAAAAGTTACCATGGCTTAATTCGGCAACTAAGATCATATAACGTCGCCAGGAAAACAAAATGCCAAATATACAAAACCTTAATAAGACCGGTACTCACATACGGCTCAGAAACCTGGACACTCACTAAAAGAGAGGAAACATTGCTAGCCACCTTTGAAAGAAAAATCTTGCGACACATATATAAGGGCACAAAAGAAAATGGAATTTGGCGAAGAAGGTACAACTTTGAACTATACAAAATATACGAGGATCCGGATATCATAACATTCATTAAAATAGGACGGCTGCGTTGGATGGGACATGTAGAAAGAACGGAAGAAGGCGAAATACCAAACAAAATATTCAAACAGATGCCAGTAGAAAAAAGAACAAGAGGAAGACCGAAGCTGAGATATTTAGAACAAATAGAAAATGATATAAAAACCTTAAAAATAAAAAACTGGAGAAAAAAAGCACGAAACAGATCAGAGTGGAGAAG
Organism: Diabrotica virgifera virgifera; assembly: GCF_917563875.1. NCBI lineage: Eukaryota > Metazoa > Arthropoda > Insecta > Coleoptera > Chrysomelidae > Diabrotica > Diabrotica virgifera. The sequence goes on from NC_065448.1 coordinate 226,053,806, forward strand.
AATCCTGGAACAGGCCAAGACCCAGAAAGGGCTGTCGAGCCAATGATGATGATGAATAAAACCGTAAAACTTATTTTTGAATGATAAACCAGAAAAATAGTGTAGTATATCGCTTATTAAGCCCTTTATCGCTTATAGTCCAGGGCGGATCTGTTTTGAGATGGACGTTGAGAGGTGACTCAAATTTTTTTGCAGAAATTGCTTGAAAATAAATCAAATAATAATATTTGAGTTATCCTCCCTCTCAAAAAGGTCCGGAATATTGTTTAAATAATCAAAATGTCAAAAATTGAAGGAAAAATTCGATTTTTTCCTTTGTTTTTTGATTATAACTTTAAAAGTATTCATTTCCGAGAAAAGTTGTGCTGACATAAAAGTTGCGTATTTAAATTTCCTACAATGTAAAATTGGTTAAAAATTTAAAAAATAGTCACCCTAGTTGCAAAATAGCAATAATTGCGAAAAAACCATACAAAAACAAGTATTCGCATTTTACGTTTTTCAACCATTTATGCTACACTTAGGACCTTCATATTTCACCCAGAAAAACTTTATGATACAGTAAAACAATACTGTAAATTTCTTTAAGATCGGTTTAATAGATTTTGCAAAATAAATTTTGCAATCCAGCTTTCGCAAAAAAAATTCATTTTTTCAAAATGTTACAGGGCTGAAAATAAAGCAGATAGCAAGTTAAAATTTTTTTTGCTTATAGAAGTGTACTGTACCTTTCATATGCAATTTTCAAAATTAAAATCGATTAAATACCACGGCGTCAGAAAATTTTTGAAATAAACAATAATTTTTGGTGCTACGCGCAGGACAGCGGTGTTCGATTCACACAAGTTGATTTCCACCAAAATTTCTTCCAATATTTATCTAATATATTATTTTCTTACTCTATATTTTGTTGTATTTTAATATTTTAATTCCACAAAAATCAAACTAATTTTATTATTGTTTGTGAAATATTGTTTAAACAATTGCATATGTTTAAAAATAATAAACTTTTATTATTTAAGTTAAAATATATGAACAAAGAAAGTTTTTGCTAATAAAATTGTTTTTATTTTGCAATAAACAAATTTATTTATTTATATCGAAATGTAATATAAATTAAAATGTATCAATCATTATCAAAGGTCATTGGAATGCCCAATCAGAGCAAACTATCCGCTGTCCTGAGCGTAGCACCAATAATTAATATTTATTTAAAAAAATTCCTGACGCCGTGGTGTTAATCGATTTTAATGTTGCAAAATTGCGAATGAAAGGTACAGTACACTTCTATACCCAAAAAAAATTTCAACTTGCTATCTGCTTTATTTTCAGTCCGGTAACATTTTGCAAAAATGAATAATTTTTACGAAAGCTGGATTTCAAATTTTATTTTGCAAAATCTATTTAGCCGATCTTAATAAAATTTAAAATGTTATTTTATTATGTCATAAGGTTTTTCTGGGTCAAATATGAAGGTCAAAAGTAGAGCATAAATGGTTGAAAAACGTAAAATGCGAATACTTGTTTTTGTATGGTTTTTTTCGAAATTATTGCGATTTTGCAACAAGGGTGACTATTTTTTAAATTTTTAACCACTTCTATATTGTACTAAATTTAATTACGCAACTTTTATGTCAGTACAACTTTTCTCGGAAATGAATACTTTTAAAGTTATAATCAAAAAACCAAGAAAAAAATCGAATTTTTCCTCAATTTTTTGATATTTTGATTATTTAAATTTTTGAGAGGGAGGATAACTCAAATACTATTATTTGATTTATTTTCAACCAATTTCTGCAAAAAAATTTGAGTCACCTCTCAACGTCCAAATGTACTAATATTTTTACAGATGCGCCCTGGTCTATTATTAGTCCGTCTTTTTTCTATGAAGGTTAATAAAGGCAGCAATAGATCAAAGTGAAAAAGAACTAACCAGATATAAAAAGAAACAATAGATGACAGAGGAAATTTCAGATTAAATAAAAGAAAGCTGTCAATATAAAACCAAAAAAAAACAGATGTGCAATAAAGTGGGACACAAAAGAAGAATGGTTAAAAAGCAATGTGCAAAAATAGAAGAATGATAGAAAAGACACAAAAAAATTAAACAACTCACCATAGAGAAAGAAAACTGGGAATACTGAAAGATACCTACAAATGGGAAACTAGTGTTGAGTATCTACTAACAAAAAATTAAAGAGATAGACAGTATACCTACATCACAAGTTGTTCAAAGAAAGACAATAGAGCAGAACAGATAGAAGTAGAAAATTGTGTGGTTTTAAAGATATTAGAAGAACAAAATAAAATGGCATTAAAAAACAGCAGAAAGTTTAAAATGCATAAATGATGAAACCTAAGACATTAAGTATAGGTAATAAACTTGGTTAACACAATACAATTCATATAGTGAAACAATGGTTACTCTACATCTTTTGCGCTATCCCTAAAATCACAAATGCTAAAAACTGTAGTGAATACAGAACAATATCATTAGGCAATAAGACATGTCTCAAATTATTCTTGAAAATAATACATGGTTGTATAGAAATAGAAAAAAACTGGTAGAAGGAATAGATGGTCAATCTGGGTTCAGGAACAGACTATGAACCAGAGAGGCGTTATTTGGTTTTAATATGATAGCTCAAAGATGCATGGATATGAATGTAATGTTTGTTACATTGATTTTGAAAAAGCATTTGACAAAGTGCGATATGAAAAATTAGTGCAAATTCTAAAGACAAAACATAGACAAAAGGGACTTAGGGGAAGTATGTCTGAGACGGCATACTGGCTGAGATGGCATATCACGCGTTTTTCGTAAACTATTCCAAATTTGGTGCCTAGTGTGACAGTTTTCAGTTCCTCAAGTTAAAATGTGTCAACATTGTTGAACTTATGCATGTTAGTTTTATTTTGACAGCAGTAGCCTTTGGAATGTTAATTAAGTAGGACAAAATATTTATTGACTTTTTTTGTATCACATTATAATAGGGAACTTGCACATTTTTTTTATATTAGATAATAATGTTCAGTTTTGTTTAAAAATGAGATTTCCAAAATTTCACGCTTCAAAAATTCGTAATAACTTAGAAATACATATTTAAAGTCTTCTGCGGCATAAGTAGTTCAAACGGCCCGTGACGTCACATAGTTTTGCATTAGTTTTTATTATGGTTATATTTCGCTGTGTCTAGGTACACGATAACGTGTACGCAAATAAAAAAGTTAGGTAGACGCGAATTAAACTTCATCAAGCCAGTGACGTCATTATTTAGCTTGCGCAGTGACTATATATTTTGGTACATGCTATTTTGATATGTTTAGTGTTTGTTTGATAGAAACATATTTGTTAAGGGAAGGGAAGCAGAACTATTCAGATGTTTCAAACTTAATTGTAATAAATCAACGTATAATATAAAAGTATATATTTAGGTTAGCAAAATAATTATATGTATTTAGTTTACATGACATGTAGGTACAAAATATTGTTAAAATAATTTTTATACGTAAGTGAATTATTATAATCAACTATTCTAAATGCAAAATAAGCCACAATTAAACTAAAAAAAAATATTTTATTAACGTTTAGACGTCCAAATCAGATGTCATTGTCAAAATACAAAAATTAGTCAGATTAAATAAATTATTAGAAAACATTTTTTACTTAATAAAAGCAACAACATTTTTGTTTAATTTAATAAAATTTTGTATTTTGACAACGACATCCGGTTTAGAAGTCGAAACGTTAATAAAATAAATTTTTTAGTTAAATTGTGGCTTAGTTCTCATTTAGAATAGTTGATTACAAAAATGCCCCAAAGGTTAATAGCTTCAGAACAAGTTAATTATTATTGTGAAAGCTTTAAGTCTTCCTTATATTTTAATCTTTTACGGTAATACTATTTCATTTATAACTAAAAAAAATATATATTAATTTATAGTCTCTTATCTTTTTCGTACTGTTTTAAAATGTTCTTAAACTCATTAAAAGAACTAAATAATTGTCCACACTCCGTAGTTAATTTAAAAACAAACACTAAACAAATAAAAAATAAGAAATCACTGACACTAACTTTTTTATTTGCGTACACGTTAGCGTATACCTAGACACAACCTTATATTTAGGTATATTCTTCTTCTCCTTCTTTAGTTTATTGGCCTCCACCTACTTGGGTATTTGGCAAGCTCATCGTCGTGGAATAAGTCAAAAATATTTATATTCTAATGACATTTATCGTATATCATTGTAATAATATATACCAGTTTGTTACAATTGTAGTTTTATACTGTTTTTGAAGGAAAGGAACGAAGGTTTACTATTGAAAATAAAACCATTTTGTAAAAGTACAAATTTTCTATGAATAGGTCTAACGATCAAAAACACTTGTAACGTCACATAAATGTATTTTCTACTGACGTTTATAACGTCTAATTTAAAATTCTGTTTACTTTATTGGAAAAATGTACATGTAAAACCAAGTGACGTCACGACGCATTTTGGACCACCTGTTTTAATTTGAATTTTTAATCGTCTTTAGGGGCCAAACGAAAGACAAACAAAACTTTTTTATCTTTGATACATGTTTTAAATTATGTTCTGTTGTGATTTATAACATTTTTTTCGAATTTAAAAATTTATGCAAGTTCCCTATTCGCGAGTCTTTACACCTGAGTTACGTTTTTAAATTTTGTGATGTTCTTTTACCTTATGCCTATCACGCCAGCATCGATTTGTATCTTAAAAATTTTCTTAAGAAAAATTAGGTTAAAAAAACGATATGAATGCAATGTTGCCTGACATGGCATAGTAAGCAGGTGGATTAGATGGCATAGGTATGCCATCTCACCCTTATGCGTTTTTACACTGCATTAATTTTGTTATATTATTGAAGTTTGTCGTTACAGTTATGGGTCGTTTTAAGAGGAATTCGAACCGACAAAATCGATTCCGTCGATGTTGAGACAAGTGACGAGGAAGATGCTGCTTGCATTTTTTGTAATGGCCTCTTTTCATTATCTCTTTCTCGAAAAACCTGACTAAGATGTGCCAAATGACTAACCTTGCCAAATTTGTGGTAAGTGGTCATATTCCGAATGTGCCGGTGTACCCAAGACTACAAAAAAAATTATTTGTGACATGAGTCGAGATTAGTGCCTTTATTTCAAGGGTATGCCATCTTACCCACATGTATGTGGGTGAGATGGCACATGTAATACTTTTCAGAAAAAAACTATAATATGTACCTTGTTAAAAAATAATGTTATATTTATGTAAATGTTCCTAGCACTGACTTTGATTTTTATTACATGTCTAACTCTATCGATTATCGATTACAAAACATTTAAAAAAAAGTATGCCGTCTCAGGCATATCTCCCCTATGAATACCTAATAATAAAAACCTTTAGGTACCTACTAGTCAAAGAGCACAAATTGTAATTAATAACCAACCCAGTTCGAAATTGAAATCAAGAGAGGAATTAGGGAGGGACATATTCTGTATCAGCTACTGCTCAATGTATTTGGTGAATCCATTTTTGAAAAAGCATTATTTTTTGAAAGTGAAGGAATAATAGGCCTTGGGCCCGCATATACAATTATTATTTATGACCACACCGTTGAAACTTTTTGTACTTGTTATTTGGGTGGAGTCGGACAAATTTTGAGCTTGGCGCATTATGGTAGTGGGGCGTTTGTCTGTCAAGCGGTGACGAAGTTGTCAATTTTATGCAAGAAAAAAATTTATTACCACATTGGTCATTCTATTTTAATCAATGGATTTTATCATATAAACAACGAAAACAATTTTGTCGGACAAAAATATTGGGGCATATGACGCGTCGGACACGCTAAATATGTCAAATTTATGAAAATAATAAATTTATTACCACATCGATAATTTTAACGGTATCTATCATAAAACCTTTTTACAATAATGTGGTAACCTTGTCGGACAATTTTCACGGGGCATATGCGCAGTCGGACGCGCCGAAGATGTCAATTTCCTGAAAATTTTTTATTTATTACCACAGATGTCATTTTTATTTTGTACTGTTCTTTTACATGTGTAATGCATATTGGATCACTTGTCGGACAAAAATAATGGGGCGTTTTGGTACAATTAAAATAAAAAGTAATTTTTATGCATACAGGGTGTTTGGTAAAGAATGGGCCATAGCTTAACCTCAGGTCCCTGAGGTTAAAATAGGCCGATTTAAGCTAACTTACCTTAGTACAAAGTTTATAATAGCCGAGATACAGGGTGTCAAAGTTAAACTTTTTTTTTATTTATTATTGAATATTTCCTGATAGGTATGAGATAACAACATGAAATTTTATATCTGGGGGTTTCTTGGGTCGAGAAATCTATATTCCTTACCAAAAATTATGCATTGCCCAGAGGGCGCCACATATGCCTTTCAGCACTCATTTATTACGTTCAATTTTTTTTATCCCTCACTCTGTATAATTTTGACATTAAAATTTTTATTTTCCTATTAGTTTTACTTAAAAAAGGTATACTTCTTTCATCTTCCTAAACTCAACCGTTTTCGAGATAAACGCATTTTAAATATGCGATACACCATCATTTTTAGCATAATATCATTGTAGTTACACCCGAAAAATAACTTAAAATTTATGAAAATAATAAATTTATTACCACATAGCTAATTTTAACGAAATCTACCATAAAACCTTTTTACAATAATGTGGTAACCTTGTCGGACAATTTTCACGGGGCATATGCGCAGTCGGACGCGCTGAAAATGTCAATTTCCTGAAAATTTTTTATTTATTACCACAGATGTTATTTTTATTTTGTACTGTTTTTTTACATGTGTAATGCATATTGGATCACTTGTCGGAGAAAAATAATGGGGCGTTTTGGTACAATTTAAAAAAAAATTAATTTTTATACATTTTTGACTTCATATTAAATTACGTATTTTTCGGCTCATATTACCCGTATGCGCGCCAATGGTGAATATTAAATTCTTAACTGTAGTTAAAAAATGTAGTTAATAATGTAACTGTAGTTAATACCCAAAATTAATTTTGGGTACAACTCTAAGTCATCATCATCATCATCATCATTTGGCTCTACAACTCTATGTGAGTCTTGGCCGCGTTTACTATTTCCCTCCATTGTTGTCGGTCCTGAGCAGCTATTTCCCATTGCTGTACTCCCATTTTGCGTAGATCGCTGGCTACTGCGTCCTTCCATCTCTTTCTTGGGCGACCAACTGACCTTTTTCCATCGGGCCTTTCCCAGAATGTGGCGTTTAGAAGTCTTTCGTCACTTGATCTTAGTACGTGACCCGCCCATCGTATTCTGTTTGATTTAATGTAGCGTACTATGTTTTCATCTCCGTATATTGTCTGGAGTTCATCATTGTGTCTTCTTCTCAATTCTCCAAGTCATACCCTTTTAAATTTTTTACTTAATGTGTGTAACAATTTTCAGCTAAATCGATCTAAAAATAACCGAGAAAAACTGTTTTAAAATTTTTTTTGATAATACCTCCTCGTCGATAGCCTAAAATAATGAAGTTTTCTGTTCGTTTGCCCCAACATTTTTGTCAGACAGTTACATGTTTTGGTTAAGAATATAATTAGTTGTAACTTACTACTTTGTCGGAAAAATGGTTGTAAATATAAGGGATGCACGAACCCAGCATAATTTAAAAGTATAGTTTATTAATAAACATTAAATTTTTTGTCCGACTTTGGATTTGCCCCAATATTTTTGTCCGACACTTAGATTTTTTTATTTGGAATAAAACTACTTATAACCCGATTTGTGTCGGAAATTTTTTTTATTTCGAGAAAAAAAACTACAGAACTATGTTTGTCGTTGTTCAAGGAGTATGTACGCAAATATCAGATCACAATTTTTCTAAAATTTTCCCTCTTGTCGGAAATTTTTTTGGAAAAATTTTGAGTACAAGTCTGCGTCTACCATTTTAAATGTTTTACTTAGTGTGTGTACCAATTTTGAGCTAAATCGATTCAAAAATAACCAAGAAAACTGTTTTAAAAATTTTTTTGATAATACCTTCTCGTCGATAGCCTAAAAGAATTAAGTTTTCTGTTCGTTTGCCCCAAGATTTTTGTCAGACAATTACATTTTTTGTTTAAGAGTATAATTACTTGTAACTTACTACTTTTGTCGGAAAAATGGTGGTAAAGATAAGGGATACACGAACCCAGCATAGTTTAAAAGTATAGTTTATCAATAAAAATTAAATTTTTTGTACGAATTTGGATTTGCCCCAATATTTTTGTCGGACACTTAGATTTTTTTATTTGTAATATAACTACTTATAACCTGATACTTGTGTCGGAAATTTTTTTTATTTCGAGAAAAAAAAAACTACAGAACCATGTTTGTCGTTGTTCAAAGAGTATGTACGCAAATATCATATCACAATTTTTCTAAAATTTTCCCTCTTGTCGGAAATTTTTTTGGGAAAATTTTGGGTACAGCTCTACGTCATACCCTTTTAAATGTTTTACTTAGTGTTTGTACCAATTTTCAGCTAAATCGATTCAAAAATTACCGAGAAAACTGTTTTAAAATATTTTTGGATAATACCTCCTCGTCCATAGCCTAAAAGAATTAAGTTTCCTGTTCGTTTGCCCCAACATTTTTGTCAGACAATTACATTTTTTGTTCAAGAGTATAATTACTTGTAACTTACTACTTTTGTCGGAAAAATGGTTGTAAAGATAAGGGATGCACGAACCCAGAATAGTTTAAAAGTATAGTTTATTAATAAAAATTAAATTTTTTGTCCGATTTTGGATTTGCCCCACTATTTATGTCGGACACTTATATTTTTTGATTTTTTAATATAACTACTTAAAACCTGATACATGTGCTGAAATTTTTTTTTAATTCCAGAAAAAAATAGAGAACGATGTTTGTCGTTGTTCAAGGAGTATGTACACAAATTATCAGATCACAATTTTTCTAAAATTTTCCCTCTTGTCGGAAATTTTTTTGGGAAAATTTTGGGTACAGCTCTACGTCATACCCTTTTAAATGTTTTACTTAGTGTGTGTACCAATTTTGAGCTAAATCGATTCAAAAATAACCGAGAGAACTGTTTTAAAAATTTTTTTGATAATACCTTCTCGTCGATAGCCTAAAAGAATTAAGTTTTCTGTTCGTTTGCCCCAACATTTTTGTCAGACAATTACATTTTTTGTTTAAGAATATAATTATTTGTAACTTACTACCTTTGTCGGAAAAATGGTTGTAAAGATAAGGAATACACGAACCCAGCATAATTTAAAAGTATAGTTTATCAATAAAAATTAAATTTTTTGTCCGACTGTCGAGTTGCCCCAATATTTTTGTCCGACACTTTGATTTTTTGATTAAGAATATAATTACTTATAACCTACTAATGTTGTCGGAAAAATGGTTTTAAAGGTAAGGGTTGCACGAACCCAGTATTTTTTAAAAGACAGTTTATTAATAAAAATTAAATTTTTTGTCCGACTTTGGATTTGCCCCAATATTTTTGTCGGACACTTAGATTTTTGATTTGGAATATAACTACTTATAACTTGATACTTATATCGGAAATTTTTTTTTATTTCGAGAAAAAAAACTACAGAACCATGTTTGTCGTTGTTCAAGGAGTATGTACGCAAATATCAGATCACAATTTTTCTAAAATTTTAACTCTTGTCCGAAATTTTTTTGGGAAAATTTTGGGTACAGCTCTACGCCATACCCTTTTAAATGTTTTACTTAGTGTGTGTACCAATTTTCAGCTAAGTCGATTCAAAAATAACCGAGAAAAACTGTTTTAAAATATTTTTGGATAATACCTCCTCGTCCATAGCCTAAAAGAATTAAGTTTCCTGTTCGTTTGCCCCAACATTTTTGTCAGACAATTACATTTTTTGTTTAAGAGTATAATTACTTGTATCCTACTACTATTGTCGGAAAAATGGTTGTAAAGATAAGGGATGCACGAACCCAGAATAGTTTAACAGTATAGTTTATTAATAAAAATTAAATTTTTTGTCCGACTTTGGATGTGCCCCACTATTTATGTCGGGCACTTAGATTTTTTGATTTGGAATATAACTACTTATAACCTGATACATGGGCTGAAATTTTTTTTCAGTTCGAGAAAAAAATACAGAACAATGTTTGTCGTTGTTCAAGGAGTATGTACACAAATTATCAGATCACAATTTTTCTAAAATTTTCCCTCTTGTCGGAAAATTTTTTAAGAAAATTTTGGGTTCCGATCTACGTCATACCCTTTTAAATGCTTTACTTAGTGTGTGTACCACTTTTCAGCTAAATCGATTGAAAAGTAACCGAGAAACACTGTTTTAAATTTTTTTTTTGATAATACCTCCTCGTCGATAGCCTAAAAGAATTAAGTTTTCTGTTCGTTTGCCCAAACATTTTTGTCAGACAATTACATTTTTTGTTTAAGAATATAATTACTTGTAACCTACTACTTTTGTCGGAAAAATGGTTGTAAAGATAAGGGATGCACGAACCCAGCATAATTTGAAAGTATAATTTACTAATAAAAATTAAATTTTTTGTCCGACTGTCGAGTTGCCCCAATATTTTTGTCCGACACTTTGATTTTTTGATTAAGAATATAATTACTTATAACCTACTAATGTTGTCGGAAAAATGGTTTTAAAGGTAAGGGTTGCACGAACCCAGTATTTTTTAAAAGACAGTTTATTAATAAAAATTAAATTTTTTGTCCGACTTTGGATTTGCCCCAATATTTTTGTCGGACACTTAGATTTTTTGATTTGGAATATAACTACTTATAACCTGATACTTGTGTCGGAAATTTTTTTTTTATTTCGAGAAAAAAACTACAGAACGATGTTTGTCGTTGTTCAAGGAGTATGTACGCAAATATCAGATCACAATTTTTCTAAAATTTTCCGTCTTGTCCGGAATTGTTTTGGGAAAATTTTGGGTACAGCTCTACGTCATACCCTTTTAAATGTTTTACTTAGTGTGTGTACCAATTTTCAGCTAAATGGATTCAAAAATAACCGAGAAAAACTGTTTTAAAATATTTTTGGATAATACCTCCTCGTCCATAGCCCAAAAGAATTAAGTTTCCTGTTCGTTTGCCCCAACATTTTTGTCAGACAACTACATTTTTTGTTTAAGAGTATAATTACTTGTATCCTACTACTTTTATGGAAAAATGGTTGTAAAGATAAGGGATGCACGAACCCAGAATAATTTAAAAGTATAGTTTATTAATAAAAATTAAATTTTTTGTCCGACTTTGGATGTGCCCCACTATTTATGTCGGGCACTTAGATTTTTTGATTTGGAATATAACTACTTATAACCTGATACATGTGCTGAAATTTTTTTTTTAATACGAGAAAAAAATACAGAACGATGTTTGTCGTTGTTCAAGGAGTATGTACACAAATTATCAGATCACAATTTTTTTAAAATTTTCCCTCTTGTTGGAAATTTTTTTTTAGAAAATTTTGGGTTCCGACCCACGTCATACCCTTTTAAATGCTTTACTTAGTGTGTGTACCAATTTTCAGCTAAATCGATTCAAAAGTAACCGAGAAACACTGTTTTAAAATTTTTTTTTGATAATACCTCCCCGTCGATAGCCTAAAAGAATTAAGTTTTCTGTTCGTTTGCCCCAACATTTTTGTCAGACAATTACATTTTTTGTTTAAGAATATAATTACTTGTAACCTACTACTTTTGTCGGAAAAATGGTTGTAAAGATAAGGGATGCACGAACCCAGCATAATTTGAAAGTATAGTTTACTAATAAAAATTACATTTTTTGTCCGACCGTCGAGTTGCCCCAATATTTTTGTCCGACACTTTGATTTTTTGATTAAGAATATAATTACTTATAACCTACTAATGTTGTCGGAAAAATGGTTTTAAAGGTAAGGGTTGCACGAACCCAGTATTTTTTAAAGGACAGTTTATTAATAAAAATTAAATTTTTTGTCCGACTTTGGATTTGACCCAATATTTTTGTCGGACACTTAGATTTTTTGATTTAGAATATAACTACTTATAACCTGATACTTGTGTCGGAAATTTTTTTTCATTGGAAAAAAAAACTACAGAACGATGTTTGTCGTTGTTCAAGGAGTATATAAGCAAATATCAGATCACAATTTTTCTAAAATTTTCCCTCTTGTCAGAAAATTTTTTAAGAAAATTTTGGGTACATCTCTACGTCATACCCTTTTAAATGTTTTACTTAGTGTGTGTACCAATTTTGAGCTAAATCGATTCAAAAATAACCGAGAAAACTCTTTTAAAATTTTTTGATATTACTTTCTCGTCGATAGCCTAAAAAATTAAGTTTTCTGTTCGTTTGCCCCAAGATTTTTGTCAAACAATTACATTTTTTGTTTAAGAATCTAATTACTTGTAACTTACTACCTTTGTCGGAAAAATGGTTGTAAAGATAAGGGGTACACGAACCCAGCATAATTTAAAAGTATAGTTTATCAATAAAAATTAAATTTTTTGTCCGACTTTGGATTTGCCCCAATATTTTTGTCGGACACTTAGATTTTTTGATTTGGAATATTACTACTTATAACCTGATACTTGTGTCGGAAATTTTTTTTTATTTCGAGAAAAAAAACTACAGAGCGATGTTTGTCGTTGTTCAAGGAGTATGTACGCAAATATCAAATCACAATTTTTCTAAAATTTTCCCTCTTGTCCGAAATTTTTTTGGGAAAACTTTGGGTACAGCTCTACGTCATACCCTTTTAAATGTTTTACTTAGTGTGTGTACCAATTTTCAGCTAAATCGATTCAAAAATAACCGAGAAAAACTGTTTTAAAATATTTTTGGATAATACCTCCTCGTCCATAGCCTAAAAGAATTAAGTTTTCTGTTCGTTTGCCCCAACATTTTTGTCAGACAATTACATTTTTTGTTTAAGAGTATAATTACTTGTATCCTACTACTTTTGTCGGAAAAATGGTTGTAAAGATAAGGGATGCACGAACCCAGAATAGTTTAAAAGTATAGTTTATTAATAAAAATTAAATTTTTTGTCCGACTTTGGATGTGCCCCACTATTTATGTCGGGCACTTAGATTTTTTGATTTGGAATATAACTACTTATAACCTGATACATGTGCTGAAAATTTTTTTTTTAATTCGAGAAAAAAATACAGAACGATGTTTGTCGTTGTTCAAGGAGTATATACACACATTATCAGATCACAATTTTTCTAAAATTTTCCCTCTTGTCGGAAAATTTTTTAAGAAAATTTTGGGTTACGACCTACGTCATACCCTTTTAAATGCTTTAATTAGTGTGTGTACCAATTTTCAGCTAAATCGATTCAAAAGTAACCGAGAAACTCTGTTTTAAAATTTTTTTTTGATAATACCTCCTCGTCGATAGCCTAAAAGAATTAAGTTTTCTGTTCGTTTGCCCCAACATTTTTGTCAGACAATTACATTTTTTGTTTAAGAATATAATTACTTGTAACCTACTACTTTTGTCGGAAAAATGGTTGTAAAATAAGGGATGCACGAACCCAGCATAATTGGAAAGTATAGTTTACTAATAAAAATTAAATTTTTTGTCCGACTGTCGAGTTGCCCCAATATTTTTGTCCGACACTTTGATTTTTTGATTAAGAATATAATTACTTATAACCTACTAATGTTGTCGGAAAAATGGTTGTAAATAAAAAAATTTCAGGAAATTGACATCTTCGGCGCGTCCGACTGCGCATATGCCCCGTGAAAATTGTCCGACAAGGTTACCACATTATTGTAAAAATGCTTTATGGTAGATACCGTTAAAATTATCCATGTGGTAATAAATTTATTATTTTCATAAATTTGACATATTTAGCGTGTCCGACGCGTCATATGCCCCAATATTTTTGTCCGACAAAATTGTTTTCGTTGTTTATATGATAAAATCCATTGATTAAAATAGAATGACCAATGTGGTAATAAATTTTTTTCTTGCATAAAATTGACAACTTCGTCACCGCTTGACAGACAAACGCCCCACTACCATAATGCGCCAAGCTCAAAATTTGTCCGACTCCACCCAAATAACAAGTACAAAAAGTTTCAACGGTGTGGTCATAAATAATTATTGTATATGCGGGCCCAAGGCCTATAATAATTAATAATTAACGGAAGAATTATTAACAACATAAGATACCTATGCAGATTATGGCAACCTCCTCTAAACAACTCTTACTACCAAACAAGACAAGCAGTTTCTGTGAAAAATATCGACTAAAATATACACATATAAAAAAGACTATTTAAGTATGTACAGGGTTATTCACTATATTTTGACCCCCCTGTAAACTGCTTTATTTACAGAATTAGAAAAAATGTAAAATACAAAAGTTATTCGATTTTTAAATTATGATTTTTTGACATATATGTACGTCATACTAGTGACATCATCCATCTGGACGTGATGACGTAATCAACTATTTTTTTAAATGGGAATAGGGGTCGAGTTCTAGCTCATTTGAAAGGTTATTCAATTTCCTATTCAGTAATATAAACATTAACATGATTAATTATACAGGGTGTCCAAAAATAATTTTTTAAATTAAATTACTTAATTGACACAAAAAGAAGAATGTATGTAATTTATTTAATTCAAAATACATTATACTCCTGTCAGAAAACAGAAATACATAAATATTTATTGAACAAATAAACATTACTTTTCACTTAAATTCAATGTTCAAGCTGCCTCCCATCTGCCTCTTGGAAGTTTGAACATTGAATTTAAGCAAAAATCAATGTTTATTTGTGCAATAAACTTTTATTTCTGTTTTCTAACAGCAGTAAAATGTATTTTAAATTAAATAAATTACATACATTCTTCTTTTTGTGTCAATTAATTTATTTATTTATTTATTTTACGGGCAAGCCCAATTCTACAAAAATACATAGTGTACAGAAAAAAACAATAACATAATATAATATAAAAAACAGACATACAGAAATATAAATATAATATTAGAAGTAAATATGTACTATGAAATAATATCATAAAACCAAGTTAACAAATTACAGACGCTTCACTCAAATATTGATCCCATGTAAATTTCTTTTAAAACGACTGATGGAGTTGTCGAACAGTTGTAAATTGTAAAGGGAGTTTGCTAAATTCAAGACTCTGGGTACGAACGAAAAAAGTGAATAATTAAACCTGTGGAATGGTACATAAAATGTTCGCACTTGTCTAGTGGTTCGAGGTGGTACAAACAGTGCGATCTTATTAAGTAGTTGAGAACAACTGCATATACCATTTAAGATCTTGAATAATAGCAAAAGGTCCCTTTGTTTTCTCCTGCTTGCAAGAGAAGGGACCTGCAGTTGATGCTGCCATACAGCGTAATCTTGATAGGTATGAAGCTTAAAAGCAATGTAACGGAAGAAACTATTTTGGACTTGTTCAAGTTTCCTAATGTAGACCAAGTAGTGTGGGGACCACACTGAAGAACAATACTCGAGGTGAGACCTGACCAAAGAGAAGTAAAGAACTCTAATACTGGATATGTTTGTAAAATCACGAGTTGTTCTTTTTACAAAACCCAGCATTTTCATAGATGTTTGAATGACATTGATGATGTGAGTATTGAAACAAAGAGAGTTTTCCAGTGTAATCCCCAAGTCCTTGATTTTATTAACAGTGTTGAGCAATTGGCCATCAATGTAATAGTTTGATAATATTGGGTGGTGAGTACGGTTAAAGTTAATTACATGACATTTGATTGAATTAAGGTTCATACCGTTAAGTGAACACCATGTAGAGAGGTTATTCAGTTCTGATTGCAATATGGCAGCATCATAATGATTTTTTATAACTTTAAAGCACTTCAAGTCATCAGCAAATAGCAAGGCGTTACAATCGTGAAAACAGTTGGTAATATCATTAATAAATATATTAAAGAGTAATGGACCCAAATGGGACCCCTGTGGTACACCTGACTTAACTGGAAAGGTTTGTGAGTAAAAGTGGTTTACTCGAACTTGTTGAAATCTTTCGGTTAAATAACTCTGTAACCACTGCAACAAAGGTCCACTTATACCATAGGAGCTAAGCTTTTGAATCAGGAGTTCATGATTTGCTATGTCAAAGACCTTGGAAAAGTCAGTATAAATTGAATCAACTTGAAGTCCCTCCTCCAAGGCTTCAGACAGAAAATCAACATAGGTCAACAAACTCAGTTCAGCAGACTTACCTGTAGTAAAACCAAATTGCTGAGAGTTTAGGATCCCGGAGCTATCGAAGGTGAGGAAATCAGTTATAATACTCTCAAAAACCTTTGGTATAAAACTAAGAATAGATATAGGGCGGTAATTACTAATATTAGATTTATTACCAGATTTATATATTGGTGTGACATAAGAAAGTTTCCAAAAGTCTGGAAACTGACCTACATCCAAAGATTTATTAAATATATGAAACAAAGGTCGCGATAGTACAAAACTGAATTCCTTAAGAAAATTAGGTGGTATACCATCAGGCCCAGGAACCTTGTTGACACTTAATGATGAAAGCTTTTCGTAAATTTTGGAAATCTGGATACGATATGATGAGATATTGAGTTGAGACTGAATATGGTCAACATTGCAATTTAAAGTAATATAACTATAAACTGATGAAAAGTGATCTGCAAATAAGTTGGCAATATCATTGCCACATGAAGCTACAGAGTCATTCAGGGTCATTGAGTCAGGTATACAATTGTTTTCACGCTTGCTACCTACAAATTTCCAAAAATGCCTTGCGTTATTTTGTATAGAAAATTCGGTGAAACGTATGTAATTGTCATAACAGCATTTAGATAGATTTTTACAATTTGTTCTCAGATGACAAAAATCAGCATAGCTTTCAGGAGTCTTTAAGGTTTTATAAATTTTATGAGCTTTTATTTTTTCCTTTAACAATTGCTTAAGCTCAGAAGAATACCAACAAGGAAATTTCTTAGTACTAAAATATTTAACTGGAGTGAAATGTTCAATGAGAGAGTAAATAATGTCATAAAACATAGCGATCATGTCGGAAAGATCTCTACCACGAAACAGGTTATCCCATTCTATATATTCTAGACATTGGTGAATTGCTGGAAAGTTTACATTACGGAAATCATAATAATATTCGTTACCAGAAATTGACCTATCAAAAACATTAAGCTGCAATGATGTTAACAGAGGAGGATGATGAGTCAGGTGAAACCAGAGCATCGTCAGCTTCAGAAATGACAAGCTCTTCTGGGGCCAGGATAAGATCCAGAATAACACCCCTGCTATTAAATATAAAATTACATTGAAAAAGATTATGATAAGCACACATATTTGAAACAACCTCAATGGCATCAACTACAGCTAGAGGTGATGAAGTTTGTGAGGTTGCAGAAGAGCAGTAATCTTCAACTCTCCACCTAGCTGAGGGGAGATTCACCAAATAAGTGAAATTTCAGGGATGAAAACTGTTCACTTAGAAGCATCAGTTGGTCAGCATGAACTTGATAGGTGTAGGCTGGAGATTTAGGTGGAATGTATAGAGCTCCCAGAATAAGTTTGCCGTGGAACCGTACAAACAGCTGTTCAATAGAAGGATCAGATTGGATTCGTAATGATGAATATTTCTTTAAAATAGCTATTAATACTCCACCCCCTCTAAGAGATGAACTAGAGGCAGGTGTACGATCCTGTCTATAGATATTGTAATTGACAAGACCAATTTCAGCATCAGCAATGTCACTATTGAGCCAAGTTTCTGTTAGAATGATAATATCATAGGTACAATTAAAAACATTGAGGCTTAATTCAGTAAGTTTTGTTCTGAGACCCCGGACATTTTGGTAATAGACTGTAAACTTGCCCAAGTCAGTAGAGTTTAAAGGTTTTTTTGAATGATTTTAGGTATGTTATTGAAATACTTAATCGTGAGATTAACCTCTCCAGCATTTTGTCTCTCTGAAAGCTCGGACCTAAGACTATCTAAAAGCTTTCTTTGGTTAGGGGTTTGATCTAAAATAAAATATATCTTTTTTTCACGACTAACTGTTTGTTTGTTTTTAATAACATGAAGAGCATCACTTGCTGAAGAAAAAATTACTTTAATGGGACGATGTCCATTCTTGTTCACATTTCCAAAGCGTAAGATTTTGACTTCATTTGTGTTGATGGAGGCATGGGCCTTTGATAAAATAGATTTTACTTGAGAAGCATCTTCAGAAGTGTTACTTAATTCAGGAAGATTAAAAATGAGGATGTTTTTAGATCTTTTTTCCCGTTCATGAAGCTCGTTTACCACATCATCAACAGAAAATGAATTAGCACCTTTTTCAGCCTTAAGTTTTAACATGTCCTGTTTCAAAGCACTAAGTTCATTTTTAAAATTGTCAATTTCCCTAATAAGTTTGGGTATACTTTTAAAAGATAAACGACAATCAGCACAAAAATACATTAAGGTTCTTTTTTGAATAACAACAGCGCGTAGTTCAGAGGCGCATAAACCAGTACAGTGTTCAGACTGGTGCACAGTAACATGGCAGCTATCACATGCGACAAACTTGTCAAGAAGATCATCATTACAACTGGAACATTTCGATGGCATTTTAAAGTTGAATTGGAGATATTAAGTTCACTAATGAAGCAAAATCAAATTAACACCTGGCCTATAATGAGTAAAGGTTCTGCTTGCTTAAATTAAATCCATATACAAGCCAAACTCATTAACTGGCTTCCTAATTACCTTATAACCTATCTACTACCTAATAACCTATCTTCAAATTACCTTATCAGAACTAGTTTTTTGTAGAATTAAAATTTTTAGTATTTTATTTTTAGCAGTATATTGCAAATTACACAAATACCTCAAAAATAGGACAAAAACGGATACAGCCACTGTATAACTCACAACTTTGTCCACAAAATGATATTTAGTCCAGGGCGCATCTGTTTTGAGATGGACGTTGAGAGGTGACTCAAATTTTTTTGCAGAAATTGCTTGAAAATCAATCAAATAATAATATTTGAGTTATCCTCCCTCTCAAAAAGGTCCGGAACATTGTTTAAATCATCAAAATGTCAAAAATTAAATGAAAAATTCGTTTTTTTTCTTCGTTTTTTGATTATAACTTTAAAAGTATTCATTTCCGAGAAAAGTTGTACTGACATAAAAGTTGCGTAATTAAATTTCCCACAATATAAAATTGGTTAAAAATTTAAAAAATAGTCACCCTAGTTGCAAAATAGCAATAATTGCGAAAAAACCATACAAAAACAAGTATTGGAATTTTACGTTTTTCAACCATTTATGCTGCACTTAGGACCTTCATATTTCACCCTGAAAAACTTTATGATACAGTAAAATAATACTGTAAATTTCATTAAGATCGGTTTAAAAGATTTTGCAAAATAAATTTTGCAATCCAGCTTTCGCAAAAAAAATTCATTTCTTCAAAATGTTACAGGACTGAAAATAAAGCAGATAGCAAGTTGAAATTTTTTTTGCTTATAGAAGTGTACTGTACCTTTCATTTGCAATTTTTAAATATAAAATCGATTAATTACCACGGCGTCAGAAAATTTTTGAAATAAACAATAATTTTTGGTGCTACGCTCAGGACAGCGGTGTTCGATTCACACAAGTTGATTTCCACCAAAATTTCTTTCAATCTTTTTTTAATATATTATTTTCTTACTCTATATTTTGTTGTATTTTAATATTTTAATTCCACAAAAATCAAACTAATTTTATTATTGTTTGTGAAATATTGTTTAAACAATTGCATATGTTTAAAAATAATAAACTTTTATTATTTAAGTTAAAATATATGAACAAAGAAAGTTTTTGCTAATATAAGTGTTATTTCAAAGGATAGAGTATGTGTTTTTATTTTGCAATAAACAAATTTATTTATTTATATCGAAATGTAATAAAAATTAAAATGTATCAATCATTATCAAAGGTCATTGGAATGCCCAATCAGAGCAAACTATCCGCTGTCCTGCGCGTAGCACCAATAATTAATGTTTATTTAAAAAAATTCCTGACGCCGTGGTGTTAATCTATTTTAATTTTGCAAAATTGCAAATGAAAGGTACAGTACACTTCTATAAGCAAAAAAATTTTCAACTTGCTATCTGCTTTATTTTCAGTCCTGTAACATTTTGAAAAAATGAATTTTTTTTACGAAAGCTGGATTGCAAAATTTATTTTGCAAAATCTATTGCACCGATCTTAATGAAATTTACAGTATTGTTTTACTGTATCATAAAGTTTTTCAGGGTGAAATATGAAGGTCCTAAGTGTAGCATAAATGGTTGAAAAACGTAAAATGCGAATACTTGTTTTTGTATGTTTTTTTCACAATTTTGCTATTTTGCAACAAGGGTGACTATTTTTTAAATTTTTAACCAATTCTGTATTATAGGAAATTTAATTACGCAACTTTTATGTCAGTACAACTTTTCTCGGAAATGAATACTTTTAAAGTTATAATCAAAAAACCAAGAAAAAAATCGAATTTTTCCTTAATTTTTTGACATTTTGATTATTTAAACAATGTTCCGGACCTTTTTGAGAGGGAGGATAACTCAAATATTATTATTTGATTTATTTTGAAGCAATTTCTGCAAAAAAATTTGAGTCACCTCTCAACGTCCAAATAAACTAATATTTTTACAGATGCGCCCTGGTCTAATTATTTTCAAAATAAAAGACTCACTTTAAACTATGAAATTCAAAGAATTTTTAGGAGCAGATGTTTTGTGTCTGTTGTTGACAATTAGTTTTTTGTGACTTAATTAATCTAATTAAAAAAAAATTTGGACCCCCTGTATAAATAATTATCTTAATGTTTATATTACTGAATAGAGAATTGAATTACCTTTCAAATAAGCTAGCACACGACCCCTATTCTAATTTAAAAAAAAAGTCGATTACGTCATCAAGCCAAGATGGATGACGTCACTAATATGTTATATATGTCAAAAGATCATATTTTAAAAATCGAATAACTTTTGTATTTACTATTTTTTTTTAATTCTGTAAATAAAGCAGTTTACAGGAGGTCAAAATATAGTGAATAACCCTGTACAGTTGCACCCGTATTTATTAGAATACTGGTTATAGGAATATTCCGGTTTAAGGAATGAGTATTTGAGGTCCCGAAACGTTTCTATTAGCCATCAATGATCGGTTATTAGAATATTCCGGTTATAGGAATACTTTTGCTCGGCAGGATGGCTATTCCAATCAGCGGGTTTGACTGTATATGATAATAACAAAGAAAACAAATATACAGTGGTACCTCGATATACGAGCGCCCTAATATACGAGTGTTTTGAGATACGAGCCGCCGAGCGAGCGATGTTTTGCTTTGAGATTGAGATGAGAGCAAAATTTGAGATACGAGGAACCGCTTTTTATTAAAATTGATGCCTCTTTTTGACTACCGACTTCTAACTTGAAGGAGGTGATAAAGGGTATAATGCCAGCTAAGGGTGATACAATAATTTCCAAGCTCCGGACCTCTCTCCATGAAAAGATGGAGAAACTACTGATGGTGTGGGTGAAGGAAGCAGCTTCAAGGAGGAACCTTAACACAAAGCATCATATGTGAGAAGGCATGAGCGATTTATAAAAGGGAGGAAGAAACAAACCTCTTTGGACAGTTTTTTAAACGAGCTGCAGATGAAAATGAGCAAAGTGTGACGAAAAAAGCGAAGACCACTGACAAAAACTAAGCGCTTCACATTTTTCTTATTTAAAAACACTTAACAAAAACAACTAAGGTGGTTTTTTGGGACTGGAACGGATTAATGACATTTCAATTAATTTCAATGGGGAAAATTGCTTTGACATACAAACAATTTGACATACGAGCAAGGTTACAGAACACTCGTATGTTGAGGTTCCACTGTACATGCAAACCTGGCCACCTGTATTTCAGAACATAATGATCAAACAACAGAAATAAGGACCAGGATAAAATCAATTCTCTGCAATAAAGATCTTGGATTAAAACTGAAAGAAAGAGCTTAGAGATGTTAAGTTCCCAATACTAAAATATGGACTTAAAAGCTGGACACTGAAGCAAGAACACATAAATAAGCTACAATCATTTGAAATGTGGTTTTACAGAAGGATGCCTAAAATATCATGCACACGGGAAAAAAGTGAACATGGAAGTAACGCGAGCAAAGGGCAAGGCATACGAAATAATAAATACAATAAATAAAAAATAATAACAAATACAATAAATAAATAATAACAAATAACAAAAGTAATAACACAATTAAAATAGAATACCTAGGACACGTTATGGGGGAACAGTGATATGAGGAGGAAAAATAAGAGGACGAAGGATGAGTATAGGAAAAACGAGAGTGGCTGAAAAATTTTTGACTGGAAAAGTGACTGGTTTATTCAATAGAACTCTTTAGAGCAGTGCTAGATGGAGTAAAGACAGTAGATCTATTCGTGCTGAATGCCCCGAATGTAGTCTGAACTTACCCAGAGGGAGATCACCTGCACATTAAGTTTTCAGAGGAAAAAATTCAAACTTATTAAACGTTAAATTTTGTAATGCGCAGGCGTTCTCCCTCTGTAAGTTCGGGACTGCAGCGCGAATAGGCCTAGTGATGATGATATCCAGCCTCCGCTTGGGAGATGACACTTAACCCTTTGTGGTCATTGGCATGATATACAGTGCCCTACATATCCTGTTGTAAATGACCTGAAATGAAAGTTTACACTAACACATCATTCAATTTTAAATTCAACTGTAATTTGTTTAACACATGTTGTTCACTTCTACTAAACACAAATACTTTAATAGAAAAAAAAAGATAGAGCTATTTTACATAATGTTGTCAGAAGTTCCAATATCCAAAAGGAAATGGAGTTAGATGGGGCAAACACTAAGGAGACCTGACACAGACATAGCGAGGCAAGCCATAGAATACACACCATATGGAAAGAGAAGACCAGGTAGACCCGTAGAAACGTGCAAAAACGTGTTGAAAAAAAAATAACGCTATTGGAAAAACCTGGGCAGAAATAAAGATCAGTGCAAAAGATAGGACCAAATGGAGGCAGACAGTTGCCGTTTTATGTTCCTCACGGAGTGAAGAGGAATTAGTAAGTGAGTAAGTTGTCAGGTCAGTGGGCCAGCCAATGTATTATAACATGCCAACAACTTGTATTGCAACTCATTGGCATGCCGTTGGACTACAATGGGTTAGAAGAGGCTCAGTAAGGAGGAAAGAAAAAAATATCTAGCATGCAAAACTTTTAGCAACTGAAATCTGTACACTAAAATCACAATATTGATGCACTAGAAATAAACAAACCAAGACATGTTGAATGTTAGGAGGAACACTCCCAATCCCAAATCATGGTTTACAATGTAGGTATATACCAAATCATGATTTACAAAGTGTATACATTGTAAATCATGATTTGGGAGTGCTCCTCGTAACACTAAACGTGTCTTGGTTTGTTTATTTCTAGTGCATCTTTATTGTGATTTTGTATACGTCCAGTAAGTAATAGAATAGAAGATTGAACTATAATAAAGTTTTTATGTAACGTACCTTTAATAAAGCTTGCATTATTGGTGTAATTTGTAACAATTACAGGATCAGAATCAAATAATACTTTAATCTTGTCGAACAGACCCTCTTCCTCAGGACTATCATCTTTGAACTTGAAAGATACTTTTACTGGTTTTAAACGGCCAGGGAATGTGCTATTAATAGATCCCATTAATATTTCTCCCAAATACCATTGTCTGCACGACTTTTTGGGAATATTTACCTTGATAAACTTCTCTGGATTACTAGAAACTACATTTCCACGCTTACTAACTACAGGAATGTAATCTAAATATTCAACTGTGTCGGTTCCATGCTTTATTAGCGTATTCTTTCTTCCACTCATCTTAAACAATCTTGATTAGTGTATTCTTTGATCTTGCTTCTTTCTTGATTAACAGTAAACAGTAACCGAGTAACCGGTTCGATGGTCAACAAAACAAAAACAAGTCGAAACAAGTCAACAAGTGTTTCATTCACAGTGTTTTGTGTTTTGGCGGGTAGTCGGGTACCGGGTAGTTTTGGGCGTTAGCCCGTTGGCGTTAGCTCTGGCTCCCGTATGAATCACCGATGATACAGCGCCATACAACGGCTTCAGTCGCTATTATACCGGCATAGCATAGATAGAATTCTATCTGGTAATATAAATGCGAATATAAATTTATCCCCGGTTGATAGGTGTCGCTCTAAACGACTTAAATATCGGAATAAAGGATGATAAATTGGCAGTTACTCGAGCGTTATGGGAACCTATTGGGTTGCGAAGATTAGGTCCTAAAACCAAAAAAAGTTAAGTTAAATTTTCCATTTTGGTGGGGACTTTCCATTTTTCAAATTAAATTTTCAGTTTACATTAATCGTTTTTCCGATTATAGCGCCATCTATACATAATTCGAAAAGATGTCTGGAATAAAAGTTACCTACCTATTTATTTTTACGTAAGGAATCCAAATCTGCAAAAAAGGGGGCTCTTATCCACGGTTCTTAGACATTACTACGGTTGCCTAAATCCAAGGTTAATAGATTAGGGCGTAGGTTGTCTCATAACTGTAGACCAATCAAAGGCTGGCTTTTTAAAGGCGGGAATACGTCATCCGTACGACAATTTTAAAATTGTCATAAGAGTCAAAGGTTCAAAAACTTAGGTTTTGCAATATATTTTGAGATTTTCTTGGGTATAGGTATATTAAGTGGTTCTTATATTGGTAATTATATCAATTTTTCCCTTAAAAATCAATAGTCTGCTAACAAAAAACTAGAATTTATTTAACACTTATTATGTGTGTTTTAAATGGAGAAAACAATTTAATTAGCACAAAAATAAAAAAAAATAGAAGTAAAAGTTTAAAATCAAAAATACTAATATGTAGGTACTTACTTATAATGTTTTTCGTGGAATGTGCAGCACTTATCATTTTTGGTGGTATGCAACAACAAAAGAACGAATAATATAAATAATTTATTATTAGGTTAAAATATAAAAAAGACGTAACATAATATTAACATATTCAGACACGAGGAAATGTTTGCTACCTATTTTCTTATGTTTAGAGGCCTATTTATCTTGTAACATTTTATTATCCATTATTGTTTGATAATGTTAAGGTACATATTTGGGAAATGTCCAAAAACATTATTTTGTTTCCATCTGGTTCAGGAATTTTGGAGTTGCTTTTACATATAGCTATGCTACAAATGTTACCACCACTCATCTAAAAAATGTTTTATTATTATAACATACAAAACTACATATTATTATGTGTAATATTATAATTGTTAAACTAACCTTACACGGTTACGAAAACACACTTCACAAGTCATTACTGCCTTTGTATAGGACCCAAATAAGTAATTATAGTAATATAGTCCTTATATGCTTAAAAACTCAACAAATATTAAACAAATAAACGATATTCCACAAAATATACGGAAATATAAATATAAATAAAAAATATAAATAAAAAATATAAATAAAGAAAATTCCACAAAAATATACGGAAATATAACCACATACAACTGTCAAACTTGACTTTGTCGTACGAGTGACGTAGGCATTCCCCTCCCTCTCGCTTCCGCCCACATAGTTATGAGATAACCTAACCCCTATCTATGAACCTTGGCCTAAATCGACTAACCAATGAACATTAAGGGTGAGATTACGTCACGAGAGTTTACTGTCATTTGAATCATAATATGATTTTTTTCGAATCCTGAGAAAACCAAGTATTTTAGAAAAATTTAAACGCAGGATGCAAGATTACATTATTACCGAGGGCGGAAAGCCCCTTAGAATAAACAAGCAGATTCTATTGAATGAAATATTTGAAATTAAATATCACACTTCTCTTTTATTTTCAGCCCTGTAACTTATTAAAATAAACATTATAGAAGTTTTCAGGGACTTTCAGCCCTCGATAATAATGTAGTCTTTCATTCTGAGTTTAAATTCAAAAATATTTATTAGTTTTCTCAGGATTCCAAAAAAATGAATACAATTCAAATAACATATTGAGAATTTTGACATGCGTCAAAGTTTTGTATTAACTCAATTATTGACTCAATGTAAAATTCTGAACTGTTGAATTCTAGCTTCCCTAATAATTATTTTACATCAAAAGACATTAGAAACTGTAGAATTATTGAGACCATCTTTATTTAGCACTTTATTACAATTATATTTCAAAGCCACAATCCTTTCATTAACCTAACTTCTACTACCATCTTGACATCCTGTCCTTCTCCCCAAAGCGGTTCTGTCTCAAGTACCGACTACGTTTCTGAAGGAAACGTATAAGTGGTTGCATACTGAGCTGACTCTACATTCTCCTCTTTTTAAATGAGGTAAGCCACAGAGCTCTCTATGAAAATTCCAGGACCTCAGCAAATATAGAATGAATACATAACATAACATAATATACATAACTTAACAACTATAGTCGGACAAGTAAATTGGCTTTTTAATGTTCCTTTTAGGCCTCAATAACAGATCAGGTTCCTGTACAGGTAAGTGTTCACTTTGGACATCACTTTTATTTGGTGAAGCATCGACTCCGCAACTCTGACTCCCATGTATAGTCTCTAAAGTATCAGAGGAATTATTTATATTCTCATTCTCCTTTTCTTTGTGGGAGAAGCCTGGAGTTGCTAAGTCGCTGCCGTCAACAAATTTCTTAGGAACTAACTGGTTACTGGTATCAGGAGTATAGTAAGGTGCCTGGACCAAATGCCATCTGTTACGTCTGAATTGACCACTATTAGTTTGAACAACATAAGAGCGTGGTTCTTCACAAATTTCAATTACCTTTCCATATTGCCTAATATCAATAATCCAGACAGAATCGCCCACATATAAAGGTTGCATATCCTTGGCTCGGTGTCTACTATTATAATTATCTGCTTGTTTTTCCTTATTTTCCCTTTCTCTTAATGACACTCCCCCCTTAACAACCGATTGTTCCAAATTTAATGACAACTGTGGTAGATTAGTTCTTAATTTTCTAGAGAAAAACAGCTCTGCTGGTGAAAGTCCATACCTTAAAGGTGTAGCCCTATAGGCTAAGAGCGCTAAAAATATATCTTCACTATTCTTTTTGATTAGTTCTTTAGCAGTCTTAACTGCCCGTTCAACTAATCCATTGCTCTGTGCAAAGTATGGGCTACTAGTTACATGAATAAAATTATAATTTGAAGCAAATTTCTTAAATAATGTTGAAAATTGTGGTCCATTGTCACTACGCACAATATTCGGAATACCATATCTAGAGAATAAACCTTTCAAGTGATTTATAATAACGATTTCCGTCATGGAACTGAGCTCAAATATTTCAAAATATCTGGAGTAGTAGTCCACGACAATCAAGAACCATTTATCCAGTTTAAAAAGATCTAGCGCTATCTTTTCCCAAGGTCGTGTACATGATTCTTCTTTGTAAAACGTTTCTTTTATATTTTCACGATTTTCCACACAATTGGGACAATTTCTAATCATTTTTTCTATTTGAGCAGACAGCCCGATCCACCACACTGTAGATTTAGCCCTGTCCCTGCACTTGACTACCCCCAGATGACCTGTGTGAATATATTCTAGACATTTAAGTTGTAAAGCTGCTGGTATAATAATTCGAGAACTTTTTAATAACAAATTTTCACAAAATGATATATCATATCTGAATTGAAAATATGGCAAAACATGCACAGGAATTTTAGACTTTTCTGGCCATGAAGTCAACGTATATTGTTTTATTATTTGTAAAACAGGGTCATTGCTTTGTTCCTCGATTATTTGCTTTATAAACCGATCTTTTATGGGTAAATTACGGATTACAGATTTAACATACTCCTCGACTTCAATACCTGTCAACTCATCCGAAACCGCTGCAACCTAGGAGATAATTCATCCACATTTTTCGTCTGTAGAATTTGAACAAGGGGTTTTGAGTCTGTTTCAAAAATCAAATCTTTGACCCCTGTTATATAATCAGCAAACTTTTCAGCTGCCCACGTAATCGCTAGGGCTTCTTTTTCTATCTGCGCGTATCGACCCTCTACTTGACTTAATAATCGAGATGAAAATGCCACTATTTCGCGAGATTTATCTAGATTTTCTTGCATCAGACAAGTTCCTATACCAAAACAACTAGAGTCTGAATTTACAACAATAGTTTTGTTCGTATCAAATTATGATAAATTTGGGGAACTTTCTAAACATTTTTTTAGAGTATTTAGAGCTTGAATTTGAGCAGGTCCCCATAAGAATACTGAGTCCTTTTTTTGAAGAGATGTTAAAGGTTCTAAAATTTCAGATTTGTTTTTAATATATTTACCAGCAAAATTAATCATACCTAATAATCTTAAAAGTTCTGTTTTATTTTCTGGTTCTGGGAATTCTCTAATTGCTCTGACCCGTTCAGGATCTATTTTAACCCCAGAAGTAGTGATGATATGCCCCAAGTACTTGACTGACTTAGCAGCAATGACACATTTGTTTTTATTAAGGGTTATACCTTCACTGTGTAATTTTATTAGAACTTGGTTTAAAATTTCGTCATGTTCTTTGACTGAACTAGCATGGATTAAAATATCATCCATATAAAAGACTACCCCTTTCATACCTGAAAGAATCTTAGAAAACCTAAGTGCAAAATATTCTGGAGAACATGAAATTCCAAAGGGAAGACGTGTAAAAAAGTATCGACCAAATGGTGTGATGAATGTTGTTAGCAATTGGCTTTCTGGTTTCAGTTTAATTTGGAAGTAACCACTAGTTGTGTCGAGCTTAGAAAATATTATTGAATTTTTCAGTTGAGCCAAAGTATGCTCTATTTTTGGAAGTGGGAAATAAGCTCTTAATACACTTTGGTTAAGTTTTGTGTAATCTCCGCACAACCTAACAGAGTCACCCTTTGGTACACAAACAATAGGACTTACCCACCTGGTATGTTCTTCAATTGGTTTTATTATACCCAACTGAAGTAGACGGTCTAACTCAACTTTTAACTTGGGCATGAGTGGTAATGGAACTACTCGTGGTACTGACTGAGCAAATGGCTGAACATTAGATTTTAGCTCAAGTTTCATTTCTGTTTTAAATTCCCCAATATCATCAAATATTCCTTGAAATGACTCAGCTATCGTTTCTAATGAGTACTTGCTAGCACTGTAGGTCTCTGATTCTGCCCCAAATGCATTTATATTTTTAGATACTAAGTTATTAATATAACGTGAACTATTTTTATTAATATTAAGCATTTTTAATTTTATAATTCCAGGCCGACCAAGGATAGGCACCTTTAGATTTTTTACAACATATAAAGATTCTGAACACATATTGTCATTATAAGTCAAATTAACATCAATTTTACCCTCAATTTCTAGTTTTTTATTATCAGGGCCCCCTATGGACTCCTGGCAAACATACATTTTATTTTTGTAGAAATCAGACAACATATTTCTAGAGACACAACTTACATCAGCACCTGTATCAACAAGAAAAGGCATAACATATTTATTGTCAACTAAATCTTTTGCAAACCACTGATCTTTATCATTAGTGTAAATGTGTCCTAGATGAAAATCAAAGTTATTTACCTGTAAGTTTTCCATTTCATTTTCTGTTCCTACCTCACTTTCAGCACAGTTTTGACCTTTAACTACTCTTACATTCCTGCCGGATCTACATCTAGCTTGCCAATGTCCTTTCTTTCCACATAATCGACAACGACTATCTTTTGCTGGACATCTTTCTCGGCTGTTGCAGCTTGGTACACTACAGTATGTATATTTGTAGTTTTTGTTGGATTTCCCATGTGTGTTCTGTTGTCCATATTTATTTGGTTCTGCTTGTGATTGTGACCAGTAGTTACCTCTGTGTGCATTGACCGTAGCTACTTCTTGTACTCGTTCTTGCCTAAGAATCCTGTTTTGAGAATTCTGCAGCTCGGCTTGACGTACTGTTAATACAGCTTCCCCTAATGTTAGGTTCTTTTGGAGTTGTAACCTCTCACTTACTTTTACATCTAAAACTCCTACTACTATGCGGTCTCTTATTAACTCATCTTTTAGAGCCCCATAACTACAATGCTCTGCCAGGCTATGGAGTGCAGTGATATATGCATCCACTGACTCCCCTGGCTGTTGACTACGTGTGTTGAACTTGAATCGTTCAAATATTACGTTCTTTTGGGGTATAAAATGAGCGTCAAACTTCTCGATAATAATACTATATACTTGCTGTGCGGGTGTTAGATTAAATTGAGTTATAATTTCCTCTGCTTCTGCCCCCATTAGATACACTAACATATCAATTTTTTCAGCTTCTGGTTTGTTTATAAAACCACTAACCGACATATATCTTTGTAACCTCTTTTTCCACTGATTCCATGATCCTGGAAGGGAGAAATTAAACTCAGAAGGAGCTGATACTGTTGCCATGTTGGCAAGCACATGGCTCGCTGCTTGATTCTCTGCCATCCCTGGAATTATTTCACTCTATTTCTGCTCTTCGAAGAAGGTTCTACTTACCAAATATTCCTCGGAGTATTTGCAAGTTCGCTGCCACCATGTAGAATTATTGAGACAATCTTTATTTAGCACTTTATTACAATTATATTTCAAAGCCACAATCCTTTCATTAACCTAACTTCTACTACCATCTTGACATCCTGTCCTTCTCCCCAAAGCGGTTCTGTCTCAAGTACCGACTACGTTTCTGAAGGAAACGTATAAGTGGTTGCATACTGAGCTGACTCTACAGAAACTATTTGAAGAGGATTGAAATCTGTATTGGAAATAACTGTTAAAATTGGTCTACGTAATTAAACATATTCCAAAATTTTGTAAAAATGTAATACATTTTAGTTTTCAGCCCAAACTTAAACAACACACAATGCAATAATGTTCACATTTTTGAACTGTCAATATTTTTATTTTATCATCTATTGTTTAAAAACAATACAGTTGATAAGATAGAGAAAGGATTATTAATATAGTACATTGTTTACCGGGTAGGAAAAGCTTAACATTCCTGGACGACTGTGAAGATTGCTAAGTCGAGGCGCAAGCCGAGACTTAGCAACACAGAGTCCAGGAATGTGGCTTTTCCTACGAGGTAAACATACTATTTTTCCGCAAATCCTTTAAAATTCGACAGATATTGATTGATTTAAAAAAAACGCGATAATTTTATTCCCAAATAAATGGTGCTTTGAAATTCCTAATAAAATTACTTGGGTTACTATGGAAACGTATTGAGGTTGAATTGTCAAACTTGACGCTTATAAATTTAATTGCTGGTGTTCTCGAAAGTAAAATGATAAGTGATGATGAAATTTCCATTCCTGGGACTCCTCCAGAGCTGGTTGAGGCAGTGAATACTGCTTCATTAGAATGATTGCCAAAGAAATCAAGAGAAAAGTACGAAAATGCATACAGACGTTTTATGGATTATCGCATGAGTAAAAATACGAGTTCTTTCTCAGAAAATGTTGTAATGGCATACTTCCTAGACCTTTGTTTAAAGATGAAATCTTCAACATTATGGGCCAATTATTCAATGCTGAAGTCAACCCTTGCACTTAAACACAATGTAGATATATCTACATACTCAAAACTTCGTTCTTTATTGAAACGGCAAGCTCAAGGTTATAGGGCAAAGAAATCTAAGATTTTAACGAAGGAAGAAATTGAAAAATTTATCCAGGAAGCTCCAGATAAAGAAAATTTAATGATTAAGGTAATTTACAAGGTTTTAATAGCAATGTGTTTTCTATCATTTATGTAGAACACTAACAACTGTACGGAAATATCATTTCCTTACAGTAAGGAAATGACATTTCCTTACAGTAAGGAAGTCCTGACTTTTTCTTCAAGAAATTTTGACAGGAATGTCAAAATTTCCTGGCGATTTGCGGAAAAATCTTTTTTCTACAACCACTATTCAAAGTGCACTTTTCTGCACGGTTTTATGTTAGCAAACTTGATATTTTCTCACAGTATAAGATATTTGACATTAGTGTGCAGAAAAGTAACGTTTCTGTGCCGCAAAGTGACGTTTCTGTGCCGCAAAGTTCTTTTCTGCACAGTTGACTACCTCATTCTGAGTAACGTTATATTCTGTTTACATCCGTGGA
This sequence comes from Diabrotica virgifera virgifera, assembly GCF_917563875.1. NCBI lineage: Eukaryota > Metazoa > Arthropoda > Insecta > Coleoptera > Chrysomelidae > Diabrotica > Diabrotica virgifera. The sequence goes on from NC_065448.1 coordinate 226,086,068, forward strand.
CTACCGCATTCTGAGTAACGTTATATTCTGTTTACATCCGTGGTTAAACTTTAGACAAATATATAACCTATAAGACAATTATTATATTTAACTATAGCATAGAAATTAAATTATGGATGTTACAACTGTTTTATTTTACAATTTTATTCTTATTAAACATTTTATAATTATCAAATAACCAATAAGGATTTAGCAACCTGTGCAAGAGACGTCGAATGAAGTAGGTTTTGTGTAAATCCGTGACTGCATATATATAATGTCAATAATGTGTAATAATTGTTTAAATTTAAACAAATTAAGGCAGTGCATTAATTTTTTAACTGATTTCTGTGCAATTTATTTAGGTATAAGGAATTTAAATTGATTAGTAGGTATTAATTAAATACAGTTTAAAATTTATCACATAGGTACCTATTATAATTAATCGTCGTTTGGAAATTGTGATTTTTATTTTTAGGAAAAACTGTGCTTGTAGAAAAAGTATAGTGTGAAACACGTGCAGAAAGGTAATTTCTCACTCGTTTGAATTGCGGCACTCGCTTGCGCTCGTACCGCAACTTTTCAAACTCGTGAGAAATTAGTACCTTTCTGCACTTGTTGCACAATATACTATTTCATATCATTTCCTTACAGTAAGGAAATGACATTTCCTTACAGTAAGGAAGTCCTGACTTTTTCTTCAAGAAATTTTGACAGGAATGTCAAAATTTCCTGGCGATTTGCGGAAAAAGATTTTTCCGCAAATCGCCAGGAAATTTTGACATTCCTGTCAAAATTTCTTGAAGAAAAAGTCAGGACTTCCTTACTGTAAGGAAATGTCATTTCCTTACTGTAAGGAAATGATATTTCCGTACAGTTGTTAGTGTTCTACATAAATGATAGAAAACATGATATATCTACATTGTGTTTAAGTGCAAGGGTTGACTTCAGCATTGAATAATTGGCCCATAATGTTGAAGATTTCATCTTTAAACAAAGGTCTAGGAAGTATGCCATTACAACATTTTCTGAGAAAGAACTCGTATTTTTACTCATGCGATAATCCATAAAACGTCTGTATGCATTTTCGTACTTTTCTCTTGATTTCTTTGGCAATAATTCTAATGAAGCAGTATTCACTGCCTCAACCAGCTCTGGAGGAGTCCCAGGAATGGAAATTTCATCATCACTTATCATTTTACTTTCGAGAACACCAGCAATTAAATTTATAAGCGTCAAGTTTGACAATTCAACCTCAATACGTTTCCATAGTAACCAATTCAATACGTTTCCATAGTAACCCAAGTAATTTTATTAGGAATTTCAAAGCACCATTTATTTGGGAATAAAATTATCGCGTTTTTTTTTAAATCAATCAATATCTGTCGAATTTTAAACGATTTGCGGAAAAATAGTATGTTTACCTCGTAGGAAAAGCCACATTCCTGGACTCTGTGTTGCTAAGTCTCGGCTTGCGCCTCGACTTAGCAATCTTCACAGTCGTTCAGGAATGTTAAGCTTTTCCTACCCGGTAAACAATGTACTATTTTTATTCAGTCAATGGTGTGAGCACTGTCAGTTAAATAGTAACGTGTGACCTTACTTTTACACGCATACCTATTGTGGCAAATGTATCATCTTTTTCAAAATTTTGGAATGCATTATTTAAATCGTAGAACAATTTTAACTTTTGATTTTAATACAGATTTTAATTCTCTACAAGTATTCTCTCATGACTTTTGATGTAGAATAATTAGGGAAGCAGGAATTCAACAATTCAGAACGTTACATTGAGTTTCCTATGGCCCTTTTTACGATTCGCCACCCGGTATAAGATAAAATGTGTACTATTTGTCTTATTATTTCATAATAACACAAATAATACACATTCAATGATCGAAAATAATTTAAAAATATGGGAATGTAAACTCTTGTGACGTGAAGTCAAAAATATAAGTCTCCCCACCACCGTCGGACAAGACAACCGTAATAAAGTCTAATAACCGTGGCTCTTATCATTCTTATTTTTTAAAATTACCCCCATCCCACCTGCGTGGGTGGTCATGTTTTATTGATCATTGGATGGATTTTTAAAAAATATTGAACATTACGCCAGTCTATTGGAGCAAGAATAGGATATTACCTCCGAATTCTCTCCCTCTGCATCACTGCATGGATTTTAATGCAATTTTGGGAATAGCCTCTACTTATATCCTTATTGAAAGTCTACCCTATGCCGATGTGCGCTTTTATCTTGGGGGTGGTTCCCACCCTTTCTCGGGGGTGAAAATTTTTTTGGTTAAAGTAGCTACGGAAGTGGCTAGAGAACCTAATTCTAAGCAAAAACTGTTCTATAATTTTTGTTTGGAAACTCGATACTTTTTGAGTTATGTATGATTGAAAATTGGCTATTTTCATTGAAAAATGACACCTTTGCGGACGGTATTTTGCGAATACCTTAAAAACTATGCATCTATAACGAAAAAAACTATATAAAATATTTTTGTAGCTTATAAAAAACAAACGGACTCGTTCCTTCACAAATCTTCTAGTTATTATACAATAAAAGATATGGTAGGTGAGAGGAGTTTGTTTTTTTGGTGCATTTTCAAGTCGGTAAATTCAACTTGAAAGAAAATAGAAATGGTGAATTTTAGGTATATAATGATACTAATACCTTTTGTAGTACTTGAAAAGACCTTTAAGACCGGTATGCTTATGATGCTTAAAATCGACCTGTTTCGGGATTTTTCCTTAAAGTTGCCAACTTGCGACATTACGAATTTATTCCTTTCATTTGCACTATTATTTGCACTGTATGTGTGAAATTTATTGAAGTTATACTTCTTTACCGGCGATAGAGGGTGAATTTTTATATGGTAAAACCTAGCGACCGGGCGCATGCGCATTATAACTTTGTTCTGATTGGATGTTCAAATGACATGTCAAAAATTATTCAATATGGCGGCTGTGGCACAGCTGTAGTTAGATTATTTATGGTTGTTGCGTTTTAAAATTTGTGTGAAAAGAAACAACAAACAAAAGTTAGTTAATAGTTATACTGCCTTTTTAAATAGTTTTCATATACCTATATTTTTGGACTATTTTGGACAAGGAAAACTCATTCTAGTTTGGTAAGTGGTTTTTATTATAATCATATTGTAATTATACATTTGGATTAGGTTGAAATACATACATTTATTTTCTCAAAAATGCGGATTTTAGAGAGAAATCCCAAATTAGGTTCGATTTTTATTTTTAAATTATGATTTTTTGGCGTAGATTTATTTATCTAGTAGGTATGTAATGCTTTGATTTACATACTTCATTTGATTACCAACAAAAGTTCTACCAATCTTCATCTAATATATTGTTTTCTTATATTTTTATATTTTCTTCCACAAAATTTAAACTACATAATTTAATTTTCAAAACAACTGTCAAACAGTAAAATGTTCAGTTACCGTATTTTTCCACATGATAAATAATGTGGGATTGGACGAGTGAGTCTACGCTTCGATTACGAATCAAAACGCCACGAAATTCACGGGTTCAATTCCCGATGCAAGTTTTATTTTTTTATGCATGTTATGATTGTAAGTATATTTGTTATATAATTTTTTTTTTCAGAAAATGCGTATTTAAAATTTTTGCCAACAATTATTATCGTTCAGAAATAATTTTTTCTTTGTGGCATTTTTCAATGTTTTTGTGTGCGTTTTATTCTTTTGTTTTTTTAAATTTTTGGTATTGTCTTAAAAATCACATAATATGTAGTAGAAGTATAACTTCTTACGTGCGTACAAAGTACACACACATTCTTGTTTTTTTTTATGTTGAACCCATCACCATCCCATGATAAATTTTTTATATGTTATTAACAACAGTACTATGTATCTGTAGGAATATTATGGAAATTTTAAATTATGTACTTTTTGGAAAAAAACTTGATCAAAATAAATTTTTTTTGTTTGAGAAAAACTTGTTTATCGTAGCCTCATGCTGTAAAGAGCTTTAAAAATGCTTCAAAATGACACCTCTTCCAGCATTCTAGCTCAATCAGGTCAGCTTCTACAACCATTCCAATAAAGTATTGTCACGGTATTTTGGACCTTTTTGGAAAACTTTACATAACCATATTTCGGAAACGGCTTGAGATAAAAATTTAAAATTTTGTATTTTTCTTCACCTAATCATCCACTATGAATACTCTAAATTTTAACAAAATCTAAATAGGTCAGGAAAAAAATAATTCAAAGTGTGTTGATTTGCGCTGGAATAGCTCGTAACTACTATTAGTTTATAGTGTTTGTAAAGTTTCAAATAAATAAATAAATAAAACTATTTTTTTACTACACGACTTCAACATTTGAGGAGGTGTGTCAATCAAAACCAATCTTGTCCGCCTTAAGAAGTTTTAGGGAAATCGCAAAAAACGTTTTAGTAAATAACCTTGCACTGAAAATCGGTAAAATTAGCATATATCATTTTATTTAGTGAAATTACCTTATTATTGTAAATATTTCAAATCTAAAGGTATAAATAAACCTGTAAATATGTTTTAAAAAAAGGACATGTTCTTGTTTGATTGGATTTCGTGGACATGATCTTTTTTGTTTGAAGTCTTATGGGACAGGTTTGATTTTGGTTGCTCTCAAGTAAGATGGAATAGAATATCATTCTATAATATTTTTAATTTTCTATGATTTTTATTAATATTTTAATCACGTTTAATCACGTGCCCAAATCCAGGCACTGCTATTAGCTAAATGGGCATGTGATTTTATGAATTGAAACTAGCTGTGGACATGATCTCATTTGATTTGGGACCCTAATATTGTGTATTCATTTTAAACAGGACATAATTTTTTTAACCGAAACCGAAAACATCACAGAATAGGATAAACCATGTTTATTATGAAACAGCTGCTAACTCATTTTTGATTTTTATGGACATGATTGATTTTGATTGACACCTCCTCATTTATTTATCATCGTCGATCGAGAAGAAACGAACACAGGGATTAGAAACAATTCGAAACTTATATTACGTCGAATTGTCCAACTGGCAAAATAACGCAAAATATGAACAACGTAATAAATTGTGAAATAAAAAGGGATGAAACTTGTAGAGGTGTAAAATTATCGATAGGAACCTATAAATTTAAATTACATTACATAGTTTCTCACCTTTAGACGTCTGTCATGTAGTCACAGTGTTAGAGTTGTCATACTCCTCCGATACGTTTAAAGGTGGCTAGTGTAAATTTATACGTTTCTATTGATAATGCCACATCTACTAGTTTCATTTTTTTTATTGCACAACGTATTATGTTTTCCATCTCTTGCGTTATTTTGCCGGTTATTAGCGTGTTAATATACTGTGTTAGTTTCCCTAATATTTTTCCTCCAATCTCTTATATATATTTAAAAATTAATATTTTTTTATTATTAATACCTTATTATTGTTTTTGGTTTGGTTTAGAGTTTTGAGTTGGCAGATTCTTTATGTGAAATACTTTGGTATGAAAAATCGCAAAGGACAAAAACCCTATTAAGATCTTGTTCAAATGCAATAAACTTACTGGATTGCAAATAGGAAAGATATCTATTATGTCATGGGACATACACAGGGCGTCCCGAAAAGATTGGTCATAAATGATACCATAGATTCTGGAGTCAAAAATAGGTTGATTGAACCTCACTTACCTGTATACAATAGTGCACACAAAAAAAGTTACAGCTCTTTGAAGTTACAAATTGAAAATCGATTTTTTTTCATGTATCGAAAACTCTTAGAGATTTGTTATTGAAAATGGACATGTGACATTCTTATGGCAGCAACATCTTAAAAAAAAATTAAAGTGAAATTTGTGCACCCCATAAAAATTTTATGGGGGTTTTGTTCCTTTAAACCCCCCCAAACTTTTTTGTAAGTTACAATTAAGTTATTATTGTGGCACTATTAGTTAAACACAGTGTTTTTAAAACTTTTTTGCCTCTTGGTACTTTTTTGATAAGCCAGTGTTTATCGACATATTTTGAATATTTGTCGAATCCATCACATGTTTGTATGGTGAGACCTGTTAATAATCTGAAAATTTATTTATAATGTACATTTTTAGGTATATTTTGAAAAAGAAGCCACATCTCGATAAACGGTGACTTGTCAAAAAAAAAGACTAAGAGGCAAAAAAGTTTTAAAAACACTGTGTTTAACTAATGGTACCACAATAATAGTTTAATTGGAACGTACACAAACATTTGGGGGGTTTAAAGGAACAAAACCCCCATAAAATTTTTATGTACATATATTAAAAAAGAAGCCGCATCTCGATAAAAACTGGCTTATCGAAAAAATACTAAGAGGCAAAAAAGTTTTAAAAACGTTGTTTAACTAATGGTACCACAATAATGAATTAATTCAAACGTATACAAAAGTTTGGGGGGTTTAAGGGAACAAAACCCCCATAAAATTTTTATGGGGTGGACAAACTTCACTATAATTTTGTTTTAAGATGTTCCTGCCATATGAATGATAGATGTCCATTTTCAATAAAAAATCTTTAATAGTTTTCGATATATTGAAAAAAATCGATTTTCATTTTGTAAATTCAAAGGGCTGTAACTTATTTTATGAGCACATTTGTACTAAGGTAAGTTAGGTTCAATCGAACTATTTTTGACCCCAGAATGTGTGGTATAATTTATGACCAATCTTTTCGGGACACCCTGTATATTGGGGTAAGATTTTTCAGCCTTAATATCTGGAATAATATATGATTGAAAAATTGTTCGGTACTGACTGTAACATAAATAAAAGATATTGTATTGCAGTCTTCTAAACATATCTACTAACAATGATACCTTTTTAGATACTAAAAACAGCGTATGCATACCTGACGTTCGTTTATAACTATAAAGAGGAGATTATGGACTAAATTATGGCTTTGTCTACGGTTATTATGCTTTCCTCCATTTATAAGTTGGATAATACTATTTTAGTCTAGTTTATGGCTTCGGCAATGGTTTTACTTGTGCTGTCTATCAACTGAATACTAGCTAATAAAATGCACTTATATCAACTACTAGTTTGATTTATTACCCCAAAAAGTATTCTGTAGGCAATCTAGTTTGTACTATCGAGTTGCGCCAAATATAGGCAACTTACACTTTCAGTTCATTCAAACGATATTCTCAGTTAGTAAAGTTTCTTTATAGTCAGCTTCGATATCACCAACCTTTTCACCAATGTACCATTAAAAAAAAAACTTAAAATAACGAGTCCAATAGGTAACGAGGGGCATGATACATTGCCAAAAAAAAAAAAACTAATTGAATGTATCACGGAGGTACTAACGCTTTGAACAGACAACACTTTTTTTCAACTTGACAAATAGACACAAAAAGAGAAAAATCAAAGAAGCAGCTTTTTTCAAACAGTTGGCATGCAATTCTTCCTACTAAAATCAAGATGCACGCTATTCTGAGAGATTCCCAAGCAACTATAATAACACTGGAAGAGAAAGGACACAAATAATAACAAGCTGAAAATGCGAGAAATATCATAACGAAAACTTTGTTTATTTACGTATTTTAATTCATAATATGGAAATTTGCTATTATGAAAAGTTGTTTAGAATTAATAATTATGTTTTAATGTGTAATTATATCATTCTAATTTAAATGTTATAACCTATAAAGATACTTTACTCTTGATCGAAATTCATATTTTTTATATACCTCGTATAAAATTAATAAAATTTGATATATTATGATGGTTGCATCATATATCTTAGAACATGAAGAGCTTTTTATGAAGAATAACTTTTCTTCGTCAAATTAAAAATAAAAAAAGTTATAAATGAACATGTTGTTGGTATCCATAATTTGAGAAAAATCTTCAAATATTTTTTTCCATTAGAAGGATGTAATTGCACATATCAGACCATAATTTTTTATTACAAACAATATTATTTCATATAGTCGGTTCACTAAACTCAGACACAACTGGCTAGTGATTTTAGTCAATAATTTTTTCAATTTGGTAAAAAAATAATTACTAAATAGTTGATAAGTACTAAATAATTAGTAATTTTGCCAATTTTGGCAAAATTCGCAAAAAACAAAAAATTACCTAGTAAAATCACTAGCCAGTTGTGTCGAGCTTAGCGAACCGACTATAATAACAATTTTCATTTCATAACAAATGGAACAGTCCATTTATCATTAAAGAGGGGGCCGTATACTCGTATAAACCTTTTTAAAGATGTTAAGAAATTATTGCTTTTAAAATATACTCAAAATATATTTTTGAACATCTTATTTATTTTATTAATACTTAATTTAAAATTTAGTTTGACATTCACGAAGTGTCAAACTCAAATGTAAATAACCTATGCTTTGCTTAACAAATCGAGATTAAAAAACTAGTCTACTTACTAGCAACGATTTCAGCTGACGTTTAGTGTGTCGGCAGAAAATAAATGGATTGTGACGTCACATTTTAGACTTTGAGGTCGATTATCTCGAAGATGGTTAGAGATATCGAAATGCCGTTTTCAGATTTGGATTCAGAAGAAAAAACTACATAAGAATCCATCGATAAATCTGATCTGAGTATTCCAGGAGCGGCAACGCAATAACACACAGACTTTGCGAATTTATAAACGAAAAGTTTTCGTTGAAAATAAAAAATGAAGTAAAACAAGGAGATATTAGTTAGAAACAGATATATAAAATTATATAAAACTATTAAACATTTATTATTATTTATGATATACCAGCTACATTCTTAAATATACTTAAAAACAACATCCCTTTTATCAGCCACTGTCTGTAATTCTAGTTTCACTGGACACTGCAGCCAAAAACTCAGCAATTCTTCCGTATAACCTATCAAAAAATACATTTTTCTCGGTGTGATTTGTCGTGATATTATGCCTGCTATTCTAATAATGTTGTGCTGTCTTTTGATTATAACTTCACTACCAAAGAGTCCTTGCCACGTTCCTACCATAAACTTTCTTATAAATACATCTTCTACAGCTGTTTCTGAAGGTCTGAGTCCACCATCAACATTTGCTAAAAATAGAATAGAATATTTATACAGTCTGTTCCAACGAAAATTTGACCCCCCAAAAACTCAGAAACCAAGAGCTTCTTCAATGTTAAAAAAACACGTCAATTTATAATGGGAGGGGGACGAATTTTCATGTAAAATTCATCAACCCTCACTTTTTTTTAAATAGCAAGTGTGGTCGAGTGTCACATCATTTGAAAGTTAAGTCATTTTCTTCTCTACACGACACTCTATTTTTTTAATTTATGTAATAAGTAGGGAGCGGATTTATATGCGATCAATTTTGATGAAATGTGCGCATATATATGCAGTAAAAAATTACGAAATATGCGCAAGATATGCACAAAAATTCAAAAAATGCGCATTTCGAGAAACCACAAATTTTCTGTTCTATTCTATTCTAACGGGTTCTTTTATAGGGGGGGGGGCGGCAATCGTATGTTATCTTTGAAATAAAAACATTATTTTTTATATATGCAATTTATTCACAGTGAGAAGACACACAGTGTGGATTCAGGAAGTGCAGAAGCAGGCAAGACCTATAATATTCACAATAAGACATGTAAGTGCGAAGTTAATCAATAAGAATTGAGAGATACATACATGCTTCATCGATATGGAAAAGGCGTTTGACAGAATCCGAAGAAAGGACGTATGGAAGAAACTAAAAGACGGAGGAGTCGACAGGCACAACATGGAAGTAATAAAGGATATGTACAAAAATAATACAAATACAGTAACAACCAATAACGACGAATCCAGAAAATTTACTACAAGTCAATGCGTCAAATTATATTGATGCGTGTTGAGTCCACTGCTATTCTCAGTGATACTGGGATTCCTGTTCTGAAGAGTACAGACAAAATACAAAACGAAACAATCAGACAAAAACCTAAAACTAGAACCAATCGATGAAAAAATAGTAGATGGACAACTTAGATGGTTGGGGCACGTGTGTAGAATGTCGAACGTGAGACTAACAAAACGAGTGTTCGAAACGAGAGTGCAGGGGAAAAACAAAAGTTTCCTGGAAGACCAAGAGTTATGTAGGTAGGTGAAATCAGGAAAGAAGTCAAGAAGAAAGGATTGACATTGAAATAACTGCAAGAAACCTAACACAAGATCGGAAAACATGGAGACTGTAATGCCAAATTCAAATCCACCAGCCTTACACCTTAAGGTAGAAAGGCTTAGGACTAAGTAAGTAAGTAAGTAAACTTTAATGAGGAAGCAGTCAAATATTAGCCATTTATTAAAGAAAAAAGAGGAAGAAAGCAATCTTAGAACTCACCATTTTACTACATGCTTTGCAGAATAAGTTTCCATTGCTGTAATGAAGCTCGGGATAGGTTCTGATCCAGGAATAAACCAGGCTAGATTCTTTCGGCATATTGAAATATTTTCAAACAGAAGTATTAAACAAAAACTAAACATTCCCATTGACCGACTAAAGGTAACTAATTTTACTGATTTACGGGATATGATCTAAAGCATGAACATTTCAATTTCCGTTAGAAAATCGTAAAACTATGGTTAAAGGTGTAAATTCTCTTAACAATAGGGTATTTAAAAGAATCGCCAGAATTATAGGTACCTACTAAATATAATAAGCAAATAAAATTCGGATTTCCCCGTAAACCATCCTTCATCATTTTAACATCCTACAAATCATTTTATAACGGCGCGGCGTACTATAAGTACTTTGTGTAAAGATCGGGTATTTTCTAGGAACAAATGAAAAGGCAGTGAATGAGCCGTCTCTCTTCAGGTAGTTCTCGAATTAATAGATAGAACAGCCTGTACGTACGAGGACATATTTTGTGTCGAATTAAAAAAATTTAAATTTTTTTTGGACTTAAATGTTTTTAAATAGGCACGCAATATGCATGTTTTTTTAAAATATGCAAAATTTAGTAAAGTTCTCAAATATGCGAAATATGCATTTAGCATAAAATCCGCTCCCTAGTAATAAGTTTAAAGATAATTTTGGACTTAAATTTATTATAAATTAGTTAAATCCAAAATTATCTTTAAAGTTATTCAGCAAATTAAAAAAGAATTAGAGGGTTGTGTAGAAATAAAATACCTTTCAAATGATGTGCCACTCGCCTACACTTGCTTTAAAAAAAACGGGTTCATGCGGGGCAGTAGGGGGTTACATTTGAGGGTATGAATTTTGCATGAAAATTCGTCCCCCTTTCAATATAATTTGAAGTGTTTTTTTTTTAAATTGTGAAGAAACTCGTTTCTGGGGGAGCGGTCAAATTTTCGTTGGAACGCACTGTATATTATAGAGTCACTAAAATTAGATACATAAAAATGAATATAAAAAAGAGGAAATATAGTTATATTCCGTCTTGCTTAGCCAAAACGCTGTATCTACAGAGACATCACATTTGAGTAAAATTGATTTTTGTTCGAAGTATTCGTATACATTTACACAGGATACAAGGCTCAATATTGGTACCACTTTTATTTCTAATTTATATTAATGATCTTCCACAGATAGACCTTACCAGTTCATTTACTCTTTTTGCGGATGATACTACTATTACCTGCAAAGATTGGGATTATAAGGCAGCAATAGAGGCATCAAAGCAAGCACAAGATAAGGCAGAACAATGATTTGCAGCAAATATGTTGCTTCTAAACATCAATAAAACTCAGTCTTTGATTTTTTCAACAAGACAGCTTCCATCCGGAGATGCAGACAAACAAATAAAATTTTTGGGAGTTTACTTGGATGCAGGACTATGTTGGAAAGCTCATACACGGTCCCTTGTTGCTAAGTTAGGAACTACAACTTTTCTGATTAGAAGACTTTCTGAGTGTGTATCTCAGTTCACTTTACAACAGGCCTATTTTGCACTGTGTCATTCACACATCAGCTATGCAATTTTGGCATGGGGTCACAGTGCTGGAGCCAAAGATGTCTTTCGTATTCAGAGAAGAATAGTAAGGATAATTGCTGGTCTGTCCTATCAGAAAGAATGTCGGCAAGCATTTGTTGCACTGCACATACTAACTCTGCCTTCGCTATTTATTCTGGAGAGTCTTACTCATGTGAAACAAAATATAGATTGTCATCAAAGACATGAGGATATACACCGATATGAAACCAGAAATAAGCATGCCTTAATACTGCCCTACACCAGGCTCCAAAGAAGTAGAGACGGACCAAACTCTTATGGTGTAACATTCTACAACAAGTTGCCTACTGAAATTACTGAATTGCCAACTTTACAATTTAGAAAACAACTAAAGAATTTTCTCATAAATCAAGCATTTTACAGCAGTGATGAATTTTTAAATTTTAACTTTAATGTTTGGAACTGGGTTGTGAATTGGTGAATTCACACATCAGCTATGCAATTCTTGCATGGGGTCACAGTGCTGGAGCCAAAGATGTCTTTCGTATTCAGAGAAGAATAGTAAGGATAATTGCTGGCCTGTCCTATCAGAAAGAATGTCGGCAAGCATTTGTTGCACTGCACATACTAACTCTGCCTTCGCTATTTATTCTAAAGAGTCTTGTTCATGTGAAACAAAATATAGATTGTCATCAAAGACATGAAAGAACATCAAGACAAGAAAACCATGAACATCAGGCATTGGCGAAAGAAAGTATCCGACAGGACAGAATGGAAAAACATTGTTAAGCAGGCCAAGACTCGCAAAGGGTTGTAGCGCCATTAGAAGAAGAAGAAATAACAAAGAAAACAAATAAACATTTGGGAGATGTACCTATAGAAAAGTGTTCATAAATACAAATACCTGGGAACCTAGATTTCAGATAATGATGATCAAACAATAAATAAAAGCAGAGCACAAATAACCAGAAATGGGTTTGTAACAATGAAAACAATTCTCTGCAATAAAGACCTTCGTTTTTTGGCTTGCATACAAGTGCATCTGCCAGCACATTTCATGTAGGTTATGCGAGTTTTGCTCGAAGCAATGCACAGCCTACGTTTTTATCCTTACAAATAATAATAATATATATATATATATATATATATATATATATATATATATATATATATATATATATATATAACTTTTCTTCAAATATCCATTATTCCATTTAATTAAGAACAAACACATTAGCAACCATGCTCGAAAATAATTCTTCCTTAATAAAGATAAATTGCCATAATTTTACTACAATAACTATAACAGACAACACTAAGCTACTTCACTTTCACGAATTATAACTAAAAATTAACTTTTCTTTGGGGATTATTTAGATAACTTCAAATAAATTTTTCATTCTACATAAAACACCTTCGGCGGCCATTGCCGCCAAAGGTCCCCCCTCTGAGATGTTATGTGTTTTCTATACTACAATTCTTCTTCTTCAAATGCAAATCCACTAATGGATGTTGGCGATCACATTTTCCATTAACTCTCTGTTTCTTGCAATGTGGATCAGTGATTGTATGTCGGTAATCCCTGTCCATTGCCTTATGTTTCGGAGCCAGGACATTTTTTTGCGTCCTATTCCTCTCTTGCCTTCAATTTTACCCTGGATTATAAGTTGAAGGAACTGGTATTTTTCGTTTCGCATGATGTGACCCAAATACGCCGTTTTTCTTTTCTTGATGTTTTCGAAAAGCTGACGTTCTTGGTTGATTCTTTTAAGGACATCCACATTTGTGACTTTCGCCGTCCATGGTATCTTTAGGATACGGCGATAAAGCCAAATTTCGAAGGCTTCTAATCTGTTTATATCCCTCGTTTTGAGTGTCCAGCCCTCTATGCCATATAGCAGCACCGACCACACGTAGCATTTAGTAAACCTTAGTCTCAGTGTAAGGTCGAACTCTGAGCAGCTCAGTACCTTCCTGAATTTTACGAAAGCTTGTCGAGCTTGCTCAATGCGACATTTTACTTCCCTGTCCGATGCCCAGTCTTCAAAAAGCCACGTTCCTAGGTATTTGAATTTGCTCACTCTCTCAATGGACTTAGTATTCAGTGTTATGGCGGAGTTTTCAAATGCATCCAAGTTTCTGGAGATGATCATGAATTTGGTCTTTTTGGTATTAATCTCTAATCCCATTCGCTTACTGTATTCTCCGATTATAGTGACAAGTTGTTGAAGATCTGCTATGTTGTCGCAAATTAAGACAGTATCATCAGCATATCGTATGTTGTTGATTAATACTCCATTCACTTTGATTCCCATCTCTGCATCTTCCAAAGACTCTTGAAATATGGCTTCCGAATAAATGTTAAATAAAAGAGGGGAAAGCACACATCCCTGCCGAACACCCCTTCTTATATGCATGGATTTGGATATAGAATTGTCTATTTTTAATTGTGCTGCCTGATACCAGTACAAGTTTTCAATGCATCTTATGTCTTTTTGGTCTATATCAAGCTTCTTGAGGATCTGCATTAACTTGTGATGTTGGACACGATCAAACGCTTTCTCGTAGTCTAGAAAGCACAAGAATACGTCCTTCCTCTGATCGTAACAATTTTGGACCAACACCTGTGTTGCTACTATATGGACTCCAGTATACTACAATATGGACTCGAAAGCTGGACACTGAAGCAATCAGGGCCCCCGTAAGAACTACTGGCGCCTGTGTGCAAAAAAGGATTTTGACGCCCCTTAAGGCATTTTGATAATGTTTTTTTATTTAGTTTTTGTAGGTAGGTAGGTAGGTAGGTGCTTTAAATAAAGCAAAATACAGTGGAACTTCGATAAGTCGGATTAAGCGGGACCGCGGCCGATCCGGGTTATCGAAAATCCGGGTTAGCCGGAGAATATGGTAAAAATTAATAAAATACCTTTATCTTACAGATAAACTTAATTATAATTGCCAAAAAAATGAAATACTTATGTCCAGTACATCTAAATTACGTACAGTTGTTATTACGTATTGTTTATTTCTTGGTAAAAAAACTCAGTCAAAGTGAAAACATTTTTATTTTATCTGATGAAAATCGATCCGGGTTAGCCGGACTTCCGGGTTATCGGAGGCCGACTTATCGGGGTTCCACTGTAGGTACAAATAACACCCTAGCAAACCTTAATTAAATAAGGTTTAAGGGGCTTTATTGAATAAATTCTGCTGGACCATCTTGTCACACTTACGAGGGTTTAAACTTCACCCAAAAACATTTTTTCTCACCCCACCCACAACATCCCACCTTTTTGTGGATGAAGAACCCAGAGTACCTCGATTTTCAAATTTTGTCCATTTAGACCGGATTGTATCGTCGCCCCCGTTAGCGAAATTATTCTGATTCGATTTCTTGCACAAACTTACTCAAAAATAGGTCCCTTATAACAAATCCACAAGGTGCCAGGCGGTGCTATGGTCGAAAAATTGTTTAAGCAATTTTTTTTAAACAAATTCACAAAAAAAAATTTTAATTTCGAACAAATTTTTTTTATACAGTGGAACCTCGATTATCCGTCTCTTCATTAACCGTTACCTCTGTTAACCGTCAGGGTCCGTACGTAAGTTGAATTAACTACATAATATAAGCAAAAATTGGGTCATCAATTCATTTTGTTTGAGCATTGCGATAAGCCAAACGAAATTTGCTGAAATGTAGCAGTGCGGTAACAAATGAAGTTATGGCTGAATCAACTGTTTTGTTTTCGTTGACTTAAGATGACATAAACGAATCGTTAATTTGTGATAAGGACGCAAACGGCTATCGATTGCTGACAGATGATGAAATCATTGAAATGGCAAAAGAGGCGGATGAAACAGATTCAGAAGCTGACACAGACTCGGAATTTGATGGTGGCGATGTCGATGATGTTATTGCAACTGACTAAACTGACAAAGATTTGCGTAAAGAGGCTAGAGAAGCTGCATCACACATGCAACAATTCATCGAGTGGTATTCTTGACAAGAGGAAGCCAATAAAGTAGATTGCACAATCTTACGCGGATTAAGAAAACTGTGAAGCATCAGTAAAACAATGATTTCAAAATATTTTAAACCAAACTGACTCGTTTGTATGAACAAAAATTCCTCTTATCTTGTAAAACAAAACATATATATGTAAATAAAATTTGAGAGTTGTACTATCAATTTTCAATTTTTTTAATGTTCTGTTAACCGTCTTTTCGATTATCCGTCATACCCTTGGTCCGGTGCCCTGACGGATAATCGAGGTTCCACTGTATAACTTGTAGGTCTGGATGTCGCGTACCAAAAAAAGTTGATTAATAGCAAGTTGAAAATTTGTTAATAGCTTAACGGTCGGACAAACTTTGATGTACGGGAACACTGGAAGACGGGATGTTTTAATTGTGGAACAGGTTAAAAATTTCGAATGTCAGACTATGAAAACGTCCCGTGTATTTTGTCGGACAGAACTTCCAATTGATTTGTTGCCCTTTCATTAAACTCTCATGCAAAAATCAGACTGCTATTTATCACCAACCTAATTCCTGTCATTTAACATGTTCTATGTGTCGGACTTATTAAAATGCCCAGTTGGTGATAAATACCAGTCTAATTTTTGCATGAGAATTTAATTCAATTGGAAGTTCTGTCCGACAAAATACATGTGACGTTTTCGTAGTCTGACGTTTCAAATTTTTAACCTGTTCCACATTTTAAACTTTCCCTGCTCCAGTGTTCCCATACATCAAAGTTTATCCGACAAGACACTGTTAAACTATTAACAAATTTTCAGCTTTAATCAACTTTTTTTTGGTACGCGGGATCCAGGTCTATTGGGTCATTCTGAGTAAAAAAGGTCCCTTGCCATTTTCTCTAAAATTGATTGTTGTCGAGTTATACGTGATTTAAGATTTGAAAAATGCGAAAATGGCCATATAACTCTACAACAATCAATTTTAGAGAAAAATCACTAGAGACCTTTTTTGTTCAGAATGACCCAAATTATCTAAAAAAAAATGTTCAAAGTGACAAAATTATTTTTGAGAAATTGTTTAAACAATTTTTCGACCAAGGTACCGCCTGGAACCCTCAGAATTTGTTATAAGAACGTCATTTGGTGTAAGTCTTTGCAAAAAAATCCAACCGAAATAATTTCACTAACGTGGGCAACGATACAGCCTAGACTATAGAGCTAATTGTTAATAATAATTAAAAACGACAGCTTTGTAATAAAATAATGACAAAAATTTCTTCAGGATCTTCATGGAGGGGTTTTAAACTTTGATTTGACTTTATAATTCACTTTTTGACTTTCATAATTATTATAATTTTTAATCGAGTTAAATCGCGTATAACTTGACAACATTCAATTTTAGAGAAAAATGACAAGAGACTTTTTTACTCAGAATGACCCAAGTGATCTAAAAAATTGTTTGAAATAAAAACATTATTTTTGTGAATTTGTTTTAACAATTTTTCAACAACGGCAACGCCTGGCACCCTGTGGATTTGTTATAAGGACCTCTTTTTGAGTAAGTTTATGCAAAAAAAATCGAATCGAAATAATTTCGCTAACGGAGGCGACGATACAGCTCGGTCTAATTAATTATTTGATAGGTATGCGATTTTTGAAATCTTGTTGATTCATCATTTGAGCGCCACATAATTGTTCGCTTATCGATGAGATAGAATTACCGTCCACACACTATTGCACTCTGTCTGGAATTTTTCTACGAAATTAGGGTATAGTTAGGAATCTGTTATCTACAGAATGGGTGTTTGTTATTTTTATAGCGGGATTTTTTATTTTATATCTATAGAAAGACTAATAATGCCATATGCCATCCAAACAAAGTAAAACTGAACTATTTAATTTCTCAACTTTTATTTTAGAATTAATTTTTGCTTTTTGATTTTTTTGTAAATATTTTTGCAATTTTTGACCCGCTGTTTTGGCGCCCGTGTGCATTGACAACTTTGCACATATGGTAGCGGGGGCCCTGGAAGCAATGACACATAAAAATAAGCTGCAGTCATTTGAAATGTGGTGTTACAGACGGATATGGAAGGACACAGAAGAAAACAAACATGGAACTATTGCGAGAAATGGGCAAAGAATAAGAAATAATAAATGCAATAAAAATAAGAACTTTACAATATCTGGAACACATAATGAAGGGAGTGAAATATAAAGATGGAATATATATGAAATACTAAGATTGATAATACAGGGAAATAGAAGGAAGCAGTGTGGGAAGAAGGAGAGTGTTATGGTTGAAAAATTGAAGGGACTGGACAATTTAGTTCAACAGAACTCTTCAGAGCAGTGGTAGATAGAGTAAAACCAGTGATGATGATATCCATTCTCCGATTGGGAGACAATACCTTAAGAAGAAGAAGAAGATATGTGCTTGTTTTCCAGTTAGGTAGTGTTTATATTTTTATTTTATGCATTATACATACATACAAATTGGAGATTTTAATATTAATTTTAAAAGAAAAACGCCAAACATTAGTGAATTGACTTCTATAACATAATCTTTTGGTATAAAACAAACAATTTATGACTATACTCGAGTTACTGCTACATCTGCCACTTGTATAGACAATATTATGACAAATTTTGAAGAAAATCAGTTTGAGACAAATGTCCTTGAACCTTGTTTTTCAGACCATCGTGGACAGTATATTAAGTTAAGCAAATCATCAAATAAATTAAAATCAAGTGTTTGCACTAGAGCCTTTACACAGGAAGGTATTTTAAAAATGAGAAACTTTTTATCAGAGTTGGACTGGAACATTTTTGATAGTGATTTTGATGTAGATTGCTTAGCAACGTTTTTAATAGATAATTATAATTATGCAGTATCTCATTATTTTCCACTAAAAACATTGGTTATTAAAAATAAAAAATGTCCTGTAAATTGGTTTAATGACAACTTAAAAAATATGAGAAATTATCTGCACTCTTATAAAATACGTGCTGATTCTACTAAAAATCCAATACATTACAACAAATATAAAAAATACAAAAATCATTATAATTCTGAGTTGAAAAACGCGAAAAAGATGGCTTATGAGAAATTAATATTAACATCAAAGAATAGATCCAAGACGTGTTGGAAGATAATTAACTATGAGCGTAACAAAACAAATAGTTCACATAATATAACAACCAATTTATCTTGTGACACTTTCAATAACTTTTTTGTTGAAATTGCTGAGAACATTATAAAAACCCTTCCTAATGCATCAGACGACATAATCTTGAACTATCAAAACTTCCCAGCTCCATCGAGTTCATTCTTTCTATCTCCAACTACTCAACAAGAAGTATGGGAGGTTATAAATTCACTAAAAAATTCAAATTGTTTGGATAAAAATGAGCTAAACGCTTCTTTTATAAAAAATACTTGTGAAATAATTACTGATCCTTTAACACATCTCATTAATAACATTTTTTCAATCGGGATATTTCCAACTGGATTTAAATACTCCAAATTGTTCCTGTATTTAAGAAGGGCGATCGTGATCTTGTAGACAATTATAGACCAATTTCTATCATTTCCATATTCAGTAAAATAATAGAAAAAATTCTGAAGCAACGCATAATATCGTACTTTGAAACCAATAGCTTTCTTACCAGTTCACAATATGGGTTTAGAAAGGATCGTTCCACAACTCATGCACTCTTAGATGTGATGAGTGGCATAGTGGATGGCCTGGAGAAGCATAACCAAACTGCTGTAACGTTGTGTGATCTTTCAAAGGCCTTCGACTGTGTTTCTCATGAAATTTTACTAAAAAAACTGCACTTTTACGGCATCAGAGGTACTCCTCTAGAACTAATTAAATCTTATCTAAGTGATAGATACCAGGCAGTCAGATACGGAAATTGTCTCTCTGAATTTAAGCATGTTAAGCATGGAGTTCCACAAGGTTCTGTTTTGGGCCCTCTATTATTTATTATATATGTTAATGACTTGCTTAATTTTATGGCTCCCTGTAAAACAGTACTATTTGCAGATGACACTACTTTTATTTTTTCTGACAGAAATCGTTCTCTTTTAGAAACTAATTCTAGGAACATAAATTCAAATGCTCAATCATGGTTCGCAGCAAATAAACTTAGACTAAATGACACCAAAACTCAAAATTTATTTATTTCAACTAATCCATTCGATGCTCATGTGGAAAAAAATACTGTAAAATTGCTGGGCATGACAATTGACAACACACTGACTTGGTATAACCATATTGACCATCTCAAAGGCAAACTTTCCAGTACTTTATTTTTACTTAGACAACTAAAACTTGTTACAAGTGTTGATACCTCAAGAACAATTTATTTTTCTCTCTTCCATTCGTTTTTAAGCTATGGCGTTATTTTGTGGGGAAACTCTTGCAATGCACTAACAATATTTAAATTGCAAAAAAAAGCAATTAGAATAATTGCAAAAGTTGGTTACTTGGAATCTTGCAAACCATTATTTATTAAATATAAAATAATGCCCTTGCCAACACTATGGCTATACAATGTTCTCGTGGAAACACACAAAACTGCAGATACTTTAGTTAAACAGTCTGACTTGCATAATTACAGCACAAGAGGTGCAAATAATATCAGAACAGTCAAATATCGTTTGAGTAAATCACAAAAAAACTCAATTGATTATAACATATATAATGTCCTACCTATAGATTTTAAAAACCTTACAATCAATAAATTTAAAGTCATTCTGAAAAAATATCTACTGAGATTTGCTTTTTACTCTGTTAGTGAATATTTCGATCATTTTAAAGCAGTATCATGGACATGAATATTACTCACTATGTTTTCCGATGTCATATTTTGTAAATGTGCGTGAATGTAATTATATTTCTATATGTTATATTGTATATATGTACACATTATCTCATGTATTTTATATATATCAAATTGACTTGCTACAATTCAAAAATTTTTTTTGTAAACGTAGTCAATAAATTTTTGAATCTTTGAATCTTTGAATCTTGAATCAAAGTGTTAATATTATATACAGTACAACCTGCCATATCCAGACCTCCCAATATCCGGATTGTTCTGCCATCCGCATCTACCGAGAAAGACAGTCCTGCTGTTGGACAAACTAAAAGATGGCGAAATAGAATGTCTTTTTTGCCCCCAAATGTGACAACCCTCTGTCAGCCTATCAATTAAGGTATCATAGAATCTATAAAACGTGTCTATCGACAAAAGTTATTAACAGTGTTGATTATTGGAATGTATGAAGGAGAAGTGGTCTTGATATCCGGATTTTTTCATATCCGGATTGGTCTGTCGCCACACTGATCCGGATATGGCAGGTTTTACTGTACCTAGATAATTTTATGTTCCTGTCCCAGGTCGCTAGCCAGCGAAATCCCTGTGAGCAAAACATCACCAGACATAAGATGAAAATGAAGAATCCGTATAAAATAGCTACATGGAATGTAACAACTTTATATGAAGCCGGTAAGCTGAGAAATCTACTCTCTGAAATGGACAGACTAAACATTACTATCATGGGGGTATGTGAAACAAGATGGCCAAATACAGGGAATTTCATAGCACACGGATACGCCGTTTATTTTTCTGGAAATCAAGACCATATGCATCGAAACGGAGTAGCAATAATTATGAAACAGCATATTAGTAAATATGTGACTAACTTCATCCCAATGTCAGACAGAGTAATTTTAATACAGCTGAATGCTAAACCTGTAAATATAAATATCATCCAAGTTTATGCTCCCACTACAGATGCAGATGAGCAGAAAATGGAAGAATTCTACCATCAAATAGAAGAAGTGCTAAAAACAACAAAGAAACACGAAACAACAATAATTATGGGAGACTTTAACGCTAAAGTTGGACAAAAGATGACACAAAACATCACCGGAAAGTTCGGCTTGGGAGAGAGAAATCAAAGAGGTGAGCGTCTAATAGAATTCTGCCAAGAAAATGACTTCGTCATTACAAATACCTGGTTTCAACTTCCAGAAAGGCGTCTCTACACGTGGAAATCCCCTCAAGATGGACATCAAGGTAAAATAGTATGGAATCAAATAGACTACATCCTAATAAACCATCGATTTCGGAACAATATTAAAGATGTAAGAACTTACCCCGGCGCCGACATAAACTCAAATCATAATTTACTCTGCTCCAAAATACAAATTAAATTAAAGAAACTAACAAAGCCAACTAAGCCTAGTAAGATATATCTCGACCCCATTAAAAACTAAGATGGCCGCCGCCGATAAAGTTCGCGGTTTAGATATCCTAAAGAAACTTTGTAAAGGTTGTAGCAAAAATGTAAAATCTGGTGTGTGTTGTGCTAAATGTAATTCAGTTTATCACTCCAGTTGCGCAGAGAGAGCAAAAACGTGCTGCAGTGAAAATATTACTGAAAATTTTCATGCTGAAAAAGGTGATGTCAACCTAACCTCAACTTCAATAGAAGAATATTCTTTAAAAGAAGAAAATAAATTATTAAGAGCAACAATACAAGATAAAAACACTATAATAGTAGACAAGGAAGTCTTAATAAAACTTTTGAATGAGAAAATAGTATCTCTAGAAGAAAAAATGAATCAGTTACAAAAAGATAAACAGATGGACAAAAAACAGCCCAAGGGTAATAAAAACAATAGTCTTGTTGTACCACAGCAATCTACCTTGATTTTAACAAAACAACAAGAGGCTTCAGCAGACAAATATGGACAACTTCAAGGAAACTCTACGAAAATTAATGAGAATGTCATACAAGGTCAGTCAAAAATAAATGAACAAGTTGTTAGTTTAGAAATTATGAAGACACAAACTCAGCTAATAATGAATGATGTGTTAAACATTAATAACGACGAGACAATAAAACCTGATGATTCAAGACTAACTGTTAAGTCTTCACATGAAAATCTTGTAAAACAAACTCAAATTAATAATACAACGAATCAAAATGCTCCATCATCGTCAAGTAAAAATCAACATATGGATGGTTGGGAAACTCAAAGAAAAAGGGGTTTCTTAAAAAATAAACGACCAGCACCCATTCAAGGCAAAAGAAATGGAACTTCCAATCTTAAAATTGCCCCCAGTGTGTCTAGTTATAGTTGGATTTTCTTGTCAGGTCTCACTGACGATTCAACAGCAAAGGATGTGCAATCATACATGCAATAAAATGGGGTTCAAAATAGTGTCATAGAAAAGTTGCGCACAAAGAAAAAGTTCATTAGCTCTTTTAAAATTGGAGTAACACAAGAGAGCGTGCCCACAGTCCTAACTCCTGATTTTTGGCCAGTCGGTCTTTATGTTAGTGAATTTTTAAACCTGAAGAATCTAGCACCTCAATAGATAGGTTAAATAATCAACTTGAAAAAATTGCTTCTGACCAGGTGTGTATAGTGCACCAAAACCTTCAATCTATAGGAACAAGTCATGATGCTCTTCAAGAATTTCTAAACGATGAAAAAAATGTTCTTGCTATGTGTGTGAGCGAACATTGGAAAACCATCGATCAATTGTCCGCATATAATTTGGTGGGATATTCACTGGCATCAGCATTTTGCAGGCAAAATGGATATGGAGGCACAGCAATTTTTTTAAGGAATGGTATAGAGTACGTACATAGAAGTGACATAACCATATTTGGCGATGAAGAATGTTTTGAGTGTTCTGCCGTAGAACTCTCATTTTATAAAAAAAAAGGTCATAATCATATGTATATACAGAACAAGCACAAAACCTGTTCATGACTTTTTAGTAAAACTTGAGTCAGTTCTAAATATACTACTAAATGAGCAATGCACATGTTTTATTGCTGGAGATTTTAATTTAGATATAATGAATGTTAAGGACAGTAATGCTAAAGATTTCAGTGAATTGTTGCAGTCTTTTAATTTTGCTCCTTCTATTTTAGAATATACACGGGTAAGTAGGACTTCTCAAAGTTGTATTGACAATATTTACACTAATATAAACGTTTTTGATGCAGAGGTGGTGGGCACTCATATGTCTGACCATACTGCCCAGAAGGTGTCCTTTACTTTGCAAATAAGTGGAAAACTCAAAAAAGTTAAAAAAAGAATTTTTTCAATTACAAATAAAAATAACTTCAAGTCTATGCTTTTTAGTCAAAAATGGGACTCAGTGTTTTTTACCCCTGAATCACTGGTAAATGAGCAATGGGATGCTTTTGTCAGTATTGTTGGGTCTACCTTTGATTATTGCTTTCCTATAGTCTCAGTTCAGCAAAAATGTACGGCAAAAAAAATACTAAAACCTAATCAGCAGGTTGCTGCATGTAAGAATGAGCTAGACATCCTTCTAGTGCTTAGTAGGTCTGACAGGGTCTATAGTGAGGCTTACAAAACAAAGAAGCAGGAATACAATCGTCTCCTGAGCGATGCAAGAAGTGCTCATTATGAAGAGCGTATAAATAACAGTGAAAGCAAATCAAAATGCGTTTGGCAGATTGTTAGGGAAATTAATGGTACAGTTACAGAATATGTCGATCAAACTTCGAATATTAGTGGTAAGCCTGAGGATATTTGTAATAACTTTAACAAATTTGTACTTCATGCAGGTCCTAATTTAATAAAAACTCAACCTCAAGCCACTTTTTCATGCAGTATTCCATATAACACCAAATCTTTTTTTCTTATACCAGTAACTATTTCTGAAATTCTTAATATCATCTCAAAGCTAAAAAATAAAAAAAGTGCAGGTTATGATGGGATCTCAGCGAATCTGTTGAAACATTGTGAAGAAGAGATTGCAGAACCATTGTGCCACATTATTAATAACTCTTTTAAGTATGGTATTTTCCCTAACCAACTAAAGTTAGCTCTAGTGAAACCTTTACATAAAAAGGGAGATAAAACCAAATTGGAAAATTATAGACCCATCAGTTTACTACCGACATTCTCAAAAATTTTCGAAATAGCAATGTGCACAAGACTTATAGCCTTTTTCAATGATGACCACCTAATTGCTGAATCACAACATGGATATCTCAAGGGAAGGTCTGTTGAAACAGCTACATACGAATTCGTGGATAAGATTTTGAATGGATGGGAGAACGGGGAGATTTCCTTGGGAATGTTCCTGGACTTATCAAAAGCGTTTGACAGCATAGATCATCATATTTTGATCAATAAACTAGAAAGATATGGAATTCGTGGCCCTGCTCGGGACTGGATAAGAGATTACCTCACTGACAGACGACAAAAAGTTATTATAACTCGAGAAGGACAACAGTTTTCTTCAGAAGAAGGGAATTTACAACTTGGTATTGCTCAGGGCAGTGTCATGGGACCACTTCTTTTTGTTTTCTACATTAACAATCTTGGTAGCGAAATACTGAGCAGTGAGTCTCACCTTGTGAATTTTGCAGATGATGCAAACTTATTAACATTAGCATCAACGTTTGAGGATCTTCTGAGTATTTCTTCAGATCACTTAAAAACAGCTAAGAATTGGTTCTTAAAAAATAAATTGGTTTTAAATACTGAGAAGACTAACTGTGTTTGTTTTCACACAAAGCAAAATAATGAGATAATTCCAGAGGAGATTGAGTTGGATGATCAAACTGTTGTATTATCAACAAATACAAAATTCTTGGGTATTTACATAGATCAACATCTAAATTGGTCAGAGCATCTGTGTGTTGTTCGCAAGAGAATCAACATGGCATGTTATTCATTATGAGTAATGTCAAAGTATTTGAATTTACAACACCTTAAGACAGTTTATTTTGCAAACATCTACTCAGTGCTCAGATATGGTATTATTTTCTGGGGCGGAGGAACTGATGTTGATAGAGTATTCATTGCTCAGAAGAGAGCAATAAGAACAATGCTCAAGATAAAAGCTCGAAGGACCTGTAGGGGAAAATTTAAGGAGTTAAGATTATTAACTGTGGCAGGGCTTTATATATATGAGTGTTTACTGTTCCTGTTCAAGAATAGGGATAGGTTTACACATTCTGAGCCAAAACACAGCATACCCACTAGGTATATAGGGCTCAATTTTCCTATACATAGGCTAGTCGCAACAGAGAGAGGACCTACATATTCGTGTATAAAATTTTTTAACAAATTGCCTGTTAGAATTAAATTGCAACAGAATTTTAATATATTTAGAACTGAAATAAAAAGCATTTTATTGGATTTAGAACCATATTCTGTGTATGAGTTTTTAAATCACACATTTTAACTTTTAACTCATAGTATTTGTAATTGTAATTTTGTATGTATATTAGACACTTATTATTCAATTGTGACAATTTGCTGTAAGTGTGTTGTTTACAATTTTTTTAATAAAAGATATTTTGAATTTGAATTTGAATTTGAAAACATCCAAACGCGCGAACACATAGCACAGCAGATAAATAGTAAAATGCACAGAATATCAAATATACCAAACGAAAACAGAACTATTAACGAATGTTGGTACGATATTCAAAACTCGATTTTAGAGGACGTAAGGGAATATTTAAAAACACCTACAATGTTGGCAAAAAATGAATGGATGAACCAAGAAATTCTAGACTTGATGGAAGTTCGACGAAAATACAAAAATAGAAATATTATCAAATACCGTGAAATTAACAAACTCATAAAAAGAAAAATTAAACAGGCCAAAGAATCCTGGCTCGAGAATTCATGTAAAGAAATAGAAGACCTCCAAAAAAAGCATGACAGTTTCAACCTCCACAAGAAACAAATATACCTCCGGAATTAGAAAACAGAAAAATGCTCACATACTTAAAACCGCAGACGGAAAAATTTGTGATCACGAACAACAGTGCAAAGAATGGGAGAGACACATCAGTGACCTTTTTGACGATGCTTCTCGAGAAAATGCTCCAAATACTACCTGTGACAACCAATTAGACAGAGGTCCCAGTATACTGAAGTCAGAAGTCATAAAAGCAATACAACAAGCCAAAAACAATAAAGCACCTGGACCAGATCAAATCCCTGTTGAGCTACTTAAACTTTTGGATGAGGTAAACATTACCTACTTGACTACTTTCTTTAACAAAATTTACAACGAAGGAAAAATACCAGATGATTGGTTGGAGTCACTGTTTATAACATTACCAAAGAAAAGCAGGCCCACCAAATGCAGCGATTTTAGACTAATCAGTTTGATGGGTCACACACTTAAGATACTTTTACGTATTATACAAAACCGAGTATTCCTTCTGTGCGAAACTAGAATGGGTAATAAGCAATTTGGATTTAGAAATGGTCTAGGAACTAGAGAAGCACTATTTTGTATGCGCGTTATATTACAAAAATGTTGTGAATTCCGAAAGAACGTTTATGTTTGTTTCATCGACGTCGAGAAGGCATTCGACCGAGTACAACATGATACACTTTTCGATTGCCTGAAGGCAGCAGGACTTGACCACTACGATATAAGACTGCTGAAATACTTATATTACAATCAAGTAGCCTCTATCCAAATTGGAGACAGTCGTACTGAAAAACTGCCGATAAAACGTGGAGTACGACAAGGTTGTGTTTTATCACCCACCCTTTTTAATCTGTACTCTGAAGAAATCTTTAGGGAGGCTTTGGATGACAGACAAGAGGGAGTAAGGCTAGGCGGAGAAGTAATCAACAATATTAGATACGCTGACGATACAGCCATTCTTGCTGAAAATTTACAAGATCTTCAGACACTACTAAATCTAGTCAGTGAAGCAAGCTATCAGAGAGGCCTTAAAATCAACATTTCAAAAACAAAGTGGATGGTAGTTGGAAAGATTAATATAGATCAAGGTCAGCTTTCTCTTGATGGAGAGGAGTTAGAACGGGTAAATCATTTCAAGTACCTTGGCAGCTGGTTAAATGTAAATTGTGACTCTGATGAAGAGATAATAACTAGGATCAAAATATCACTGAAGGCTTTTATGACCTGGAAACCAGTTTTATGTAATAGAAACCTGTCAATGAATATTCGAAAGAAGGTGCTGAAATGTTATGTGTGGTCTATCCTATTGTATGGTTGTGAGACATGGACGTTAAAAACCACAATGCTAAACAAAATAGAAGCATTCGAATTGTGGTGCTATCCACGAATCCTAAAGATATCGTGGGTTTCACACACTTCCAATGAAGATGTTCTTCAAATGATGAATTCGGAACATCTGCTCATAAGCATCATAAAGAGGAGAAAAACAGAATACTTTGGCCATATAATTAGAGGACCTAAATACCAGCTGCTTCACCTTATAATACAAGGAAAAGTGGAGGGAAAGAGATGGATTGGTCGAAAGAAACTTTCATGGCTGCGTAATATTAGACAATAGTGTGACTGCACAGTAGAAGAATTATTTCGCACAGCAGCCGATAGAGAGAGATTTCAGGAAATTGTAAACATGATGACGGCCAACGTCTGAATACAGACACGGCACCTAAAGAAGAAGAAGAAGATAATTTTATACAACGCTTGGGAAACAAGAGAGATTTAAGGAAAGAGTACAATCTGGACACCGCTGTGACTTCACTTTTACATTAGAGTGAATAAAAATCAATAAAGTTGATCAAATCCCCCTGTCTGAGTTGACAGGGGGATTTGCAAATCGAGGATCAAAACTATTGTTGGCCTTTGCTGATGATTTACATGCAGTCAATCATTCTAGAAGAGAGGTGAGAGGGAGGTGTTTTCACAACTCAAGTAGGAAACAAAAGTAGTCTGTTAAAAAGACAATCTAAATTAAGTCTGTACATGTCAATTATTCACCCAGTTGTTACATATGGAAGTGAAACATGGACTTCCATCTCTTCCATGGACTCCAATTCCAAGATGGAAGGATGATGTTGAAGCCGATTTATCTAAGATTGGTGTACAACAATGTGACATGGAAGTATAAGTTCGTAGAAGATGGAGGGTCATTCATAGCGGATACGACAAAGACTCACCCATGTTGTAAAACCAGTCAAGAAAGAAAGAAAATTAAAGTTAAACAATAACATTAAATACATACAAGTATTCCACGAGTTCCAAGATTTTCTGTGAGCTATTTGCCAGGGGGGATTAGCCATTTCATACGTTAGCGGAAAATCTCTTCTCGGTGTGATCTTGTATTTTCCTGACTGCGTTTTGTGGCAAACTACACTGGTCTGTATACCTCGAGATACATTTTGTTGAAGTTTTAAATTTTGTAACAACACCTAAAACAGAAAACAGTTAATTTATACACTAAGGACCTATGCACTGATCTTACGTTTCTTATTAAACTCATTTCTTTTATTCTTTTAATAACTAAAGAAGTTATTCAAAAAATATTAAATCAATAGGTTATGTAAATCTGTCACTGTCATATTCGTATTCGAGGCCTTGTACTGATTAGCGTTTACAGCCAGCCGAGCCAGCCAACCGATTTCTTCTAATTTAGTGACTCTATGTCTCTAACGTAGAAGTCTATGCAACTCTTGCTCTATTTTCCAGGAAAAATATTGATCCTTGTTTAAAATACTCTTTGTAATAAAGTTGTTGCTACTAACAACGCGCATTGTATGTACACTGCATACATGCATCTTGAAAACTCGAGATGATAAAGTTACTCCTGGCTTTTCATTTGCTACACACTGCGTTTGGTAAGTTGATATTAAAAAATGTGTATGAAATTATTAATTCTACTGTTATTTTAAGTATATTCCATTGACTGTTTTAAATGTATATCAGTAAACAACGATTTTGTACCTTGTGAAGACCCTTTTCATCACAACTTCACGAATGATATTTATCAATCGCCTTGCATGGGCGGTAAAAAAGGACGAGATGGACTGTTTCCTGCTACTTCTTGTATAAAAATAGCCGGAATATTTGGTAAGAACTTTATTTATACACTGGTAAAAGTTTTATACAAAGGTTGTTATTTTTTTATTTAGATATTACTCGTTATAGTAATAACACTGCTGCTTTTAAACTATCTGGGTCAACTCAAACTTGCCGCTATTGTTATCGAGCGAGAGACTGGTTGCCTAACATTTGGCGTAGTGCTTATAGGGTGAATCAATATTATTTCAAATTTAAACGTTTTTTGTTTCATAAAAACAAATTTATGCTTTACAGTATTAAACAGCAACATAAACTAACGTAATTGCCTGCGTTCGTAATTGCAGACGTTCGGATACAATTATTAGCGTCTCTTTGCAAAGACAATGACGTCGACTTTGCAAAGTAACAAGACACTTATTACTCAACATACACACTACACATGACCAGTGCCGGTTTAACCTAACTTCGGGCCCTGGGCGCTGAATATTTAGGGGCCCCTTAAATTGCTATTCGTTGTCAGATTTTTTTACAAGAAAACACATTCATGTATTTATACCCGTAAAATCCATACACAATTTTTAGCAAACAAGAAGAATAGCAAACGTAAAAAATATTCCAAAAAATACATTTAAAAATGTATAAAAAAAAACAGAAAGTTACACAAAACAACACATGACAAACAAAAAAATGTATTCTAAAAAATACATATTATGACAAAAATTAGATCACTTTTTTGCTTGACTAGGCATTAGCAATCTGTCAGATAATACTATCACAATTCAGTTGCTCCAGGTCTTCATTTTCTATAATACAATAGTGATATGCGTCTAGATTTTCTTGACCCAAATTTGGCGTCAAATATATTTTTATTCTTTTTAAAGCCGAAAAAGACCGCTCGCCTGATGAATTAGAAGTTCGTATCGTGAAATAAACTTGCAGTAAAGGTAAAATATTGGGAAATGTTGCCTTTACAACCTTTACGTCCTGGATGACACCAAATTTTATAAATGTTTATGCAACTTTTGGCATAATGTTATAGAATGGGTAATTTCATTATGCAAGTTCTCTTTGGTTTCATCAATATATTTTTTTATATTTCACATACAAAGTATTAATTGACATCTTAACTGCTTCTTTATCTAGCGTAGAAAATCATCTAACAGCTGACGTAACATCTTTGTAGCATATATCCTCGTCTTCGCAAAAAAATATTTTTGTAATTAAGTATTTTCTATGGGAAATAAGCCACAATTTTACTAAAAAATGAATTTATTAACGTTTCGAAGCCCAAATCGGGTTTCGTTGTCAAAATACAAAATATTGTCCTTTTCATGATCATTTTTCAGTGCGTAACAAATGATAGGAAAAAGGGTAAGTCCGTGATAATACACATTTATGACATTTATTCTAACATGACATTTTAGTTAAATTAGACAGTTGTCACATTTTATTTTCAATTTGGAATAAAAACAAATCAAATGTGATTCTTGCATTTATAAAATGGTATTTTCATTGATTTGTATAGTCTTATAAATTATGCAGATTATATTTGTAATATTATTATCTAATTAAAAAAAAATATTTTTTTATTATGGCGCCATCTATCGACAACTAGAATAATAACAGAACTAGAATAATTACCAAACTAATCACCGACGTGCCTTTTTTCTGTCACATACAATTTAATGCGTTAGAAAGAAATCGAAAAACTGTGACGCACTGAAAGATGATCATGAGAAAAAGAATACTACTAAAATAAACAAAAATGTTGTTACTAAGTAAAAAAATTCTTCTAATAATTTATTTAATCTGACTCATTTATATTGGCAATTCAGACATTTTAAAGTAGAAGACTTTAAAATGATATCGCCAATATTTATGAGTTGCGTTCCTGGGACGACTTTACTAAAAGATAGTTCATTCGATTATATGAAATCAATCCCAACTCAAGAATATCCGTCGCAAAAAAAATCATAGCATGTGATCTGTCTTTAAAAAGACAACCAAATGCAACGATGACAGTAAAATTCTCGCGTTAGAGATTCCATAGTAAATCACGAGGGAAAACCAGAGAAACATATTTTAGTATTACTTATTGCATATCTATGTATTATTAATATTATTTATAATTTAAACATATTAAAGTCAGAATTTGGTATTAGTTTTTTGAAGGTAAATTAAATGTAAGACCAAAGACTTACGATGTGGGGATAGTATCACGAGGTTTTTTCCTGGTTTTCCCTCGTGATTTACTATGGAATCTCTAACGCGAGAATTTTACTGTCATCGTTGCATTTGGTTGTCTTTTTAAAGACAGATCACATGCTATGATTTTTTTTGCGACGGATATTCTTGAGTTGGGATTGATTTCATGTAATCGAATGAACTATCTTTTAGTAAAGTCGTCCCAGGAACGCAACTCATAAATATTGGCGATATCATTTTAAAGTCTTCTACTTTAAAATGTATAATATACGTCTGAATTGCCAATATAAATGAGTCAGATTAAATAAATTATTGGAAGAATTTTTTTACTTAGCAACAAAATTTTTGTTTATTTTAGTAGTATTTTGTATTTTGACAACGAAACCCGATTTGGGCTTCGAAACGTTAATAAATTCATTTTTTAGTAAAATTGTGGCTTATTTCCCATAGAAAATACTTAATTATAAAAATGCCACAAGGAAATAGCTTCAGAACAACAAAATATTTTTGGCTTCTAGTTCAACTTCGCTTGACATATTTCTTACGTCTCCAACAAATCTCAAAATAGATGTCATTTAAGTCCACAGTTTCTTTACGTTCACGTCTTGCTTTTGCATTAACTCGTTCCAAAGTTTTTGTCCAAATCAGTGTCAATAGAGCTGTCTCAAAGATTTTATTCTGCAGTGTCTTGCTTCATTTTTAATTGCTAATTTTTCGTCTCTGTTATTGCTTAACTGGAAAAAATAAGTTTGATAGATCCTTAGTTTTTAACTAAAGCATTTACAGCGTCAAAAGTTTCTACAAGCTTTGATTTCATTACTTCCAAGAATTCATTGCAAATTTGGTAAGACAGATAGCTAACTGAACCTTTTCATTTATTCGCATTTCGTTGTAAATGCTCAGCTAAGAAGTAGTCTAATTTAGCCTAGTCTACAAGGCAACTTAAGTTATTTCCTTTATGATGACTCGTTAAATCCTCATTGCATCAACGGAAAGCTAGTCCTTGAGAAGCAAGTCATTTAGTAGTGACAACAACTCTTCTTAGGACGTTTATCCAATAGTCAGCTTCGCATTGCGCTGCCTTGCTCTTTCAAGGCAGCGTCTATAACCCCAATCAATGATGATCTTGTTATTCATGTAACCATAGACTTCAGATAAAATTTACTTCCTTCCTGAGATTTAAGCAAAATATTGAAATGTTTCCAGTGGGTCCACCCAAACTCAGTTAAACTATTTTTTCAAATGAAAATAATTTGCACGGGTAACAATAAACAGCTTTAACACTTGCGTCGTATATTAGCAAATCTCTCTTTTCTTTGCCTCGATTGGGTTTTCCTCTATAAAAGTTGCTTTTATTATTAATCTTCTATAATAAGCTTTTTCTCCATCTTCAAACATTTTTTTACAATGTTCTAAGGAATCACTTTTTTGTTTAAAAGTTCACAGTTTTTATAAAGTCATCAGTCTTAAAATCAGGCCATTTCGAAAACGCAGGTATTTCGTCGTCTTTTTTTTTCTATTTTGGAAAATACGTAAATTATTTAGAGGACTTTACTTTTTTATTAGTAAAAGGAACAAGTCCCTATGGGCCCCTCCGGGGCCCGGGCCCCTGGGCGCCCGCCCCAAGCGCCCAGTACATAAAACAGCACTGCACATGACACTAATACTCATGTTGTGACTGGCCGAATGACATAAAGTCCATGCCATAAAAAAAACGTAATTGCCTGGTAGGGATTCCATACCGAGTATTTCACAAATTGGATATGTTTGTAAACAAAATTTATTTATACAGTGTGTCGCATTTAAAGTGAAGGCAGCCCTTTATCAAAATAACTACAGATTTGAAGTTTTGCACAGTTATACTGGTTAAATGTTCAAATTTTTTAAGATCATCATCATCCAGCCTCAAAAGTCCACTGCTGAACATAGGCCTCCTCCCCTCGTTTCCAACCCCATCTATCCTGCGCCGCCCTCATCCAGTTTTTATTTACCTTTCTTAAGTCGTCAGTCCATCTTGTAGGCGGTCGACCGACGCTTCTCTTGTCTTCTCTTGGCCTCCATTCCAATAACCTCTTCGTCCATCGCCCATCTGTCATTCTGGCTACGTGTCCTGCCCATCTCCACTTCAACCTGGCTATCCTCTCGATGACGTCAGTTACCTTTGTTCTTCTCCTGATTTCTTCGTTTCTGATTTTGTCTCGCAGAGTTATTCCTAACATTGACCGCTCCATTCTTCTCTGCGTGACTCTTAGTTTGGTAGCCGAGGCTTTAGTTAAGGTAAGTGTTTCTGATCCGTACGTCAAGACTGGGAGGACGCACTGATCGAATACCTTTCTCTTTAGACATGTGGGTAACTCACTTTTAAAAGTTTCTCTCAGTTTTCCAAATGCTGCCCACCCAAGACCGATTCTTCTCTTCAGCTCATGAGTCTGGTTATCCCTGCCAATCGTAATTTCATGTCCCAGGTATTTATATCTATCTACGAGTTCTATTTCCTTCCCACCAATACTGATGTTCTGGTTGGGTACCAAATTTGTCATTATTTTTGTTTTTGAGATGTTTATATTTAAACCAACATTTTCTGTAGCTACAACGAGTTCTTGTACCATCTCTCTTGCCATACCTAGATCCTCAGCTACTATGACTATATCATCGGCGAAACGTAAGTTGTTTAGGTATTCTCCATCTATTTTTATTCCCTTTGTCATCCAATCCAAACTCTTGAAAGCATGTTCTAAGACCGTATTAAAAAGTTTAGGTGACATTGGGTCTCTTTGTCTAACCCCCCGTTCTATTTTTATGCGATTACTGTTAGTATGTAATCTGACAGTGGTTGTTGCCTGTAAGTATATTTTGTGTAATAATTTTGTATACCTATAATCTAGCCTGCATTCTTTAAGCGCCTGTAATATTTTGCTAAGTTCAACTGTATCAAAGGCTTTATGAAAATCGATAAAAACTAGAACTAGGGGTTTATTGTATTCCACTACTTTCTCTATCAGGGTTTTTATACTTTGTAGATGGTCATTTGTTCCGTAATTTTTTCGGAATCCTGCCTGTTCTCTTGGTTGATAAGTCTCTAACTTTCTTTCCATTCTCTTAACTATTATTCGCGTAAATAACTTATATAAATGGCTGAGGAGGCTAATCGGTCTGTAATTCTCTAAATTGGCTTTGTCTCCTGCTTTGTGTAATAGAATCATAGTAGCGTTGTTCCAGTCTGTTGGAATATTGGCGTTGTGAAGGCAGATATTGAAAAGTTGTTTAATTTTTTCAAGTAGTATATTTCCTCCAATTTTTAGTGCTTCTGATACTATTCCATCTTCACCTGGGGTTCGATTATTTTTCATTTTCTTCAGAGGCTCTTTGATTTCTGATTTTGTTATATCGGGCATTAAATCCGATCCTTGATTTAATACTCCAGTTTTTACTGTAATTGGAGGTTGCGCATTGTCATCTTTTTTTCTTGATTTGTATAACTCTGTGTAGAACTCTTCGACTATTGTTAATATTTCATCTCTGTTTG
This sequence comes from Diabrotica virgifera virgifera, assembly GCF_917563875.1. Lineage (NCBI taxonomy): Eukaryota > Metazoa > Arthropoda > Insecta > Coleoptera > Chrysomelidae > Diabrotica > Diabrotica virgifera. The sequence continues at coordinate 226,121,555 of NC_065448.1, forward strand.
TAGTTTCTTTTCCAGTTCTGTTTCTTAGTTTGTTGATTTCTATTTTTCCTTTTTGTACGCTTACGTTCTTCAAAACTTTCATGTTCTTATTTTGCTCTATTGCTTGTTTTGTTTTTTCTACATTGTAGTTTCTTATGTCTTTTCTTATTGACTTTGTGATAGTCTTATTTATTTGATTTAGCGCTTCTTTGCTGGAACTTGTATCTCCTTTCATCTGTCGTCTTAGTTCTATAAGGGTTTTAGTAGGTTGACTTAGTTTTTCATCTTTTTGGTTTGTTGGACAGTATTTAGTTTGAGCCTGTTGTATTGTGGTGATTATTTGCTTGTTCAGTATATTAATGTCTGTTGTTGTTGTATCTTTCAATGTATCATTAATATATTTTTCGAACTCCTGAATATTAGTTGGTTTTACCCATTTCTTTGGGTGTTTCTTATTTATCATTTTGAGTCTTTCCTTTTCGATCGATATCGTTATTTTAGCTCTTACTAACCTGTGATCACTGCTTGTGCTGAACTGGTTTAACACATTTACGTCTTTAAATAATTCTTTTTTATTTGTTAAGAAATAGTCGATTTCGTTCCTTGTTTTTCCATCTGGACTTTCCCAGGTCCATCTTCTGTGTTTTTTCTTTTTAAAGAAGCTGTTCATTTGATAGAGATTGTTTTCCAAAAGAAAAGTTAACAGTTGTTTGCCTCTATCATTTCTGCCTTCGCTTCCAAAATTTCCCAATATTATTTCAGAGGGGTCTTCCTTGGTACCTATTTTGGCGTTGAAATCACCGCCTATTATTAAGAAGTGGCCAGGATTTTCCTTGATTGCACAGGATATTTGGTCGTAGAATATTTGGACTTCTTCATCTGAATGGCCTGTAGTAGGTGCGTATACTTGAATGAACTTTAGGATATATCTGGTGCTCATTTTGATGTTTAAGTATTAAAAGCTATTTTTTAAGATACCCAGTTGAAATTTACATTTTAAACGCAGCCTACTGCGACTTCACAGAGTAAATTTTCGATATTTTGCTTCGCGTTACAGCTATCGGAAAAAGTTATTTGAAAAAGTTGATCCACATAATATTCTAACCCCACATACCAAACTTCATGACAAAATTCGAACTAAAATTATTCTCATAAAACGGTGCTTGTAAGGTGGCAAAAAAGTCTCTTACTTCCTTTGTGCGTTACCCATCCCTGTAATACTTGGAGCCGATCTACCGATGGATATGTATGTAGTCCTATCTCCTGAATCCAAATCTGAAAACAGCATTTCAATACCTCGAACCATCTTCGAGATAAGCGACCTTTAAGTCGAAAATTGTGACGTCACAAACTTCCATCTCGGGACAGCCCATTTTAGGGTCCCGACTACAAACAATGAAAAAACTAAAAGTGCGAATTTTGTCATGAAATTTAGTATGTGGGGTTAGAATAATATTTGCAACAACTTTTTTAAATAACTTTTTCCGATTTCTCTAACGCGAAGCAAAATATCAAAAAAATACCCTGTTTGTAGATTCGCAGGCTGCGTTTAAAATTTAAATTTTAGTTGAGTAGGTATCTTAGGTCTTCATCTTAAATGTGACACACTGCATATACAGGCCTTAGAGGTCCTAGTCTTCGATAGTCTTGACTAAATTCTTCCACTTTTCCCGGTCCTTCACTTGTTCTTCCCAGATTTATCTTCTTCTTCTTCTATGTGTGCCGTGCTTGTTTTCAAGCGTTGGCTATCGTTGTATTAACAAGCTGATGAAATGTTTCTCGGTCGGCAGATATATGAAACAATTCTTCGACCGTTCGACCTGTCCATTGTCTAATGTTACGCAGCCATGACAATTGTTTTCTTCCAACGTAGCGTTTTCCTTCCATTTTGCTCTGAATGATCAACCGGAGTTGGCGATATTTATGTCTCTTCATTATATGACTGAAGTATTGAATCTTTCTCATTTTTATAATGTTAATCAATTCTCCCTCTTTGTGCATGGCCTCCAGCACACATTCGTTGAATATAATATGTACTGTCCACAGGATTCTGAGCATGCGACGGTAACACCAGTGGCGGCTCGTATAACTTTAGAAAGGTAGAGCCAGAATCCGGGCAGCTGCCTAAATTTTTAGTGACGGTTTCACGATATTGTCAAAAAGGATATAAAATAGAAATTAAAAAAAAAATAGGTGCAGATATTTTTATCGGACATCTTGGATATTAAAGCACCCTTTGTAACGCACAGCCGGCACAGCTGAATGATGCTGAATTTTTATGTTTGTGCGTCGCGGTGTTGCCATGCTGTTTTCTATATATTTCTTTCATAATTTCAATCAATGTTAAATGTACCTACAAGAATAATAGAATAATAATATTTACTTCTCCGTCATTATACTACGTATAATGACAAATGAGATGTCAAATTAAAGCTTATAATCCAAGGATAGTACTAAAGGTGAGAAATTAGACCTAGGTTGTCTGTCCGTCTGTCTGTCTGACCGCGAATATAACTCCTCCGTCACTATACCAGGTAGAATGACAAATGAGGTGTCATTTGTTATACCTGGTATAGACAGACGGACAGACAGCCTAGGTTAAATTTCTCACCTTTAGTACCATCTTTGGATTATAAGCTTTCATTTGGCACCTCATTTGTTGTTCTACCTGGTATAGTGACGAAGGAATCATATACGCGGTCGGACAGACCGACGGACAGACAGCCTAGGTTAAATTTCTCACCTTTAGTACTATCCTTGGATAAGCTTTCATTTGACACCTAATTTGTCATTCTACCTGGTATAATGACGGAAGAGTTGAGTTTGCAAACAGACAGACAAGACGGACGGACAGACAGACGGACGTGTACAATTCAATGTTTTCACATTTTTTCAAAATTGGTGAAAACAACAACATAATAAACTTTACTTAATTGGTGTTTCAAAACTACTTACTTTTAACACATTACACAATATTACAAGGTTTCTAGCAAGTTAAACGTCACAATGATTTAAAATAATCAAGTAAAACCCTATATATACATTACATATTAGAACATACCTAAAATACACAAAAATGATACATTTCACACACAAATATAATATCACAAAAAATTGTAACGTGATCGTATGAAAAAATAGAGGATACGGCAACGGTGTTACATATGACGGCCGGACCGGGTCGCTCCAATGCCAATATCTTACACAGACATATTAGGGTGCTTTAATATCCAAGATGTCCTTTTTATCTTATAAATGTATCTACACTGCGGTGCAAAAAAATCGATCCACTAGAAATTTGGTCATTTTTGATGTTTCGAATTTCCTAAACCTGTTGTCCGATTTAAGCGATTCTTTACCACGTTATAGCCTTATTCATTGGCAATATCGCTGTAATAATATTATTGCTATTAGACAGTCAAACTGTCATTGCATGCCAGGTGTACGAATCAAACTGTGCTTTTTCTCAAAGTTCGCATCACCCTGTGGATTATTCTATCATTTATAAAATACTGAAATTAAAACCCAACTATAGCCTTAGGTTTTTTTAACATTTTGTCTTTCGATTTATTCGCTTAGGTTGGATAATAAAAAAGTTAGGTACTTTAACAACTGGCCATGTTCGTCATCAGTACAGGGTGTTTTCTAAATAAGTGCGACAAAATTTAAGGGATAATTTTACATGAGAAAATAATGACAATTTGTTTTATAATCATGTCCGCAAACGCTTCGTTTCCGAAATACTGGATGTTCAATTTTTTTTACAAACTGACTATTTATTTATTGCTTTAAAACCAGTGAAGATATGCAAATGAAATTTGGTGAGTTTTAAGACGTAATTATTGCACATTTTTTAACATATAATTAAAAATTGTATATTCACCATTGGCGCGTGCGTACGGGTAATATTATCGGTTATAATACTCGTTTGCGCTCCAATGGTGAATATTAAATTCTTAATTGTATGTCAAAAAATGTGCAATAACTACGTCTTAAAACCCACCAAATTTGATTTGCATATCTCAACTGGTTTTATAGCAATAAATAAATCGTCAGGTTGTAAAAAAAAATTGAACATCCCGTATCTCGGAAACGAAGCGTTTGCGGACATATGATTATAAAGCAAATTGTCATTATTTTCTTATGTAAAATTACCCCTTAAAGTTTGTCGCACTTATTTAGAAACACCCTGTTCTGATGACGAACATGGCCAGTTGTTAAAGTACCTAACTTTTTTATTATCCAAATCGAAAGACAAAATGTTAAGAAATCCTGAGGCTATAGTTGGGTTTTAAATTAGTATTTTATAAATGCTAGAATAATCCACAGGTTGATGCGAACTTTGAGAAAAAAACATAGTTTGATTCGTACACCCGGTATAAAATGACAGTTTGACTGTCTAGCAACAATATTATTACAACGATATTGTCAATGAATAAGGCTGTAACGTGGTAAAAAATCACTTAAATCGGACAACAGGTTTAGGAAATTCGAAACATCAAAAATGACCAAATTTTTAGTGGATTGATTTTTTTGCACCGCAGTGTATGTATCTACTTTTTTTTTACCACCAAAAGAGTTTTTTAATATACTAATTTGATTCATTGTCAATAAATAAATTAAACGTAGAAAATAATCAAAATATTATTTATATACCTACGACACCCAGGGCCACGACGCACTAATAATTTTACAAATTCAAAAATATAGTAGAGTATAAACACAAATATACAATACAGTAGTAGATAATAAACACAATAGCGGCAAGCGAACGCGTAAAGAAACTAGAAATAGATCTAAAACATTGTATCTTAAGATCTACTAACTTCCTTTTCGAGATTTCGAGCCTGGCACGAAGAGTCCCATTTAAACGTGTATTAAAAGTGCAATACCGCTCTATCTCTGTCACTTACATAGGATGCTCATAAAATCTTTCTCTTTTCTGGCGAGCCACTATGACTTTCGGCACCGGGATCTTCATCTCTTATCCGGTCAGCTGTGGGTGGCCAGAGTCGGTGGATAGATTTGCATTACGCTACACAGTTGCCAGATTTTATATTATTTATGAAAATAAAGATAAATAATCACAAAAAAAATTAACAGGCATTAAGATGTTTTTAAGATAAAAAATATGTTTCTGCATAGTTAGCAAGGTAGTGCCATGGCTCTATGGCACTACCTCACGGGCCGCCACTGGGTAACACCACAACTCGAACGCTTCTAATTTGTTAAGATTCTTCATTTTTGTTGTCCATACCCCATACTCCCAGATTTATAAGTACTTAATAATTTTTGTTGTTGTAGATGATACCGAAGACGCAATTGTTGTTCGTGGATGTGCCTTAGATAGCGGAACCTTAACTACTGATACTGAAATTGTCAGAATGTCGCATTGTGGCAGCTTCTATTATGAAAATAGGTATAACACACGAAATTTTCAAGCTTGAAATAACGTGTAATTTTTTTAGGTACGTAAGAGGTTGCGTGCAAAGCTGTAATGACGCGGACGGCTGCAATAAAGGTGCTCAAGAGAAACTTAACTCATGGACAATATTATTATCTATGTTTCTCGCAAAAGTCTATCCATTATGTTATAAATTATACACTTTTTAAATAAAATAATTTAAGTTTTAACATAAATTTTATAATGCTTTAAAAATGTGCCTCCTTCGGGTTTTTTGGTCTTCTTTTCCTACTCCTTCCAGGAATCTTCAAACGTCTTGACATTGAACATGACTAAACAACCTTAATATATGCTCTCATATTTTGGCATTAATTGGTGACACACTAGACTTCCCTCAATATACTCATTCTTAATTTTATCCTTTTTTGTCACTCCAATTATTCATCTAAACATTCTCATTTCCACTCATTCTTGTTCCTATTTGTTTTTAACTGCTCAACATCCAGTTTCGTTTGAGAATGTAGGACCGAGCTTTGGTGCAATCCTACTTTCACATTAAAATTATCAGTCGCTCTCACACCTGTCCTAACACCTAACACTAATTGTTACTACCTCGTACATATCTCTCACAATCTTTACATATTCACCGGGATCTCTTTTATTCTTGAGTGCAGAATCTCTCTAGGAGATCTATCATTATGCCTTTTCAAGATCAATGAATACCATATGAGCGTTTGTTTCTTTATTCCTCTATTTTTGCATCAATTGTTTTTATAATGAAAATTGCATCTACTGCTGATCTGCCCTGCATGAAGCCAAACTGAATATCAGATATTTAGGTTTCTTCATAATATCCGTCTATCAATTACTCTATCCCATATTTTCATGGTGTGACTAAATAGTTTTATGGCCGCTTATTCTGTACATTGTGCATTGTAGTTTTTGTAAACAAGTACTAATACACACGAACTTTCATAATTCTAAAGACTAATTTTTCAATCTAATGTTGTTCTGAAGCTTTTTCCTTGTGGCATTTTTATTATTAACTATTTTTAATGGGAAATAAGCCACAATTTTACTAAGAAAAAAAAAATAAAATTTATAAATTAAATAAATTTTACTCGAAACGGTAATAAAATCATTTTTTTAGTAAAATTGTGGCTTATTTCCCTTTAAAAATAGTTAATTTCAATCTAATAGCACACAAAACAATATTGAAAATGTTGCTCTATATCCTAGCAGATTGAAAACAATGGGAACCTTCTCTGGCTACACCTCCGAGGCTTCTAACATTTGCAAGCCATAACGGATGCTGAGACTAAGGAAGACGAGGGAATTTTAAAATTTATAATTGACGTCCCATCTGCTCAGCGCGGTAAAGTTCCAACGAGAATGGTTCCCTTATTCGTACTCCAATCAGAGTAAACATGATTTAATATTATTATGAGTAAACATGATTTACATGTTGGAACCATTCTCGTTGGAACTTTACCTCGCTGATCAGATGGGACGTGAATTATAAATTTTAAAATTCCCTCATCTTCCTTAGTCTCAGCATCCTTTATGGTTTGCAAATTTTAGAAGCCTCGGAGGTGTAACCAGAGAAGGTTCCCATTGTTTTCAATCTGGTAGGATGTAGAGCTTTTAATGTTGTTTTGTGTGCTATTGGATTGAAAACTTAATTTTTGATAGCAGTTGCCGCTAGGGCATCCATGCCATTTCGTTCGTTGCAATTCGTAACTGCACGCCGGGATTTGTCCTGGTTGGGTCAGAGAGAGCAGCATATGTACCTCCTGATGAGATACTAATAAGTTTCGAAACCGGTAGAGATGCTTGCAGCGCTCTTTGATTGAACTAGAATATGATGCGGCTGTAGTTTCGTGTTGGAACGAACTTGAAAATGGTTATTTATTTTGATTTTCATAATTCTATTGAGTAAACCACAAAATTACAGTGTGGGTACTACAAGCAGATAGAAGAAGTAGAGGTAGACCAACTACACGATGGACAGACGACGTCAAAGGGGTTACTGGGAATTGGTTGCAGGAAGCTAAGACCGACGGAACTGGACTAAATTAGGGGAGGTCTATGTTTAATTTTGGATGAAGAAGGCTGTATGATGATGATGATTGAATAAACCTATTAGCCAACTTGTTGCTGTCTCTCCTAGTGCTATCCACGTCTCCCCAGGAATACCATCTGGTTCAACTGCTTTTCATTTCTTTATTTCTTGAATGTTTCTTGACTGCAAGCAATTTGTATTCTTCTGCGTTTAAGCTCATCTATTAACTCGACTCTCTCATCTGTAAGTCTTCTTAAGATTCCAAGACCCTAACCTAATTTTTCCAACATATCTCTACTCTACTCTACTGGACTGTACTCTAACCTACTCTAATAGAAAAGTAAGGATCTGTTTTTAGGTGGATGTGAGAGGTGGCATTCACATTTTTGCGGATAAAGTTAGGTGAAAACTTCGTTAATAATAATTGATTTATGCTCCTTCTCAAATATGCCCGGAACATTAATAAAAAAAATAAAATATTTAAAAATTTCATAAAGTTTCGTTTTTTTCTGCTTTTTTTGCTTATAACTTAAAAACTATTCATTTTAGAACAAAGTTCTATAGGAATAAAACAAACATAATTAAATTTTATATCAGATGCGGTTGGTTAAAAATGTCTTAATTTATCACCCTTGCTTCAAAATAGCAATAAATATAAAATAAGGGGGCAAAACAAGCCTGTCCTTATTCAATGATTTTCCATCACTTAGGTTACGCTTGGAACCTTCCTAATTCGCTTAGAAAATTTTTGTAATGTGCTAAAACCGTACACCAAATTTCATTAAAATTGACTTCTAGATTTTGCATAATAATTTTGCAATCAAAAGTTTTTTTAAAAAATTAAAATTTTTTAAAATCTTGCACAACAAAAACTAGAACATACAAAGATTTGTCAATTTTTTTACATATAAAGAAGTACTCCACCTATCTAATGCACTTTACAGAATTGAAATCGGATTATTTAAGCAGCCTCAGCAATGTTTTAAAGTTATAAACAATTTTTTGGCTTATAAACGAATTAGTGCTGTGGCCAGGAGGGGGTGCTACGGGCTACTTTATTTAGATGGACTTACTTAAGTTTTTTATGTATTTTGACCCGTAGAACACGAATTTTTTGGGTAACAGTTGATCCGGATGTCGATAAGATTGTTATAAACAAAGAACTTGAGGAATTACATAAAATCGATTTTTCGCAAAATAAAACATTTTTTTGTATTTCTTGGGTAATTCCAAGCAAAAAATGTTCTTAGTTTTTTCGTAGGATGCATAGTTTTCGAGATAAACGCGGTGGAACTTTCAAAAAATCGAGAAATTGCAATTTTTGAACGCGAATAATGTTTGATTAAAAAATAAAATAGCAATTCTGCTGACAGCATTTGAAAGTTTAAGTCAAATTATACCGGTTTTAATTATTTGCATTGCTAAAAATTAATTTTTTTATTATTAAACAAAGCTATTTGTTTATAAGCCAAAAAATTGTTTATGTAGAGCACCTCTTTATATGTAAAAAATTAGCCAACTTCTAAATGGTCTACTTTTTGTTCAGAAAGATTTTAAAAAATTTGAACTTTTTTATTTTAATGAAATTTGGTAGACGATTTAAGTATGTTACAAAGAATTTCCTAAGCGAATTACTAAGGTTCTAAGTGCCACCAAAGTGGTTAAAAAATATTGAATAACAACAGACTTATTTTGCCCCCTTATTTTGTATTTATTGCTATATTGCAGAAAAGGTAATACCTTAAGACATTTTTTACCAGTCGTATATCATACAAAATTCAATAATATTTATTTTATTTCTATACGACTTTGTTCCAAAACGACCTGTTTTAAAGTTATAAGCAAAGAAATCAGAAAAAAAAATCGATGTTTTTCGAAATTTTTAAATATTTTAATTTTTTTATTAATGTTCCGGGCATATTTGAGAAGGAGCATAAGTCAATTATTATTACTGAAGGTGTCACCTAACTTTATCTGCAAAAATCCGAATGCCACCTCTCACATCCAAAATAGACGTTTTTTCGCAGATCCTTACTGGATGTATTCGCCACTAGTACGCACTTCCCTTATTCGGGATCAGGATACGAATATGGATAGGAAGAATATAGGTAGGTATAATAAAAAACTTACTACATATAATTTGTTCCGTGACTTTATTTTTAGTTACACGTCTAGTAACGTCAAAAATATACATACATATATAGTGATATATTATTCTGTTGTCTATTTCTGCCATACAAATGTCATAAACGAATACGCTGATTTGAGTATCTACAAAAAAGACAAATAATTTTAAGCCTGAATTTTATTTATTATTTGCTCTTATATTGGTCTGTCATTTTAAGCTCCGCAATTTCGTATTTCTGCGACATACAGAATATATTAAAGCTGTCGAACTGCATTTGCGTTTCCAAAGTTTTAAAGTTTGTTCGAGGTAAATCAAAGAATATCGGCGAGAGCCAACAACCTTGTTTAAAACCCTTACTGGTTTGTAATCCCTTGGTTAGCCTGTATCCAATTTTTATCCTTATCTTAGAATTAGCCTACATCCGTTTCGTTGCTCGTATTAAACTCATTTACCAATGCTTCCCATAGTTTATTTTTTGGGATACTGTCATACTGTCATATATGTCAATAAATGTACTGTCTCTTTAACGATAACTTTCTTTTCAATATTTTGAATAAATGGTCAATAATTAATCTACCTGCCATGAAACCCACTTGTTCGGTTTCTATATCTTTGTACCTATTCATGTTTTATTCTACAAGCACCTTTAATCACTTTTCCGTTTATTCTACTGGCTGATTTTGTCACAGCGATGACTCTATATGCCTCTAAATTATGTCTTCCATTCAGTGGCGCAACAAACTCCGTCGGGGCCCCCCGCAAAATTACTAAATGCGACATGTGTAACAAACACCTACAGGCGGAAAAATGAAAGAATACCCATGAACGAACATATAAAACACTCTGTATTTTCCTGTCACCGTATCACAAAGAAAATTGCACAGCGCAAGTACATGTAATAATAATTATAACATGTACTTGCGCTGGCCAATTTTTTGTATGACACGGTGACAGGAAAATACAGCGTGTTTTATATGTTCGTTCATGGGTATTCTTCCATTTTTCCTACTGTATGTGTTACAGTCCAGTAAATGAACGTAAAATATGGAGATACCATGTATTTTTCAGTGTCACCACCGAAGTGGTCAACTCAAGACTTCTTGAGTTATTTATGAGTAAAAATATTTATTGTTTAAAAAAACAATTTTTTGGGCGATTTTTCACAAATAGTTCAAAGAGTAAGTATTTGATCGAAAAGAATATTGTTAGCAAAAATGTAGCTTATAAAAAAATGAAACAAAAATGAAGTCTATCGATCCAGTAAAAAAAGTTGTAGCTCATAAAAAGTTTTTCTCATTCGTCAAATTCCAAATCGAATATTTCAACGTGAAATAACCAAAAATGAAATATTTTCAGGGAAAACTCATTAGAACTGTTTAAAAAAAAGCTTTATTTTTATTTTTTACACAAGTTTCTAGCATCAAACAGATGCCAGTTATGCTCAAAATACAGTTAATCTCATCTTTTGGTAAAACATTGTGAAAATCTCCTCCTATTTAGCACCCGAAATGAAACTAATCATCATCGCTTTACAAATTACTTAACTTTTTTATATGGCCTGTAAGTTTCACCGGTTCAAAATAATTATTTTTGAAAGGGTTTGAACTAGTCACTAATCGTAAGTATGTGCAAATTTTAAACAGCCAATAAACAGCAATCTCTTAACCAAATTTTGTCTTACAGAAAAACAAAATAAAGCCAAAATATTTATAAAAGCAAAATCTACATTTCTTTACGTTTGAGATTTTTCGTATGATTAATACTTTTTAAGTTATTTAAAAAAAAGTACCTATTTTTCCAAAATAAAAAAACTTTTTTTACTATGAAACCAAATTTTTTCAAAAATACGAACTTCGAACCGGTCAAACTTACAGATCATATAAACAATAAATATTTAAAGTAAATGGTAAAGCGCTAGCGATAAATTTTATTTGGAGTGCGAAATAGGGGGAGATTTTCACGATTTTTTTTTACCAAAAAAGTGGCCAACTTTATTTTGAGCTTAACTCGTATAGTTTTGATGCTAGAAACTTAAAAAAAAATAAAAATAAAGCTTTTTTGAAACATTTAAAAAAGTTTTATTGAGTTTTTCCCGAAAAGTGCTTCATTTTTTGGTTATTTCAGGTTGAAATATTTGATTTGGAATTTGACGAATAAGAATAATTTTTCATGAGCTTCAACTGTGCGTTTAATGTGTCGATAGACTTCATGAATAAGTACGCCATTTTTTTGTATCTCATAAGCTACATTTTTGCTACAAATATTTTTTCGATATCTAATATTTAATTCAATAAAATACTTATTTTTAAGATATTTGCGAAAGACCCGTCTGAAAACGTGGTTATTTTGTTGAAAAATAAACATTTTCACTCGCAAATAACTTGAAAATATTAACATAGATATAGATAAAGAAACTCTATAGAACAAAATTTGCTTATAATTAGTCAATTTATACATTTCCGGACTTATTTTAAACGTATGTTTTCACCCCAAGAAGGGGTGTCACCCCCGAAGTAAAAGATACCAACGGCATAAGTCCAACTTTGAAGTGGAGTGTAACTAGAACCTAAATCCAAATTGTCAAGCAAATACGTCCGTCGCACAGTGGTTCCAAATGCTGAAAACGTGGTCATGAGGCGAAAAAAGGAGTCCCTATTTAGGGATTTTCATGTTTACAGTTGTTTTCTTATACTATCGTAGAGTCCTAATAGCAGATATGAGGATCAGACTGGATGTAGTCTGGTTCACAACTCGGGAACAAGTGGGCCATGTCCGGGGTTATTTTGGCCGGCAGCGAAAGTGAAAAAGAACTCGTATATTGAAAACGCTGTAAAACGTTTTGTAGTTTATCAATTTTATCGCTGTAAAGCAGATTCTTCTTTTGTAAGTATGTAGTAATGTAAGATGTAACTTAAATCAACATTTATTAACAATAAATGCCTTAAATTTGTTAATGCATAAATAGTGAAAATATACTTGAAATAATTAAAAATTTGTGAAGATGCATTCCAAAAGTACAAAATTCTGCATAATTCTGCGACTAATGTTTATTAATCTTAAAATATATAGTAAGGAGATACAGAATCACTTTGGTTTAGCTGCCTATAACTGCCTATGCATTGCTGGTAGTTGTTTGAATACAAAAGTGGGAAATGACGCATATTACATGATTCTGGCGATTGTTGAGTATGTATGGGCAGTTGTACATAAGTAATAGGTTCTGAATATTGTACTTCATAAAGAAAATTTATTGGTAATCAGCACCTTTAAAAGTCCCTTATAGTATAACATTTTAAAGAAAAATGCGGCTAAAATAAAATTTTCGGATTTCTTTCGTCCATACTGGATCCGCCATTTTGTTTAAAAAAAAAGTAATGTTAGATTTGTAATCAGCTACCTTAACCTACCAAATATGACAAAAAATTTTTCTTTTTGATTGATATTTTCCATTTAAATCCGCCATGTTGGATCCGCCATTTTGTTTTTTAGAAAAAATGATGCCAGATTAGTAATCAGCGATGCCAAAAACCATTATGAACGAAAGTAATTCCAAAATGTATAAAAAATATACGCTTTTAAAGGTTCATGACCACGTTTTCGGCATTTGGAACCACTGTGCGTCGTGACGCTGATAATTTCACTCCAAAACTATCATTTACTGAGCTATTGGTGTATTCATATATTGTTTATGACGACTTACGTTTTTCATCTTTATTGGTATAGAATAAAATAGGACAAAAATTACTAAATGATTACATTAGTACATAGTATTATTCTATGAGATGAACAACTTTCTTTGTGCACTACTATCAGCGAATATATCTACAATTTTATTAATTCGGATATGCAAATTCATTTTTAATACTGCACTGCTTAAAAAACGTATGTATGCGAATAATATAACAGCGCATTTTCACATATATTAGACGACAAGGTGGGGCCCCTGACATATTGGGGCCCCGCCGTAACTTTATGCTGCTGGGGCCTCTGTTACGCCTCTGGATAATTGTATCGAAATACTAAACGTAGGTAAATATTATAGAGGAAACCCATTTCTAGATTTAGAAATATTGTTCTAAAATTCGGCAAATTGCAATTCTCAAATCTTTCAATAATCACGTACGAAGCTTTATTGTTTATTGTTGTCACCATAAAAGTTCGAGAGACCGGAAAGGATTAAGCTTCTAGATATGAAATGATTCATTTGCCGAATGAACCTATTATATTTAGAAATTTACGTTTTTAAATTTAAACACACAACGTAAAATAATATAACAATAACATATTTTTGCATAATATCAGACGACGAGATGGGGCCCCTGATCGATTGGGTCCCCCCGCAAGCTTCATGCTGCGGGGGCCTTTGTTACGCTCCTGCTTCCATTCTTCTAGGATTCTTCTGTTTATTTTTTATGGTTTCACTAACTATTCCAAATATAACCTTGGTATTTAATAAGTAATATAATTGCCATAAGTGGTTCCTCTGTATACTCGTACATCTTCTAAAATCATGTTTTTACTTTATCTTACGATTGTAGTCAATGATACCTCATGTATTTTATGTCCACGTATATTTGTGCAATTGTGCATATCTCGGTGTTGAAAGACACCATCGTAAACAATCATAACATAAAATATTTGATAGATTTAAAAACTTACTCCAAAGAATATGTTCCAAGACATCACTGTCAGCGTTCCTATTTGCAGCCCTGCTCTCTGATTACATTTGAGCATGAAAATATTCACTAGCGACTTTGTCCTTGGTGATTTTTCATACCATTTTACTGTATATATTGCATCTACCAAGTCAAAGCTCTACAAATAACGATAATACAACTTAAGCCAAATAACTGATAGAATAAATCGTTTATGCCTGGTTGCACCAACAGATCTTAAATTCCAGCTTAGCCCAGCTCAGCTTATACATTAATGCTGGGACCACACTAGCGTCTAATGCCGTTGATTATCGCATTATTTGCATTAGAGATATGTCAAATAAAGCGATAATTATAACTGCATTAGACGCTAGTATGGCCCCAGCATAAGGATTTTCCTTTATATTTAAGCTTTAAGGTACGTCTTAAACTTAATATCTGTTGGTGCCACCAGGCATTAGTGATTAAATACAGTGCAAGATTAAGTAATCTATCCCTGGTTGCACCAACAGATCTTAAGCTTAAGACGTGCTTTAATCTCAGCTTACGAAACATACGCGTTACACCATTGAGTCTTATCTTAGATCAATTTTCAACCTGTCACAATGAATTGTCACAGTGGATTGGATCGATTATAAACCAAAATTATGGTGCAATGTAAGTTAGATTTAAAGCGACCCTATCTATAAGCTGAGTTGGACTAAGCTGAAGCTTAAGATTTGTTACTACTCTTTATTAGCAAAGCTAACTCAGGCAACCAAGTGACGTCAATAACATCGAGGAAACGTCAGCTTTTGGTTGAATATATACACGTGTTTGAACATTACATCGTATAAACATCTTTTGTAGGTGATTTTAAATACGTAAGATTAATGACGTTAAAATACGTTTAAAAACACGTTTTTAGCTTAACGAGTTAACGCTTAAAATATTAATGTTGTATATTATATATATATTGCCATTGACTCAAAACATTTGACTCATTGACATCAAATTTTTCTCACAATAAAACACTGAAAAACGTTTGTTTTCTATACTTCCACAAAATTTATTACAACTATGTTATTACTACAGCTGTTTCGGCAAAGTGCCTTTCTCAAGTGATATATTTTACAATGGGTTTGCCTTTTTAAGTCTTTAACTGAAGAGGTTGAGGAGTGGGGAGCTGTTTGTCTCGAGTTGGTCATTCAGAATTATATCTGTATTTTTCAATTTATTAATTTCCATTGATTCTAAAAGTGATAGCTTAAGGCCTTTATTTTGAATATGTAGAATTTGA
This sequence comes from Diabrotica virgifera virgifera, assembly GCF_917563875.1. Classification (NCBI taxonomy): domain Eukaryota; kingdom Metazoa; phylum Arthropoda; class Insecta; order Coleoptera; family Chrysomelidae; genus Diabrotica; species Diabrotica virgifera. Next base: position 226,137,062 of record NC_065448.1, read on the forward strand.
AACTCTTCATTGAAAGAATGATTATGATCTAGAAGGTGAAGTGCGTATGTAGAAGTGTCTGTTTTTCTATTGTTGAAAGCCCTTTTGTGTTCTGCTATCCGTTTGTCAAAAGTTCTGCCAGTTTGACCTATGTAAGTTTTCGGACAGTCACCACAAGTTAGTTTGTACACACCACTCTGTAGTTGCTTTTTCTTTCGGCTTTTATTGTTTTTAATATGTTTGCTTAAGTTGTTGTTAGTTCTGAAAGCTGGTGTTATTCCTTTCTTTTTTATGTATCTGGCTATTTTTGTTGTTATTTTGCCAGTATATGTGAGAGAGCAGAAGGTACTGGGTTCTTTCTGTGGTGGTATAAGAAAGCCTTGAAATTAGTGTATCCACCACCACAGAAAGAACCCAGTACCTTCTGCTCTCTCACATATACTGGCAAAATAACAACAAAAATAGCCAGATACATAAAAAAGAAAGGAATAACACCAGCTTTCAGAACTAACAACAACTTAAGCAAACATATTAAAAACAATAAAAGCCGAAAGAAAAAGCAACTACAGAGTGGTGTGTACAAACTAACTTGTGGTGACTGTTCGAAAACTTACATAGGTCAAACTGGCAGAACTTTTGACAAACGGATAGCAGAACACAAAATGGCTTTCAACAATAGAAAAACAGACACTTCTACATACGCACTTCACCTTCTAGATCATAATCATTCTTTCAATGAAGAGTTTCAAATTCTACATATTCAAAATAAAGGCCTTAAGCTATCACTTTTAGAATCAATGGAAATTAATAAATTGAAAAATACAGATATAATTCTGAATGACCAACTCGAGACAAACAGCTCCCCACTCCTCAACCTCTTCAGTTAAAGACTTAAAAAGGCAAACCCATTGTAAAATATATCACTTGAGAAAGGCACTTTGCCGAAACAGCTGTAGTAATAACATAGTTGTAATAAATTTTGTGGAAGTATAGAAAACAAACGTTTTTCAGTGTTTTATTGTGAGATAAAATGAACTTCCATCAAGTAACGGTCGAGTCCATCAATTATGAAATTTTTCATTTATTGTTTACGTGCTTTGTGTGGTATTAAAATAACACTTTTCATTTAGATATTTAGTTGAAGAAACGTGTGAATTAAGAGATTTTTATTCGTTTTTCTCAAGTGAGTTAGTTTAATAGGTACAATAGTTCTTTTTGAAAACGATTTGAGGTTATGTGTTTTGTTTTGGTGAATATTTTCTGTTAATGAATTAATTATGTGTTATATCGAGTTTAATTAAATTAATTTGTTAATAAATTATTTATTAGTTTATATGTTGTTTCAGTTTTGACACAGCAAGTATCTATACCTATATAAAAAGTGAAAATTCTATAATGTTGCATCCAGTAATTATATGCATTTGGTTTTACTTTCAGACTATAAGCTAAACTTAAAACAGTTAAATGAAAAATTGCAATACCAACAGTGCCCATACGAATAATTATTATTGTGTATTTTTAAAACCATAAAATGAAAAATAATCTAAAAAAATGACATAAAAACTACGTTTTTTATATAACGTATTTAAAACGTGATAAAAATGACGTCAGTTATGGTGGGACATATTCACGTGACTTTCGACATCGAAAAAACGTGACAAACTGTCGTGGTTTGGTGATAATTATGACGTCTTTTCAACGTTTTGTAAACGTTATTTGGTTGCCTGGGAAACATGTTGTATTATCTTAGATAGCGTTTGTACCTCCAAAGACTTACCTTCATCATGACTTCGTTAGCATACCAGTAGTAAACTCCTAATCTGCATAAAAGAATAAAACCAAATCCTACTCCAGCTGTCATGGCTAGCATGTCTACCTCAAACTAGAAAAAAAAATGTTCTCCAAAAATGTTTTCTTGTGGCATGTCTAAGGGGACCTTTATACGGTCAATATTATTGAGGCTATATTATCGACGAATAAATTGTAAAGAAACGGTAGCGCTCACACGACTCAATAATGCTGATCCATAAATTGTCAATTTCAATTGTACAGTCAAGGAGAACGGGTCTAGAGTTTCTAATCGCATCTACTTTGGTTTTCAAGAATAGGAAAAAGGATGCAACAAACGTGGATAAAAAACTGGTAAAATAGACGTTCGAGTCATCGGGATGGGGAATTGCTCCGAGGACTCCACAGTGAGCCAGTATTTCGTAGCTTAATAGGATCGTTTCGTTACAAGGGCTAAAAAAACACAATATTCAAACAAACAACCTCATTCATAATTGCGACTGGTACACCGCACACTTTATAGAGCTTTTACTCTGGGCTAATTAGCAAAAATCATGGAAAAGTTATTTACCAGCAATTTTATTGCTGGAATCGATTTATAAGATCCTATATATTAATAATATAGGTATGCAAAGTCCGCAGATAGTGTGCTACTTTTTTTATAAACAAAATGGCGCCGACAAATCGTATTTTTTTCAATTATTGCTGTATAACTCCGCAGATTTTAACTTTACAACAAAACACTCAAATAAAAATTCACCGCAATTTTCCTCGGAAAATGCGGGTTTTCCCAACAAAATCTTTAATTTTCAAATAAAGTTTTAGGTAAGTAATTATTAATTAATAATTAAATAACTTCGTGACATCAAAGCTTTCTTGGTATAGATTGTAATTCCAGAAACCGGTGAAAATTAAATGAATATTTTAGCAACAATTAAATTGTTAATTAACAATTTACGATCGCAATAATAACCAAAATAATCATGATACATTGATCAATGCTTATTTAATATTTTACCGACAAAATTTAAATTTTCGTTTTTTTGAACAATTTTTAAATTTTGAAAAAAAAATAGTTATAATACGTTGGCCTAATTAGTAAAGTACAAAGAAAGGTTATTTACCAGCAATTTTATTGCTGGAATCGAATATTATGATCCTATATATTAATAACATAGGTATGCAAAGTCCGCAGATAGTGTGCTACTTTTTTTATTAACAAAATGGCGCCCCCAAATCGTCTTTTTTTTCAATTATTGGTCTATAACTCCGAAGATTTTAACTTTACACCAAAAACACTCAAATAAAAATTCGCCCCAATTTAATTATACATAGAGGCATGTCTTTCCCGATTTGCTCCGACGAAAATTTTCCTCGGAAAATGCGGGTTTTTCCAACAAAATCTCTAATTTTCAAATAAATTTTTTGGGCAAATAATTATTTATCAATAATTAAATAACTTGGTGAAATAAAAGCTTTCTTGGTATAGATTATAACTGCAGAAGCCGGTGAAAATTAAACGAATATTTTAGCAACAATTCATTTGCTAATTAACAATTTACAGTCGCAATAACAACCAAAATAATCATGAGACATTGATCAAACTTAGAATAATTATAAAGATGTGATGCCTATTTAATCATTAGTTGAAAAAAATTAAGGGTGGTATGTACTTTGTACCCTCGCGAATATGCTACACATTTTTCTTCATTGAGTAAGATAATGTTTTTTGATTTTTCTCTTTTTCGCGTCTATTTCATTCATGATTATTGATGTATCTTTTCATTATAATCTGTTCTCGTTGTCCAAGGCATGTTTGCATATCTGAGAGTTGTCGAAGTTTCTGTTTTTAATGCAGGGCCGGATCTACAAATTCTGGGGCCCCCTGCAAGAAGTCCTTTGGGGCCCCCTATACGGACTTACCACAGGGGTCCCTGGTATGAAGGAGAGGGGGGCGTGTGAACCGTGAACCATATAACATAACTACCCACCCCCGGACCCTCAGCCCGACGGGATTATGGATGATAAAATAACTGTAAAGGGATCAATAGTTTTAGTTTTTTTTTATGTTACTATATTCTAAATTTTCTCGTGACTGGTCTGATTGTTAGATTTAAGTCTGAAAATAAATTAAGTCTAAATCTCTGATCTCGGTCTCCTCTCATTTGACCTTGTGAGTAAAGCCTCCCAAAGATGTATAACCAGCACAGAAGGTAATGGTAAGAAGATGTAATGGATGTAATGATCCCAGATGTATGGTAAGAAGGTAACACTTTTTCAAAACAAATGCAGAAGTAAATGAAATATAAGTCCAGTTAAATAAATAATACATAGTATGGTTGCACAATATTGAAACAACCTTAATTGAAAAGGTAAATAAAACGAATAATTTAATATTCACATATGAATGTTTATTTTACACAGAATTGGTGTAATACAATAATACAATTTTCTTACATGTTAGTTTGTTTGCAACATTTTTAAGTTAAACGAGGCAACATATTAAATAATTCTTAATGAAAATACACCTCTTTTAAAATAAGTTTGCGAAAATTGTTGTTGAAAATTATAAATTTCTTTAAAAATTTCAAATTCACTTTTTGATATACTGCACAAATTTAAATTTTGATGATACATGAAACTGCTTGATTTAGTAGTTTGTTTGGAAATTATTTTAAGTTAAATAAGCCAATATCTAGAATAATTGGTTATGATAAAATTAAAAATACTACACTGCAAAAACTTTCCTTCTAAATTTCATTTCTGCAAAGCATTGCACTAACGTACGCTTGTCTAGTTGTGAGGCTTCTCTTTGGTTTATCGCCAACATTCCAAGATCGCTAAGTCTGTCTTGTCCCATTGATGTTCGGAGATAACATTTAATTCTTTTTAGCACTGAGAACGATCTTTCTGCAGATGCCACTGTTACCGGCAAAGTCAAAAATAACATTAGAGCAGTCTGTACTTCTAGAAAACTTGTAGCTAATGTGTCAAACTCAATCATTAAAAGTGAAGCTAAGTCATAAACCGTTTTCAGTTCTGATAGCTCACATTTAAATCCACTTTGAAGGGATATAAGTTCAAGAGGTAGCGATGGCCCTATGTCTTTTTCGTACACTCTTTGCAATTCTCCAGCTTTTTCAAAGATTTCTTTTTCAGTTAGCTTGACCAGAACTGTTGGAAATAAAACAGAAAACAGCTGGACAACATCTCGAACAGAAGAAAAGCGGTCCTCAATTTGACAATTGACTATGTCCAAAACAGCGTAAAACACTTGCACTCTGAAGGCCTCTTCACCACTTGAAAACCTGAAATCTTCTGCTCGTTCATCAAAGTGTCGTTTTACTTTGCGCTGCCTGCTTTGAGAAAACATTGGTTGTACGTTCCATTTACGTGCTATAAGTGTGGCTTCATCTTTGTAGGCCTCGTAATCTTCCCTCATTTTCTTGAGCTCAGTTTGACTTCTTTCAAGTACTCTGGCAGCTTTTTCTAAGTCTGTTTCCTTGCCTTGAAGAAACTTAGACGTGATGTTTAGCTGTGTAAAAATCTTGGACAACACTACTGTCAGCATTACAAACTGAAAGTTATCAAGGGATTTTGCAAGTGCTTTAGCTTCAGAAACTTCTTCTTGCTTGTTACTCTCAAGTATAATCTTCGTAAGAGCTTTCATAATGTCCAAATACCTTACCTTAACTGCTAAAATCGAATCATGTCTTGATGCCCACCTAGTTGGATTCAACTTCTTCAATGTCACTTCAGATTCACCCGTTAATGACGACAAAATGTCCCACCTCTTAATGCTGAGGCCGAAGAAAACATAAAGAGATTGCAGAGTTGTGAAATAACTTTCCACTGCTCTCACTTCCTTAACAGCATCATTGATGGCAAGATTTAAATTGTGCGCATTGCAGTGTACATAAACAGCAAGTTTTTCAATTTCTTGAAGTCTTTTCTGCACACCTGTGTTGGTCCTTTCATAACCGACGCACCATCGTAGCCTTGTCCTCTGCACTTGTGTATATCCAAGCCCAGGTTTTGTAAACAGTCAACAACTTGGGTGGAAAGTCCAAGTGCAGTTGCGTCTTTTACATGGAAGAAACCAAGAAATGATTCCTCAATACTTAATTTCTTATATTCTTCAAAATTACCATCTTCGTCTTGCCTCAACTCTTCAAAGAAATTCGTATAACGAATCACAAAGCTCAACTGGTCTTTCTTGCCAAGATCTTGTGTTGTATCAACAATAAGTGAAAAAAACCTTGCTTTGTTGATGTTTTCAAGGAGCTTTCCTTTCAATTTTGAAGACATACAGTTAATGATTTGATTTTGTACGTCATGACTTAAGTATCTAGTGTGACCCTTCGGCATGCTTACAACCTGTGCCATAACAGTGTCATACTTGGCCAACAGTTGTACTAAAGATAAAAAGTTTCCCTCATAGTTACCGTTATGCTCTTGAGAACCTCTAAAAGCTAGTGAATTTTTAGCCAACGTAAGGGTAATATCAAAAAGTCTTTCTAAGACCTGTGCCCAAAACAGATCTTGAGATTGTTGTTCTGAATTTACCAACTTATTTATTTGTTTGCTACATTTCCATCGATGGAAAGCTTTACAAGCATGAATGTGATTTTCTGAAGTACTGTGAGTTTTGATTTTTTTTGATAAGCCTTGCCAATCTTTCAAACCAGTAACCCATCCGTGGTTAGTCTCGCCCAAGTCTGAAAATAACCAACACGGCAAACAATACGCACAGTCTTGAAGTGTTGAGTAGTTCAGCCATTTGACAGAATTAAGTTGACCTGCTTTTGGATCTCTATTATAGTAAAATGAAGAGAAATACGATTTTTGCTATCTTTTGGAAATGGCCCTTTTGGCTGACAACTTCCTGTTTTTACTATAAATGTTTTTAGTGTGGTCGATAAATTGATTTTCTCAAAATGACCTTTGTCTGTGGGATTTTCTTTGCCTAACAATGAAGCTATAACCTCAGCGTCATGATCCCTCTCAATATCAAGAACTGTGTAAGTTGACTTACCAGCACTGGGACCTATTTTTCTGTCTTCTTTACTTTTATCTTCAATATTACCAGTTTCCAGTTCCAACATAATTTCATCCTCATCCTGAATATTTATAATTTGGCAATCCAACTTACTGCTGCTGGGTTCGGGTTGTACTTCGTCTTCTCTTTCTGCTTCATCTAAATCAAACAAATTATGTTCAGAATATTCCTTAAGAATGAAAATAACGTTTATAATGGAAATGTTATTTCTGTGTGTGCAATATGCAGACGATCGTTAGCGAGTGTGAAGGGGAAAGTGAATCTCTAAATGAAAACGAAACTGAAACAAATCTTCCTACCGCCAAATTTTGTTTGTAAAATTTTTACTAGAAATATTTGAAAGAAAATCTACCAAACATTATATGTTTTTGAAATCAGCACAAAATTTTGAATAAAATAAAATAATAATGAAAAATATATACAAAAGAAGTATGCCACGCTACAGTAGGGGAGACCGGGGTTAGTGTGCCATAGGGGCAAGTTCGCCCACATGCCGTATTTCCTATGTAAATCACGATAGTGCGCCAATGGCCTGACCACTCCTTTGTTACCTCGCCCGGCAACTGCGAGTTCCGTTTTAGTTATCTATAAGACTTCGTTGCGTGCATACCGCTGTTTAAGTGTTTTTCGAATTGGTGAGTAAATTTTACCTCTGTTACATTTTTAATGTTTGTGTAGGTATATAGATAATCTACAAGTTTTTATTTTTAAATCTGCAAATACATGCTACTATTGTAATATATTGGTAGAATTGTAGTTTTAAAATATCGCTTATTTTGTTAACTGGCTACCATTTTTGTAAAATATTCTAGTCGGGGCTAGTTGGCCCATATTAGCTGGGGTTAGTTAGCCATATGGCGAACTAAATCCTGGTCTTTTATTGTGCTTACATACAAAACGAAATCTTTTACTTTTTAGAAAAAAAAATGAGAACATACAAAAGGAAAAGTGAGAAGGGTAAAACCCCGTACGATATTATGAAGCGAGCAGTGAAGGTTGTCCCTGAAGAAAATTTTTCGGTCAGAAAAGCTGCAAAAAATTTTGAGATACCAAGAAAAACCTTAGGAAAATATTGCAAAAAATTTATAGCAGTTCAGGAACAAAATGGAAATTTGATAAATATTCAAATAGGTTACGCTAAAAGCCGACAGGTAATCTTTAACTTAATTTTATTTTCTTTTTCTTCAGCCGATTAAAATTTGTAGGTGTTTTCTACTGAACAGGAAGAACTTCCAAGAAACCCCCCAAAATATAAAATCGAGATTTGTTTGTACTGGATGTCCCTTTAATAGAAATATTTTTGGGAAGCAAGATTTCTTACCTGCGTAGGTATACAACCGATGGGCCTCCAAATACAGTGATTGCACCAAATTAGATGAATAATAGCACATTAGAAATTAACTACCAAATAGCCAAATTAACTACTCAAAAAAAAATAAACAATCATCTTGAAGATAAGAAGAATTTATACACCAATAAAAGATGAGCTTGAGTTAGAGAAGCAGCAGAGAAAAAAGAAGAAGACAAAGCAAAGTAAAGCAGGTTTAACCCTTAAACGCCCAAGGGTGGGTAAAAAATGTCCACCTAATGCGTATTCCCTTGTAACATATTTATTACGTGTTTAAATTTTTTTTAAAAATTATTTATTGTTAAAAAGACAGCCCATTATCGAATGTTAGTTTGGTTCTACCAATATTTTTGAAAATAAAAGCAGCATCTTGAGTTAAATATGGATGGGCATAAAAAGTACACCCTTGGCAAAACTTGTTACTAAAGGTTTCTATATAATTTCTCGTTGGTAGGAAGATAATCCATATAATTATCGATGTATAATTACATAATCTACATAATTATCCCCCAATGAGGAGGCTGAAAGAAAGAATATGGAGAAAATCGACAAATCTGAATTACTGGCTTTTACTGGTATGTTAATTTTGATGTACATTGTAATTTTGTTGTAAGGTTTGTAAATTGTTTATATTAATATTTTAGAAGATGCTGTGTTTATTAAGCATAAGATTCTTAAGTTTAATCCATTTTCAACAACTCTCGATAAATATATTAGCTATTTTCGAGGTGGACATTTTTTACCCACCCTTGGGCGTACATGGAACCTAAAAATGGTTGGGCGTTTAAGGGTTAAAGAATGTAAAAAGAGACATATGTTCTAAAAAAACAAAAGCTAAAGAGATAGATTCATCTTCAGAAGAGGACGAATGCTTCTGTCTAATATGTCTCGAATTATTCTCTAATAGTGTTAGTAAGGAGAAATGGGTACAGTGCACTTAATGTAAAGAATGGGCTCATGAAGCTTGCACAGCTGGAGATATCCTTTTTTTGTGTGCGATAACTGTTTGTCCGATGCGGATTAGTGATTGTATATTTTTACAAATATATTTTAATTGATATTATCGTTTTGTATATTCATTTAAAAGTATGGGCATACTTACCCCAATGATGTGGCTCACTTGCCCCGCTTCAGGGGTTAGTTCGCCCACTGGACCAGCCGAACAAAAATATGTATAATCCCTTTAAAAATTTGTTTTGAGTATTTATTTCTACTGTAATATAGTGTTCACACCTTGTATTATATTTTATAATAGTTCAGAAAAAGTAATCTGGTTTCATGTAATTGTAAAAAATCAAAATCCAAAAAGTGGGCCTACTAACCCCGGTCTCCCCTACTTAGAACTTCATGTACAAATCAATGATTATAGTTACCTGCTAACGTCTTTTCATTGACTTTTTTTGATGACAGAAAGTAACTTTCAACACTTTTATTAGTTTTTTTTAACTGTTCTTCTTTCTGTTTCTTTCTCTTTCTCTTGGAAGCGCCACTCTCGTAATCACGTTTACAACTCATTATGACGCCAAGAAGTGAGAAAAGACCTGGATCAGCCTACAATAACAAAAGGTCTGCACTGACAGACAACACAACTGACCCACACAGTGACAGTGAGTGAACTGAACTCAAAACAATAGAGCGCTGCATGGTCCAAGGTCGACCGGTCGTGACTCATCACTCATCTGCGACAAGCACAAGCATACGACGTATTGAAAACGCCGCTACAGTCTGCGCACTACAAGCACATCGCCCCTTCGTTGTTTACTCGTTTGTTCGTGTTTGATTACGTGTTACAGTATTTATGTGATTTAGTTTTTATTTTTGACGATCGTGGTTGATCCGCAACGTGGTTAATCCGCTCGTGGATAATCGGGACTATCGGGAGTCTACTATTAGTATAAAATATTCAATACATGAGAAATAAAATCGATTTTTCAGAATCATAGAAAAATCATGGGGGAGGGGGCCCCGAAGGGGTCCCCACCAGGCCGGGGCCCCCCCGCGCCGCGGGGTTTCGCGGTTCCTAGATCCGGCACTGTTTTAATGTATGTTTCATGCTCATCTATCGTGATATTTATAGTTCTGCAGTTTCTCCCACATTGAAACTGTTGCATTTAAAGGGTATTTTATAGATATAGATCCAGTTCTTCGAGCTCTCTTATATGTGTCGTTAGGCTTGGTTTTGAACAGGAAAGATCCGAGTATATGGGTTATTGTGAAATTGGTTGGTTGTTTTAACAGAATAACACATGACACACATAAAGTATACACGAGCACATTCAACAGATAAAAACCACAAACCATAAGCAACTTTAACAACCTTTTCGAAAAAATCAGTAACAACAAATACAATAACCTAATAAGATACAATGCAAACAGCACAACAGATGCCAATCTATCCAATGATAGTTGATGGAGCTGGAAAATTTTTTAAAATAGATAAAGACAGTCTAGTCGCAAAAATTATGATAATAAATATGGTGATGATGTGATGATACACTTACCAGTACGTAAAGACACAACAATGCTATTTGTAAAGAACTCTGTAGAAAATCTCGTAACATGACACTCCTCATAGCATTATTATAATCATTAACAAAACTAAAATAAAATTCAATAGTTATTTTCCTAACTAGTGCGGAAAGTGATACTTTCACGCACGAGACTGCCGTTGACCCGAACAACAGTCGAGTGCGGGAAAGACACTTTCCACATGAGTTAGGAACAATATTTTTTCTAGGGCCGTACGTTTGGAAAAAAGCCACAAAAAATAGAGTTATATCAATTTTTATTTAGAAGTGAAAATACACAAATTAATTCCTTGACAAGGTTGTCAAAACCAAACTTTCAATATAATGGGTTACCACGACGACGATATTGGTTTCCATGACGACGATTCAAAACCATTGTAATTTTCTACTGATCTAACTTTTAAATATTATGTCAAAATATTTTTATTTCATTGAATTATCAGTAGTAATTGCACAAGAGCTCTAAAATTCTATATTAATTTTAGAGATCGAGTACAATTTGTTGCGATTATTTCATGAATAAAACTGTTCAAAACCAAAATTTTATTGTAATTTATTTATGTAAGTACAAATTAGTACAATTAAACACACAGTTGTTATAAATATTAATTTGACGGTTGAAAGTCATCACTTTTATAATTTTAAAAACATTAATTGTCATTAATGTCACTGAATGTATTTTTTCGTAGCAACGAAGGGCATCTGACGTAATATACTTGACGACGGGAAATTATCAAAAATTATCAGTAGTAATTACACAAGAGCTCTAAAATTATCGAATTTTTCCCGAGTGACACTTTGACAGCTTTAATTTCACGACCCGAAGGGGAGTGAAATTATGTCAAAGTGTCACGAGGGCAAAAATTCGACCATAATTTTAGAGATCGAGTGCAATTTGTTGCGATTATTTCATGAATAAAACTGTTCAAAAGAAAAAATTTATTTATGTAAGTACAAATTAGTACAATTAAACACACAGTTGTTATAAATATTTGACGGTTGAAATTTATCACTTTTATAACTTTTAAAACATTAATTGCCATTAATGTCACTGAATGTATTTTTTCGTAGCAACGAAGGGCATCTAACGTAATATACTTGACGACGGGATATTATCAAAAATTATCACCTTAATTTTCATTTCTGTAACTTTGGTCAGAATCTCCTATGAATGAAATAATCGGGTATAATGTCACAAGAGAGTGAGAATAAATTGAAAATAATGCGACAGTTTTTCGAAAATTTGTTGTCTGGCAATAGACACGAGAGCCCGCAGGCCTCGAGTGGCTATTGCCCAATGACAACCAATTTGAGTAAAAATGAAGCATTATTTTCTTATTTATTTTTACCGTCGTGTGATATTCGTAAGATTATTTTTTAATACGTATATTATGGATATTTTCTTAAATGTGACAGTTGTCAAAACTAGGAAACTGTTTGCCATTAAACAGAAACAATCTACATAAAAAAATTCTATCGGTAATTTTATAATTCTCAGTATAATTTTAATCTGATTGGACAGAATTAAACACGTGATCAAATATCTTACTATACGATTGAAATTTAAAATCATTAAAAAATAATCGATTTAATTTAGATTTATGTAGCTTTCTATTGGCCAGAATCTCCTATGAATGAAATAATCAGTAGTAATTGCACAAGAGCTCTAAAATTCTATATTAATTTTAGAGATCGAGTGCAATTTGTTGCGATCATTTCATGAATAAAACTGTTGAAAACCAAAATTTTATTCTAATTTATTTATGTAAGTACAAATTAGTACAACTAAACACACAGCTGTTATAAATATTTGACGGTTGAATGTGATCACTTTTATAATTTTTAAAACATTAATTGTCATTAATGTCACTGAATGTATTGTTTCGTAGCAACAAAGGGCATCTGACGTAATATACTTGACGACGGGACATTATCAAAAATTATCAGTTTAATTTTTATTTCTGTAGCTTTCTATTGGTCAGAATCTCCTATGAATGGAATAATCAGTCTAATTTTTATTTCTGTAGGCTTTCTATTGGTCAGAATCTCCTATGAATGAAATAATCAGTAGTAATTGCACAAGAGCTCTGAAATTATTGAATTTTTCCCGAGTGACACTTTGACAGTTTTAATTTCACGAGCCGAAGGCGAGTGAAATTATGTCAAAGTGTCACGAGAGCAAAAATTCTATATTAATTTCAGAGGTCAAGTGCAATTTGTTGCGATTATTTCATGAATAAAACTGTTCAAAACCAAAATTTTATTGTAATTTATTTATGTAAGTACCATTAAACACACAGTTTTTATAAATATTTGACGATTGAAAGTCATCACTTTTATAATTTTTAAAACATTTTGTCATTAATGTCACTGAATGTATTTTTTCGTAGCAACGAAGGACATCTGACGTAATATACTTAACGACGGGAGATTATCAAAAATTATAAATTTAATTCAGATTTCTGTATCTTTCTATTGGTCAGAATCTCCTATGAATGAAATAATCGCGCTAATTTCATTAAAACATGAACACAATAAGATAAATTTGAAATAAATTAGTAAATAATATCTCAATATTAGTTTATTGCGTGTATTATAATAATGCCATATTACAAAGTATTTTACTTTCCTGCACGCCGTGAGGTAAAATTTACTTTCACGCACGCCGTGAGGGAAAGTGCAACTTTCGGAAACGAAATGCGTGCGTGAAAGTGGCTCTTTTAGCACGGCCGTAGAAAAATATTATTTACATAGTGCAGCTTGAAATTAAAATCATTGTAAACGTAGGTTAAAGAATGTAGACACATTAAGATTGTAGTGTGGCAGTGCACTACCTGCAGAATTCCCTAAGACCCAATCCTTCTAAGACAAAAGTCTGCGCCTTCCACCTTCGCGCAAAAGAAGCCAAGCGAAAACTTTAGCTTGTTTGGAATGGTAATACATTAGAACACACAGACCAACCTATATATCTTGGAGTAACTCTTCCTTGGAGAACCTGTTCCTTACCTACACCTACAGACAACATTGCATAAAAATGAGAGGGAAAGTAACAACTAGGAACAGCATACTCAGAAAGCTAACGGGAAGTAAATGGGGAGCATGTCCTGGCGTCTTAAGAACAACGTCATAGACACTGTGTTTTTCAACTGTTGAGTATGCGTGCCATGTTTGGGATAGATCTGCTCACTCCAAACAAGTTGATACTACTGCCCGCTAGTAACGAGGTGCATGAAACCGACTCCACTCTCAAATCTATATAAAGCAGCCGTTTTTGCGGAACCCCCAACCCGCAGAAGTGTTACAGAGCACATAGAGAAAATTAAAGAGATCGTGGACGAGCGACATGCTCTATCTATACAAATATACAAAGCTCGAACACCAACAAAGCCAGTAAAATCCAGGAAAAGCTTCATAGTCCAAGTAATGAAGCTTAAAATAGGACAAAACCTCGCAATTTTTACAGAATGGATTGATTTGCTTGAAAATTTGAGAATAAGTAGTGGATAGTCCATGGATCAAAATCTATATGATGCCGAAAGGCGCTTTTACCATAGGGGTGGTTACCACCCCATCTCAGGGGTGAAAATTTTTTATATCTTGACCGCAAAAGTTGGTAAAAACATTCATTCTAAGCAAAAAAACGTTCTATACATTTTTTTGATAAAATTAATAGTTTTCGATTTATTCGCTATAGAAAGTGTTAGTTTTATATCGAAAAAATCAATGTTTTTAATAAGTTTTCTGCTAATAACTCAAGAAGTTTTCGTTTTATCAAAACAACTTTACTCAACAGAAATGTACCTTTTGAAAAAATAAACAAAACCGATTTTTCAAATTTTCTTTAAGAGACCAATAGTAATCGAGCTATACTTTATTATATGTCAGCTCTTCTTCGTCAAATTCAAAATATTGTCGTTTCAAAGGCAAAAGACGAGAAAACTGTGCATTTTTCGATAACTCGTTTAAACTAATTTAAAGTATTTAAAAATATCTATCTCCAGAAATAATAATAATAATAAGGACTTTAGCTCAAAAATTAACTGACTTATAATGAAAAGAATGTCAGTCCCTATTTTTTTCAGCAAAAAGTGATGGGAAACAACCCCCTAATCACTACCTTAATTAAAATTAGTCATTGACCTGATTTGGTATTCTTTATTTATGTATTATTAATAGGTTCTAGAAGTTTGATTGGCTTAGAGTGATTAGTTTTTAAATAAATGGAGTTAAAATCGAATAACGAGTTTTGTAGTTTGGTAAAAAATGCCCTTTTCTTCAGAATAGAAAGATTAGCATCAAAGATACGAAAAAATATTTAAGTATGAAATTATAGCTTATTTGATTCCCAAGAACCTGTTTTGCAAAAATTTTTTCTACGGCAAAAATTGAGTGAGCTCTTGACAATAAAATCTTTACCAACCCATTCAAAGTTACCTCTTTTTGTGACTGGAGATTTTAGGAGGATTTAATATTAATAGCCTTATATATCTTATAAAAAGCTATAACATTTTTTTTACCAAACTTTCTAAGATAAAAAATAAAAAAATTACGGTTAAAAAATCAATATATTTTTTTGAAAAAAAAAAGGAGAAATCCAATTTTAAGCATAATAATGTAAGTTAGCGGTGTTTTTAGTCATTGGCCATATTCATTCTTCTTTATTTATGTATTATTAATAGATTCTAGAAGTTTGACTGACATAGAATGATTAGGTTTTAAAAAACTGGAGTTTAAAGCGAATAACGAATTTTTGAAATTTGGTAAAAAATGCGATTCTGTTCAGAATAGAAATATTAGCATCCGAGATACGAAAAAAAGTTTCAATATGAAATTGTAGGTTATTTAATTCCCAAGAACTTGGTTTGAAAAAATTTTTTCTACGGCAAAAATTGAGTGAATGGTAAATACCATCGAAAAACATTGATTTTTTAGATATAAAACTAACACTTTCGATAACGAATAAATCGAAATCTATTAATTTTATCAAAAAAACGTATATAATGTTTTTTGCTTAGAATGAATGTTTTTATCAACTTTTGTGGTCAAAATATAATAAAAAATATCCACCACCGAGATGGGTGGAAACCACCCCCATGGTAAAAGCGCCTTTTGGCATCATATAGATTTTGATCCTTGGACTATCCACTACTTATTCTCAAATTTTCAAGCAAATCGATCCATTCTGTAAGAATTGCGAGCTGAAAAGCTTCGGTTCCTGGACTATTATTAGAATAGTGAATGATGAACCACCTGAGTATTTTCCTCTTTCCCAAGTTCAATGGACCGGCCAATCTCTAGAGTTTAAAACTGGGAAAACTATGAATAAGATAAGAACGGGGGACTCTCCAATAAAATTAAACATTGGAAAATCTTCTTACATGTGGAAGCTGTCCTCATCGGTGTACCTTCGAAGATTTGTGGCTCGTCAACAAAGATGGAACCAAGGTACCCCGATACTGGGCCGAAATTATATGAATGACATGTCCGGAAGCGATAAATTAAAGTAAGTGCAGTGTGACAGAACGGAATTCTGTCGTACTTACCCCATTAGCCTTTGATGTTCTTTTATGCAAAGCTGCATGGTTACAAACTCAGCTTTTTCGTCATCACACTCAATTTGATCCTTAATTTTCTCCTTATAACTCTCAAAATTCAAAATAATATAATTAAGAATGTCCAGTTGTCCCATAACATAACTAATAAAGCTGAAAAAGAAGATATCGGTTCCATAATTGTAGACTGCACAGCACGTGGCAGCGATATCTTCCCATAGAAGTGCATTGTAATAGTTTTCATCCACGTCAAAGGGCATCCATGAGCTAATTGGCAAATCTTTGTGTAGTTTGGTTTGGTTTGTGGCAGGATCGTAGATCTCTTGGTATGGATAAAATAGAGGAAATATAATGTACAAGTAGACAATGGTATCTGAAAATTATATATAAATAAATGCATTGTTATTTGAAATAATGCATTTGTAACGATAGACAAGTTATACATTCCCCATACTTCTATTTGTGTCATCATCTTTCCAAAGGATAGTGTGTTCCCGTCTCACTCTCTCTTCAGTCCTGACCCACCGGAGAGAGTATAGTGGTAATCCACCAACAGCTTGAATACGTAAAACAAAACAAATATCTTGGCTTCTGGTTCAGTAATCAACTTGATTATAAACAAAAAGTAAGAGCGAGAAAATAGGTAGCCCAACAAGGCTTTATCAAAACAATGGCTACAAAAAGAAAAGCTTATTTTGTAACACTAGCATTAATATCGGGCTTAGATGTTGTTTGGTGCATTGCTATGTATGGTCAATACTTTTGTATGCAACGGAGGCCTGGCCACTCAACATAACGCTGTTGAGTAAGTTATAAGCCTTTGAACTCTGGCTTTATATGTATATATGCCAGGAAAAATGGGTGGACATACATGCAAGTGGAGTTTGCATATTCTGGAGTTATTTTAAATAAAGTGTGTCTACATCTAAGTCTTTGGTCTGGTACACTAAAATTTATAAATAAAAGAATCGTAGGAGAATTTATGATTTGATAAACTGTATTAAATATGAAAATGATTTGGGCATTTCTACGTCTTTCGCTCAATAACATAGTGTCAAAACTCTGCAAGTTATAGGAAACCTTAAAAGGATAAATCCCAAATTTCCTCAGATATAAAGACCTTAAAAATTTCTTCTGAATCCTCTCTATCATATCACTATGTGATATGGTGGAGGGACTCCATATGGTACAAACAATATTCGAGTTTTGACCTTACATATGCATTGAAAACCTTAATTGTAGTGTCACAATAAAATTCTTTACTGGATCTTAGGATAAAGCCTAACTGTCTATAACAATTATTAGTTAGTTTGAAAATGTGCTCATTAAAGGAGAAGTTGCTAGTGAATAACACCCCTAGATCTCTGATTTTTGTTAACTTTTCAAGTTTTATTTCGCTAATAAAATAATCTGTTCTTATGATTTCTCGCTTTCTAGAAAAAGTCAATAGTTTACATTTTGACTCATTTAAGTTCAAATCATTATTTTTACAGAATGTGGATATACCTCGAATATCTTGTTGTAAATTAATACAGTCATACTCCTTTTTTATTGTAAGAAGTAATTTTAAATCGTCTGCAAATAGAAGAAACTTGGCAAATTTTATATAATCGGTAATATCATTTATGAACATAACAAAAAGTAAAGGCCCAAGGATGGAACCTTGCGGTACACCTGACCTGGTTAGAAAACTGTCTGAGTACCAGTTCCCAAATTTGACTACATTAGTACGGTTGGTATAGTCGGTTCGCTAAACTCAGACGCAAATGGCTAAAGATTTTAGTACGTAACTTTTTTGTTTTTTGCCAATTTTGACAAAATTTGCAAAATTACTAAGTATTTAGTAATTATTAACTATTTAGTAATTATTTTTTTGGCAATTTTATCAAATTGGCAAAATTACTAAGCTTAAATCACTAGCCAGTTGAGTCTGAGTTTAGCGAACGGACTATAAGGTAAGATTCAAAAGATTTGATAAGCTTGTCAGAAAGTGCATATGACCTCAGTTTTTTAATAGTACTGAATGATTTACTCTATCAAAGGCTATTGCTAAATCAGTAAAGATAACATCAACTTGAGAATTATTTATGGATGAAGCAATATAGTGACTGAAAATGCACAGATTTGTTTGAGTTGATTTTTTGTTTATGAAACCATGTTGTTCTTCCATTAAAGTTTTGAAGCATGAGTATACAGTCTATTGTACATAATTTTTTCCAAGATTTTTGAAAGAGAAGGCAATACTGTTATAGGACGATGATTTGATATTAAACTCGTATTTCCAGATTTGTGGACAGGAGTTATTCTACCTGCCTTAATCGCATCCGGAAACGTGCTTGTCTCTAAACATTTATTAAATATCATTTGTAGGGGATGTAACAGGACTTCTGAATACGCCTTAAACAGGTAAGAAGGAATCCCATCCACACCTATAGCTGCACTACTTTTTAAAGACTAAATTCCAATATTGATTTCTTCTAGAGTTATACAATCAACACATAATTGTTCAAGTCCATATTCCTTGTAGGAGTCTGTTATTATTGGATTAGTCTTAGAATGTATAGATTCAAAATAACGTGCAAAAGCATTTGCTATATCACTTTCAGATTGGTAACATTCATCTTCATGTTTATATTTATATGCAAGTGTTGAATTTGATCTTTTCCCTTTTAGGTACTGCCAAAACTCTTTAGGACTATTATTTATATTACCTTCAATATTTTGAATATATTCTCTATACTCTATAGCATTTTTTAATAAGTTTTTTAACATCTTTCCTAACTTCATAAAACTTTTGTAAATATGTGTCATCTTTTTTGTTTTCTTAAAAAATTTATTTTTTAATTTAATTTTTTTTAATCAATTTTTTGAATACCAAAAAGGATATTTCCTTGATTGGCTTACCTTCTTATGTGGAATACATTGATCTAGTATATGATAAAGAGTATTATAAAATTGATTGACACATATTTCTGGATTATTTGAATTTGGATTGATACATTCTTGCCAATTAGTGTTGTATATCAGATAATGCAGTTGAATATAGTTACCTTTTTTGAAATTATATGTTGGTGGTGGTGCAAAGTTTGTGTCATTTACAATAGTTTGATTTGGCGTTTTGAAACTAATGTCAATTTCTAAAGGAGGATGATAACGATCAATATTCACAAGTGATGTATCTGACTCGATAACATTTGTTTCAGTTAAATTTGTTAAAACTAAATATAATGTAGAATTCAGATGATTTTTAACATTATTAATTGAGTATAAATCATATTCATTGATTAGTGATTCAATAATTTTACCTTTGGGTAAAGAAAACCTTTGCATTTAAGAAATCAAAAGTACTTCCATTTATTTCATGAACGTTGAAATCACCAATTATGTACATATTTTCTGAGAGAAACTTATCACCTTCCTCCATTCTTTCTAAGAATGATTCATAAACTGAGATATTATACCCTGACCTAATATACACAGCCCATTGTAAATATCACATTTTTAACAGTAAACTTCACAAAAACTCATTGAAAGCCCAAGTTATTACTACAACCCAACAAGACTGGTCTGTATTTCTTCTTTGAGAACGCCTCCACCTCTTTGGACCCCTGCTAGTTCGTATTTTTTATCATTTCGAAATAAAACGTATCTATCATCCAGTAGCTCTTGGTCATAATATATAGAGTTCTTAAGCCACGTTTCCGTGAGACAAATAATATCAAAATTATTTGACAAAACATTTTAGATAAGATAGATTTAGATAAGATAACGTGCCTTGGCAGTGACCGTAGGCACCAGGGCCACCACGTGCTCCGGAGGTCAGTTCTGATGAAGTGTTAGTGTTCAGTAACCACAAAAGACTCCCGTGTAATAGGTTTGTATTTAGTGCCGAAATCCCTCGAAACTCCAGAAAATGACGTGACGCTAGACACCAGGTGCTCCGAGTGTCAGTTCTGAATGCGTAAGGGTAAGTGGGGGAATGGTGAGCAACGGATAATTGTACGCTGCATTGTATTTCAAATTCCGTGGATGATTTTAAGAACTCAACAAGTCCTACGCCTTTTGAATGATCTCGTGAACGGTTGACGCCATCATATTCAGTCGAATGTTGCACGTGGACTAAAGCGCTGGTTTCCTCGAAAGCGGTGCCGACAACCTCCGATCGTAACACTGCGATGAATGACATCATAAAAACTGTACCATGCAAAATAATAGCGTTGGTTTCCAAAGATGCGTTGGAAGCCACCGCTTGCTGAGCTTGCACATTCCATTGCCCCAGTGAAGAACCTTGAATTTTTCACCGTAATCTGACGTAATTCATCGCAGTGCTACGGTCGCTGTTAGTCGGTGCCGCTTTCGAGGAAACCCAGAGTGAGATCCGATTATTGAAAATCGCAAGAATTCTTTTAGTTTTTCTGCTCCAAAAATTAAGATGCTAAGTTCGTAGGTTTTATTAAGTTGCTTTGAGCTTACTATTGATTTAAATCATGTTATTTTCTTTACATTTTGGTGCATCTGTTGGTTTATATTTATGGTTTAGTAGTTTTTTGTTTGTGACGACGTTTGCTATTTAAGGCGTAAAGGGGGTAAAAGTGCGCAGGAGATTCCCCCACAAACAATGAAGTGGTAAATAATAAAGTTACCATTTTCCTTTTCAAAGGCCACAAAACTACACTAGAAAATCTATGATTCTTACATATTATACTAACGAAGATTTACAAAATCCTCTGTATCTAATCAGAAATGACGGCAAAAAATAAGGAAAACGATAAAAGCTTTTAACATTCAAGATCGACTTCAAGACAAAGACGAACGGGTTTATGTACCTAAAGGAGCTACATATGTAGACTCCGTCTGTTGCATGAGTGCTGGAGAAAATTATGTTCCACTCATGTTGATCTATCAAAAGTTAAACCAGTAATTAAAAAAAATCTCGAACAATCGAAAAATCTTACAAGCTCACCAACTAAGATAAAATTGGAGAACGTCAAGGAAAAAAGATGACTAAGGGATGTGAATCTCAAGAGAAAGGAGGAACAGAAAGCAACAAGAAAGGCAACTGTTCAAAAATGATTTGTTAAAAAATCGTTAGATATCTCGCCAGACAGAAAAAACTGGAAGGTAAACAAAACAAGAAGAAAGTGCAAAAGGAGCTAACACCTGAGTAGTCTGATGTAAAAGACACTGATTTGTCAGATATTATCGATGAAGACAAATTATATGATATAAAATTAAGTTTAATTCCACCACCAGAAAACCAGCTGCACCTAGGGACATGCTGTATTTGCTGGAAAATAGAAAAGAACAATGTTTAAAGAATTTGATAAAAACATTATTCAGTGCGCACCATTTACCAATCCGTGCTCATGATTATCCTCATGGATGGGGAATTGTGAGTAAAGACACTTCTTTTCGTTTTTTAATATTTTGCTTTAGTACTTTGCATTTCTCTAAAACCTATTTTAAATATTCAAAGTAGAATAATTAGAGCTTACTGTAATGTACTAGTCGTTATGATAGATTTAAAGAATTTACAACAGAATTGATTTCTGCTTAAGTGCGCACCATTCCCCCACTTTCCCTTATTCGTTTTCAGCGACCCCAAAAACCCCAAATAACCAAATCTGGTCCTTAATATGCTTATTTTGACATGTTTATGCACTGTTGGATGCATTTTATACATTTTAAAATGCAATTATGCATTTTCATCCTATTTCTATATAGACCGGGCTGTATCGTCACCCCTGCTAGCGAAATTATTCCGATCCGATTTTTTTGCACAAACTTACTCAAAAAGAGGTTCTTATGACATATCTACAGGATGCCGGGCCTGGTCGAAAAACTGTTTAAACAATTTTTTTTTACAAATTCACAAAAACAATTTTTCATTTCGAACCATTTTTTTGAGATAATTTTTGATCATTCTGAGCAAAAAAGTTTTCTGTCATTTTTCTCTAAAATTGATTGTTGTCGAGTTATACGCGATTAAACATTTGAAAAATGCGAAAATAGCTATTTTCAAGGCCTAATAACTCGATTAAAAATTATTATTATGAAATTCAAAAAGTGACTAAATCAAGTTTCAAACCCCTTCTTCAAGGTCCTGACACAGAATATGGAACAAGTTCTGTGGTCCTGAAGAGATTTTTGTCATTATTTTATTACAAAGCTGTTATTTTTAATTATTAACAATTAGTGCTAAAGTCCAGGATTTCTCGTCGCCCCCGTTAGTGAAATTATTCCGATTCGATTTTTTTTGCACACACTTACTCCATAAGAAGTCCTTATAACATATCCCCAGGGTACCGGGCGATGCCGTGGTCGAAAACTTGTTTAAACAATTTTTTTTATACAAATTCACAAAAATAATTTTTTCACTTCGATCAATTTTTTTTAGATAATTTGGGACATTCTGAGCAAAAAAGGTCTCTTGTGATTTTTCTCTAAAATTGATTGTTGTCGAGTTATACGCGATTTAAAATTTGAAAAATGCGAAAATGGCCATATAACTCGACAACAATCAATTTTAGAGAAAAATTACAAGAGGCCTTTTTTGCTAAGAATAACCCAAATTATCTAAAAAAAAAATCGTTCGCAATGAAAAAATTATTTTTGTGAACTTGTTTTAAAAATATTGTTTAAACAATTTATCGACCACGGCACCGCCCGGCACCCTGTGGATATGTTATAAGGACCTCTTTTTGAGTAAGTTTGTGCAAAAAGATCTAATCGAAATAGTTTCGCTAACGGGGGCGACGATACAGTTGGACTATAGCGCTAATTGTTAATAATTAAAAATAGCAGCTTTGTAATAAAATAATGACAAAAATCTCTCCAGGACCTTGAAGAAGGGGTTTAAAACTTGATTTGATCGCTTTTTGAATTTCATAATAATAATTTTTAATCGAGTTATTAAGACTTGAACATGGCCATTTTCGCATTTTTCAAATATTTAATCGCATATAACTCGACAACAATCAATTTTAGAGAAAAATGACAAGATACCTTTTTTGCTCAGAATGACCCAAGTTATCTAAAAAATATTGTTCGAAATGAAAAAACATTTTTGTGAATTTGTTTAAAAAAAAATGTTTAAACAATTTTTCGACCACGGCACCGCCCGGAAATCTGTGGATATGTTATAAGGACCTCTTTTTGAGTAAGTTTGTGCAAAAAAATCGAATCGGAATAATTTCGCTAGCAGGGGTAACGATACAGTCCGGTCTAATAGTAGACTTTTTTCCTTACATCATTCAATCATTCTGAACAAAATTCAAAAAGTTGTAAGTTTCTCGGTGCTGTGTTTAAAAATCGATTTATTCCGGTGCTTTTAGTGCTAAATATCCTGGTCTAATAAATATAATAAAATATTGACGACAGGCCTAATACACAAAATAAGTGATTCATTACTTCTATAAGTAACATATTTCTCAAGCTTAATCACCAGTACCTATGTCACAGTTTTTTTTGCCTATACGAATTGTTGTATAAACCTATATACTGAGCCTATGTATTACCTGATTGTGATATTATTTCAGTACAATCTTGATCATTGTCGGTGTCGGTGTTTAAGTTCGGTAGTAGGCACGGTTTCTGTCGGCAATTTAACGTGTTTTGTAGCCATTTAGTGCATTGTTTTTATTATAAAATAGTTATAAATTATTTATTTTATTGCTTAAACATTTAATAATATACATATTTCTTATATTATGCGGTATTTGTCGAAGCCGAAGATAATGAATTACCGTAAAGCTAATAAATAATATGTGCCATCCCTTTGTATGAAGTTCATGGACAGTTGCTGTTTCCGGTTTCAATAGTAACTCTTCAGGCTCATTGGTAAGTACTTAGAAATCAAGTTTTTTTACCTTCATTCTTCTTCTTCCTTCTTATATGTAGGCTGTAAAGCCTGTTTCTTCTTCAATATTAGCCTCCTAAATTGTTAAATTATCGCACCATTTTTTTCTTGGTCTGTCAATACTTCTTCGTCCATTTGGTGATTTATCTCGTGCTCTTCGTACTATCTCATCCTCTGCTATTCTACTAATGTGTTGATTCCGCTCCTGTTTCCGTTTTGTCACATATCCATTTATGTCTTATATTATGTCTTATTTCCTTGATATTCATCTAAGTATTTTCATCTCTGTTGTTTTTAGTAGTCGTCTCGTTTTAAATGTGTCAGGTCTTGTCTCCGCCGTGTATGTCAATAAAGGTCAAATTGCTTTACTTTATACCTACGTTCTTGCTTTTGCGTCTTGTCTTAGGTGTTTGTTCTTCCAGATTGAGATCCCGCCGCTTTACTTGCTTTTAAACTTTGTTGTCGTATTTCTTCTTCAACATCTTCGTAACTAGTTATATCTATTCCCAGATATCTAAACCTCACTTCCTGCTTTGTTATTTTCCCATCCATTTCGATTTTCAATCGTAGTGGGTATTTTAAATAGATGTTGCCATACATTTGTTTTTTTTTCTGCTGATATTTTCTGATAATAGTCTAAGAGCTAGAGCCGAAAAATCATCGTCATAAGTAATATGGAGTTTGGCATATGAAATGTGTCTATTGTATATTGATAATTATGACCCCTTTCAGGCTGACACCTCAGTGGATACAGGAAGTAGCAATAAGGGATGAAAGGGGAAAGTTAGTGTAGTCTTTAAAGGTTTTCACCTATTATTTTGTTAAACCTCCATCGATTTGCATGAAAATGGTGACTAGTTAGAACATACCTCAGGAAATAAAAATGATTTGGTGCCAACTTGCACTTTCATCCTGGGGGTGGATACCACCCCTTCTCGGGGGTGAAAACATTTTATTAAAAATAGCCCCACAAATCGAAAGAGGGACAAATTATAGGTAAAATTTGTTATATCATGTTATTAAAATAAATCAATAGTTTTTGAGTTATTAAAGATCAAAGATTTGTCTGTTTAAGAGCATATGCGTGAAGTTACGGATGATAAAAAGAACATATTAATTAATTGTATGTTGCTAAAATATTATTTTTATATCATTTCGATATTATAAATTTATTCGAATATGGCAAATGTACCCATTATTGGACACCCCCACTTTCTGGACATATTCAGTTTATAATGAAAAAAAAAAAAATCAATTAAATATCGAAATAATATAAAAATAATATTTTACTAACATAAAATCAATTAACATGTTTTTTTTTGGACAGATTGAGTAACATTCAAACAGTCAAACACATAAACCACATTTAATTGAATATTCTTAAAACTCTGTTTGAAATTATACAATTAGGATTAAATGTAACAATTGCTTGGATTAAGGGTCATTCGGGAATAAAAGGCAATGAAATAATTGACAATTTTGCTAAATCAGCTTATGTGATCGGAGAAAAAATAAACAAAAATTTAATTCCAGCTTGAGATATTGATACTTTTAGCAGACAAAAACTTAAAAAATAATTGGCAATTGCATTACAGAGAATGTAATACTGGCTCAAATTTTGCTCATTGTAACCCTAGGATATTCTCAAAAAGATGGTGCTACACAGAATATAACAGACATTTTATAAAGACCATTAATCGGCTGAGAGCCAATCATGCTCTTACGCCATCTTACATGCATAGAATCGGCTTGTCAGATACTCCCAATAATTATTGTACTTGTGGCAAAATCGGAGATCTAACACATGTCATATTAGAATGTTATTTAAACATAAATAACATAAACGACCTTTATAAGGAATTAAAAGATTTAAAATGTTTTTTCCCAATAAACCTTAATACATTAATATATACAAATGATATGGAAATTCTTCATCTCATTTATAAACATGTTAAATTATGTAAATACAAGTTGTAAACGTAATATGTAATAAATAGGCATAATTTGTTAATGTGGTTTGAAAAAATTAAAAAAAAATAATATATAAAAAAACACATAATAAAATAATAACAAAAAAAATAATAAATAAAAAAAAAGAAAAAAATAATAGAAACAAAAATAAAAAAGAATAGAAAAAAATAAGTAAAAAAGTGTTTCGCACAAATTAAAATATATATTAAAAAACACAGTAAAATAATTAAAAAAAAAACAAAATAAAAAAGCTACATAATGTACCAATGTATCTATAAAAATAATATTGTAGAATGTACTTATGTTATAAGAAATTTATGACTACGAATCTGCAATCAATCACAAACAAGTCTGGCTAATTGGCTCTGCCAAAGCCATTTTTAAAAAAAACATGTTTTTTTATCATCCGCAACTTCACGCATATGCTCTTAAATAGACAAATCGTTGATCTTTAATAACTCAAAAAGTATTGATTTATTTTAATAACATGATAAAACAAATTTTACTTAAAATTTGTCCCTCTATTGATTTGTGGGGTTATTTTTAATAAAATAGTTTTCACCCGCGGGAAGGGGTGGTATTCACCACCAGGATAAAAGTGTAAGTGGCACCAAATCAGTTTTGTTTCTTGAGGTATATCACCAATTTTCATGCAAATCGATGGAGGTTTAACAAAATAGGAGGTGAAAACCTTTAATGCCTGCACTAACTTTCCCCTTTCATCCCTTATTGCTACTTCCTGTATCCACTGAGGTGTCAGCCTGAAAGGGGTCATAATTGTCTATATACAATGGACATATTTCACAGGAAAAACTCTATATTACTTATGACGATGATTTTTCTGCTCTAGCTCTCCGTCTATAATCTTTGGAGATCGTCTTCTGTCTCAGCGATTAATTCGGCGTCGTCTGCTTAACATAATATTTGGATTTCTTTGTTCCCCATTCTGTAACCATGGCCTTTACGTACTGCTTGTATCACAAGGGCGGATCCAGGACCGATTTTCGGTGGGGACCATGAGCTTTTTGGGTGAAGAGTACCGGGGGACTGGGGAAATTTTTTTAAAAATTAGGGCTGAAATAGTTAGTTTTAAGGCACTTTTTACTCTCTTTTGAGTGCCATAAAGACATTCAGAACTTATCGTTATTAAAGTATTATTAAAGTCACTACCCATTCCTACACATTTCTTTGGACTTAAGTACAGTTTTTTCAACAAGTTTAATACTATTTTTCCCAAGGCTTCTCCTGTCAGGCGTTTTTCTTCCCCTCTTCCTTGATTTTCACTAAATATTTTCCTCATAAGCGTCAATGAACTTGACAAAGTCTTCACGAATGTTGTTATTGCGTATGTATCTCAAATTTAGAGAAAGCTGTTCCACGTGGCCGTTCCACGTCGGTCGTTTCGTCAAATATGACACAGTAATAATTTGAACTTTGGACCTGATTCATGATTTGTTCAATTATTCAATTATGTCTTCACCACAATATATACATGTTGGTCGGGACGTTGCTGTAGATAGGTGTTGTTTAAGAGTCGTCTCATCTCCTGAGGCGATTTTAATATTACTTAACAATTCCCTGAAATCCCTGTAGAAAATCCAGCCCAACCTGACGGCACTCCTTGTGGTATGATGTTTTTTCATGGATTTGTGTAGCTCCATCTGTGCCTATGAGTTTGGCTAAAGATATTTAAGATTTCGTGACAAGGTTTTGGGCTGTCATCCCTTTATTTTGACCACATTTTTCATTCTTCTTTTTTTTTCATTCTGTGAGTGTAGGTACAGACTATGGAAATTTATATCATTTTGATGGCTGCCAAGGTCGTTCTAACAATTGGCGTTTTGTAAAATTATCAACATTTTGATTTACAAAACATCTTAGGTATGTCATTCTCGAAGCTTCCGTTACTGCTTTTGTTCAATTCTAGTCCAGAACACATGTTTATCCCTGGTTTTGTACATTTATATGTGTTTGAAACTAAAAACATTTGAACTACAAATATTTAAATTTATATTTTTTTAAATTCTCGGAGGGCCATGGCCCCCATGGCCCCCTCCCTGGATCCGCCATTGTTGTATTATTTCGTCCATTATCCGCTTTGTACTGGTTTAAACTGCGTTAGTTTTCCATTTATCTTTGCCTGTATTCGATTATGAAAATAGATGTTTTCGATGGTTTGTATAATATTGATTGGTTTGTTTCTTCTATAAAGTAAATGTAAGACGTCTTCGGCTTGGATGCGATCCAAAGCCTTTGTTTGTTACCTTCATCTGTATCTATATTTTTATACATTTACTTTTCTATATTACCTAGTTTTATATTAAGCATTTAAGTATTTATTTATTAAGCTCAACAGTCTTATAAATTTTATTTAATTACACTTCAGTCTTTTTATATTATACACAGTGGCGTAGCTAGCATGGGTGACACCCGGGGCGGTAATCGACGGTGTCACCCCAAATCCTAAAAATAAAGATGTTAAAATCAACGAAAATCCGATAAACATATGTTTTGAATAATGAAAAAATTAAGAATTAAAATATCTTTTTTTCTAGCATTACTAGCTGAAAACTCTGAAATCACATTTTCTATATTTATGTTTTGTGTTGCTTCATGTTCAATAGTTAATCAACCTAGGTTATTTAGCCTTGTTTGCATCATTGTTGCTCGCAAGTAATTCTTGATTAATTTTAGCTTACTAAAACTTCTCTCGCATGAAGCAACCGATACACAAATGGTCATAAACAATTTTAATACGACCATTCAGTTTGGGAGGGATTCCATGAATTACCATTCCACAATGAGTTTTAAAAAGTCTACAGCTAACCACTTAGAGGCTGTAATATTCACGCTTTAGACCGCTTGTAAATGTTTTCTGGCCCTTGGTTTTTCTAGCAAGTGATCTGCTTCTGATACCTCTTCATGGTAAAAGTCACAAAATGTTGAACAGCTAATTTCAACTGTTCACTGTTCGTGTGTGTGTCTGCACAACCTGTAACAATGAAGCCACATCATGAATGGACTTTGAACTGGTTTCGAGTTAAACATTGAATAGGTCAAAACATTCCAACATATCCTTTTGAAGTTCGTCTCGAAGAGTGAGTCCTATATCGGTAGATATCTCAACAGCCATTCGTTTTTGACTTCGAATTCGTTTTTAGGTGGGAATGTCGTCATCCTCATGTATTTTCGTGACCAGATCTATTGCTTTATCTACATATTATAATATGACCACCGTTTTTCTTCAATATAAAGACGAAGTGCCCCTATTTCTCTTAGTAAATCATTCCAAAATAAACAATAACAAAGAAAAAATATGAAATTACACACAGCGGGCATAAGGTTATGTGCAGAATCTCTGGTGTCTAAATTTTCTTGTTGATGACATAATTCCTCAATTAAAGCAACATTATCAATATGTTTTGCCAATACTTTAACTGCAGCTTAGTGAGAACTCCAACGCGTTGTGGAAAGTCGTTTAACAGATGCTTTGCTGTCTTTAATAAGCACTTACAGCTAGTGGAAGCAGAAAAAAAAATTAAAAATTTCCTCTACAGTTCTGAAAAATGTTACACAAGCTGTATTTTAAGCAAAAGAGTGCTGACCACATAAATTAATTAAATGATCAATACATCCAATAATAGCTTGTATTATCTACTCCATGTAAGCCGCTCATACCAACTGCATTATCGTATTCCTGTGAACGGCACTTCATAATATCTAATCTAAACCATCAATCTCAAGCTTCTTGAGAATTTCGTTACATAGATCAACTGCTTTTTTCATTTTAGCGGAAAAATCCAAGAAATACCTCTTTGATCTCGACTTTTCTCGGTTTCGTGTGTTCACAAAATAATATCGAATTGTATTTTGATTGTAAAGTGAGTAAAGTTACAAATTATCAATTCATTCTTTTGTGATGGGGTCTCCCGGGTGTCACCCCTGAAAGGGTGACACCCGGGGCGGACCGCCCCCTCCGTCCCACCCTAGCTACGCCACTGATTATACACTCCTTTACCACCTTCCTCCATCTCCTTCTGTCCAATGCTAGTTCTTTCCAACTCTCAATGTTACTTTTCCTCAGGTCTTCGTACACACTCTCCTTCGATCTTTTTCTCGAGTTTCCTTCTCTTTTGTATTGTTCTTCGTGATAGTACCATTTTTGGCATTCTTTTACTTCCCATTCTCTCGATGAGTCCCAAATATGACATTCTCTGTACTTTGATCGTCGTCGTTATCATTGGCTCTTCCAATTCATACAGTTCTTCCAATTCTTATTGGTTCTTATTTTCACACCTCCATATATTGCTCTTTGCATTTTTTCTCCCATCTTTCTTAACGGTCTGTTTCTGACTTTTCAGCACCCATGTTTCTCACGCGTATGTTACTGTAGGTCTGATAACCGCTTTCTAAATTCTGATTTTTGTTTTTCTTGATACATTATTTGGATTTCATTAATTTTCGTAATGCTCCATACTTTTTATTTCCTTTAGCTATTCTTGCCTTTATCTCCCCTTCCTCATGACCTTTTTCATATATTTGACTCTTTTAAACGAATATGTTTTTTCTCCATCTATTTGTACTATGATGTTATTTTCTTTTTATTTTTGGATCTATCCCATTATAATATATTTTGTCTACTCTTCATTTATTTCAAGTCCCAATTTTTTGGCCTCTGTTATTATATTTTTCATTAGCTTTTGTAGTTCTTTTTTGCTTGTTGCTAATAGTGTCAGATTATCTGAAAATGCGATGCATTGGCGGCCGTTTATAAATATTATTTCTTGCATGTTTATTCTGCTTTTCCTGTTTATTCCTTCTAATGTCAGATATAATGCAGTTGTTGATGGGCCTTTTTGTCGTAATCATTATTTGGTTTCAAACTTTTTCGATGTATACCCTTTCCATGCTATTTCTCTTGTTGTGTTTTCTATTGTCATTTTTACCATTCTGACAATTTTAGTTGGTATCACCAATTCTTTCATCAGTTCGCATTTATGTAGCTTTTTTCAAAAAAATGTATGCAAAAGTTAATTACATTTAGTGCTCGATATCGGCCTTTCACTTTGTAAAATTCATACAGGGGCGTCATTTGAAATTTTGATTGGGGGGGGGGGGCAAACATTAAATATACAATATGCAAATATAATATATACAAACATAATGCAAATAAATAACTATAGTAATAAAATTGATGTATTTTTTGTAAATTTCAGTAATTTTCAAGGTCAGGTGTTTTCAGGGTCAGGCATTTGCCCCCCTGACCCTATTAAATGACGCCCCTGAATTCATATATTCGAGCATTCAGCCATTTCTTATTTTAAATGTTAATTAGTTAATATGTGTTTAGCTATTTTCTTTTTGGATTTCTAATAATACATATTACTAAAAGTGTTGTAGTCGTTTTTTTGCATTTATTTTGCTTGAGCGCTTCTTCACTTTAATGTTTTGTACTAAAACATATTAAATGCCCATAGAGTAAAATTAATGTTATTTTGTTTCTTTTGCAGTACAAATGGTACAATGTGGCCGGTGAGTAAGGGAATGAGTCAGGGGTTTTATATTACTAAAATAATATTGTATTTAATTTTACTTGAAAAATATTCCTTTTAAACACTATATTAAGTACATTAAGGTATGCACCAACTGGTACTTACTGGTACACCCAATAGTAGCCGACAAAAAGGTATCTCAACTGTTTAATTACAGTATGCATCATTTGATGCTTACTCCCAAAAGATTCAGTTGATCTAGCCTTCGCGTTTTTTTTTTGGGTTTTTTGCTTTGAAATTTCGTTTTTACCGATAAAAATCGAACGGGGTGCATGAACATGTAGAGCTCAGTTCATGACTGGCACCCTGTTTAAACCAAACGCTCTACATAAATGTTCCGAAAGACTTCCTTAGTTTTAAAACACAGATGTTCCTAACGTACAATAAATTGTACATAAACATGTTTTGACTTGTATACAGGGTTTCATTAATAATTGTCCATATAGTAACTGGAGAAACCTTAGCAGAGAATACGAATATTTAACCTAAAACACTTAAATAAAATGTGGTTTCTTACTGAGTTACAGGGTGTTTTATCTAAAAATTTAAAAATTATTTTTGCTCAGCATTTTAAAACTGTTCGACGTATCCTTTTCACACTTGGCAGAAAGTGCGACTACTATACACCCTACTAAATTATGATAAACAAACGTTTATAGCTACTACCAGAGGCGTATGACAGGGGATAGTGAATGGTTGACCCTTCTCAAATTCTACGCCACTGGAGGAATTACTATTTTAGTGCCATTTTTAGATTTTCCAATACTATCTACATAAATAATAAATATACTCTTCATTGGTAACGATAAAGTTATTATTCGAGATATTTGAAGTTAAGTATGAAACGGCACAGTTATTTTGATTAATTTAGGATATGATTCATATGATTAAAATTTAAAAATTATTTGTACCCAGTACTTTAAAACTATTTGGCGTATCCTTATCATACTTGGCAGAAAGTGTAGGCACTGTACACCCTACTAAATTAAGATAAATAAACGTTTCTAGCTATTACCAGAGGCGTACGACAGGGGATAGTGGCTGGTTGACCTTTCCCAAATTCTACGCAACTGACGAAATTGCTATTTTTGTGTAATTTTTTGATTTTCCAATATTTTTTATGTAAATGATATACTCTTCATTTGTAACGATAAAATGATTAGTTTTCGAGATATTTGAAATTAAAAATGAAGCGACACAATATATTAATCAAAATAACCGTGTCGTTTCATTTTTAACTTCAAAGATCTCGAAAACTAATGACTTTATCGTTACGAATGAAGAGTACCTTATTTTCATAGAACGTATTGAAGAATCCAAAAATTGAACTAAAATAGCAATGCCGCCAGTGGCGTAGAATTTGGAAAGGGTCAACTTTCCCCCGTCGTATGCCTCTGGTAATAGCCAGAAACGTTTGTTTAACATAATTTTATAAGGTGTACAGAACCTACACTTTGTTTAACGTAATTTAGTAGTTTGTACAGTACCTATACTTTCTGCCAAGTATGAAAAGGATACTTCGAATAGATTTAAAATGCTGAGCAAAAATATTTTTTAAATTTTTAGATAAAACACCCTCTAACTCAGTAAGCAACCACATTTTATTTAGGTGTTTTAGGTTAAATCTTTGTATTTTGTGCTAAAGTTTCTCCAGCTACTATATGGACAATTATTAATGAAACACCCTGTATATGTACGCATTCTTTCTCTTGGTAACAGTGTAAATACTTTCAGAAATTTATTCAGACTTACTGAAAGTATTTAGATTGTTACCAAGAGAGAGAATACGCTCATATAAACAAATTAAACATATTTAAGGTCGTAGACGCAAAATTTCGCGCCAATATGTTTTAATGCATATTTTTTTTGGAATTCTGGGAAAACTAATAAGTATTTTTGAAAAATTTTAACGCAGAGTGAAAGAGTACATATTACCGAGGATCGAAAGTACCCGAAAACTTCTATAATGTTTATTTTAATAAGTTACAGCGGTAAAAAAAGATAAAATTTAGTATAATAGTTAATTTCAAATATCTTATGCAAAAGAAAATTTTTGGTTATTCTAAGATACTTTCGGCCCTAGGTAATAATGTAATCCTTCATTCTGCGTTTAAATTTTTCAAAAATACTTATTAGTTTTCTCAGGAATCGAAAAAAAATGAGTGCATTTAACACATATTGGCGCGAAATTTTGCGCCTACGCCCTTAAGGTGTAAAATTTATTCTGTTAGGTACATTGGACTTCATGACTTTTTTATACTAAGCACCCTTTCAGACTAAGACACTAGTGTCTGACAGACGAGCCACTTTCAGTGTCTGGCTGATTTTAGTGGCTCAACAATGCTTTGCTGCAATTTAACACTGGTGGCGTACACCTGTGTCAGACACCAGAGTCTTAGTTTGAAAGGGTACTAATATACCTAAATATGATTATAAGAATTAATACTAAACTCAATCAGTCGAGAGTTATCAAGTAACTCTATGAGAATACGGTAACGTTATAAATAACATGTAACGTATACAGTAAAATAGCGTTACCGTATTCTCCTAGGGTTACTTGATAACTCTCTAGTGTCTCGGTTAGGTCGGATTGAACATTTCATTTGTGTGAGTATTTCTTTTGGCTATATTATCGTATCTACATCTTTCGAATGTCTTTCTTAAATAAGTTTGATCTTCTTTTCTTTTATATTTCTGCACTTTCAACGTCATGTTATACAATACTTCCTTCCATATTTTCCACTATATTTAACCATAAACGACTCTACTTGTTTTGATGTAATTAAAATTAAACATACATAGGTATTATATTTACTATCTTTCAGCGTTTTGATTGATATGTATTTTTAATTCCTTTCCGCCATATTAGATCCGTCATTTTGGTTAAAAAAAATTGAGATTCGTAATCAGCGATCCCAAAAACCCTTAGCGTACGGCTCCACGGGCGAGAAATTGACGCTAGCAGTAGCCGTAAAGCGAACTTAAGGTTCCGCCCAACGGAAGAGGAATAGCCGAACTGAACCGACTACAGGATTTGTGCGTAGTCGGTTCAGTTCGGCTATTCCTTATCCGTTTCGCGGAACCTTAAGTTCGTTTTACGGCTACTGCTAGCGTCAATTTCCCGCCCGTGGAGCCGTAGCCTTAAGTACGAAAGTAATACCGAAGTGTATGAATGATATACGCTTTTAAAAGTTCATGACCACGTTTTCGGCATTTGGAACCACAGTGCCTTATCACAAAAAGATTTAACCCTGCACTGGTCGCGCCTACTCTGTCAGACCCCATGTTTATTTCGTGTACTGTTTGTAAAATTTTAAAAAACACCAATTTTGGTTTATTGGGTTTTTTTTAAAGAGTATACTGATTCCAAATTTTTTAATAAACAGTAACAATAAACAGTAACAAACAATTTTCGTTGTTATTAAATATTTTTTTATTTTTATAAATATTTTATTTCCATTGTTCATTTTCATATATGGACCATCTAAAGGTCACACTGATGAGTTATTCTCAACATCGTGATTAAATTCTAGCAAATCCGTAAAACTATTGTAGAAGTTGATTTGTACTCCTGGGAAATAAGGCAAAAATATACCATGTTCAAGACACTTGACCAGCTAGGTACAAATGAGTTTTTTAAGTACCTACTATATATCTAATACATTAAAAATGCCCGTCACAGTTCGGACAAGAATTTTAGTTATTAAGAAATAAGGGTCAAAGATGGCAATTGTTCCGTTTAAATAGCTACAGGTAAAAATAGGGTAACTAAATATCTTATTTTGAATATCAATCTTTTAGTAGATGA
Source organism: Diabrotica virgifera virgifera (assembly GCF_917563875.1). NCBI lineage: Eukaryota > Metazoa > Arthropoda > Insecta > Coleoptera > Chrysomelidae > Diabrotica > Diabrotica virgifera. The sequence continues at coordinate 226,172,505 of NC_065448.1, forward strand.
GCAAATGTTTAAAATGGCAGTTTTTAAAAAAATTGGTCGGATCATTTGTTGCTTCGAAAATTGCAAAATAAGGCTAAAATTTCGAAAATAAAAATTTGCTATAACTCTTGCAAAAATGAACATACGACTTTGATTTTGCATGAAAAGTTGAGTCAAACAGTCCGTAAAATGCACAAAAAATGTCAAGATGATTTGTCAATTGGTTTAAATATTATTCAATTTGTTTATTCCAGAGAACTTTTATTTTGTAATGTTATTGCTCAGAAAATGATAATGATATAGCGATTTTGCGGGTACCACATGAAAGAAGAAGACTTATATTTTCAATATATTTAATTAAAAATAAACAAAGGTCATTTTTATGATCGAAAAAACATTTCACTAAAGTAGAGTTATTTTGGATAACTTTGTTAATATTAACTGTATACTACATTTACTTTGTTATTTGTAAAGCAGATATCCTTACTCAAATTATCACAAAAAAATTTCGCCTGGATCAATTAAGGTCAAAGTTAGCCAATTTGCCAGTTAGCCAAAGTTACTAAAATTTTTTATTTCATTAGTAGTTCCAAAATGACACAAAATTTAGGCATCGGATAAAAAAGTTTATTTGAAGAAAGTGTATTTTTTTGTTCTTCTTAATGGCGGTGCAGGCTCATTTTTTTAATATTGTATTTAATTACAGAGTAATTTTCACATATTAATATATTTTTCAAATTGGGCTCTGCACCGCCATTCTTTATTATATTACGAATACGTGTACCAAATATCTCGAAAAAAATATTCAAAATTACAGCCGCAATCTTGGAACGCGTTTTTACTACCTGTTGATCGCTACTGTTTCACCTTAAAACCTTAAGTTCATTTTCGCAAAAGTTATAACAAATTTTTTACTTTCGAAATTTTAGTTTTATTTTGAAATTTCCGAAGCAACAAATAATCGGACCAAAATTCAAAAACTGTCATTTTAAACCTTTGCCCATTTACTAAAAAAAGAATGTACCCAATAAAATATTTGATAACCCTATTTTTACCCGTAGCGATATAAACGAAAATATTGCCATTTTTGACCTTTATTTAAATCTAGTTAGTAACTAAATTTACTATGTATTTCTATTTAAATTCTAAACTATTTAAATCTAGTTAATAACTAAAACTTATTTTTGTATTTATAATGTATTAGGTATATAGTACCCAATAAACCCCTTGGCTGGTCAAGTGTCCCTACAAAAACCTCATTTCTCTAGACTATTGTCTTACCCCAATAGTTAACCATCATATAGTAAAAATTAAACTTGTTATTAATCCTTGAACGCTCCTTGTAAATTTTAGTGATACCTTCATCCTCAGACTCAAATATCTGTCTTTCTCGTACATGAATTCTCTTTATCAACTCTTGAACGCTTTTAGTACTCACAGCCTGGACTCGCATGAGCCCCATGGTGTAAGTCGAAGCTAGGACAGCTGATTTGGTAAAGTTGATCATGTCCAAATTTTTTTTTATCATGAGATATAACTCTATGTACTCTGTGGTGACGTAAAGAAATGCTATAAGAAATATAAACCAAGAGTAGATGTTGTAAATCTTTCTGTATAGCGGCTTCTGGTCAAAAACTAGAGGCCATACACCGAAGAATATGGTGTTGTAAATTGTCATCTTCATGTGTTCAATTTTTGGTACTGCCTGAAACAAAAGGTGCACTGTAGACAGCCAAGCAATGTGTTACAAAAAAATAAGACGGTTATAAAATTACAAGCTTATTATAAAATAAATAACCTTAAATACATTTACCCTAATAATGTGTTAGGTGTAATTTCTTTAGGAAGTTGCATGCACAATTTTTCAACATTGTTTCTTATTCTTTGCTTGGTTTCTTGCTTGTTCTTTGCTGATTCCTCTTGTCTCTAGGATTGAGGTTACATTATCATCCCATGTCTCTATTGGCCTGCCCCTTGGTCTCTTACTCTACATTTTAGCTTCCCATACTGTTTTAACGGGTCTTTCTTGATTCATTCTAACCATGTGTCCATACCATCTCAGTTGGGCCTCTTTAATTTTCTTAATAATTGGTTTGATCTTAAGATGTTCTCTAACTGCCTTATTTATAATCATGTCTAATCTGGTTACACCCATTATTCTTCTAAGAAACTTCATTTTTATGCTCTGTATTTTCAATCTTAATTTATCAGTAAGCGTCCAACTTTTACTACCAAACGTTAAAATCGGCACAAACACTGTCTTGTATATGGTCACTTTGGCTTTTTGGGATACTTCTACTTAAGCTACAAGCTTAACACTTATTAATAATATTTGGCTGATAGTCAGTCCATTTGTTCACGATTTTTGCTAGGGATTTTAAAGAACCGCTTGAATTGACATAAAATTTGGTCTACATCATCATCAATTGCCTTCCATGTTTGTCGGTCCTGTGCCATTAATTCCCATCGTCTCACTCCCATTTTCTCTAGATCTTCTTTGACTGCATCTTTCCACCTTTTTCTAGGCCGCCCTACAGACCTTCTTCCATCTGGCCTTTCCCAGAACACATTGTTTATAAGGCGATTGTCGTTACTGCGTATCACATGCCCTGCCCATCTAGGACATTAGTCTAAAATTTGGCATGTAGGTATCATAGCTAACATGTAAAAACAAAGTGATGTGCAGATATGTATTTTTGCCCTAGGGATGAGTACCACCCCTTCTCGTTGGTGAAAAAACATACGTTCAAAAGAGTCAGAAAATGGATAAATTTACTAGTTATAAGCAAATTTTGCTCTACAGAGTTTTTCAGTACTTTTTATGTGTTTGCGAATGAATATGTTGTTTGAATGAAAATAACTCAGAAAGTAAGTAACTTATTGAAAAATTTATTCTTAGCAAAAATATAGCTTATAAAAAAGTGGTGTGTATATGAAATCTGTAGTCCCAGTAGAAGCAGAGTTGTAGCTAATGAAAAGTTGGTCCTTATTCGTCCAATTCCAAATCGAATATTTCAATGTTAAATGACCAAGAAATGAAGCACTTTTCGACTCATTAAAACTTTTTAAAGTTTTTAAAAAAATCTTTATTTTTTTACAAAAGTTTCTAGCAACAAAAGTAAGCAAGTTACGCTCAATATACAATTCGTCCTTTTTTTTTGCAAAAAAAAAATCATGAAAATCACCCTTTAATTAAGTTACTTTATATATACTTCATAAGTTACTTTACTTATGTATGTATTATTTACACGATAGACAAGGCGAAAACGGCGGGTTCGTTGGAAAAAATATTCCCAGATTCCCAGAGATTTTTTTGCATAATCACATTCGTGAGACACCCCAGAATAAGGCTCAAGAAGTCGCCCACGCGAAAAGTGGTCCAATTTTTTTTTTAACAATTTTTTTAATCAAATTGCAAAAATCAATATTTTCGGCCCGCAGATTTTTTTTTAGATATTTCGGACCATTCCGGACAGAAAAGGTCTCCTATAATTTTTCTCTAAAGTTGATCGTGTTCGAGTTATAAGCAATTTAAAATTTGAAAAACGCGAAAATGGCCATTTTTAAGACTTAACAACTCGGTTAAAAATGATTATTATGAAAGTCAGAAAGTGACTAAATCAAATTTAAAGCCCCCCCTTCATGATCCTGAAGAAACTTGTGTGATTAATTTATTACTAAGCTGTTATTTTAAATTATTAATAATGAGTGGTAAGATCGTATTGACGCGGCTGTAAATGTGAGTGCGAGTGAGATGAGCTATTAGACTGCCCGAATGGCATCTCTTTCGCACTCATCATGGACGGCCGCCTAATACGTGCATGGTGCTCAATATTTTTACTTAAAAATAACAGCTTAGTAAAAAAAAATGATAAAAATTTCTTCAGGATCTTGTAGGGGGGCTTTAAACTTTGATTTAATTACTTTTTGACTTTCATAGAAATAACTTTTAACCGAGTTATTAAGCCTTGAAAATCGCCATTTTTCGTTTTTTTCAATTTTAAAATGCTTTTACCTCGAAAACGATTAACTTTAGAGAAAACTTATAAGAGACCTTTTTTATCCAGAATGGTCCAAAAAATCTAAAAAAAATTGTTCCGGCCAAAAATATTGATTCTTACAATTTGATAAAAAAATTGTTAAAAAAATTTGGACCACTTTTCACGTGGGCGACTTCTTGAATCTTATTCTGGAATGTCTCTCGAATGTGATTATGCAAAAAAATCTCATGGGAATATTTTCTCCAAAGAACCCGCCGTTTTCGCTTTGTCTATGATCTGTAAGTTTTACCGGTTGAAAGTGTTTATTTTTGAAAAAAATTGGTTTTAAAGTAATTTTTTTAATTTTGAAAAAATGCCAAGACTAGGGGATTTATAGTTTATATAACACTGGTTTAAAGTGTTCTGCGCTTTCCGGTTTCTATTTTCTAGCCGCGTCGATCTGTCAAATCTCCTGGTCGTAGATCCCTCTCAGACATTGCTTTTTGGATTCCACTTATCCAGGTAGTTTTCAGTCTGCCCCTTCTCCTTCTTTCCGGGGGTTGCCATTCAATTATCAGCTTTGGGAGTCGATGTTCCTCTATTCTTTGTACATGGCCATACCAAAAAAGTTATTTTTCCTGGATTTCTTCTATCATGTTTATTTTCCTATTCATAATACCTCGTACCCGTTCACTTGTTATGTGTGAGACTCTAGAGGCCCATCTTCTCCAGAAGTTCATTTCCAGTGCGAGCAACTTCTGTTCTGTTCGATTATTCAGTTGCCAGGATTTACATCCATACAGTACAAGCTTTTAAAGATGCTATTATATAGCTGTGTTTTCTTTTCTTTTGATATGGTCATTTTATATTAGAGTTTTCAAAGTTTTTCCATATAATCTGCTAAAGGTGATGGTTACAGTAATACAGCGATAGTTCTTGCAGTCTTCTTTATTATCCCTGGGATTTATAGTTTTTAAGTATTATTATGGAACCCTACACCATTGTATGGCAGAAGGTATATGATTATATAATATACAGGGTGTTTGGTAAAGAATGGGCCATAGCTTAACCTCAGGTTCTTGAGGTTAAAATAGGCCGACTTAAGCTAACTTACCTTAGCACAAAGTTTATAATAACCGAGATACGGGGTGTCAAAATTAAACTTTTTTTTTTATTTATTATTGAATATTTCCTGACAGGTATGACATACCAACATGAAATTTAGTATGTGGAGGTTTTTTGGGTCGAGAAAACTAAATTCCCTACCAAAAATGATATATTGCCCAGACGGCGCCACATACGTTTTTCAGCACTCATTTATTACGTTCAATTTTTTTTATCCCTCACTCTGCATAATTTTGACATTAAAATTTTTATTCTCCTATTAGTTTTACTTAAAAAAGGTATACTTCTTTCATCTCCCTGAACTCAACCGTTTTCGAGATAAACGCATTTTAAATCTGCGATACACCATCATTTTTAGCATAATATCATTGTAGTTACACCCGAAAAATAACTTAAAACCATAACATTATCCAAAAATGTATCGCAAATTTTTTCAAATGGAATTTGAGATGCAATGACATAAATTTGAGCAATGGCACAATTATTATTGTTTTAAGTTATTTTTCGGGTGTAACTACAATGATATTATGCTAAAAATGATGGTGTATCGCAGATTTAAAATGCGTTTATCTCGAAAACAGTTGAGTTCAGGGAGATGAAAGAAGTATACCTTTTTTAAGTAAAAACTAATAGGAGAATAAAAATTTTAATGTCAAAATTATACAGAGTGAGGGATAAAAAAAATTGAACGTAATAAATGAGTGCTGAAAGGCGTATGTGCCGCCCTCTGGGCAATACATAATTTTTGGCAGGGAATTTAGTTTTCTCGACCCAAAAAACCCATACATACCAAATTTCATGTTGTTATATCATACCTGTCAGGAAATATTCAATAATAAATAAAAAAAAGTTTAACTTTGACACCATGTATCTCGGTTATTTTAAACTTTGTACTAAGGTAAGTTAGCTTAAATCGGCCTATTTTAACCTCAGGAACCTGAGGTTAAGCTATGGCCCATTCTTTACCAAACACCCGGTATAAGTGTTATTTTGGTATTTTTAATTATTATATCTTCCAAACTAATGAGGGTATTTCTATTTCGGCCATTTGATATTCATTTTTACGTTTTGCTTCCATTGTGTTCATTATTCATTTCATTTTTCTATTATTTTATTTTCGGCGGTGAGTACGAGTATAAGGACACCAATGTTCTCGTATGTTGTCCTACCTCTCTATAGCATGTTTTACTTTAATTGTGTCTATGTATTTTCTTTCACCTTTTTAATTTATTGCTTTAGATATTGACTCTTTTTTTGCTTTAGTGTTCTTTTAGTTGTTGCTCTCTCTCACTCTCTCTGTTGAATTGCATACGTTTCTCGTCAGATGAGTCCGACAGATAATCCATTCTCCGTGTGTTTCTTTAAGGGCTTAAATAGTTTATTAAACTTACTAAATATATACACTAAGCATCAAAATTAACGCAACACCTTAAAAATGGGACATTTTTAATGTCTCGTATTTCCTAAACCTGTTGACCGATTTGAGTGATTTTTTAATATATTACAGCTTTATTCTTTAAGAATATCGATGTAATAATATTTTTGATAAAAAAGGTAAGTGTCATTGTATACCGGGTGTAAAAATAATATTGTGTTTTTTTCTCAAAGTTTGGAACACTCTGTGGAATATTCTAACGTATATAAAATATTGAAATTAAAACTCAACTATAGCCTTAGGCTTTCTTAACATTTTGTTGTTTTGCTATGATGGATAAAAGAAATGTTAATAATTAAAAATAAATTAAATAAATTAAAATATGTTAATTCATTTGCTTATGATGGATAATAAAAAAGTTAGGTACTTTATCAACTAGCAATGTTATTCATCAATACAGGTTATTTCTAAATAAGTGCGACAAACTTTAAGGGGTAATTCTGCATGAAAAAATAATGACCGTTTGTTTTATAAACATATCTCCGCAAATGCTTTGTTTCGGAAATACGGGATGTTGAATTTTTTCTTACAAACTGGCGATTTATTTATTGCTCTAAAACTGGTTGAGATATGCAAATGAAATTTGGTAGGTTTTAAGAGGTAGATATTGCACATTTTTGACATACAATTAGGAATTTTATATTCACCCTTGGCATCCATACGGGTATAAACATTTTAGATACATCCCGTATGCACGACAATGGTGAATATAAAATTCTTAATTATATGTCATAAATGGGCAATAACTACCTCTTAAAATCTACCAAATTTCATTTGCATATCTCATATCTCAACCAATTTTAGAGCAATAAATAAATCGTCAGTTTGTAAGAAAAAATTCAACATCCCGTATCTCAGAAACGAAGCATTTGTGGACATATGTTTATAAAGCAAACAGTCATAATTTTTTCATGCAGAATTGCCCCTTAAAGTTTGTCGCACTTATGTAGAAATACTCTGTATTGATGAATAACATGGCTAGATGTTAAAGTACCTAACTTTTTTAATATTCCACATAAGCGAACGAATCAAAAAGTAAAATGTTAAGAAAGCCTAAGGCTACAGTAAAGTTTTAATTTAAATATTTTATATGTGCTAGAATATTCCACAGGCTGTTCCAAACTTTGAGGAAAAAACATACTATCAGTGTTACACCCGGTATACAATGGCACTTACCTGTTTAGCAATAATATTATTACACTGATATTCTTGAAGAATAAAGATATGAAATACTAAAAAATCACTAAAATCGGACAACAGGTTTAGGAAATAAGTGATATCAAAAATGTCCCATTTTTAAGGTGGTGCGTTAATTTTGATGCTTAGTGTATTATTATCTGCCAATATATCACTAAACTTACCTTAGACAGCATTTTTGAAAAATATGACCACCTAATGGTCAGTAAGCAATCAAAGCAAATGATAAAGTAGAGTATCTTTTTTCATACGAAGATAAAATTCATCGATATAGTACGTCATAATAGAATTATTGAGTTTAATTTGCCTCATTACACCAATTTTACCTAATTTACCAAAGTCCATACGAATAATCGACGATTACCTATCTCTAAAAGTAAGTTATAATAAGTTTTCTTTATGAAAAACTACATACATTGAAAACTTGCTTTTGGGATTTTATTAATTATTAAGTATATTAATTTAAATTAAAAATTATTGTCTGAGCTTTTAGACCAGTGACATTAGGAGAGTAAAGAAATAAAAACTGAAAAACTCAAAAAAATCAATCATCAATCAATGATCTTTCTTAAAAAAAAGTAATAATAAGGTGTATTGTCTTTTTAGTCATGATCTATGGTACTACGCCATATGTTGCTATTGGTCGTATGATGGCTTTATATGTATATCGGGTGTCCACTTATATTTTCCCCCATTTTAACTGCCTATAACTTCTAAACGGCTCAAGATAGAAATATGCGGTTTTCGCTGAAATATTTTATTTTAGTAAGAGTTTTGTCTGAATGGATTGAGCTTTTCATATCGCTTTCAATTACGAAAAAAAAAATATGGCGGATTTTTGAAAAAAACTTTGTTGACTTTTTTTTAATGGAACACACAGTATATTTTTTTGTAAATTGAAAGAACGATCATTCACCTATCCAGCGATATAAAGTATTTTAAAATCGGTTGTTTTTTTATTTTATTATGGCTTTGGCTTAGCCAATTAGCCAGATTATTTCATTCATAGGAGATTCTGACCAATAGAAAGCTAGAGAAATAAAAATTAAACTGATAATTTTTGATAATTTCCCGTCGTGAAGTATATTACGTCAGATGCGATATTAAACTGTGTGCTTAATTGTACTAATTTGTACTTACATAAATAAATTACAATAAAATTATGGTTTTGAACAGTTTTATTCATGAGATAATCGCAACAAATTGCAATCGATCTCTTAAATTAATATAGACTTTTTGCCCTCGTGCTCGTGACACTTTGATATAATTTCACTCGCCTTCGGTTCGTGAAATTAAAACTGTCAAAGTGTCACTCGGGAAAAATTCAATAATTTTAGAGCTCTTGTGCAATTACTACTGACTATTTGTTTTTTGTATGGTATTACAATAACAATTAATTTAATCATCTAAGCCTACTTATAATCTAAATTTACAGTGTGTTATAATATTCATGGATACATTTTTCAATTTTGTGTGATATGTTTACAATTATTTTTAATTTTATTACCTAAGCCTATTTAAAATTTAAATTTACAGGACGTTACATATTTGTAAAGACATTTTAACGTCTGCTTATTATTTGAAAAAATAATTTCATTTAAATTAATAGGCAAAGGGCAATTTACATCAACTAACTCTTCATACATTATTTTAATATTTTGTCTGTACTGTCCACACTCCAATATGAGGTGCTGTAGATCTCCAATTCCACCACAGGCGCAATATGAGTTATCACTGATACCTATGCTGTGTTTGTATGCTGGGGTTAGTGCGTGATTTGATCTTATTATGAATGTTCTATTTAATGTTTTTATAAATAACCTATTTGACTCATTTTTAAACCATCTCTCATTGGGAATTAGTGGTTGGCAATTTCTAAAATTTCGGTTACGGGTAGAAGTATGTTGTTTATGTTTCGTTTAACCCAACAAATAATAATTGAACTGCCCGAGGAAGTACATAATATCATAATATAGGCTCTTAATTTCTATCTCAATGTGGTTTAGGTTTTTTGTCGATTGGATAGAAGTGATTTTGTCCACAATGCTTCTACAATCGGTGAAAATGATATAACTGTCCATACCAATAGAGGCTATATATTTTAACGCAAGTAATAAAGCTGATAATTTGGCAGTATATATTAAAGCTTCATTGGGCAATCGGCATGATTCTTTGTATTCAGAATTCCAGTGATATTGCACATCCGGTTTTATTTTGAATTTTGGAGCCGTCAGTAAAAATATATTGAAACATAGGCCACCTGTCTTTAATTATTTTGTTGATAATAAAAAATTTTGTTGATAATAAAATCGGTTGTTAAATGACTGAGTAATTAATTTTTAAAATGAGAGGTGCAACGTGGATATCGCATAACTAAATAACATAACTAAGCAAATTGATATTTTGTTATGTGATCTCCACATTGCATCTCTCATTTTAAACATTAATTGCTCAGTCATTTGACAACCGATTTTAAAAAACTTTATATCGCTGGATAGGTAAATGACCGTTCTTTCAATTTACAAAAAAATATACTGGGTGTTTCATTAAAAAAAGTCAACAACGTCTTTTTCTCAAAAATCCGCCATTTTTTATTTAACAGAGATACAGTAGGAAAAATGAAAGAATACCCATGAACGAACATATAAAACACGCTGTATGTTCCTGTCACCGTGTCATACAAAAAATTGGCCAGCGCAAGTACATGTAATAATTATTATTACATTTACTTGCACTGGGCAATTTTCTTTGTGACACGGTGACAGGAAAATACAGCGCGTTTTATATGTTCGTTCATGGGTATTCTTTCATTTTTCCGACTGTATAAAAAATTTGGACATCTTGGGTATTAGTGCACCCTACTATACAGATTTACACACCACAGGTGTCTGTGTAGATTTTGGTTTGGCATTGGATCCGACCATCACTTGTAACACCGTTGCCGTATCCTCTATTTTTTCATACTATCACGTTACAATTTTTTCTGATATTAGGTGTACACAAGCGGGACACCCTCAAAAAGGGCTTAGTTTTCGAGATACTGACCACGGAGGGGTGAATGGCTAATTTTATTCATACTTTATATTTTCGAGGGTGCTGAAAACGAAAATGAGGTTTATTTTGAATTTTATGTGGGGGAACATTGTCAAAATCGCAATTTTAACCCAAAAATAAAAAAAAAAAATGAAATCACGTTTTTTGCGTTTACCTCGCTACAACTCTGTTCCATTTTAATATTTTTTCCGAAATTTTTACAGTATATAGCTCTAACATTTCTGAAGACAAAATTTGTCTTCAGAACATCTGTACATTTAATGTATCTGCTTCAAGTTTTTATTCTTATCATGATTAAGGTTATGAATTTTTCAAAGAAAAAGGTGCGGATTTGTGCATTGCGAAGTTTAATCGCAAAAGTTGTGTGACGAAGCTTAAAATTTAGCTTCTTAATCACGTTTATTTCAAAGTAGAAAGTACAAAGAAGTTTTCTGGAAAGTTTTAGATCAAAATATTTTATAGAAAAATAAAATAGTGCAACTTTTAATGTCGATATTATAAATCCCCAATATAACGCTTATTTTTTGAGGGACAAACAATCTACAGTCGGAAAAATGAAAGAATACCCATGAACGAACATATAAAACACGCTGTATTTTCCTGTCACCGTGTCACAAAGAAAATTATCCAGTGGAAGTACATGTAACAATAATTATTACATGTACTTGCGCTGGCCAATTTTTTGTGTGACACGGTGACAGGAAAATACAGCGTGTTTTATATGTTCGTTCATGGGTATTCTTTCATTTTTCCGACTGTAGGTCTAATTTCTCACCTTTAGTACTATCCTTGGATTATAAGCTTTCATTTGACACCTCATTTGTCATTCTACCTAGTATAATGACGAAGAGGTAAAGGTTCTTATTCTATTATTCTTGTAGGTACATTTAACATTGATTGAAATTAAGAAAGAAATGGCATGGCAACACTGTGACGCACAAACATAAGATTCAGCTGTGCGTTACATAGGGTGCAGTAATATCCAAGATGTCCAAAAATTTAATCCATTCAAACAAAACTTTTACTAAAATAAAACATTTCAGCGAAAACCGCATATTTCTATCTTGAGCCGTTTAGAAGTTATAGGCAGTTAAAATGTGGGAAAATATAAGTGGGCACCCGGTATTTTAAACTTTACTTCCCTATGGATGTCTTTGGATCCAAGCACTTGCGACAGAGAGAAGTATGCTTTGTTAGCAAACATTATCCGTTTCCGCATTTCCTCCTCCTCGCTGCCATACTCAGTTATCTGTATACCCAGGTATGTGAGTTGCTCTACTACTTCTATGTTAGATAGTCTAGTCGCAACATAGGGGGCCCCGTGGGCACTTTTAGTTCGACGCGATTTGATGGTGGTATTATAGGTTTTTTGGGTCGCTGAATCCAATGGAAGTGGTCTGGAAGCCCAAATGTGGTGCGTTTAATTGTTATTAACAAATTATGGTAAAATTAGGTGTTTTGCAGGAATTATTAGAAGCCCTGTAAATAAATTGGTAGTAGTGTTAAGATCTTTTCTGGTGTAATTTTGGTCGCTGAATCGAATGCGACTGGTCGTGATTACTCAAAATGTGTTCTTATTTTGTTAATAACAAAATAATTGTTTATTCACCGAAAAGCTCGAAATGCGCAATCTACAGCAAGTTTGTAGTCGTTTTCATAGTATTTTTATACGTTAAATCGTTTGTCACTAGCCGTGATAGCTTAAACCACGTTCCGACTTTGTTATTAAGGTCATTCAGTAGCGATCAACAGGTAGCAAAAACGCGTTCCAAGATTGCGGCTGTAATTTTGAATATTTTTTCGAGATATTTGGCACACGTATTCGTAATATAATAAAAAATGGCGGTACAGAGCCCAATTTGAAAAATATATTAATATGTGGAAATTACTCTGTAATTAAATACAATATTAAAAAAAACGAACCTGTACCGCCATTAAGAAGAACAAAAAAATACACTTTCTTCAAATAAATTTTTTTATCCGATGCCTAGATTTTGTGTCATTTTGGAACTACTAAAATTTTTTATTTCATTAGTAGTTCCAAAATGACACAAAATCTAGGCATCGGATAAAAAAGTTTATTTGAAGAAAATGTATTTTTTTTGTTCTTCTTAATGGAGGTACAGGCACGTTTTTTTAATATTGTATTTAATTACAGAGTAATTTCCACATATTAATATATTTTTAAAATTGGGCTCTGTACCGCCATTCTTTATTAAATTACGAATACGTGTGCCAAATATCTTGAAAAAATATTCAAAATTATAGCCGCAATCTTGGAACGCGTTTTCGCTACTTGTTGATCGCTACTGTTTCTTCTTAATAAATTATTGCAAAAATAACGGTTCCTAGTACGTTTACTCACGGTTTTTGCTCTAAATTTTAAAAAACCAATTGGAATGACCTGAAATTTGGCATACACGTAGCTAACATATCAAACAAAATAAGTGATATTGTGCCGATGTGTGCTTTTACCCTGGGGGTAAGTTTCACCCCGTTTCGTGGGTGAAAAAAGAAACCTTTAAAATAAGTGCGGAATTGGATAAACTGATTTAATTCTAAGCAACTTTTGTTCTATACAGTTTTTTCACTAAGTCAATACTTTTCGAGTTATTTGCGAGTAAATATGTTCATTTTTCAACAGAAAACCAAATAACTAGAAAAGTATTGACTTAGTGAAAAAACTGTATAGAACAAAAGTTGCTTAGAATTAATCAGTTTATCCACTTCCGGACTTATTTTAAGGGTTTCTTTTTTCACCCCCCGAAAAGGGGTGAAACTCATCCCCAGGGTAAAAGCAGATATCGGCACAATATCACTTGTTTTGTTTGACATGTTAGCTACGTGCATGCCAAATTTCATGTCAATCCAAGTGGTTTTTTAAAATTTAGAGCAAAAACTGTGAGTGAACGTACTATAAACCGTTATTTTTGCATTAATTTATTAATAACAAAGTCGGAACGTGGTTTAAGCTATCACGACTAGTGGCAATCGATTTAGCTTATAAAAATACTATGAAAAAGACTACAAATTTGCTGTAGATAGCGCATTTCGAGCTTTTCGGCGAATAAACAATTATTTTGTTATTAACAAAATAAGAACATATTTTGAGTAATCGCCACTAGTCGCATTCGATTTAGCGACCAAAAATACACCAGAAAAGATCTTAACACTGTCAATTCATTTACAGGGCTTCTAATAATTCCTGCAAAACACCTAATTTTACCATAATTTGTTAATAACAATTAAGCGCACCACATTTGTGCTTCGAGACCAATTCCATTGGATTCAGCGACCCAAAAAACCTATAATACCATCATCAAATCGCAGCGAACTAAAAGTGCCCACGGGACCCCCTATGTTGCGACTAGACTAAGCGTCGTGTATTGTTAAATTCTGCAAGTTTCGTTGGTTCCTTGCTTGTATTAATAGGCCAGGGTAATAAGGTTTTTTCCATGACACTTGAACAGCCAGGGTACTGAAGCGTTTTTTCGACAGGTAATACCTATAAGAGCAAATTGTAACTATTTCCTGCGTAGGATCTGGCGGCCATTTTGATTTATAAACAATTAAGTGTCAAAAAATGGCATTTTTTACTTTTTTTTCAAATCAATGGAAAACGGGAAACTCATGGTTTTTTTAGTACAAATATCTTCGAGATTTTGCAAAAAACTTTAAAATGACGTATTACAAAGTTTGATATACTCATTTATTGTTAATATAATTGCGAAAAAAGGTCGGAATTGCAAAAAAAAATATTTTTGCAATAACTGTTGTAAAAATTAGTGTACAGCTTTGAAATTTTTGTCAAATAAGGGTTCTTTGATGCTTAATATGTGATAAAAATTTCAAAGCGATTCATTTAATTGTTTAAATTTTATTCAAATTGTTTATCCCAGAGAGCATTTTTTGCAATAACATAAGTGAGAAGAAAATGACGTTAGAATCACTCCACAGGTCTCAAATGAAAGAGCATGAGCTATATTTTCAACTTGGTTTAAAAAAAGTAAATAAAAAATGCATTTATTAGTAATAAATAATTATGCAAAAGTATCTTAAATCTTTCCTTATAAACTTTTTATTTTGTTATATAAGAAATTATACATATTTATTACAATTTTTTATCAATTATGATATAGATAACATTACTTGGTAGTTGTGCACTTAAAACAGGGTAAAAATGTTAATTTTTTTGGAAAAAGTTATTCAAAAAGTTTATAAAGAAAAATTGACGATATTTTGCATAATTATTTATTACTAATAAATGCATTTTTATTTACTTTTTTAAACCATGTTGAAAATGTAGCTCATTCTCTTTCATTTGACACCTGTGGAATGGGTTCTAAGGGTATTTTTTTCTGACTTATGTTATTGCAAAAAAATGCTCTCTGGGATAAACAAATTTGAATTAAATTTAGACAATTGAATGAATCGCTTTGAAATTTTTTATTACATATTAAGCACCAAAGAATCCTTATTTGACAAAAATTTGAAAGCTGTACACTAATTTTTACAATAGATATTGAGAAAATATATTTTTTTTGCAATTCCGACCTTTTTTCGCAATTATATTAACAATAAATGAGTATATCAAACTTTGTAATACGTCATTTTAAATCTTTTTCCATAATCTCGAAGATATTTGTACTAAAAAAATTATAAGTTTTACTGTTTTCCGTTGATTTGAAAAAAAGGGGAAAATGCCATTTTTTGAGAGTTAATTGTTTATAAATAAAAATGGCCGCCAGATCCTACGCAGGAAATAGTTATAATTTATTCCTATAGGTATTACCTGTCGAAAAAACGCTTCAGTGCCCTGGCTGCTGAAGTGTCACGAACAGGGCATATTTTTGTCTTATTACCCTGGCCTATAAGGCTTTAGTTTTATCTACGGTGACGACCAGCCCTATTTCTTTCGCATTTTATTTAAACTCCACATATAGTTCTGTGATGTCTTTTGCGGTTTTTCCCATCAAGCTTACAGCATCTGCATACATTACAATCTGCTTATTCTTATTAAACAGTAAATTTTTTGGGATTACGGACAATATTCTTATGATGTATTCCACAATATTACACATAGTCGGTGCCAGTCCATCTCCCTGTTTTCATCCTTTAGATATCTGAAAGAGATCTGTCAATTCATTTTGGACTCGTACTTGCGTTTCTGTGTGAGCCATGGTGACTTGAACTAACTTTACCAATTTCCTTGATATACCAAATTATTGCATAATTACATTCATTTAATTTCTATGTATGTTGTTATACAGGGTGTCCAAAAACTCTACCGACAAACGAATACAGGAGATTCTCATATAATTTTATGACATTTTAACCCAATTCATCTAGTCCCAAAATGCTTCCTAAGGGAGCTAGAGCTCTTTGAAGATGGCGTCTTGTAATTCGTTTTTCTTAAATACCTCCAGAACGCTTATATTTAAAAAAACAAAAATAAGTACGCATATTTATCTTCCAGAGATAAATCGATTTCATCCATTGTGAATTTCTAGTACCGGTCATAATTGTCCGTTTTGGGTAGAGCAACGGATATTTTATCGCAAACTTTTTTGTCTTTAACTTTTAAGCATTGTTGATACTGGATTATTAAATTGTGAGGCATTCTAGTGCTAAAAGGTACTCTTGATTTAAGTCGATAGAACACACTGTTTTTTAGAAAAATCGATTTGAAAATTTTTCGTTTTTTGAATTTGAAAAAAAATTGAAAAACACTTTAAAAAAATGGTGTACTAAAGTCAAAAATTCTTAAAAATTAAAGACAAAAAAGTTATGCGATAAAATACCCGTTGACCTACCCAAAACGGACGCATATGACCGTTACTAGAAATTCGCAATTATTAATGAAATCGATTCATCTCTGGAATATAAATAAACGTACCAGTTTTCGTTTTTCTAAATGGTCTTTTTTTGCAATTTTTTTGAAAATTAAAAAAACGAAAAATTTTCAAATTGTTTTTTCTAGAAAACGGTGTGTCCTACCGACTTAAAGCAAGAGTACCTTTTAGTACTAGAATACCTCACAATTTAATAATACAGTGTCAAAAATGCTTAAAACTTATAGACATAAACGTTATGCGATAAAATAATTGTTGCCCTACCCAAACCGGACGCCTATGACCGGTACTAAAAATTCACAATAATGTAATCGATTTATCTCTGGAAGATAACTATGCGTACCAATTTTCATTTTTCTAAATAAAAGCGTTCTGGAGTTATTTAAGAAAAACTAATTATAAGACGCCATCTTCAAAGAGCTCTAGCTCCCTTAGGAAGCATTTTCGGACTAGATGAACTTAGTCAGATGAATTGGGTTAAACTGTCTTAAATTTATCTGAGGAATCTTCTGTCTTCGTTTGTCGGTAGAGTTTCTGGACACCCTGTATACTTGTCGAAAATCTACAAAGATTTGGTAGGTATCTACATATTTATGTCGTGCTCCCACGCTTTCGCCACTTTAGCTAATATTTGTTTTACGTTGAATAGCTGGTCAATAGTATTCAATGGTAGTGGTCAATGGTATTCTCCTATGATTTGTTCTATGAAGTGGCTGAATCTAGGGTTTATGATCCACTTAAACATCTTATAACTCACAAATAGTAAGGATATGCCTCTATAATTTTTGTAGCTGAGTTTGTCTCTCTTCTTGTGGATTGGGCATATAATTGCTCTTTTCTAGTCTCCTGGAATTTCTTCTATGCAGAGCCGTGCGGTACATTTTTTCAATATGTTGCAAGTCTTCGAAATGCCGCCCCTTAAGTATTATTGAAACTAAACTTTTATTTTTATTAAATGAAGCGACACAAAATGAACGAAAACTTTTATTTTAAAAACAAAACATACCTTAAAATAAATGAAATATGTATTAACATTTTGATTTTAATTTTTGGCAAACTGTCAATCCGATTGGTGTTGTAGTTTAAAGTAGCAGCTAGTGAGGACTCTTGAAATGAGTGCTAAATTTTTCAGTTTTGTTTGTCATATGGAGCTTCGTAAATAGTTTTTATCAATTTTTAATTTTGAAAAACTCCTTTCTCACTAGCTACCGAGACACGCAGTGTTAATAAAATTCTTAGTGATACAACTACATTTGGGTATAAAGAAATTAGGGCATTTTGGTACAAACAGTTCAAAAACTCAAAACCTTAAAAGATAGGTGTCATGGAGTATCATTTGAGATATATCACGCAATTCTTCTTGATCATTTGAATCTACAGGGTGTCCCGGAAAATAGTGCGTTCCTTGAAGGTATAGGTAGAAGGCACCATGTAGAACAAAAAACTCTTATAACATTTTTTTCTAAATGCAACCGTTTGACCAAAAAATTAAAATGTATTTTGGTATGTAAATTTAAATCTGACAACTATGTGCGGTACGCAAATTTAAGCATAGACAGTCCCATCTAAATAGATAGAAGATACTAAGATACATAGTAAACAGATAGTTTTAAAGAATCCTGTTTAGTGTTTAGTGTCAATGCGAAAATGTTTTCGAATAGTGAGTGTATTACCTATTATGTTATTACCTATGAATGGTGTTTGTGAAAGGTTACTTGAAACATCTATTCGGTATAATAATTATTTTCAAGTAAGTACAACTTAGTTATTTCAGTTCACAAGTAAACAAATTACTGAGACATTATCTGGTGTATTTAAGTTCCACTGTAAACTATTAAAACTATGTAATTCAGTTAAAGCCCTCAGCAGTACTCAGCATTCAACCCATTTAAACCTTACTAAATACATAATACTAGTTTAGTTAAAAGACGTGTTTTTATGTTAAAAGATGTGTAATTCGTTTAAAATTATGCAATAGGTATTTCAATACATTTCAAAAGAAAATAATTTTAGTAAACAAATCGTAAATACATAAGTATTACCTACTATTAGGTTGGATTATTTTAAATACTGTTAATCACAATCACAAACGAGTTTTTATTATGTTATTATTCCGTAGTGCGTTCGATGTTGCCAGTTTATTAAAATTTCCAAACATTAAAATACAGGTATATGGAAAACAATGTTAACTTTTTTTTGGAAACGGCTAACTTTAGAAAAAAATGGTATAGGACTTTTTTGTTCCAAATTGTGTATTCTCTCCATACCTTAAAGGAACGCACTATTTTCCGGGACACCCTGTATAGCCAATTCTTATACTTTTTCTATTGAAAGCATTGAATGAAGATTCATACAATATTTTTCTAGTGTTTTATCATCTATTTCCATCCATTTAAAAATGTCATATAAAAATTTATAGAAGCGAAAATCGGCCAATCAAAGAATTAATAGCAATGTCTAAAATATAGATAAAACCATTTATTTTAAATTTATCTTCCTCTGTTAAGAACCCATCTACAGATTGTTCGTAATCAGATTGCCGCCTTTTCCTTGTGGCTCGAATTTTATTTTCAGCTGGAAATTCTGAACTTATATCACGATTTTCTGTAATTTCATTAGCAGTAATTTTCATGTGGTCATAGCCAGATTGTCTGTAACTTTTCATTTTTTCTGTAGTTGCTGACAACATTTTTACACAATCTGATAAATTTTTAGTTACATGTTGCAACATCTTTATACTATACCGCTTTTCCATAACTTTTCCAAATTTGTCAAAATAAGTCCTGTTAAATCTTCACCGGTTGAATCACTAGCTTTAAAACATTCAGTAAAAAATTCCTCGATAATTTATTCTGCCTAGAATTAAAAGCGACAAATCTTATCGTCAATGAGAGCTGTTTTATATGACTTACGTCTGGGGTACAATCGGCGATTATCGAAAAATATTTAGCGATTTTTGCTATCTCGAAAATTTTGTTTAAGAGGAAACAGTAGCGATCAACAGGTGGCAAAAACGCGTTTCAAGATTGCGGCTGTAATGTTGATTATTTTTTCGAGATATTTGGCACACGTATTCGTAATATAATAAACAATGGCGGTACAGAGCCCAATTTGAAAAATACATAATATGTGGAAATTACTCTGTAATTAAATACAATATTAAAAAAACGAGCCTGTACCGCCATTAAGAAGAACAAAAAAATAAACTTTCTTCAAATAAACATTTTGGAACTACTAAAATTTTTTATTTCATTAGTAGTTCCAAAATGACACAAAATCTAGGCATCGGATAAAAAAGTTTATTTGAAGAAAGTGTATTTTTTTGTTCTTCTTAATGGCGGTACAGGCTCGTTTTTTTAATATTGTAATTAATTACAGAGTAATTTCCACATATTAATATATTTTTCAAATTGGGCTCTGTACCGCCATTCTTTATTATATTACGAATACGTGTGCCAAATATCTCGAAAAAATATTCAAAATTACAGCCGCAATCTTGGAACGCGTTTTCGCTACCTGTTGATCGCTACTGTTTCACCTTAAAGAACATTACCCAATAAACTTATAAATTCATCTTGCCTACTGGTGCTTAAATAAGTCACAAACCACTTATCAGACTCTCGTTAAACTCTCCTGATATGTTCTTCCATTACTGGATCAAACTCAGAGAGCAATTGTACTAACTTTAAAAGGTTTCCATTAAAATTTTTTATTTCATTAGTAGTTCCAAAATGACACAAAATCTAGGCATCGGATAAAAAAGTTTATTTGAAGAAAGTGTATTTTTTTGTTCTTCTTAATGGCGGTACAGGCTCGTTTTTTTAATATTGTATTTAATTACAGAGTAATTTCCACATATTAATATATTTTTCAAATTAGGCTCTGTACCGCCATTCTTTATTATATTACGAATACGTGTGCCAAATATCTCGAAAAAATATTCAAAATTACAGCCGCAATCTTGGAACGCGTTTTCGCTACCTGTTGATCGCTACTGTTTCACCTTAAAGAACATTACCCAATAAACTTATCAATTCATCTTGCCTACTGGTGCTTAAATAAGTCACAAACCACTTATCAGACTCTCGTTAAACTCTCCTGATATGTTCTTCCAGTACTGGATCAAACTCAGAGAGCAATTGTACTAACTTTAAAAGGTTTCCATTATTAGGTTAAAACAAATGATCAGTTGTTCTCCGAAAAGCTAAACATTGTGAGGCCAAAAGTCTAATTATTCTTTTCACAACTTTTCCCCAATCTTGAATTATCCATTATTACATTAGATTTTACTGATTCTGCAGCCCCCCTTGTGATGCCGCCTGATGCGACTGCCTCACCGCATCATAGCACGGCACAGCCCTGCTTCTATGTTCCATATATTTGTTATTAGTTTATGAAATCTATCTATCGGTTTGTGTTCTCCAATTTTGAGAATTTCAGCTGGTATGTCGTCAATCCCCAATCCCTGGGCTTTATTATTCTTCAGTGCTTTAATAACATCCATCCTGTCTTGTGGGTGGGTTATTTAGTTCATTATTTTGCTTCTGATCCGCTATCTCGATATCAGGTTTTATATAGGCTGTGTTTGTTTGTACTTGCTCTGTTAGCAGACCCTCAGAATAATTTTTACAACCTACTTTTACTTTATATTCGGGCACATACTTTATTCGGGATATGTAATCTTTATTTCTAATTATTTGTGGTCTGTGATGAAAAGCATAAAAGACACCAAAATTGAATATGGAGAGGAAAAATGAGGGATATAAAAATGTATATAAATAAAAAACTTGTTATTTGTTCTTTTACTATATTATTATCTACACGTGCAGTGACATGAAAAACAATAAACTATTATGATTACTTAATTTATAGATATCAGATAGTGTAATGTGCAGTTTGTGTGTGTTGAGTAAATATCTTGTTACTTAGTAAAGTCGATTTCATTGTCCTTACAAAGAGACGCTAATTGTATCCGAACTTATGCGGTCCCTCCGGTACTAACACCGGAGAAAAAAAATATTCTTGCGTCTATTTTTGCCATACAAACGTCATAAACGAATATGCTGACTTGAGTATCTGCAAAAAAGAAATAATTTTAAGTTTGAATTGTATCTATTATTTCTTGTTCTATTGGTCTGTCAGGGATACTTTCTAGACCAGGGCATTTAGCTCTAAAACACGGGAATAAATCGATTTTTAAATACAGTACCTAGAGACTTACAACTTTTTGCATTGTGTTCAGGGGTCGTATTTTCGAATTAAATAGAATATTTTCGCATACGTGTTAACTCGAATGAAAAATTTCGTATACGAACGTGAATGTGTATTTTTGAACGTCCTTCGAAATGTTATACGTATACGAGCAGAATTTGCACTGGCAACACTGCAAATTCGAATAACATTGAACTTATTTGTCATCTGAAGAGTCACAATGTTGCCATATTTGTTTCGTCTCTTTCTTGTATAACAAGAATGTCTTAACTGGGGTATAATGTATAAGAATAAGATTGTATAAGAACGTTTAATGTATAAATATAACGACTTATAGTCTGAACAAATTATAAAAAAGGGCTATTTTTGGGAGAAAAGTTGTTTAGAAGTTATTTTAAGTGTAATCGAATATTAAGATTGCATAGGTATATTAGTAATATCAATTTGCAAAGTCCGCAGAAAGTGTGCCATTTTGTTTAATATTATTTTTATATCCAGTATTTACACTGATACTTTACTATTTACTTTTCAAAACTTTACTTCAAAGCGATTTTTTAAATGCACCTTTATGTAATGTGATAGTATGAAAAAATTGAGGATATGGCAACGGTGTCATATGTCAAGTTTGGAGCTTAGATCCAATGCTAAAATGCGTACATAAAGTTAGGTTAGGTTATATTTTCAAGGCATAATCGTACAACATGTCCTTTCTTTCTATTAAAGAATTATTTAAACCAGCCATTGAAAATAAATTTCAATGTAAAAATATTGTAGACAACAACACAATTAACACTATCAGCTAAAACTATCATGACAGCTGAAATGACCTTGAAATGAAACAATAATTCGTATACGAGCATCACGATTCGAATGTTCATACCCATTCGAGTCGCCGTATACGAAAAAATTCGTACACGAAGTATTCGAAAATACAAGACACCGTATTTCAAGCGAAATTCTTCTAATTTCGTATGCGAAATATGCTCGAATGAATTCGAAAATAGGACCCCAGGATCATGTCAGGAAAAAGGTCTACTATATAAAAATGGGTGAAAGTGCATAAAATACTATTATGCTCTGTATTTTCTCTCTGTTATGAGATTGATCAGCATCTTATTAATTCGATTAATTAATTAATTATTTTAATCGCTACTCATGAAAACAAAACCAAAATTTAATAAAACTTTCCAATAAAAAAATATTCTCAGGGCTAATTGATTTTAATGTATTACCTTTAATTTGTGGCTTCTAGTATTTCTCGTTGCTTACTTTATCCAGGACAAAACAAGGAAAATAAATATACTCAAAACTATTATTTATTTATATACTATACCAGGGTTGTCCAACTGGCGGCCCGCGGGCCGCATCCGGCCCAAGAGGCTATTTGTTGTGGCCCACGTAAGATTTTCGAAAAGCATATATTTTCTTTAAATGCTGCCACTGTGAAAAAAGATTTTTTAATTTATATTTTATGGTTTAGCAGTGTTTTTACATCACAAGTACTGTACCGCGTGCCGCTTCGCGGACGTGTAACGAACACAATCGTCCTCCACCACTATGAGAACTGCACTGATTACTGCGCATCACAGTTCACGCAGGCCACACCTCCCACTGCTTACCATTCGTCACCAGCCGCCATCGTGCCAGTGTGCTACTGACACGTAGGCTAGTCGGCTAATCTATTACGTTGCTAGTGAACAGTGAACTTAATTAATTCTTTGTCTTGATTCCTCTTATGCAATAATGAGTGTAAAACCAGTAAAACGGAAAATTGATAGTAAAAACAGAATTTACAAAGAAAGTTGGGAGAATGATTACTTGATTGCTAACAATAATGGAAAGTTGCAGTGCTTAGTGTGCATGAATGTCGTTTCAGTGCCTAAAGAATATAATGTGAGAAGACATTACACAACAGTGCATGAAAATAAGTATGCTACGTACACAAATGAAAGTCGGCGTGCCCTAGTTGCAGATTTGAAGAAAAAGCCTAAACAGCAAATTGGTATGTTTAGTAAAATATTACACTCTGAAACGCATTCTTTGCATGCATCTTATGCCGTGTCGCTTGAGCTGGCAAAGGCAGAAAAAACTTTACCTGATGGCAATTTGATAAAAAAATGTGCTGTTGAAATGGCCAAAGCTTTCGGTGATTCTAAAATGGCGGAGAAATTTGAATCAGTGCCACTTTCACATCAAACCATACAAAGAAGGATTGTTGCTATGGGTGAGCAAGTAGAAAAATCTATGCTTAGCCTGGTTAAGAAAAGTTCATATTTCTCACTTTGTTTGGATGAAAGCACTGATCAAACCGATGTTAGTCAGCTGTTAATATTTGTGCGCACTACTTTTGATGATTTTACCAGTAAAGAGGAGTTATTTGATATTTGTCCTCTTTATGGAACAACAAAAGGAAAAGACCTCTATGAGGCTGTGAAGAAAACAGTTGACAGAATTGGAGGCTTTGATAAATGTTCAGCCATAGCAACAGACGGGGCCCCATCAATGACAGGTAAAAAAATTGGATTAGTGGGTCTGCTTCGAGAGAATGGTGTCACTTGCCCAATAATTCATTGTATTATATATCAGGGAGCTTTATGTGGAAAATCAGTCAAGGAAAATCAAGTTTTCCAAACCGTGATTAAGATTATAAATATGATTAGAGGTGGAAATTGATCTCTTTTACACAGGCAACTTAAGCAGTTTTTAGTGGAAACAGAGGCTGAGTATGGAGACTTGCTAATGTACAACCACGTAAGGTGGCTGAGTGCAGGAAAATGCATGGAACGATTTTTTGCCATAAGAAAGGAAATCCCTGCATTCCTCAACAAGTACGTTTCATCTGACACAACTGAACTGGAAGAAAAGTTTAAGGATCCAGAATTCTTAAGACAGTTAGCTTTTATAACAGATCTGACTAATCATCTTAACATGTTAAACTTGAGTCTTCAAGGAAGAAACCAGACGGTTTCAGATTTGATCGGAATGATAAACGGATTCCGGAATAAGCTGAACGTGTTTAAACGTGATTTGGAAAAGAACAACCTGACACACGTCCCTAGCTGTCTGCAAATAGCAGAAGAATTCAGCGGTGAGGAAAATATTGAGTTTTCATCCTGCATTTCACAAATTGAACAAGTTATTGATGAATTCAATACAAGATTTGAAGAAATTGACAGTCTCAAAAGCAGTGTACTACTTTATAATAACCCTCTTGGAGCAACCATTGATGATCAACCACCCAACTTACAGCTTGAGTTATGTGATCTTCAAGCAGACATGTTCCTAATCACCAGACAAGAAAAGGGACCTGAATTTTTCAAATTACTGTCAAAGGAGAAATTCCCAAACCTGCGAGATTTTGGACTGAAAATGACGTCAATGTTCGGAAGCACATATACATGTGAAAGTGCCTTTTCCTCCATGAAATACATAAAAAACAAAAACAGAAGCAACCTTACCGATTCTTCCTTACGTCATCTTATGAGACTATCTACAACTGAACTGGAGGTGGACATTTCTTCATTGGTGGATGAAGCCGATCGACCACAGTCCTCACACTAATTGGATACATCTTTTTCGTTGCTTTTGCAATGTTTGTCTTGATTATTGAAAAGTGTTATCAATAAACTTTCCGTTTATAAAAAAATGTAGTTGTTGAGCAATAAAAGAAATAATACTCTTTTTTGTTTTAATTATTTTTATACCTCACTTTATTTTCTTATTACTTGTAACAAAATTATTATATGGCCCGCGACAAAATCAAAGGTTTTAGTTTTGGCCCTTGAGGCATTGCAAGTTGGACACCCTTGTACTATACCATAAATATAAGATTCAAAATGTATGCTAAACTTTATTCTGTTGTAAAAATTTCTAATCTAATAAAAAAATCTTTAACACTAGAATGTCTGGCTTAGCATACCTATCTAGAAAACCGGAAGGGATCATTTTGGCCCCACGTTCTTTAATCAATTAAAACTCAGTTTAAAGAAATTAAATCAACTCTAGACGGTAGAATCTAATTTTATTTTTTACTTTTATTGTTTAACACATTCGCTGCCCATCAAAAACATTGGGAACACCATACAATTTGCAGTTTTTGATATTTGCCACACATTGCCTTGTTACAACCGTGGCAATGATTTGAAGTATGATTTCCTTTACAAGATATTTTCAACTGATATTTTTTTTGGTTTTTACTTCATGTTAGAGTTTTTTGATATTCTTTTCGTTTTTGGATAATAACAGTGATAGTTGTTGGTAGACCTGGTGTTACTAGACGTAGTTCCAGATTTCGGGAGACAAGGTATGGGGCCCATAATTCTTCAAATAGCCGATGAATAAACTTACGGAAACTGAGTCTATTTCCAGTTATTTCTTTATAAATAATCCATGCATTTATTGCTTCCAAGTCAAGAGTATGATAAAACACGTACATAGGCCATCGTCTTGAAGTTGATTTTGTAGTATAAAGACGCGTCATTTGGTCCTCTACACCAACAATTGCATCTTTGTGTTCACTTGTGTTCGCCAACAATTGTATTTTTATTACGTAGATGATCAGTACCAGTATAAGGGTAAGCATTTACAATAAACATACATAAATATAATTTTACCCATTCGACAGGAATTTGAAAGAAAGGATCGTCGAATTTACCAGAAAACGATAATAACTTACACGGGGCCAATTTGGCCCCTTTAGACTTCTATGGTAGATTTGTTAAAAAAACCATTAAATAAATTTAGTAAACAATATTTTTTTGTTTTAAATAAGGCTTTGTATCAAAATATTAAAAGTCATAAAATATGAAAATATTATTGCCTCAAATAAAAAAACTACAATAACTTTAAATCGCAACAGGGGCCAAATTGGCCCCTCCGGCTTTTTAGTGTTAATTCTACTATCACTTTTTTTTAACCAAAATTCATTTACATGATTCGGTAGACTGTTCTTATTATTATAAAAAAAACAAAATTTAATTTTCACTTTTTAAATATATTATTTATATCTTCTATGAATTTATGAATGAATAAATCATGCTGTAAAACTGTTAAGTTGACAAAAAACAAATATGGTATGTAATATAAAACAACTCTCTCTTTTCACAAATAATCTGACTAACCTTTTCTATCTTCTTTACTTTTTCTCATGGATTGTGTTGTTCTCGGTTCTCCCACAACGTGCTCCTCGGATGCTGCGACTGTCCTTCTCCTTCAAACTGTTTCACAAACAAAAACAGCACTCGCTGGAATTCTCTCCCCAATTAGATCTCTGACTCGATACAAACAATATCAATCTTTATAATTCCAAGATTTCTTCTCTCAGCTCGATATCTAGTGCAAGTTGATATAAACCGGCTACTTGTTCCAGACAGAAACTGGAATCTATTCGGACACAAGGAGTTTGTACTTCTCGACTTAATCACGATTTCGTCTCGACACGAATCTGCTTCCACGGCCACCAAATTAACCACTTTACACAAAAATACTACTTTCGAACTGAACTGGTTGCTTCCGATCTTAATTACACAGTGAATTCTTTTTCCCTCATCAATACGAAAATCAACCACTCTATTCTCCCTCCATCGGTCTCCTCGCCAATCACAAGCATTCTCCATACATCATATCCCTACTTTTTTTCTTAAGAACAAATAGTATTGTATACAAATTTTATATTTTGTCAATTTCCAGGAGATATTAAAATTAAGTTTTACTTACATTTTAGAAAACCCTCTATTAGGCTATCGATTATGTACTATAGAAAGGAACTACAACATTAACGGGGTTTTATTATTTCATATGGTCAATGAATATATATGAAAAAACCGCGGAGTGCTACCATTTAAAGGGGTGCGTTTTTGAGAAATGGGTGAATTAGTCCCTGGGCACAGGTTACATTAGGGTGAGTTCTATGCACTTTTGGTACAAACACGTCTACATACAAATTGATCCTGGTTAAATTTTCTATCTAAATATAACTTTTTATAGTCAAACATACTTTTTTTTACAAAAATATATTCAAAAGAAAAAGCACAAAGAAACCCAAAAGAAAGAAATTTTGTTTTTTGTCCCATAACTTTTGTCCACGGGGATGTAGGTATAGACATTGCTTCACAGAAAAAAAACTTACTTTGTCTTTAAAATGATGTTTGGTAGAGGTCATTAGGATTTACAGTTTTCGAAATATGATTTTTCAAATTTCGCCACTCACAGCAATTTTGGGCAATTTTCCTTGTTATTTCGCAAATATTGTTCTGTAACTTGTTTCTACGTAACTTTAGGTATATGCAATGGTACATGTAAGAGGACTAGAAATGAATTACCTTTAAAATGATCTACTGTATAATTTTGTACGACTTCTTTTAAAGAGGTTATCTTTTTCAAGACTTTATACTTTTAACTAGTTTTTATATTTTTTACGATTATTTTTTAAATTTCTCATTATAACTTTTTTTTTCTACATTTAGGTATATATTATATAATAAAAAATAAAGCTTATTCTGTTTACTTTAAAATGGTGTATTATAAAAAATTCTAGGATTATTTTTGAATAAGATATGCTTTTTCAAAATGTAATAAGTACTTGCAACGATTTTTGATTTTAGGATTATTTTTTAAATTCTTCATTATAACTTTTTTATGTGATTGTGTGTTATGATTAAATCTTATTTTTTATAGGTAATACTTTGGATCCACTTGACTCGGCCGGGCAAACTTCAAAATATGGATTAATTCCAATATTTTCTGTCAAAGCTCCTGCACCACAAGCTTTGCTTGAAAAAATAGCATGTAAATGTACCAAAGGATGTACAAAAAACTGCGGTTGTAGGAAGATAGGAATTAGTTGTTCAATATTCTGTAAAGGGTGCATAAGAATGGGTACTAATTGTGGGAACTCTAAGATAACTGAGGTGTCAGAGGAAGATATTGAAGCTAATGCTACCGAAGAGATGGACTTTGATTTTGAAAAATTTTTAAATGTCAACGTTTGAATAATTTTAACTAAATTGATGTTTTCTAAGACTAATGTTTATGTAATTTTTGTAAAAATAATAATTTTGAATAATACAGGTAAAAAAATATCGAAGAATCACTCGGTTTCCATTACATATTTAAATATAGATGATATACGATTTTAAAGAACAGAAGGTAAGCCCTCTTTATTGAGCAATATATAGTTTGTTCATGTACAAGAGAAAAAAAGTTATAATGAGAAATTTCAAAAATAATCGTAAGAAATGTAGAAAATAATATTTTTTTTATATTAGGTATTATATAATATGTAATATATAATATAATATTATATTATATATATTATCTAAAATATAATATTATATAATATATAATAATATTATTTTATTTTTATATTATATTATAAAAATTTGTTAAAAGTATAAAACCTTGAAAAACCATAATCTCTTTAAAAAAAGTCATACAACGTTATACAGTAGACCATTTTAAAGGTAATTGATTTCTATCCTATTACGTGACCATTGCATATACCTAAAGTTACGTAGAAAAAAGTTACAGAACAATATTTGCGAAATAACAAGGAAAATTGCCCAAAATTGCTGTGAGTAACGAACTTTGAAAAATCATATTTCGAAGACTGTAATTCCTAATTATCTCTACTAAACAACATTTTAAAGAAGAAATACGTAGGTTTTTTTTCTGTAAAGCAATGTCTATACCTATATCCTCGTGGACAAAAGTTATGGGACAAGAAACAAAATTTCTTTCTCTTGGGTTTCTTTGTGATTTTTCTTTTGAATGTATTTTTGCAAAAAAAGTATCATTAACTTTAAAAAGTGATATTTAGATAGCAAATTTAACCAGGAACAATTTTTATGTAGATATGTTTGTACCAAAAGTGCATAGAACTTACCCTAATGTAACCTGTGCCCAGGGACGAATTCACCGATTTCTCAAAAACGCACCCCTTTAAATGGTAGCACTCCACGGTTTTTTCATATATAGATGTCCATTGACCATATAAAATAATAAAACCCTGTTTACGTTGTAGTTTCTTTTAGCTATCTTATTTTGAATATAATCAATAGCCTATATTCTAAACTAAACAAAATTGTTTACCAGCGTTTCTTTCTAGGAAACCATTTAGAAACATGGTCTATTGTTTACTCCAACGCGGCACATTAACTTTCTAAAAGGACCGTATTTAAGTTCATTGTTTTGAAATGTATAAATCCGGTCGTAGAAACTTTACCACTAGACTTTTACTTTTCCACGAAACACTGCTTACGGCTAAATTATTTTAGTTACAAATTCTGGTCATATACAGGGCGGTGAAAATTTACGATCTAGTGGTCTTTGACATAAAATTAATTCTCTAAATTTTCCCCATAAAAATTATATAACAATACATACAAAAGTGCATAAACATGTCAAAATAAGCATATTATTAAGGGCCAGCTTTTGTTACTCGGAGGTGTATGGGGTCGCTGAATACGATTTCGCAATCAGAACCGACCTCAGGAGCACGTAGTGCACAGCACAGGCACTTGAGGTAGCGAATTATTTTATGTTTTTTAGTTTTTGTAATTTTGATCGGACCCATATTACTTACTCACTTCCTTGAGTTACCTGGGCCTTGAGGGAACGATCTAAGGTAAATAAAAAGAAAGCATGTTCACAATACCAAAAACCCGGCGAGCAAAAAAATCATGATATTTATATAAAATCTTTGATATATTTAAAAACTTACTCCAAAAAATATGCTCCAAGACATCACAGTCAACGTTCCTATCTGAAGTCCTGCTCCTTGATTACATTTGAGCATGAAAATATTCACTAGCGACTTTGTTCTTCGTGATTTTTCATACCACTTTGTTGTATATATTGCATCTACCAAGTCAAAGCTCTAAAAATAACGACAATAAAACTTAGATAGAAGTAACTGATAGAATATTCGTTTAGTGACCAAAGACAGTGGAAGATTAAATTGTTTCCTCCTCCTCCTTCTTTTTCTTCTTCTTTTTCTTCTTCTTCTTCTTCTTCTTCTTCTTCTTCTCCTTCTTCTTCTTCCTCTTCTTCTTCTTCTCCTTCTTCTTCTTCCTCTTCTTCTTCTTCTTCTTGGATGTTTGCGTGTGCTGATTTAGTCATGATCATGCATTTAGTTTTCTTCAAATTCATCTTCAGTCCGTACTCATGACAGCGTTCATTAAGGCGTTGCATTACGTTCTGTAAATCATTGTTGTTATCCGTTATTATTACTGTATCGTCTGCAAAACTTCTCCATTGATAAATATAGGTACCCCCATTGAATCTGAGAGTGCTTCTTGAAATACCGCTTCACTGTAGACATTGAAAAGTAGTGGAGACAGCGTGCAACCCTGACGGACTCCTCTCTGTATTTTGAGATCTTGGGTGTCCTGGTTGTCAAATCTTACCTTGGAAATTTGATTCCAATATACATTAGATATAATTTTCATATCACGACTGTCAATATTTTTGCTTTTTAAAATATCTACAAGCTTCGTATGTTGAACTTTATCTAATGCCTTTTGAAAGACGAATTTCCAGACTTGCTCAATTAGTTCGTTGTTAATTACTATTTTGCATCTTATGGGTTCCCTTGACACTACCAGGCATTCCTATTTATTAGCAAAGTAAATATATTTTAATATCTCAGATAACAGTTTTGTACCTCAAAATATTTACCTTCATCATGACTTCATTAGCATACCAGTAGTAAACTCCTAATCTGCATAGAAGAATGATTCCAAATCCTACTCCAGCTGTCATGGATAGCATGTCTACCTCAAACTACAAAAAAATTAACATTAAAAATGTATAAAATTTTCAATTTCGCAGCCGCATTATACTCTAATTTAATCAGAGAGTACAGCAAGTGTCTATACCGATTTCGGGGCTTTTCTGCCCCTCGTCAGTAGTCACATATGCCCTTCTCTCTGACTGAACCAGGATACAGCGTCGCGTGCAATCACGGATTGCAACGAACGAAATGGCTGGGATGCCTTAGCGAAATCTGCTAGAAAGAAGACTAAGTTTTCAATCTAACAGTACATAACATAACATTTAAAATATTATTTACATCCCGTCAGATTGAAAAAAATGGGAACCTTCTCTGGTGGTACCTCCGAGGCTTCTAAAATATGCAAGCCATACGGATGCCGAGACTACAGGAAGATGAGAGATTTCTACAATTGGCAAATCATATTTCATCTGCTCAGCGCACAGTGGTTCCAAATGCTGAAAACGTGGTCATGAGGCGAACAAAAAAGTACCTATCTAGGGATTCTCACGTTTACAGTTGTTTTCTCATACTATTGTAGAGTCGTAATATGCAGGTATAAGGATCAAACTGGATGTATTCTAGTTCATAGCTCAGGAACAAGTGAGCCATGTCCGAGGTAATTTGGCCGACAGAGAAAGTGAAAAAGACCGCGTATATTGAAAACGCTGTAAAACGTTTTATACTTTATCAATTTTATCGCTTTAAAGCAGATTCTTCTTTTTTAAGTATGTAGTAATGTAAGATTTAAATTAAATTAAGGTTTAGTAGCAATAAATACCTTAAATTTGTTAATGCATAAATAGCGAAAATACACTTGAAATAATCAAAATTTTGTATACATTCAAAAAGTACAAAATTCTGCAAAATTCTGCGAATATTAGTGTTTATTAATCTTAAAATATATAGTAAGAAGATATATAATCACTTTAGTTTAGCTGCCTATAACTGCCTATGCATTGCTGGCAGTTGTTTGAATACAAATTTGGGAAATGACGCATATTACATGATTCTGGCGATTGTTGAGTTTGAGTATGTATGGGCGGTTGTACACAAGTAATGGGTTCCGAATATTGTACTTCATAAAGATAATGTATGGGTAATCCGCAGTTTCAAAAATCCCTTTTAATATAAAATTTTAAACAAATAAACGATTAAAATAAAATTTTCGAATTTCTTTCGGCAGTATTGGATCCGCCATTTTATTTAAAAAAAATGTTAGATTTGTAATCAGCGACCTTAAACTAGCAAATTTGACAAACAATTTGCGTTTTGGGTCCGCAATTTTGTTTTTCAGAAAAAATAATGTCAGATTCGTAAGCAGCGATGCCAAAATGTACTTTACAAAAATACAAATGTACCTTTTGTATTTTGTGTTGCATATGTTTGATGTATAACTATAGATTATAAATATGTTTTCGACCTTCTATTAATACGCTATTGTTGGTATATTCAGTTTGTTGACTTCTTTTTTTGTTATTGACAATCAAAGCCTCCTACGTTATGCTGATTTGCTATAGTATTTTTACTACAAAAGCGATATTACGTAGGTCAACATTTTTGACGTAAGAGAACTGTCAAAACATTAGAATGTGACTTTTCATTATTGCCATGTTTATTATAAACATGGCAATAATAAAAAGTCACATTCTAACGTTTTGACAGTTCTCTTACGTCAAAAATTTTGACCTACGTAATATCGCTTTTGTAGTAAAAATACTATACACATTTTTCTTCATTAAGTATTATGAGAGCTTATTCTTTGACTTTTTCTCTTTCTCACGTCTGTTTCTTTCATGATTATTGCTATATATATTTCCATATAGGGGAGTGCATATAGATTTTCACTTCGGACAAAAACAAACAAGATAGAACTTCTTGTAATTTCATTAAGAAATGTTTAATAAACAACATATCAAAAAGTTCTACTCGAGAAGTGGGTGCTTCATTTTTTATTAAACAAATGAACTGCGAAATTCGATGTTTTTTTAAATAACTCCGAAAATATAAATTTTAGAAAAATTCAGAAAATTTTACAAAAAAACCTCATATAAAGAATTTTCTAAAATTAAATCTGTATTTTCTATAATTTTTTATTTATAACGCTAAAGTCACCCTTCTCACAAACATTGGCCCACTGTAAACTAGAGTACGGCGAAGTGCACGGTTGAGTTTTTTTAATGTATTTCTCTAACTAATGGATCAAATGAAATTTTACAAATTGAACATGAAAGAAGAGTAATTGAGCTATCTAATGGTTATAATAGAAAGAAATAAAACGTATGGGCATAAGTACGGTGTGAGCGGAAAGTGAGCCTTACATGAATTTTGTTTAAAAATGATTTAAAAATGTGTAACTTATACAATTTTTCTTATAAAACTCTCAATTTTGCACAACTTACCTTTTAAGTGTCTTAATAAATGATGTTTCATTCAAAAAAAATCTCAAAAATTTAATTCAAATGATATGACGCCTCAAAAAATGTAATTTTCGAAATCTTCGTAGTTTTATAGAATTGCCACCAATTTAAGACGGTATTACTCAAGTTTGAACAGATCTATTACAGTTTTGTAATCTATTTTTTAAAGCTTAGGATGTAGTCTTTAAAATGCATTAAATTATTTTACTTTAGAAATGAAATAAAGTATTTCTTTTTGCGAAAATTAAGAAAGATAACAAAAATGTAATACAAAAACCGAAAATTACCAGCTAAACATGTTTATACAAAGTGATCAAAACTTTTCTCTGTAAAACTTACCTAAAGTACATTTAATAATAAGCTTCAACAATAATAAATGTTTTGCAAAAAAAAATTTTTAGCTCTTATACAGTATGTCTGCGTAACTTGGAACCTATTGATAACTTTTTTATTATCAGTTTTACGAAAAAAAGTTATTCTTTATAAAATACTCTGCATCGTATACAGTGCTAGTCGAAAGTCCGTACCCCCCCTCCCTCGTATCTTTTTAACGGTTATACTTATAATAGTGGAATTTGGAGGGAGGAAATAAACGGAAGTAGGCGTCTTAACTAGCATGACAGGTGACGTAATAGTGACAGATGACGTTGCAGCGCCACCATGACAGATAATTTTAAATGGGACCTCATGGCAAGTGATACCTCATTTGAAAGGTATTGAAAATACCTATTCAGTCATAATAATTTTGTTGGAGTTTAAGATAATTTTGATGAATAAATGAAATAATATAAAATTGTAGTTTGGCATTTAATTAATAAAAATTCAAACCTCCGCTTATGATTACTTGTCAAAAGGGTTGACGTTGACGTAAAAACTATTAGAGAACTGAAAAACATGAACTTCTTTGACAAAAAAACCATAGGCGGACATTTGAATTTTTATTAATTAAATGCGAAACTACAATTTTATATTTATTTCATTTATTCACCAAAATCAAAATCAATTTATATCCAAAAAAATTAGTATGACTGAATAGGTATTTTGAATATCTTTCAAAAGAGGTATTACTTGCCATAAGATCCCATTTAAAATTATTTGTCACAGTAGCGCTGTAAAGTCACTTGTCACTATTACGTCACCTGTCATAACTAGTTAAGAAGCCTACGTCCGTTTATTTACTCCCTCCAAATTTGACTATTATAAGTATAACCGTTCAAAAGATACGAGGGAGGTTCGGACTTTTGACTAGCACTGCATAATCTAAAAGGCAATCATCAAATATCAAATTTAATTAATTTTATACGAGGTATGTCAAAAATATGAATTTCACTCAAGAGTAAAGTACCTTTAAATTTCACAATATCGAAAATTGTTATTAAGAAAAGTTATTTGGAATTAAAAAATTTGTTTTAGTGTTCAATTACATCCTTTCAATTAAAATATTGTGAATAATAAAGGCACTTAACTCTTAAGAAAATTCATATTTTTTACATACCTCGTATATAATTAAAAAAGTTTGATATCTGATGGTTGTATCGTAGATTTTAGACCAGGGAGAGCGTTTTATGAAGAATAACTATTTTTCGTAAAAGTGATAATAAAATATTTATCATAATTGTAATAAAATGATGATGAGTATTCGTAATTTGAGAAAAAATTGAATTTTTTTTTCAATTAGAATGATGTAATTGTATATTTAAACATAGTCTTTAATTTCAAACAACTTTTCATAATATCATTTTTTGATATTCTGGAGTGTAAAGGTACTTTACTCTCTAACGAAATTCATTTTTTTGACATAACTCGTATAAAATTGATAAAATTTGATATGTGATGGTTGAGTTTTAGATTATTGACTATCTAGAGCATTTTATGGAGAATAACATTTTTTCGTATAATTGATAATAAAAAAGTTTTCCATGTGGTTCCTAGCTACGCAAACATACTGTATAAGAGCTTCTGTATAAGAATTTTCAAATTGCAATGCCATATTCGGATTCAGCATAATCAAAAACAAAATAGAAACATATTTGATCAAAGTAAAATGATGAAGTAAACGATATTTTTAAAATTATTTATACAAAACAATTGTTATTGTTTAAACAATTAATAAACAATTAGCGGCCAAATCTGCGAGTAGAAATTTTTACTTTAACATGTATATAAACTAACAAAAAAAGTTTTAGAAAAATATAATAAGCTTGTTTGAATTTTTCCGAAACAATGCATATTTTCGTTCTAATTGCACTCCCCTAATCGTAATATCTGCTCCTTGTTCCAGGTATGTTTGCATCTCTGATATCTGTCGATGTTTCTGTTTTTTTATGTATGTTTCATGCTCATTTATCCTGACACTTAGTGGTCCTGCAGTTTCTCCCACATATAAATTGTTGCATTCACAATGTATTTTATGTATTAACTTTTTGTATGTTGTTAGGTTTAGTTGTAGGTAACTTTTTGTATGTTGTTAAGTTTAGTTTTGGACGGGATATACCTATCTCCCTATATTGGGCAGATTGTTGTTAAATTGGTGGGTTATTTTATTAGAATAACACATTATACACATACATAGTATACACAAACACATTCAACAAACAAAACCCACAAACGATAAAAACAACTTTTCCAAAAAAAAAACAGTAGGTAACAACAAATACAATAACCAAATAAAGTCGACTTTACATTACATGATTTATCATGTGATTTGTCATATGATTTGGTCATGGAGTGAAATTTACCTGTTTACACTGTGTGATTTGTCATATGATTTTGCATTGTTTATACGGCTCGTTTTGTCATAAGCATTGTCATGCGGCTCGTCATGGGAAAAATCATATGACAAATCACATGATAAATCGTGTAGTGTAAAGCCGACTTTAGACATAATGCAAACAACACAACAGTTGCCAATCTATCCATTGACAGTCGAACGCAACAGAGAACGCAAGAGATCATAGAGCTCATCATCATCATCTTCTTCTTCTAACGG
Source organism: Diabrotica virgifera virgifera (assembly GCF_917563875.1). Lineage (NCBI taxonomy): Eukaryota > Metazoa > Arthropoda > Insecta > Coleoptera > Chrysomelidae > Diabrotica > Diabrotica virgifera. The sequence continues at coordinate 226,209,516 of NC_065448.1, forward strand.
CGCTACAATCCTTTGTGAGTCTTGGCCTGCTTAACAATGTTTTTCCATTCTGCCCTGTCGGACACTTTCCTTCGCCACTGTTTTATGTTCATGGTTTTAAGAAACCCCTCTACGACGTCTATCCATCTTTTACGGGGCCTTCCTCTCTTGTTTTATTTCCTTGGGGCTTCCATCTCTGGATTACTTTTATAGCTCGATTATCTAGCATTCTTTATAGGTGACCAAGCCAGTTTAGTCTTTGTGACTTTAAAAAATCTAACAATATCTGCGCTCTGCATTAGTTCTTCCAGCTCGTGGTTCATTTTAATTCTCCACGAACCATCGCTGCACTGGGTTGGTCCAAATATCTTCCTTAATAAGAAGAAAATCATAAAATACATAAATACAGTCGAGGTATATACGTAAAAATAATGATAATAAAGATGGTGATGATGTGATGATTACTTACCAGTACGTAAAGACATAGTAATGCTATCTGTAAAGAACTCTGTAAAAAATCTCGTAACATAATACTCCTCATAGCATTATTGTAATCATCAACAAAACTAAAATAAAATTCAAAATATTATGTATATACTGCTTACTGAAATTAAAAGTATTGACTAATCACAGCCCAACAAAAAAAATTTGTCTTGCTGCCGAAAAAATCAACTGATTTTAGTTAATTAATCTGTGCTGATTCCAAAAATATAAACCTTTTCTTTGTATCAGCTCTAGTTTTCGAGATATAACATACTTATCAAATACTTAAATATTCTTACATTTCTGTACAGGGTGAGGTAAATAAAGGGCCTATTAGAAATATCTCGAGAACTAAAGGCAACAGAACCATAAAAATTGGAATAAAGCGGTTTTGAAGGATGATCTATTAAATGAAAATATTTTCATCTCTTTGCAACTTCCGGTTATACGGTTATATATAACTTCGTTTTTTTAAATGGGACACCCTATATATTTTTACATTTATGGATTCTCTTCGATGTCTTCTTTCTTAAAATATGAGGTTTTGTAATATTATACAGGGTATTTTAAAAGATAATTACGTTTTTTTATTAATTTCGTAGCAAAATTAACACCCTGTAGAATTGTAGTAGTTTGACATATAAAACTCTACTTACATTCAAATGATTTTTAATATACTCTACTATTGTTAAGAATCATTAGTATAGCTAAATTTTTAATTTTAGTATACAGGGTTGGTCGAAACTCGGAATGAGTATTTTCTGAGTTTTCTTAAATGGAACATCCTGTATTTTAGTATTGTAATGAAATGATATTTTATGGTACTTTTTTATTTCATAAGCATTCCCTATACCTAACTGCTTTAATTTGTGCTTAATTGTTAATCGCACCAACAATCTTAACTAAGTAGGTATTTCGATAGCTAAACCATTATTGGTAATTTTAAGGACCAGTCTGGATTAATATGTATTTATTTCTGTAAAATTATTTGGGATTGAGTATTTTCACGGCCAACCTAATAAAATTTTACGTATTTTTTGTTGCAATTAATGTTTAGCTTGAATCACCAATAACTCACAAATTAAAGCAGTTATGTATAGGGAATGCTTAAGAAATAAAAAAGTACTATAAAATATCATTTCACTACAATACAAAAATACAGGATGTTCCATTTAAGAAAACTCAGAAAATACTCATTCCGAGTTTCGACCAACCCTGTATACTAAAATTAAAAATTTAGCTATACTAATAATTCTTAACAATACTAGAGTATATTAAAAAGCATTTGAACGTAAGTAGAGTTTTAGATGTCAAACTACTACAATTCTGCAGGGTGTGAATGTTGCTACGAAATTAATAAAAAAAACGTAATTATCTTTTAAAATACCCTGTATAATATTACAAAACCTTATATTTTAAGAAAGAAGACATCGAAGAGAATCCAAAAATGTAAAAATATACAGGATGTCCCATTTAAAAAAATGAAGTTATAACCGGAAATATAAGTTCCGGTATAACCGGAAGTTGCAAAGAGATGAAAATATTTTAATTTAATAGATCATCCTTCAAAACCCCTTTATTCCAATTTTCATGATTCTGTTGCCTTTATTTCTCGAGATATTTCTAATAGGCCAGTTATCTGCCTCACCCTATATATTCCATCACTATAATTGCAATATAGTTCTAAACAAACTTAACAAATTCTAAGACAAATGGGCAAATGAACAAAAGGGCCTATTTTGGTGTTCATTTAGGAAATCAAGATAAATCCTGAGCTCCACATGTAGTGTGCAAAGCTTGTATTGAAAACTTGCGACAGTGGACGAAAGGACAACGAAAATGTTTAAATTTGGTTTTCCAATGCTATGGAGGGAACCAAAAAATTATTTTGACGATTGCTATTTCTGTCTTGTGAATATAAAGGGCAACAATCATAACAATCGACATACGTGAACATATCCTAACCTGGATTCAGCAATAAGACCAATTCCACATCAGCTTGAGCAGATACCCATTCCAATATTCAGCAGTCTACCTATGTTACCAGAGGATAATGCCGAAACGTTATTTGACGAACTGCAGAATAATAGATTTGAGGAAGACGACAGTGATTTTGAAGGGGATTCAACACGTCTTGAGCGCTTTACTCAGGAAGAGTTAAGCAATATTATCAGGAATTTGAACCTTGCAAAGGATTCTTTCGAGTTGCTTACCTCCAGAATAAAAGAAAATAATGTTCTTCACCCAGACACCAAAATTACATACTACCGTAATAGATCTTTTGCCTTTTTTTCTCAGCAAGATAATATGCTTTTTTATAACAATATTAAAGGACTGTTAGAAAAAATGGGTGTATAGGAGTATACACCAGATCACTGGCGTCTTTTTATCGACAGTTCCAAACGAAGTTTAAAGTGTGTCCTTCTAAATAATCGCAACAAATTTGGAAGTATACCAATTGGGCATTAGAGTGGATTAAATGCTCAACAATTTTAACAAACACGGTTGTCATGTGAGTATTAAAATTCATTACCTCCACAGCCACTTAGACCGTTTCCCACAGAATCTTCACGAATATATCAAAACGTTGATAGAGGGGTATCAGAGGGAGATGGGTATCAGGGATATAAAGAGGGGTATCAGGGAGATGGAGGCTATCACATAATGGCGGATTACTGCTGGAATCTTCAAAGGGACCGTCCTTTTAAAGCCTTTGCAAGAAAATCATATAAAAGGAAGTTTTTAGGTGACGCCGAATAACACATTTTTGTTGCGACGCTGCCGGTTAGGTTAGATTTAAGTTTTTTTGGCAGATATGTGTGATGATTTTTGTAAGTACATTATTGTACAATAAATATCTTACTTTTTATTCGTATTTGGTTTATTTCATGGGTAGCAGCACTACATATATGTAGGTAGTGCTGCGTTGTGAGCGGCCGTGGGTAACGGCATAAACGCTGGCCTCATACGCCAGTAGACGTGGGTTCGATCCCTGCCAAAGACAAACCATTTTCATTTCCAATAATGACACGAGCCGTCTCACCGTGCCTCGGAGAGTACGTTAAGCCGTCGGTCCCCCTGGGCTAGTGTACATCGACACTAGTTACTTGAAACAGGGTTAAAGATGTAATTGGCGCTGGAACTATCCGAAAGGATCTCCCCGGCAAAAATGCCATACGATATTATTATTAGTGCTGCGTTAAATTACCCTATATGTTAGAAATGTGATCTGATCGTATTTTCTGAAAACGATCTGATGGAGAAAATCTGGTGGCATTTTTGGATTCAGCAGACCCAAATTACCTAGAAACAGTAAAAAAATTTCCGGCAGCAAACTGTGTGTTTACCAGTGAATAGGTGAAAGCATATAGTCGCGTTAAGATTGCAGTGTGACAGTGTACAACCTGCAGAATTCCCTGATACCTAATCCTTCTAAAACTCAAGTCTGCACCTGTCACCTTCGCGCAAAGGAAGCCAAGCGAAAACTCCAAATTGCGTGGAATGATAATACATTGGAACACACAGACCAACCTATATATCTTGGCAGTCCCGGATTAAGAATCTTGAGGCCCCTAGGCAACCCAAGCTATGAGGCCCCTTAAGAAATCTAAGCTTTCTCCATTTTTATTAATTTTCATTTTTGAAAATGTCCGTTCGCCTGTTTGCGAATTAACCCAAAACGACTGTGAAGCAGGAATAATTTTTTCCCTACAAGTCTTAAAGCTGGGCTATAAAATATTTGAACTCCTCTAGTTCATCTTCAAGTTCAGATTCAATATCATCAGGATAGTTTTCATGTAGTTTTTAAGCACACTCCTTTATTTGAGTATCACTCAATTTTGTAAAAACACAAAAGACCAACTACTGAGTTCACTGACTTATACGCTGTCAACCGACGACTTAGCTCAGTAATTAGCTTATCGAACATTGGTAGAAACGTTTCAACCTTTAACTTTTGTCCACCCTGTAGAAAAACTTCATTGGAATTAGCATCATCGAAATGTAGTTTTCTTGCTCGCTTTCGTTTACTCGCAGGTCTTCTGCTCGTAGTAAGCAAAATTATCTCTTTGGATTTTCAAGAACTCCAAAAATGAATTTAGAAGCTGAACTGCAGTTTGAATTTCAATCTCTTTTCTCTGTATTGATTTACTGACAGCGTTGATGTGTTCTAAAATTGTTGCCCAAAACTCATTCATTATGAATGTTTCTTATTTTGACATTTCTTTCAACCAACACTTAGCCTCATGAACTGTTTCAGCTTCCTGATTAGTGTCTTCAGCAAGAGTATGAAGAGCAGATTTGAAAGCACTGTAATCTTTAAGACAAAGGTTTTGTTGTATGTGCCCTTGCAGTTTATTTTGTGCTCCTTGTTCTTTTAAGGACTAGATCGTGGCGAATGAGATTGCTTAGTGGAGTTTCATATCAGCATTTGATCATAACTTCCCAACGGTGAGTAGGAGCTGAAAAAAAGTTGTAGACGGACTGAATAAACTCAAAATACGATATTCTCTTTGAAGGAGAATACGTCAGCCAATCTCTTTTAATTTTTATTCCACTGAATTGTTTTCGAAAAACCATTTGTGTAAAAATCTTGTAATGCCTTCAAAATTTATTTTTGATGCTTAAACACTTTTATTCTGTTACATTCTGAAGACCTTTCCCAATCCAAAAATTTCCTTATTTCTTCGGTTATTGTATTCCGTAATCCTATGTCGTTTTCCAAATTTAGGACCCAATTTATCTTTAACTTGAATTTCTAACTTAGTTTCGGTTTCTGGTTCTTTAACTTCTTGAACTGGAATAGAAATGTAGTTACATGTTTTTTCACCTTCTTCAGTTACGGAAGCTATGTTTCCCTCAGTTATTTCCATTTAATGCGCATTTTCATTGGTTGCAGCTTAACTAGCTATGGATTTCCGTGTGCAACTGAGTTTAAATAAGTTTTGCATCTGTTTTAGATCTTGCTTAAGGATCTGTCCTTTCTTCTGCTTTTTCTTGTATTTTTTACTACACTCTTGAATCTCTTTTCCTATTTCCATCTGTAGTTCCTTCTACCAAAGGGCATTTATTAGCGAGTTATGCTCACAACATAGACTTTCTATGCGAACAAAAGTATTATATGCATTGTAATGTAGTTTTATACGTCCATCGCTTTTATTGTATTGCGCGATATTTGAATTTTCAAACATAATATGATTTATAGTTTTTATTTAATTATAATTATTATTTTTTCGTTTTGGGCCCTGCGAGGCCCCCATTGGGGCCTAGGCCCCTAGGCAACTGCCTACTTTGCCTAATGGTTAATCCGGCACTGTATCTTGGAGTATCTCTGGACCGGTCCCTCACAACTGACAACATTGCATAAAAACTAGAGAGAAAGTAACAACTAGGGACAGCATACGCAGAAAGCTAACGGGAAGTAAATGAAGTGCATATGAAAGTAAATGAAGTGCATGAAAATGAAGTATTTTAAGAACAACGGCACCGACACTGTGTCTTGCAACTGCTGAATATGCGTGCCCTGTTTGGGGAAGACCTGTCCACTCCCAACAAGTTGATCATGCGCTAAATGAGACATGCATGATAGTAACAGGGTGAATGAAACCAACGCCTTCCTCAAATCTATACAAATCAGCTGATTTTACAAAACCCTCAACACGTAGAGGAGCTGCACATAGAGAAAATTAAACAGATCGCGGACGAAAGGCATATCCTGCACAAAGTCAAACCCCACGAAAGTGACTAAAATTTAGGAAAAGCTACCTAGGAACAGTGCAGAATGAAGCACTCGAGTATTTTTCTCTTTTCCAGGTTCAATGGATCACGCTTCAATGACGCCAGTCAATGAGAGCAAGAACAGGATATTACCTCCGAATTCTATCCTACTGCATGGATTTTAATGAAATTTTGGTAATTGCCTCTACTTATCTCCTAATTCAAAGTCTACCCTATGCCGATGTGTGCTTTTATTTTGGGGGTGGTTCCCACCCCTTCTGGGCTTGGAAAATTTTTTGATCAAAATATCCACGGAAGTGATTAAAGAACCTAATTCTAAGCTAAAACTGCTCTATAATTTTTTTTTGAAAACTCAATACTTTTTGAGTTATTTGTGGTTGAAAATTGGCCATTTTCATTAAAAAATAACACCTTTTCGGACGGTTTTTTGCGAATACCTTAAAGACTATGCATCTAACTAAAAAAACTATATAAAACATTTCTATAGCTTATAAATAAACAAAGAGACTCGTTCCTTCACAAATCTTCTAGCTATAATACACAAAAGAATATGGTAGGTGAAAAGAGTTTGTTTTTTTTGGTGCATGCTCAAATCGATGTATTCAACTTGAAATAACAGAGAAACTGTCGATTTAGCTGTATAATGCTATTAATATCATTTGTAGTGCTTGAAACGACCTTTAAAGTGAGTTACATTAAATGTCGATTACATTCAAACTAAGCGAGGTATGCTGCAAAAAAATTGATGACTAATGTATTTTAAGAAAAAATGAGAAGGATAATATGTAACCCCTCATCCACCAAAATTTAAATGGATCGTTTTCCTTCTCGACACCGTAAGGTACAAGAGGACGGCTTAAGTAAGTAAGTAAGTACGTTTTCCTTCTACAATACCTTTTATTATAGTGTTATTTGTATCTTCAAAAAGTTGGACGGGTTTAAAATATTTAAATGGTTTTTGTAAAGAATAAGATCAGATTATAGAGCGCATTTTTAAATTTTCTTAAAATTTTTCTTCCTCTTTCTCCATGTAACTGGAAAATAATAAGAGATACAGTAATGAGAAACAAAAACAAAATTTTTATTTAAAAAACCTACATTTTTGTATGGTATCTTTTTTCGTATATCTTATGATTTTCTAGTTACATGGAGAAAATGGAAGATTTTTAAGAAAATTTAGAAATGCGCTCTATAATTTGATCTTACTTTTTTCAAAAACCAGTCATTTTAAACCCTTCCATCTTTTTAAACATAGAAATAACACTATAATTAAAAGTATTGCAGAAGAAAAACGATGCATTTAAATTGTGGCGGATGAGGGGTTAAAAGGGTTTTTTCTTAAAATAGGGTTAAAAGGGTCATCAATTTTTTTGCAGGATGTCTCGCTTATTTTAAACGTAATCAACATTTAATATTGCTCAGTTTAAAGAACCTTTCAAGCACTCCAAAAAGTATTGGTAGCACTATACACCTAAAATTGACCATTTCTCTGTATTTCAAGTTGAATACAATGCGACAAGCGAGAACTCGCGGCTGACCTTCTCGTATTCTGCATTTGTCGCTGTGTATTCTCGCTCAAGGTCACGCGCCACCTCTGGCTTGCCGGATTGTACACCGATTTGATTATGCACCAAAAAAAACAAACTCTTGTCACCTACCATATCCCTTATTTTATTATCACTAGAAGATTTATGAAGGGATGAATCGCTTTGTTTTTTTTTGTAAGCTACAAAAATGGTATACAGAGTGATTGATTAGTAGGGTAAAGCTCAATAGCTCCGCTTTAGTAATAGATAGCAATAAATGTTAATAACAAAAATTTTAGCCACCTTTGAGCTTAACATTACAAAATTAGTTAGAATGTTACAGGGTATTCGATAACACAGTGGCAGATAAAACTTATGTTTTTTTAAATGGAACACCGTATATTTTATTTTAAATTCAAAATCCTGTTAACCCAAGGTTTGTTATGTTTTATAGGGTATTTACAAAGTTATAACCAATTTTATATGAAAATCGTAACAAGTTCAACTCCCTGTATAAATAAAAATAAGCAAAACAACAATGGTTTATTAATGCCATATTTTTTAACGTATTGTCAAAATTTTCAAGAATGGTCGATATTGCTAATTTTCTTTATATCAAATACAGGGTGAGTCAAAACGCAAGTACATTATTTTCTCAGTAATTTTAAATGGAACACCCTGTATTTTATATCACTATTGAAAAGTACCATTACCGTACTTTAATTTTTAGATAACATTCCCTATGTCTAAATTTATTAGTTTTCGAGATATTTTCATTTTTCAATGGACCAGTAGCGTGGCCACCCAAATCACCAGAATTTAATAAACTGGACTGATTTTTTTGGGGTTACGTTAATAATGAAGTTTATAAAATACCTCCAACAACAAGGGATGAGATGAAAAATAGAATACAAAGTGTATTTCGATGTGTTAATTTACAAATGCTCCGTAGAGTAAGTAGCTCATTCAATGATCGTTTTTAGGCGTACATAAATGTGTTAGGAGATAATTTTGAACACCTTATGTAATTAAATATTAAAAATATTTTATTAAAAGTAGCTTCTAATTTTTTCAAACATGTTTTTTTGCAAAATGTATTACTGATAAATTATGTTTCGTTCTTTATTTGTTACATTGTTACATTTACATACAAAAGTAGTGTTTAATTGTCTTCACAAAATATTGTATTTTGTGTTTGTGTGTTTTTTTGTAAAATTTATTACTAATTTTCTTTGTTTATTTGTTGCATTTACATAAAAAGACAGTTTTTAATCGTTTCAAAAATTTTGCATGTAGTGGTTGTGTTTTTGTTTGTAAAATGTATTACTAATAAATTATTTTTATTTTTTTATTTGCTACAGTGTTACATTGATTACCGGATTGATAATCGGTAATCTTCAATTGTCAATTCAGTCATGGTTTATTAATGCCTGTATGTTAATGGCTGTATACCTAACATTATAAACCTTTATATTTTTGTGATGGAGAAGTTAACAGGATTTCGAATATAAAATAAAATATAGGGTGTTCCATTTAAAAAAACATAAGTTAGGTCTGCCACTGTGCTATCGAACACCCTGTAACATTCTAACTAATTTTGTAATATGAAGCTCAAAGCTGGCTAAAATTTTTGTTATTAACTTTTATTGTTAGCTATTACTATAGCGGAGCTATTGAGCTTTACCCTACTAATCAATCACCCTGTATATAGTTTTTTTTAGATGCATAGTTTTTAAGGTATTCGCAATAAACCGTCCGAAAAGGTTTCATTTTTCAATGAAAACGGCCAATATTCAACCACGTATAACTGAAAAAGTATCGAGTTTAAAAAAAATGTAGAACAGTTTTTGCTTAAAATTAGGTTATCTAGCCACTTCCGTGGTTATTTTGACCAAAAAATTTTCTACCCCCGAGAAGGGGTGGGAACCACCCCCAAGATAAAAGCACACATCAGCATAGGATAGACTTTGTTTATTGAACTATTCCCTAGTTACTGTGAAAATATCAAGTAAATTTATGTAGTAGGATGGAATTCGGAGCCAAATACCCTCATTGACTGCCCTATAGACTTTAAAACGTGGAAAACTATAAACACGATAAGAACAGGGGCAGAGCCGTGCGGTACATCTTTTCAATATGATGCAAGTCACAAGTGATTCACAAAATTAACGAAAATTTTTATTTTAAAAAACATACTTTAAATTAAATGAAATATATGCATTAACACTACATTAAGTGGGTAGGCGCAAAATTTGCTTGCAATGCTTTTTAAATGCATTCATTTTTTTCGTATCCTGAGAAAACTAATTAGTATTTTTGAAAAATATAAATGCAGAATAAAATATTACATTATTACCGAGGGGCGAAAGTCCCTGAAAATCTCTATAATGTCTATTTGAATAGTTTACAGTTACAGGGCAAAAAAAGAGAATTGAGTGTAATTTTTAATTTCAAATATCTTATTCAAAAGAAACCTTTTGTTTGTTCTAAGGGACTTTCAGCCCTCGTTAATAATGCATTCTTTCAATCAACGTTTAAATTTTTCAAAAATATTTATTAGTTTTTTGAGGATTCAAAAAAAAATGAATGCATTTAAAAAGCATTGCAAGCAAATTTTGCGTTTATGCTCTTAAGTAACATTTTCAAAAATTATATTTTACCCTTATGACTTTAATTTTGAACTCGTCAATCAGATTGGTGTAGTCTAGTGAGGATAGATAGGTGTAGCAGCTAGTGAGAACTCTATTGAAAGAAATGCTAAATTTTTTAGTTTTGTTTGTCTTATGGAGCTTCGTCAATAGTTTTTAATTTTGAAAGACTTCTTTCCCCACTAGTTACCGAGACAGGGAGTAATTCTCAGTTTACAACTACATTTGAGTATAAAGAAATTAGGTCATTTTGGCACAAATAGTTCAAAACCTCTAAAGTTTTCATGGAGTATGTATGGTATCATTTGAAATATATCACGCAATTCTTTTAGATCATTATATCATCAGATTTTTGTTCTTTTTCTATTGAAATTATTTAATGAAGGTTCATACAATATTTTTCTAGTGTTTCATCATCTATTTCCCTCAATTAAAAATATCATTTATAAAAATTTAAAATTTTATGAGTTTCTAGAAGCGAAAATCGATCAATCAAAGCATTAACGGCAATGTCTAAAATATAAATGAACAAATTTATTTCAAATTTAGCTTCATCTGTTAAGAGCTCGTCCACAGATTTTTCGTAGTCAAATAAATGCTTTTTTCTCCTGGCTCGAATTTCACTTTCAGCTGGAAATTCGGAACAAAATTTTCTGCAATTTCATTAAATTTTCATTTGGTCATTAGCCATATTGTCTGTAACTTTTCATTTTTTCTATAGTTTCTGACAATATTTTTACACACGCTGACAATTTTGTTTTATTTTACTGTTTATGCCGCCCCCCTTGTGGTGCCACCTGATATGACTGCCTCGCCGCATCATAACACCGCACGGCCCTGAACAGGGGTCGCTCTAGTAAAATCAAACACGGCAAAATGGGGGAAAATTAGATCAAAATGATGTGAACGTGACTGTGAAGAAATAAAGAATATGGGAAATCTGACATGTAGAAACTGTCCTCATCGGTATCCCCTCGAAGATTTGTGGCTCGCCAAAAAAGATGGAACCGAGCAACGCACGGTACACATACAGACGGTATGCCGATTTTGGCGCCTAAATTCCGTCCGTTTCGCGCACGACGTCAGCTTCGAGGAACCGAGGAACCCACACACTTGCCACTTGACTTGCAGATACATTTTGTGAAATTCTTTTATTACACACGAAAGTTTTACGGAGCGGAGAATATATTTTGTTACTTTGAATTATTTGATATTATTGAACGTGTTAATATTCAATTTATTATTTGTATTGTTTTTGGTATCGTGTGGGTCTGGAATAAATTTACAATACCGAATTGTGCCGTATATAATTGCAAAATCTGTAATCAAAGTACAAAAAGTACGAAAATAAAATACTTCAGCTTTCCAAAGACAGATAATTTGTCGAAACAATTAGTATGGTATAGTTAGACCCAAACCCAGACATCCAAAGTGAAAGTTATCCTCCAAACAAATTGTTCTATATGGTCCAGATAATGTTCAGAAAAAAGTCACACCATTTTGAGCGTCGGGTTTGGGGGGAGAGGGAGGAGAAATTTGTAAATTCGTAGTTTTTTAGGGTTTTCGTCAATATTTCTAAAACTATGAGATTTAGCATGAACAACCTGCTATACATAATTGTTCTACATTAAATTTGAAATAAAAAGGCCCAATGCATAATCCTTCTAAAATGAATGGTTCCAAAGTTACGGAGGTAGTATAGTATAACTGGTCCAAAAAAGGCCTAACCCAGACATCTAAAGTAAAAGTTTTCCTTCAACACCAAATTGTTCTATATGGTACACATATTCTTCAGTAAAAAGTTACACCATTTGGGGGGGGGGGGGGAGATGGGGGAGAAGTCGGTAAATTAGTAGTTTTTGTACGTTTTTCGTCAATATTTCTAAAACTATGCTTTAGCTTAAACAATGTTCTACTTATACAAAAATGTTCTACATAAAATTTAATACAAAATATGTTCTACACATAATTTTTATAAAATCAATGGTTCCAGAGTTACGGAGGATGAAAAGTGGAGGTTTTCGATACTTTTTATATTTTTTGGGCAATTAATGATGATTTTGGGTGGTGAGGTACACGGTTCTTCAAGGGCTTATCATTAACATACCATCGGCCACTGATACAGCAAATTTTATGTACAAACCACAATCCTGTTAAAGAAGATTTCTATAAATTACCCAAAGAATATAAAAAGTTTCGAAAACCTCCACTTTTCACCCTCCGTAACTCTGGAACCGTTAATTTTATAACAATTATGTATTAAACATTTTTTATTTTAAATTTCATGTAGAACATTTTTGTATATAACATTGTTTACGCTAAAGCATAGTTTTAGAAATATTGACGAAAAACGTAAAAAAACTACCAATTTACCAACTTCTCCCCCATCACCCCCCTCCCAAACCGGACACTCAAAATGGTGTAACTTTTTACTTAACAATACGTGGACCATACAGAACAATTTGGTGTTAAAGGAAAACTTTTACTTTGGATGTTTGGGTTAGTCCTTTTTTTGGACCGGTTATACTATACTACCTCCGTAACTTTGGAACCATTCATTTTAGAAGGATTATGCATTGGGCCTTTTTTTATTTCAAATTTAATGTAGAACAATTTTGTATAGAGGGTTGTTCATGCTAAACCACATAGTTTTAGAAATATTGACGAAAAACGTAAAAAACTACGAATTTACCAATTTCTCCCCCCTCTCCCCCCAAACCCGACGCTCAAAATGGTGTGACTTTTTTCTGGACATTGTATGGATCATATAGAGCAATTTGGTGTAGAAGGATAACTTTCACTTTGGATGTCTGGGTTATGCCATCTTTTGAATTAATTATACTATACTAAATGGAAAATCGCTTGTCGCAGAAAAGATAAAATTAATTTAAAAAATGGTAAGTTTGGAATTAATTCTAAAATGCATATTTATAAGAAATTAATACAAGTAATATCAAAAATAAGCAATAAGAAGATACCAAAAAAGAGCTGTATTAAATAAATATTTATATCTATAATAATATATTTTATGTATAAGTAACTTTAACTTCTTTTAGCAACGATTTGCTCAATACATTTTGAAGAAAAACATTTTGAAATTCCTCTAAAACAAAGGCTCTTGAATTCTATCCAAAGAATGCTCGTCATTTAAAGGCTGATGCAGTACCTACTTTAAACTTACCTGGAGGCTCATCAGATACTGACCTAAAGCGAAAATCTGAGGAAATAACACTGAGAAGACAAAAAGAAGACGTAGAGAAGAGGTGGAAGATATTATAAAATCATCAAACAGTATTTCAAGTTGTACATTAGCATATAAAAAGAACATAGAGACGATTACTGAGAAGTCACAGCTTCCAACATGTGATGAACAAATATTAATTTCAACATTACCAAATATTGAGTGTGGCAATATTATATACCTATATATAATTTAGCTCTCCAGTCCCAGAAAGCTTATGGCTTGGTTTACTATTCTTTTCCATTTTCTCCTGCTTGATGCTTTATTTTTCCAATGTGTAAGGGGGTCCATGCGACAACGGGTGCGTCCAGCAGTGCAAGTTCTATCCAATCAGTGGCAAAAGCCATAAAATATTGCGGAGAGAGTGGTCTTATGCCGAAAAATAGCTTTTGGCAAGAAGCCTCTGATATGGTCCAACTGTTCAATGACTGGTTCGATGTGTTCAACTCCCGTTCAAAATTTACTCAGAACTGTCCAGGAAGGAATGCTTTCGGTACAGATATTAACAGCCAACCTACTGGATCAAATGATAGTATTCATTCAGTCTATGAGAGTCGGCAAGCACAAGAAAATGATCCCCTTTCAAAAAGGAATTTTACTTGCAAGTAGATTCATGTCTCAAATGTACGATTATTTAAAGAGCAGATACGATGTAGAATATATATACATATATAATAACTTCCAGGCTAAACCAAGATGTTCTTGAGAACTTTTTTGCGTATATTCGAGGCATGGGTGCTAGTAATGATCACCCTTCTCCTCTCGACTTTCGGTACAGACCTCGATGGTACATTCTGGGTAAAAATTCGACAGCAATTTTCACAGAAAATCGAAACACAGCAAATTCCAATGAGGAGTGATTGTTGGACATTCTTAAGGACTCTCAGGGCGTACCATCCGATCCAGAATCAGAAGAAGTTTGCTTGACACAGAAAATGTTGTTGAACATTGCAAAAATTGACGAGCCGGCTTACGGAGTTGTCCTTTATTTCGTTAAAACTCGAACTTATATTAGGCTACGAGAGTTAAATAGAAAAATTAGTTTTAAAAAGGCTCAAAGGAGCCTAGAGAAGAAAATATCAAAATTGACCAATTTTAAAAAAATAACAGTATTTTATTTTTTTTGTTATCTTGCAATAAATTATTCTATAAAATGACTGCATTTTTTCTTTCCTTTTTTTTGTAGGACGATATAACGAATAGTATTATTTATAACATCAATGTTTTCTTTTCTTGAAAATATTTTTTAATTACCTGGTAATTTAAAAGAGAAAACATTTCATCAGGTTATTAAGACGATACTGCAAAAAAGTATTTATAGTATTCTTGAATTAATAATCAAGGCTTATTATTTTTGGACGTATTTCCTCGATAATAATTTTTAAATACATTTTTATTGAACAACGTTTATGTGGACAAATTGTAAATCCCTAGGAATAATAATAGTACATAAAACTATTTTCTCTTAGAAACATTTTTAATCAAAAAATCAGACGCTATCATTTTAAATTCGATAAAACTGGAAAGTATCTCCTAAAATTATATGTATTTACAAAACAGTCTCCTCGCGCGTGACGTCATACCAGCGACAGAGATGCGCCTCTGCATACCGTCTGTACGTGTACCGTGGAACCGACGTAGCCCGATACTGGGCCGAAATTATGTGAATGACATGTCCGGATACGATAAAGTAAAGTAAGTGCAGTGTGACAGAACGAAATCCTGCCGTACTTACCTCATTAGCCTTTGATGTTCTTTTATACAAAGCTGCATGGTTACAAACTCAGCTTTTTCGTCATCACACTCAATTTGATCCTTAATTTTCTCCTTATAACTCTCAAAATTCAAAATAATGTAATTAAGAATGTCGAGTTGTCCTATAATATAACTAATAAAGCTGAAAAAGAAGATATCTGTTCCATAATTGTAGACTGCACAACAAGTTGCAGCGATCTCTTCCCATAAGAAAGCTTTGAAATAATTTTGATCAATGTCAAATGGTATCCATGAATTAATTGGCAAATCTTTGTGTAGTTTGGTTTGGTTTTTAACAGGATCGTAGATCTCTTGGTATGGGTAAAATAGAGGAAATATAATGTACAAGTAGCTAATGGTATCTGAAAATTATATATAAGTAAATATATTGTTTTTTGAGATGATGGATCTGTAACGATAGAAAAGGTAAACATTCCCCACCCTTCTATGTTAGTCATCAACCTTTGAAAGGATAGTGTGTTCCTCTCTCTCTCTTCAGTCCTTACCACCCGGAGGGAGGGTAGTAGTCATTCTGATGTAGTGTAATGTCCGTCATTAAAGATCTCTGCCTTTAGTCATTTCAATTAACTCATGCAGGTCATAATAGTCATACGTTGAATTAATAGCAAGCTGAAAATTTGTTAATAGCTTAACGGTGTCTAGTGGGACAGACTTTCATGAAAGGGAACACTGGAACAGGAGAATTTTTAATTGTGGAACAGGTTAAAAATTTGGAACGTCAGATTACGAAAACGTTTCATGTATTTTGTCGGACAGAACTTCCAATTGATTTGTTACCATTTCATTAAACTCTCGTGCAAAAATCAGACTGGTGTTTATCACCAACTGGGAATTTTAATGAGTGGAACACGAAGAACATGTCAAATGACAGGAATCAGGTTGGTTAGTAATAGCAGTCTGATTTTTGCATGAGAGCTTAATGAAGGGGTAACAAATCAATTGGATGTTCTGTCCGATAAAATACATGGAACGTTTTCGTAATCCGACGTTCCAAATTTGTAACCTGTTCCACATTTAAAAGTTCCCCTGTTCAAAGTATTTTAATTGTTGGACTTTGCTGGATAGCCGTTTGCTGACCTTTAGTTCATTTAAAATTGACATATTTGTCCTCTGGTCAATATATGGAATTCGTAACATTCTTCTGCAACAGCAAATTTCAGTGGCATCTATCTTTCTTCTTTCCATTTGTCTTAGAGTCCAAGATTAACATCCGTATGTCATATGTCATATGTCATATTATGTCATATGTCATATTGGGAATTTTAATCAGCTGATCAACCTAATTTTTAGAGTTCATGAAATAAATTTGAAAGTCCTATATTTTGGATATCTTTCCTACGGCGACTTTTGTTAGATCACATCTACATTTTATTTCTTCCTGTGGTGATCCTTTCGAATGGAGAGATGTTGTCGAGTCGACTAAAACCCACGAAGGGTTTTAACGCCACGGAGTAAGTAAGTAAGATGAAGACTACGCCTATTTCCATAGTTCAGTTTTATACGGACCATCTAAATATCACTGATTAGTTATTCTCAATATCTTGAGTAAATTCTATCACATCAATACAGCTATTATAAAAGTTGATTTGTCTTACCCCAATAGTTAACCATCATATAGTAAAAATTAAACTTGTTATTGATCCTGGAACGCTCCTTGTATATTTTAGTGATACCTTCATCCTCAGACTCAAAGATCTGTCTTTCTCGCACATGAATCATCTTTATTAACTGCTGAGCACTTTTACTACTCACAGCTTGGACTCGCATGAGCCCCATTGTGTAAGTCGAAGCTAACACAGCTGATTTGGTAAAGATGATCATGTCCAAATTATTTTTTATCATTAGATATAACCCGATGTATTCCGTGGTGACGTAAAGAAATGCTATTAGAAATATAAACCAAGAGAAGATGTTGTAAATTCTTCTATAAAGCGGTTTCTTGTCAAAAACTAAAGGCCATAAACCGAAAAATATTGTGTTGTAAATAGTCATCTTCATGTGTTCAATTTTTGGTACTGCCTGAAACAAAAGGTGTATTGTAGACAGTCAAGATATATTTTACAAAAATAATTAAGGTAGCTATGAAATTAAAAGCTCAGTAGACTTCTCTAGTTGTCACTATCACTCGGACTCTTTGAGGCTTAATTTTTCAGATATATTAAAAAAATTCAACATCTTTCGAAATTCTTGTTAAAAAACCGTTTGAAAACGCTGACATTTTAGCTTATAAACATTTGTAAAAATTTTATAATTTTTATGTCACGCGCTTATAAGTTGGCTCACTGAATATATGGTAAAAAATCATAAAATACAATTTAAAAAAAAGAACCTTCTATGACCAACACTTACCATAGCATTTCTTTCTTGAAATCTTATTTTCATTGTTAACATTATGTTAACATG
Source organism: Diabrotica virgifera virgifera (assembly GCF_917563875.1). Taxonomy (NCBI): domain Eukaryota; kingdom Metazoa; phylum Arthropoda; class Insecta; order Coleoptera; family Chrysomelidae; genus Diabrotica; species Diabrotica virgifera. The sequence goes on from NC_065448.1 coordinate 226,227,308, forward strand.
AATTATTATAAGTGATCTAGATTTAATTATCCAATTTATGAAATATGGCATATACAGAAAAGATGTAAAAAATTATAACCCGTTATACTAGTTAAAGTGATCGTACTCTTAAATTACCGCCACGTTAAAGTGGAAGGGGAACTATCGGACCTCCGTTTCTCTTAGAATGGAACTTCAAATTGAAGCACATTGGGAAAATTTGCAATATCTCCCTTCTATGGCACGCAGAAGATTAATTTTCTGGGGTAGCTCGAGAAAATAATAAGGACTGGGCTACTTTCACCTCCCGGAAAAATTGAAAAATCCCGGATAAATAAAAGCTTAATTTTTTCCACATTTTTTAAATTCTACTATTATTGCGTAAGATGTATTATTTCTTACTGTATTAAATATTTAGGTAGTTTATTTGGTACAATAATTTTTACGAACGTAATTGTTTGTAAACACAACAGTTTACTAAGAAAGAATAATGATAAGTCTGCTAATCACATTACCTGTTATTACTGTGTTGTTTTTCACACAATGTTGCCAAAATGAATTTTGTTATTTTCAGTTTAAATTATCTAGCCGAATTCCGAGTCAACTATACCTATTATACAGGGTGTCTTACTATATCTTATTAACAGTGAAATTTGTACACCCCATAAAATTTTTATGGGGTTTTGTTCCCTTAAACCCCCCAAACTTTTGTGTACCTTCCAATTAAATTATTGCTGTAGTACCATTAGTTTAACAAAATATTTTTAAAACTTTTTTGCCTCTTAGTATTTTTTCGATAAGCCAGTTTTTATCGAGATGCAGCTTCTTTTTTAATATGTTTACATACAAATTTTATGGGGGCTTCGTTCTCATAAACCCCCAAATGCTTGTGTACGTTCCAATTAAACTATTATTGTGGTACCATTAATTAAACACGGTGTTTTTAAAACTTTTCTGTCTCTTAGTATTTTTTCGATAAGGCACCTTTTATCGAGATGTGGCTTCTTGTTTAATATGGTTCAAAATATACCTAAAGATGTAAATTATAAATAAATTTTCATATTATTACCAGGTCTCTATATTCGTACTTAACCATATACAAAAATATGTAATGGATTTGTCAAATATTCAAAATATCTCGATAAAAACTGGCTTTTCGAGAAAGTACTAAGAGGCAAAAAAGTTTTAAAAACATTGTGTTTAACAATAATAATTTAATTGTAACGTACAGAAAAGTTTGGGGGCGTTAAAGGGAACAAACCCTTCATAAAAGTTTTATGGAGTGCACAAATTTCACTATAATTTTTTTTAAGATGTTTCCGCCATAAGAATGCCACATGTCCATTTTCAATAAAAAATCACTAATAGTTTTCGATATATGGAAAAAAATTGATTTTCATTTTGTAACTTCAAAGGGCTGTAACTTTTCTTAAGTGCACATTTGTACTAAGGTAAGTTAGGTTAAATCAACCTATTATTGACCCCAGAATCTGTGGTATAATTTATGACCAATCTTTTCGGGACACCCTGTATATCTCTATTTCTAATGTAGTTGGTATGTATTTAAAACATGAAGGATACCAAAAATGTAATATGGAAGAGGTATGCAGATAAATAAATCAATTATATTGTTTATATTACTAATATAATAAATAATATTATTTATAATACTTTATTATCACCTATGTGTCTAATGACATTAAAAGCAGTGAAAATTTTCTACCTGGATTTACTATTTTCTTAATACCTAGAAACACACATTGTATTTATGTTTGTGTTACAAACGTCATGAACGAGTAGGCTGATTTGAGAATCTGCAAAAAAAAGATAATATATTATTCCACAATGTATTTGACATTGGAAATAGTAGCTGAAGTTCACCGCACATATTTTACCAAAAATATAATGTCACTCATATGAAATAAAATTTAGACGAATAGATTGGTCTCTAAATTACAATCATTTCATAATATTGCGCCATCTCTGAACTTTAATTAATAACGGCGTAAATTGTACTTAAAGTTTATCGAAATCACATTTTTAAAGTACACAAAACTGTCATTCATAAACACTATTACTTTAGTGTCTATTGAAAAGAGCTTTGACAAATGTGTCATTCATAAATACTATTTAGATTAGAGGAACTATATATTTTTGTACGCCTGGCCAAATTATACCTACTTTATTATCTATAAACCTCTGCCTTAAAGATTTATGAAGTGGGGATTCCGAAAATATTTTTTCTCTCTTTGAATCATTTAAATTCCCATTTGATGTTAGACTTCTTCTTCTCTTCTTCTTCTCTTCTTCTTCTTTTTGTATAGACATGACTCTGTCTGTTTTTTCAATGTGCCTCTAGTAAGTTGTCGTTCCATCGTTTTCGTGGTCTTCCCACTGATCGTCTTCCTATTGGGAAACCATCTTTCGCTGTCCTGACTACCCTATTTGTTGTCATTCGGCTTATGTGTTCATTCCATTCTATTCTTCTGTTTCTTACCCAGTTATTATGTTAGCCACCTTGCATCTCCGTCGTATATAATATGTACTTCTAGCTCTGTCTCATAGACTCTTACCATCGATTTTTCGAAGGGTTTTCATCTCCGCTGTTTCGAGCAATCTTTTTGTCCTCTTTGTGTCGGGTCGTGTTTCTGCCGCGTATGTCATTATTGGTCTGATGACTGTTTTGTAAATTTTGCCTTTCATTTTTTCCGATATTTTTATTTATCCATATTGTGTCACTCAGGCAACCTGCAGCTCTGGATGCTCTATTCATTTGATCTTCCAATTCAGTTTTGAGCCTGTAGCTATATAGTGTGATGCCTAGGTATTTAAACTCCATCACTTGTTCAATTATCTGACCTTCCAGCTCCGATTTACATCTTATTGGATCTGATGTTATAATCATGCGCGGTTATGGTTTGGGTTTGGATGGGTAAACGCTTGGGAACACCTCAAGTTGTTGCCTTGCCCGACTTTTTTTTTAAATTTTTGGTAGATATTATTTTAAGAAATTTTTTTGAAAAGTAGTAAGTATTAAAATTAGTTTAATATTTTTATAAAATACAAATAACGACGACCTAATCTGTAAACTGCGTAACTCCATTACCCAAATTTTACAGCAGACTCAAAAAATTATCTCTCTAAATATGACTAATCCGATTACTACGTATCTCCCATTTTAAAAGATAGGATAGTAAAACGGAAATATGTATTTTATAGATACACATATCACTAACATTTGTAAAAGTAATTTTCTTGATTATTTCATTCATAGGAGATTCTGATCAATAGAAAGCTGGAGAAATAAAAATTAAACTGATAATTTTTGATAATATCCCGTCGTCAAGTATATTACGTCAGATGCCCTTTGTTGCTACGAAAAAATACATTCAGTGACATTAATCACAATTAATGTTTTAAAGGTTATAAAAGTGATGACTTTCAACCGTCAAATATTTATAACAACTGTGTGTTTAAATTTACTAATTTGTACTTACATAAATAAATTACAATAAAATTTTGGTTTTGAACAGTTTTATTCACGAAATAAAAGACAAACAATTTTTAACTTCTAAAAATGATACGAGCCGTCTCACAGTGCCTAGGAGAGGTTAAGCCGTCGGTCCTCCTGGGCTAGTGTACATCGACACTAGTTACTTGAGACAGGGTTAAAGATGTAAATGGCGCTGGAACAATCCGAAAGGATCTCCCCGGCAAGAATGCCATAATATATTATTATTATTATTGTACTTACATAAATAAATTACAATAAAATTTTGGTTTTGAACAGTTTTATCCATGAAATAATCGCAACAAATTGCACTCGATCTCTAAAATTATTATCGAATTTTTGCCCTCGTGACACTTTGACATAATTTCACTCCCCTTCGGGTCGTGAAATTAAAACTGTCAAAGTGTCACTCGGGAAAAATTCGATAATTTTAGAGCTCTTGTGCAATTACTACTGAAAATATTTCAAAATAACGGTAAATAACGACAGTGATAGGTCAGTCGCGGAATAGTACGTTTCATCGCCGCCGGTTCATCGCCGCCTGTTCATCGCCGCCGGTATATTGCCGCCAGTTCATCGCCAGTCCATTTCATTGCCGTCCGTTTCATAGCCGTCCGTTTCATCGCCATCCGTTTCATCGCCGTCCGTTTCATCGCCGTCCGTTTCATCGCCAGTTAGTCAGTTGATTTTGTATTATGGGAGATGACGCGGCACGACGTTAAATTCAGTTCAAAACTTATGACAATTAAAAAGATAAAAAATATTATTATATTAATTTACTGTTCTATTGCTACTTCCCCTAAATTTGATATTAAAGAATAATATTAAATTTGTAGTGTTAAATGACCTTTGTAGAAATATATATGTTCAAATTTATGTAGTATCAGGTTACGTTAGGTTAGGTCATTTCCTAGAATTCCTAATCAATATTAAAAATAAATAATAAATGTAACTGCAGAAAATTGGTCGGAAATTCGGAAATAAATCAGTTAGCGACTAATTAACTGGCGATGAATCGGCCGGCAATGAATCGGATGGCGATGAATCGGCCGGCGATGAACTGGCGGCGATGAACTGCCGGCGATGAACTGGCAGCTATGAACTGGAGGCGATGAAACGTCCTAGACCCGTCAGTGGTGTGGTATGACAAACTAGGGAGTTACGTATTTTTCGTACTAAATTTTGCGGCAAGGGAGATACGCTGTATACGACGACGCCGACGTTGCTATTTACTCAGCTGGTAAAAATATGCACGTGCGTATTTGTTTAAAGGATAAGTAGGGACTTTTTGAAACCGATGGCAGTAATAACTCATTTTCAGATAATTATGGAGTTACGCAGTTTACAGATTAGGACGACGATAAACTGTTTCATATATAATTATTTCGTTGAAATCATAAAATAGAAGTATAACTTCTTACATGCGTACAAAGTACTACACTTACATTATTATTTTTTTTTAATTTAAAATGATTTGAAAACTTACTCCAATAAATATGTCCCAAGACATCACTGTTAATGTTCCTATCTGCAGCCCTGTTATTTGATTACATTTAAGCATGAAAATATTCATTAGTGACTTTGTTCTTGGTGATTTTTCGTACCATCGTACTGTGTATAGTGCAGTTGCTAAGTCAAGGCTCTAAAAATAATGATAATAAAGGCTCAGTTACACGACGCTATAAGTACCTATACAGGGAGTTTTATTAGGTCGATGGAAATTTTTTAAGGGATAATAGGGGACGCCATTTGCAACATTTTTTACCAATAATGTATCGCTCAAACTGTTAAGGTTTCCGAAATAAAGTTAAATTTGTCAATATTCGAACATAAGGCTGCTCGTCCATTTTATTTTTAAAAATAATTATCTAAGCGAGATACTTCCCTGACATACAAAATGCCTTACGTATTACTTGCTCAGATTGCAAAAACCCTTCGTTGTTAATGCAACTCCAAACTCCAAACACAATTCGGATGTCAAAACAGTAAAACGCACCTTTCATACGCATACAATAACCATGTTTATAAACCAAAATAAACCACTTCATAGCAGGTAGATTGTTTGTTAGCATAGCAGGTAAATTGGTTTTTGTTTGTTATGCGTTCGGAGAATGACGATAGCTGATGGAAATTGTATGCGAAGAGTCAGTGTTGTAGGTTTACATTTTTATTCCATTCGTAAAACAGGGAGGTAGTACGCCTAGATAATTTTTAAACGTGAAATAGACGGTTGTCGAATATTGACAAATTTAACTTTATTTCGGAAACCTTAACAGTTTGAGCGATACATTATTAGCAAAAAATGTTGCAAATGGTGTCCCCTATTATCCCTTAAAAAATTTCCATCGACCTACCAAATACCCTGTATATATAAGTATACAGTAAGCGCCGCACTACTTGACACATGGGTAGGTACCTACCTAATTGCTACGCTTACGGACTAATCAGGTCCCTTCAAAGATTTGACTTTCATGTCTGTCATGTTACGGTCAAGAAACTATTCAAAATAATTGTTTTCTATACAAAAAATACAGTTATTAATAGTATTGTTATTCTGCTTTAAATAACTTTATTCAAACACCAATAATATAGGGCAGTCAATGAGGGTATTTGGCTCCGAATTCCATCCTACTACATCGATTTACTTGATATTTTCACAGTAAGTAGGGAATAGCTCAAGAAACAAAGTCTACCCTATGCCGATGTGCGCTTTTATCTTGGGGGTGGTTCCCACCTCTTCTCGGGGTGAAAAATGTTTTGGTTAAAATAGCTACGGAAGAGGCTAGAGAACCCAATTTTAAGGAAAAAATGTTTTATAATTATCTTTTGACAACTTGATACTTTTTGAGTTATTCGAACACCTTAAAAACTATGCATCTAACAAAAAAACTATAAAAAATATTTCTGTAGGTTATAAAAAACAAAGAGATTCGTTTCTTCATAAATCTTATAGTTAAAATACAAAAAGGGATATGGTAGGTAAGAAGAGTTTGTTTTTTTGCTGGATGCTCAAATCGGTGTATATAACTTGAAATAACAGAGAAACTGTCGATTTTAGGTGTATAATGTTACTAATAACTTTTGTAGTGGTTGAAAAGACCTAGACCTGCTTAGAAAGAGCGATACTAAATGTCGATTACATTCAAACTAAGCGAGATATTCTGCAAAAAAGTTGATGACTATTTTATTTTAAGAAAAAATGAGAAGTATATGTAACCCCTCATCCATCAGAATTTAAATACATCGTTTTAATTTTACAATACTTTTTACTATAGTGTTATTTCTATGTTCAAAAAGTTGGACTGAATTAAAATGAATGGTTTTTGAAAAAAATAAGATCAAATTAGAGAGCGCATTTTTAAATTTTCTTAAAAACCTTCCTTTTTACCACACAAAAAGATACCACACAAAAATGTAGGGCTTTTTCAGATAATTTTTTTTTATTTTTCATTACTGTATCTCTTATCATTTTCAAGTTACATGGAGAAAAAGGAAGATTTTTAAGAAAATTTAAAAATGCGCTCTATAATTTGATCTTTTTTTTTAATTAACAATTTTTTCTTAAAATACATTAGTTAACAATTTTTTTTGCAGCATATCTCGCTTAGTTTTAATGTAATGGACCTTTAATATAGCTCATTTTAAAGGCCATTGCAAGCACTGCAAAAGATACTAGTAGCATTATACACCTAAAATCGACCGTTTCTCTGTTATTTCAAGTTGAATACACCAATTTAAGAATGTACCAAAAAACAAACTATTTTCACCTACCATATCTCTTGTTGTATTATAATTAGAAGATTTGTGAAGGCAAGTGTCTCTTTGTTTTTTTATAGCATACAATAGTTATTTATGAAACAGTTCGTGAAGTATGCTTTTTGCGAACGCACGCGATTTTTAGAGCACGAGCGACAACGGAGCGAGTGCTATAAATAGCGTAAGTTCGCAAAAAGTACTTCACGCACAGTTTCACACAATATTTTATCTACGATAAACAAATAAAAAAACTGTAACTCTTCGTCACTGGAATTCATTTCTATTCTACAATTTTTAGAACTTTGACATTTAAAAATTCTAACTACTTTCAAACCACAAAACTGTCAAAACTTTTGTTGTAATTCATCGCTCATATTGTCATCACCATGACAACGCGAAAGTTAAGGATTATCACCATGACAACGCGAAAGTTAAAAACAGTGCGAAAAAGTGAGTCCCATTTAAAATACATTGTTACTTCACGCACACTTTAAATCCTTCACTCACTGCTATCTATAATGACAGTTTTCATAAACTAAAAACTTATACATAATATGACATAGAGTAGATAAAAATGTTTAATATAGTTTTTTTAGTTAGATGCATAATTTTTAAGGTATTCGCAAAAAACTGTTCGAAAAGGTATTATGTTTCAATGAAAATGGCCAATTTTCAACCACGAATAACTCAAAAAGTATTGAGTTTTCAAAAAAAAATTATAGAAGAGTTTTAGCTTAGGATTAGGTTCTCTAGTGAATTCCGTGGTAATTTTAATCAAAAAATTTGCCACCCCTCAGAAGGGCTGGGAACCACCCCCAAGATAAAAGCACACATCGGCATAGGGTAGACTTTGAATTAGGAGATAAGTAGAGGCTATTCATTAAAATTTCATTAAAATCCATGCAGTAGGATAGAATTCGGAGGTAATATCCTCTTCTTGCTCCGATTGACTGGCGTAATATAAGAATACTTCAAAACTTTTACAACTTTAATACAATGACAACTATAAACGTCAAATAGAGCTGTTTTATTAGCTGTCAACTTTATATGTTAATATTCGGTTTCTATACATTTTCTGACGTTCTACACGCTACTAGACATAAAATTAAACAGTCCAGCAAGTGAACGGTCCAGGACCTAGATTTTTGACCCTTCTCTTCGTTATCGAACGTATTCGCTTCGTATCTGTTTAGTGTACAGATAGCGAATGATCGATAAAGAAGGGTCAAAATCGAGGTCCAGGACTGTATTCGCTCAATGTTCCCGTGTGTCTAGTAGCGTGGCGGTTATTGTAAATCGTTACTTGTAAATGTTATTATAAATGTTAATTGTAAATGTTATAGTAAATCATACGAGTACACTAAAACTGAACGTATTCAGAGTAAGTTCGGGATTAGCTTATCCAGGACGTGTCCAGGATTTTATTTTCCAAGAACAATTTTCGGATTCGGAATGTAATGACGGGTTGCATACAGCTAGGTTAGACAAGGAAGCCTTCTCTTATCAGTACGAGTTACTAGCGTCGTGTAACTGAGCCTTAAAACTTAGTGGAAAAAAATCTTCATCTTTTACAAACGCCTCACTATAGGCGAACGGCGCACCCTCAAAAAGATGCATAAAAAACCAATATGCTGATTATGTTCAAAATAAGAGAGCTTAAAGGAACTACAACGTTAACGGGATTTTATTGTCTCATATGGTCAATGGCCCTCTATATTTGAAAAAACCGCGGAGTGCTACCATTTAAATAGGTGCGTTTTTGAGAAAGGGGTGAGTTAGTCCCTAGGCTCAGGGTGAACTAGGGTGAGTTCTATGCAATTTCGGTACAAACACGACTACAGGAAAATTGTTCCAGTTACTATCGAAATATCACATTTTAGAGTCAAAAGTATTTTTTTTACAAAAATATATTTAAAAGAAAAGCAAGACAAAAACACCAAAGAAAGCAATTTTGTTTTTTGGCCCATAACTTTTTTCTTCAGGGATACCGTTATAGGTAATGTCGCCGCTCACAGCATTTTTAGGGCCGTTTTCCCCATTTTTTCGCAAAGATTGTTCTGTAACTTTTTTCTACGCATTTCTAGGTATATGTAATGGTACATTTAGTAGAAATAAAAGTTAATTACCTTTAAAATAGTCTATTGTATAAGGTTGTGCGACTATTTATTTTATTTTAAAATGGTGTATTGCAAACAATTCTAGGACTATTTTTAAACAAGATATCCGTAGGATATCCAAGGGTATCCGTAATTTAAGAAAAATTTAAAAAATTTTAATTTTTTTTTCAATTAGAAGAATATAGTTGCATATTATAACATAATTTTTAATTCCAAATAACTTTTCTTAATAACACTTTTCGATGTTGTGAAATATAAAGGTACTTCACTCTTGAGCGAAATTCATATTTTTTAACATATCTCGTATACTATTAATAAAATTTTATATCTGATGATTGCATCTCAGGTTTTAGATTATGCAGATAAGAGCATTTTACAAACAATAATTTTTTTTTGTATATGTCACATTTTGAGAACGGATATCTTGTTTAAAAATAGCCCTAGAGTTTTTTACAATACACCATTTTAAAGTAAAGAAAATAGGCTTTCTTGTTTATTGCACAATGTATCTAAATATACAATAAAAAAACTTATAATGAGAAATTCAAAAATAATCGAAAAATATATCAAAAATAGTTAAAAGTATACAATTTTCAAAAACCATATATTGCTTAAAAATAGTCAAACAGCCTTCTGCAATAGACCATTATAAAGGTAATTGGCTTTTTTTCCTACTAAATGTACCATTGCATGTACCTAAAGCTGCGTAGAAAAAAGTTACAGAACAATGTTTGCGAAAGAACAAGGAAAATGGGTCAAAATTGCTGTGAGTAGCGAAGTTTGAAAAATCATATTTTGAAAACTGTAAATTATAGAGACTTCTTCCAAACACCATTTCAAAGAGAAAGGATGGAAGTTTTTTAATATAAAGCAATGCCTATACCTATATCCTCATGGGAAAAAGTTATGGGGCAAAAAACAAAACTGCTATCTTTCGTGTGGTTTTCTTGCTTTTATTTTGAATATATTTTTGCAAAAAAAAATATTTTTCACTTTGAAATGTGATATTTTAATAGTAAATTTAACCTGTAACAATTTTCTTGTAGACGTGTTTGTACCAAAAGTGTATAGAACTCACGCTAATTCGCCCTGTGCCTAGGGACTAATTCACCCTTTTCTCAAACCTCTTTAAATGGTAGCACTCCGCGGTTTTTTCATTTTTAGAGGTCCATTGACTATATTAAACAATAAAACCCCGTTAACGTTGTAGTTCCTTTTTAAAATACATAATCAATAGCCTACAAGTAACTAACGCCTCGATAAAAGACTACTGATCCAAACCAAGTGTATTAGATTCTTTCTTCTTCTTAAAGTGCCCTCTTCTCAAAGGAGGTTGGCTACTACAATTGCAAACTCTTGTCCTGTTGATTGTCAGATGTTTCTGAAACACGATAGTCTTTTCCTTCCTAGTCCTCGCTTTGCCTCGATCTTTCCCTTCACTATGAATTGAGCATATTGTTACTGATTATTTCTCAGTATGTGGCCTATGATGTTTTTCTAACTTTCACTGTGTTGAAAAGTTCTCTTTCCTTGCCTATTCTATGCAGAACTTCTTCGTTTGAGGTATGCGCTGTCCATGAAATTTTGAGCATTCTCCGGTAGATACACATTTCAAAAGCCTCCAATTTATTTACGGTTGATGTTTTAAAGGTCCATGTCTCAACGGCATAGAGAAGGGTCGACCAGATGTAATATTTTGATTAACGTGTTAGTCGAATTTCGAGTTTTATTTGAGAATCACAAAGCAGTTTTTTGATTTTTTCGAAAGATTTTCTGGCCTGTTCTATTTTTTATCTTATTTCTAGATCATAATTTAGGCTACTATCGACCCAACATCCCAGGTACTTAAATCTATTGATCTGTTCTAAAATGTGCCCATTTATTCTGCAAGGTTGAGATACATTTTGTTTTTTTTTTCGAATTTACATCACTTTGGTTTTTTAATGTTTATTTTCATACCAAATTGCTCACAGATCGAGTTGGTCTTGTCGATGAGTCGTTGTACACCCAAGTCGGAATCCGCAATCAACACCGTATCATCGGCGGATCTGATTCTGTTGCTATTTACGCCATTCACATTGACTCCATCCTTTGGATCCTCCAGGGCCTCTTTAAATAGAAACACGGAGTAAAGATTAAACAGCAGAGGCGACAGAACACATCCTTGTCTAACTCCCCTCCTAATTTCTACCTCTGCGGATGAGAAGAAGTCGATCCTAACTCTCGCGTTTTGGTTCCAGTACAAATATTTTAGTAATTTGATGTCTTTTTCATCTAAACTGACTTCTTGCAAACGTTCTAATAGTAGGTCGTGTTTTACTCTATCAAATGCTTTTTCGAAGTCTATAAAGCATATAAATATATCTTTCTGTTGGTCGTAGCATTTTTGGACGAGAATTAGTAAACTGAAGAGGGATTCTCTCGTTCCCATGCCGGCTCTGAATCCAAACTGATCGTCTCCGATGATTGTTTCGCACTTTCTATAGATACGATTATGTACGACTTTTAATAGGACTTTTACTGCATGACTAATAAGGATTATCAGACGCTTATTAGGTTTGGATTTGAATCATAAATCTGAATCATAAATGAGATTGAATAAAAGGACAAATAATTGTCTTTGTCTTTGGATTGAATATAAAGGTAAATATGGCAAAAATAAACTTTTTTTTATTTTTTATGCATCTTTTTGAAGGTGCGCCCTCGCTTCTTAAAACATAAATATGTTCTCTTTATAACAGTTACTACAATTTTTTGACGTTTTTACTTTCTATTGTTTGTTTTTAAACCAAGAGGAGTAAACTAAAAAGACAGATTCACATCCAAGAAAGTCACTAGAAAAATCACCAAATGCATCTTCTTTTTTGGTTGATCATATCGGCCTTCGACGGTAATCCATACATATTATATTATACTAATACGTCGCTAAAGAGTTCTAAAATAACTGTTTTTTTTTATATAAAAGTAGACTAAAAATCTAAAAATTAAATGAATAACGCAGAAAACATAAGAAATCGCCGATATAACTTAATTAGGGAATCCAACGATCTGTCAAACTATTCCAATATGTCTGGCGGCTGGCATGCAATACATTGAAGGCATATGATAGTATAGTGTTATTTTAATATTTTAAAGTAATTTTCGTATTTTATGTCCGTGTAAATATTGCTAAATACTTCTGTGACATAGTAAAACATATTGCTTACGTCAATAAACTTTAATAAGTAGTTAAAAAGTTTTAACTAAGTAATTTGGAAGATTGAAGAAAGCTAGGTTAAAAAATTTTATGTTTTATAAGTTTAATAAAAAATAATATTGAGCATCCCTAAAATAGACTTTAGGTAAAATCATCGGGGTAATATATATTTTATTATTTTAGGTACCTAGTAATACCACATTGTATCTTAAATTTGAAATTTTAATTTAAATAAAATATCCAATAAAATCGCTTGTGTGCAGTGTTGCCAGAGAAATTTTTGTAAATGCACCGGAATGACTGGAATAGTGACACAAAGTACTAAACCAACCCATTTTGTACAAAAACTTAAAAAAAACGTCGTTTAATATTATTTGAAGCAAATTTTTTATGTCACAAAATTTTAGGTTTTTACTTTAGTAGACTTTAGTATCAAAAGTTTGGTTGTTAATTGTATCAAATTGGTACAATTGTAACAACTCTGGCAACGCTTAATTGCCTGCCATACGTCCTGTCATTAAAAATCACGTGGTTTGGATTGCCTAATTAACTTATGAAATGCCAGTTGTGTCAAAATTTCATAAATGTCATTAGTGTCAAAATATTATAATGTCGGTTCGCTAAACTCTAGTGATTTTAGTAGGTATTTATTTTTGTTTTTTGCCAATTTTGCCAAAATTGGCAAAATTACTTACTAAAATCACTAGACAGTTGTGTCTGATTTTAGCGAATCGACTATAACAGTGGAGTAAACTTGTCTGTGGTTGGACCAATTACAAACAAGCATTACGGCGCGGTAAATTTAAATTACTCCTCTTGGTTTAAAAACAGACCATAATTATTCGTAATATTTATGTATTTCTAGGCCCTTGAAAACCGTTGTACCTCAAAAGACTTACCCTCGTCATTACTTCGTTAGCATACCAGTAGTAGATTCCTAATCTGCACAGAAGAATAAATCCAAATCCCACTCCACATGTCAGAGCAAGAATTTCTACTTCCATCTAAAATAAAATCTGTTAGTACACCATGTATTTGTTTTTTATTTACCTATAAAATTTTGTATAAAATAATCCCTTATAAAGGGTATATTTATTATGTACTGTTATATAATTTTTATGGGAAAAATTTAGAAAATTAATTTATGTCAAAGACCACGAGATCATAGATTTTCATCGCCCTGTATATGGCCAAATATTGTAAATAGTATACTTTAGTTATAAGCAGTGGTTCGCGGAAAGTGAAAATCGTTCAGTATTTCACGTATTTCAGTATATCGTTCGGTATTTCAGTATAATCGTTCAAAACGGACGTATACAAATGGTCGGATTAGAAAGTGCATGTCTTCACTTTGGAAGTGAACAATAGGAGGTTTATAAATGCTTCTTTGAAGGAAAGACGGTAAACACAATTGTTGAGTTTTAGAATATCGGATTTTTATAGCATGTAGAAACACAAAAGTAATTTTGGTATCTCCTGGAATTTGACGAAACGGAAAAGTTGTATACACAAATAATTTGTCCTTAAGAAATGAAAGTAGGGATGTAATGTGTAGAGAGGATGTTTGTGATTGGCAAGAGGGACGGATGAAGGGAGAATAGAGTGTTTCAGTCTGAGTTTGAGGAGAAAAAGAGTTTCACTGTGTACTGAAGATCTGGAGAGAGCAGTCCAGTTTTTGAAAAGTAAGAAGTCTGTGTAAAGTGGTGAAGTTGGCGGCCGTGTAAGCAGAATCGTGTTGAAATGAAATCGTTGATCGAGTTGAGAAGTTAAATCTCCTTGTGTCGGAAGAGATTCCTGTTTCTGTCTGGAACGAGTAGCCGGTTGGTATCAATTTGCATAAGATATCGAGCAGAGAGAAAACTGAGGAGAGATTTCGAGCGAGTGCTGTTGTTTGTTTTTGAAGCAGTTTGGACGAGAAGGATCGTCGCAGCATCCGAGGAGCACGTGTGGGAGAAACGAGGACTACACAATCCAAGAGAAGAAGTAAAAAAGAGAAAAAAGCTAGTCAGATTATTTATTTGTGAAAAGGAAAGTTGTTTTATATCACATACCATATTTGTGTAATTTGTATTGAACAGTTCTACAGCATCATTTAGTCATTCATAAATTCAAAGAAGAAATAAGTAATCTATTCAAAAGGTGAAAAGTAAATTTTGTTTTTCTTATATAATAGTAAAAACAGTCTAACGAATTATTTAAATGAAAATTTTGTTAAAAAAAGGAGATAGCAGTATTAAAGATTAATTTATTAGATAAGAAACAGTTGCAACAAAATTGAGTTTTAGCATACATTAGCCCAAATTGTACAACTTGCTACCGGATAATTTAAAACAATTTAAAAATTATAAAAAACATAGATATAAATATGAAATTAAACAATGGATTGGGAACAAATCAACAAAATTCTGCGAAGAACTTATCAATGGACAATAATTGTAATAAATAAACTTAAATAAGAAATTAAAAATTGTATCGAAAATAAAAATTGTATCTAAATAGATTTTTATTATTAACTGCGACATTTTTTGAATTATTGATGGCCACATTTATATCACAAATTATATTAAAATTATTTTATTTTTATTTTTTCTTGATTAATGTTACGAGTTTTTAGTATTTTTATAAATTTTCATATAACTGTATACATTTATACATTGGTTAAATATTTTTCGTGTTTGTTTATATTTGTAAATTAGTATATTATATTTTTAAGTCTCACGCACAAGGGGTGCTACTTTTGTATGTATATTAGTAGTATATATATACAGGGTAGCTCAACTTCAGTGAGTTATTTATGTTTATTTAGGTAGTACTCATTATGCTTTTTATTTTTTTTGTAAATCTTTATTGTTATTCCTAAATAAACATTATTATTATTATTATTTAAATCTTATATTTATGGTATATTGGATAAATAAATAATATTTATAGAATTTATATGACATTGAGTATATTTATTTTCCCTATTCTGTCCTGGATGAAGTAAGCAACTAGGGATACTAGAAGCCACAAATTAAAGGTAATACATTAATATAATTTAGCCCTGAGAATAAATTTTATTGGAAAGTTTTATTTAATTTATGTTTTGTTTCCATAAGTAATAATTAAAATAATTAATTAATTAATCGAAATAAGAATATGCTGATCAATCTCAACAGAGAGAAAATACAGAGCATAACAGTACTTATTAAAAAAAAACTCTTTCGGACTAAATCACAGATTGTTTTCGGAATGAATATTTCATCGTAAATGCCGGTACTGATTACAAACACAGCAACCTGATGCAAACGTAGCATGTAAGGAGCAGTGAGCAAAAGTGAAAAAGGTAAAGAGACAAAAGAAAAGAGCAAGTAATGAACAAAGAGTAAAAAAATAGAAGGCTACTATAAAAGAAAAGAAATTAGAAACTTTTACAGAGAAAATAAGAAAGGGAAACAATGTGTATATAATGAACAAGGAAGGAAACTTATTAGGCGACGAAGAAAAAATGAAAGAGAGATGGAGAGAATATTTCTATGAATTGCTAAACGAAATCACAGGGGAAGAAGAACGGCAGATAATATGAGAAAACGTTAAGTACTGGAACCAGCAGAAGAAGAAGCAGAAAAAATCTTAAGCAACATGAAAAACAATAGGAGCGCCAGACAGAATGGAATAGCAATTGAAAATATTAAATATGTTGGCAGAGAGATAAAACGTAAGCTGTATTGTAATTGTGAACATATTGGAGAGAGGAGCAGATGCCGAATGATTGGGAAAAACCAACAATAATACCGATTTTAAAGGATGGCGATGAGGCAAAGTGTAAAAACTATCGGAGAATATCACTGCTGGATGTGCCCTACAAAATAATAGCGACAATCAATAAAATCAGGCTGGAGGAACTAGTCGAACCACAGACAGGGGAATATCAAGCAGGATTTAGGAAAGACAGAGAGTCTTAAGACCAGTGGATAATTGTGAACTGATCCAAACAATCAATAGTATCAAAAGCAAATCATCTTGTAGTACTGATGGACTATCTATAAAAATTTTCTCTAATCTCACAGAAAATGTGTTGAAAATCCTCGTCTCTCTAATTAATGATTCCTTCGAAAAAAGGTAAATTTCCAGAGTGCCTAAAGACAGCCATTATTATTCCTCTTCATAAGGGTGGTGAAAAATCTGATGCGTGCAACTATAGACCTATTGCCTTACTACCGGTACTCTCCAAAATTATCGAGAGACTCATTAAAACTCGACTTATGTCCTTTATCGTTGATAACATTTTATCACAAAATCAGTTTAAATAGTTCGGCTTTTTAACAAATAATTGTACCACTGATGCCATGTTTTCTGTACTACATGAGGTTTACCAAGCACTAAACAATAATCTTTATACTGCCACTGTTTTCTGCGACTATGCCAAAGCTTTTGATTGTGTAAATCACGACATCTTGATTACGAAACTAAATTTCTATGGAATTCGAGGTATTTCTTTAAATTGGTTCCAATCCTACTTGAATAATAGGAAACAACTAGTTAGAGCAAATGATACTGACTCTAGTCTCAAAGACATTGTATGTGGAGTACCACAAGGTTCAGTATTGGGTCCTCTTCTGTTCCTTATCTTTATAAATGACATCACTAATTTAAAAATCGATGGGAAAATTTTTCTTTTTGCTGATGATGCCAGTATCACTTGGAGCAACTCAACTATTGCATCTCTTCATGAAACTATAACTTCGGATCTACTGACGATAAAGACCTGGTCTGACTTTAATTTACTCTCTTTTAACGTAAATAAGACAGTCACATTATCCTATAAAGGAGCTCTTCAACCTCTACCTCTTAATAACAGCCAAATCAGTACTGTTGATTCTGTAAAATTTCTTGGTATTTTTTTAGACAGCAACCTCAAATGGTCCCTTCATATCGATTCGTTAAGTAAGAAACTCGCCTCAGCTTGCTATGGAATAAGATCTGTCTCAAGGAAACTCAATTATTTAGCATCTTCTAAAAAACATATTTTTCGTTGTTCGAGTCTCATCTTCGATATGGTATTCCTTTTTGGGGTTCTAGTACAGCTGCTCAATTTGATGTTATTTTTAAATTGCAAAAAAGAGCAACAAGATATCTGTTTGGCCTCAGAAGATCTACACATTGCAGAAGTTACTTCAGAGATCACGGAATTTTAACACTTCCATCTTTATATATTCTAGAAACGGTTTGTTTAATTCGTAAATACCTTCATGTCTTTCCAGCAAGGCCCAATCATCCTTACTCGACCAGAAATTCAATCTTTGACATTTATTTACCAATTCCATCGACTGAGTTAGTAAAGAAATCTATATTATATTCCGCAAAGAAACTGTACAACCATCTCCCGTTACAACTTAAATCTGCAACATCTTTCCCAAAGTTCCGTAAAATGACAAAAGCCTATCTATCTAAAAGACCATACTATTCAATAGAAGAATTTCTTAATGAATAACTAAGAAAATTGGGTTTCATACGCAGTAGCATAAACTTGTTTGTCAGTTCCTTATGTATTTTTATTTTATTTTTGTAAGTATGTTCAATTTGCAATTTATATAAATTTTGCAATAATTTGTTTTTGTCTTGGCTTTTATGTCTTATATTATACTGTACATATATTGACGATTTATCTAATTTTAGTAAATTGTAGTTGTTATTTGTTATTGATATTATGTTTTCTTTTGACTCTATGTAAGCTTTGTCCATAAAATTGTAAAAATTTTCAGTGACAATAAAGCATATTTCTATTCTATTCTATAGGAACAACCGATCAGATATTCATAATGAAAGAGGTACTGACCAGATGCTATGAATACAAAATCCCGACAATAGGATTATTCAGAGATTTTAAAAAGGCGTACAACTTTGTCAAGAGAGAAAAAATTGCAGAAGTTATGGAAGAATTTGAAACCACTATGAAGCTAAAGAAACTAGTGACGATTACATTGAAGCATACGACCTGCAACGTAAGAGTAAAAGAGGGAACCTCAGAAGATTTTGCAGTCAGATCAGGACTTAGGTAAGGAGACCCGCTATCAACGCTAATATTTAACATGGCACTAGAAAAAATCATTAGAAATAGCAACTTAAATAGAAATGGGCACATATTGTACAATACTCATAAAGTAGTGGGACATGCAGATGATGTAGCAACGAGTTAAAATATACTGAAAGAGATAACAGAAATATTAGTAAATGAAGCGTATAAGCTGGGTCTACAAATAAACCAAAAGGACAGCAAGGATATGATCGTAGGAAGAGAAAGGGAAGATGGGACAAAGTTCAATCTAAGTACACAATTAGGAGAGTTTACGTTTGAGGAAATAGATGAATTTGTATATATCTAGGAGCCAGGGTAACAAAAAAATGTGAAGAAATAAGAGAAAATGATGCCAGATTAAGTCATGAATTATTTACTAGGATCAAAACAGCTGTCAGGGAATACGAAATTCAGGAATTACAAAACTATAATAAGACCAATAGCGACATACGGATGTGAGACATGGATACTCAACTAAATAACAAAAGAAACAGTAAGAAGATGGGAAAGGAAAATACTCAGAATATTAGGAGGGAAGAGAACAGAGGAAGGGTACATAAGAAGGACAAATAAGGAAGTTTATAAAATTTACAAAGAACCACAAATAGATAGCGTAATAAAATCAAGAAGGTTGCAGTGGGTGGGCCATATAAAAATAATGAACGATTGCAGAGTGATTAAGAAAATAGCATGCAGAGTACCAGATCATAAAAGAAAGAAAGGAAGACCTCTAAAGCGATGGAGAGAGGCGGTAGTAGAAGACCTAAAACAAAAATTAATAACATACTGGAAGAAGTTAGCGGAAAGCTATGGAAAAGAACAACAAAGCTCTAAGCCTAAAAGGCCTGTAAAAAATCTGCATATACAATCAACGAAAAAGGTAAGTAATATTAATAAAAATGTTAATTCAGACAACAAAAGCAATACTTAAAATTTGTCAAATTCTTGGTTTTATTGGAATAACAAAACGATGTTCATCAATTCATTATTTTCGTTAGTTGATCCAATGTATTACGTTTATTGAATGGATGAACATCCATTTATTAATATATAATACTTTCATTATGTATACCATAATATCACTTTATTGATATTACGAACACTGTTCACTGAGTCAATGAACACTATTAATTGAAAGAACAACGTCGTTAATTGACCGACGAAGACTATTCGTTGTGTCAATAACAGTGTTAGTTCTCATAACCTATACTGCTTCATGCATCCAATCATTTTCGTTTATTTCTACAATTATTTCCGTTCATTCTCACAATAAATACGGTTCTTTTTACAAGCAATTCTATTCATTCCTACAATCAGTTTCGTTCATTCCCACTATGAACGTATATTATTAATTACTGAATGCATTAGCTCAATGTATGCTATTAATTGATTAATAATAATTTTGCAAATCCCCCTTTTTTGTCCTAAACCTAATGGACTTTACACTGTGTGATTTCTCATATAATTCACTTATACAGTGCGTTGGAATAAGTGTTACCCTCCCCTTATTGACTTATTTATATTTAGCACATAAGCAACACGCTCGGACAGGTCGATTTTTAAAATAATCAAAGTATATTATAAAATCAATGTTTCGAACTTTACGCGATCCCTCTTCAGGCGACAGACAAATTTAATTTTTTTAAATGGGAAAGTACATCATGTGACAGCTCATTTAAAAGCGTTTGAAATAGTGATTCCAAAAATATATAACACTTTTTGAGAGCGCAGGTGCAAAATTTCGATCGAATTCTTTTTAAACGCATTCATTTTTTTGGAATCCTGAGAAAACTAATAAGTATTTTTGAAAAATTTAAACGCAGAATAAAATATTACATTATTACCGAGGGCTGAAAGTCCCTTAGAATAAACAAAAATTTCTTTTGAATGGTATATTTGAAATTAAAAATCATACTAAATTTTCTCTTTTTCACCCCTGTGACTTATTAAAATAATTATTGTAGAAGTTCTCAGGGACTTCAGATCCTCGATAATACTGTAATATTTTATTCTACGTTTAAATTTTTCAAAAACACTAATTAGTTTTCTCAGGATTCGAAAAAAAGTGAATACGATATTAGAAACACGAAAACTTCCTTCCAGTACGGACTACACTTGGAAACGAAATGAAATTAATCGGTACTTCGGCAAATAATTCTTTTTTAAACAATGGTAACACAAAGAAGTTTGGGGTATCGCCATAAGGAAAAGCCGTTACATTTCAAATGGTCAAGCAAAAAATTTATTGTTTTAACAACTGCGTTTATTGTTACCATGAACGCATTGATTGTGGTTATTAAACTCAGTAGTAGATTGAATAATGCATTCTTTGTCATAACAATCATATATTACTCTATATTAACAACATTTGTACATGTTTTAATGAAATCTGTACATTGTCACGATAAACCAAGGTAATTGCTTATCATCTACGAAATCAAGAAAATGTTTTGCTGCCAGAATTACTATTATTTATTAAATATACGAAACTAATTTATTGGCTGAATAAATTGAGTGTAATTGATTAATGTACTCTAGTTATTTTGATAATTATTATTCAATCATTGTGACAATAACCAAATACATTCATCAATGTCTAAAGGTTCGTTGAAACAAAAAATTAAATTGTTGTTACAACGAAATACTATTCATTAATCACTGTTAATCAATATTACGAACTAATTTTTTTTTGAGTGTATTTAAGTGCAGGTACTAGGTATAGGTGATTAAAGGCACATAGGTGAACATCATGTGAAATTTTAAGTAGATTCACTTTATGGCAAAGTAAAACTCCCAACAAAGTATCAAAGCTACTAAGGATAAAGATAATGATTTACTTACCAATGCGAAAATACACACCAATGCTATCTGTAAAGAACTCTGCAGAAAGTCTCGCAACATCACACTCCGCATAGCAATATTGTAATTATTAACAAAACTAAAAAATAAATTAAAAATATTACCTATTTTTGTGACATTGGAAATTCAGCAGAACGTCATCTATGACGTGAGTGCTCTACAACTGCAGTTCAAGACCGATTTTTTAGTGTTAACCGCTAGAAGACAACCAATAATTACATCACCTTAATTGGTTAGAGACTTGCAGTGGGCACACCAGGTAACTATAGGGCATCACACTGTAAAAATGGTCTACATCAGTGTTTTTCAATCTTTTTGATTTCGCGACCCCTTTACAGGTTGAACTATTCTGGCGACCTCCTGGTGTCACAGAAAACCAAAGAAATAAATTAAGTAAAAACTACATATATTAGGTAATAATTTTTTCCTATTTTGGTACATTTATCTTTTATTCACACATCCTAACAATTAAAGAACAGCCAACATTTTGCTTTATAGTTTGACGAATCTACAAAATGTTTCCGAGTGTGCACAGTTTGTAGTATTTATGCGCCTTGAAGCAGATGAGAGTGTCATGAGAAATCTTATTTTGCAAAGCACATCTTGCGAACACTACTGGCCAGTGTGTGTAGGATATGTTTTAAGAAAGCACTTGCGACTACAATATTGATTGGAAAAAATGTATCGCTATTTGTAGCTATGGAAATAGCGGACTCATTGAAAAATAAAAACGACAATGCCAAACATATCCAGGACACACTGTTTTCTTCATCGACAGGCTCTAGCGGGTAAAGTAGTACCTTTTGGTTTAAATGACGTGCTCAAGGAGGTAATAAAAATTGTAAATTCTATCAAAGGTAAAGCTTTGCAAAACATCAGAATCTCCTATATCACATAGAGGTCAGGTAGCTATCCAAAAGAATGGTATTGGCAAGAGTTCTGGAACTGAGAGCTGAATTGTTAATGTTTTTACAAGATGCAAAATCTAAATATGCTTATCGTTTTTCTGACCCTATTGGTTCTTGAAATTAGCATTTTGGCAGAACTTTTAGTCACCTTAACAGTTTGAACAAGGACCTTCAAGGAAGAGGAGAGAATATTTTAAAAGCTAGAGATTTTTTTTTTATTAACTCCTTGAGAGATCTGCAATCTGCCCATTAGGCAATAAGCGTTTTTTCTGACAATGAAGCTGATGACATGTAGAGTATTATTCCAATGAATAATCTCTTTTAAATATATTTAAACCTAAGTTAAACATTGTTGGTATGAATTTACAATAATTTGCCTTAAAAAAAACTAAACTAAAGTCTGTGTGATATAGATAGATCGGATGGTATTAGACGTTTCAGCCTACTGATTTCATTGGCATCGCGCACGTTTAGTTGGGCCACTAACCGATTCGGGTGCACTGACACTTTTTCACTATAGTTGACACTAAAACGATGTATGGCATCTTTGATGGATTCTAAAGGGATATCATGCTGAATGATTTCGTTACTGACGTAGTAGGGAGCATCAACAATATTTCGTAGTACTTTATTTTGGAACCTCTGCAAAATGGATATGTTGGAGTTGCTAGCAGTTCCCCACAGCTGGATGCCGTAGGTCCACACAGGTTTTAAGATTGTCTTATATAATAATATTTTATTGTCTATGGAGAGTTTTGATCTGCGACCGATGAGCCAATACATGTTTCTTAATTTGAGGCCAAGTTGCTTGCGCTTAGTGAATATGTGTTTTGTCCAAGTCAGTCGTCGATCCAGGTGCATTCCGAGGTATTTGGCGCTATCAGATTGTGGAAGTTGACAATCAATAAATTGAACAGGCGGGCCCGTTTCTCTGCGAAGGGTCAACGTCACATGTGTTGATTTCAATCCATTTGCTTTAATACGCCATCTTTTTAGCCAGTTTTGGATCTTGTTTAGACTAGTTTGCAGGTTCCTAGAGGCTGATGTTGAGTCAGTGTGGGACGCCAAAATGGCTGTATCATCGGCAAATGTCGCAACAGTGATAAGTCGTGTTGATGGCACGTCTGCAGTATACAATAGGTACAGAATTGGTCCAAGTACGCTACCTTGTGGAACTCCTGAATTTATTGGATGCAGCTCTGTATATTCACTTCCATGTTTTATTTGGAAGTGCCTATCTGTCAGGTATGATTTTAGAAGTTGAAAGTGGAGATGGGGCAGTAGCTTCTTTAGTTTAACCTGCAATTCTTCATGCCACACCTTGTCGAAAGCCTGAGATATATCGAGGAAAGCTGCTGAACAATATCTTTTACTATTCAGATCCTTATTGATTTGATTTACCACTCTATGAACTTGTTCTACTGTCCTGTGTTTATTGCGGAATCCGAATTGGTGATCCGGAATTATCTTCTTTTCGTCTATTATAGTTTTTAGCCTTTTAACATATAGCTTCTCAAAAACCTTGGAAAGAATTGGCAGTAGACTTATCGGTCTGTAGGAAGACAACTCTTCTGTTTTCTTTCCGGGCTTGGCTATCATAACGATCTTGGCAACTTTCCAGATGCTAGGAAAATAATTTAGTCGTAGTATAGAATTAAAAATGTAAGTAATAAGTCTACAGCACTTTTCGGATAGTTCTTGAAGAATTTTTCCAAATACCAAATCGAAACCAGGAGCTTTTTTTATGTTAATTTCTTCCAGAATTGTTTGTTTGACTTCTCTAATAGTGAACTTGTTATGAGGCAGGTCCATTTGGAAGGGTACATTTAGATAGTCGGTGATTTCGTGTTCTTCTTCAGCAGATAATTCTGAAGGAAAGGGCATGAATACTTTTTTCAGATATTTGCTAAAAGCTTCAGCTTTTTCTTTATCATTTCTGGCCCAGGTGTTATCATTTCTGATTGGTGGATTAGGCAAGTATGACCTTTTTAGTTTTTTCGTTGCTTTCCACAGCGAATAATCTGTGGCTTCTGTAGGTGTAAGGCTTTCCAGGTAACACTGGATTCCCTGATTTTGTTCTGCTATGATTAGCTCTTTCAATTCTTTGGTGGCTTTGTTCAATTTTTTCTTGTTTTCTGTGGTCCTAGCTTGTTGCCATTGTTTCCTCAAGTGTCTTTTAAAAGCTAAAGATAAAGTAAAAGCATCTCACACAAAACTTCGTTTGTGGGCAACCTCTCTGCAAAACAAAATGTTTAAGTATTTTCTATGTGTTCAGAAAGATTGATGAAGATAATGCAACAGACCAAAATTTTGCAGTGTTGGCTCACATTCCTTGCATCATTCAGAGCTCGCATAATTTACAAGAGCAATATTTGGCATACTTTCCAGACTTGCAGTCTGAAGCTGACAATGGACGCAGATGAATTTCAAACCCTTTTTTTGACAAATCAATAGATCTGGCTGATGATACAAAAAAATGTAAGAATGTCTTCTAGATTTAGCTGCTGATGGCATGGTTAAAATGGAATTTTATTCGCAAAGTGTCGACGTACTTAGGATGAAAAAAGAAACACCAATATCCAGACCTGGCAAAGGAAGCTTTTAAATTATTAGTGTAATTCGCCGCTTCATACTTGTGTGAACTGACATTTTCTTCAATGGTAGACATTAAAACTAAAAAGAGAAATAGACTGCAATTAAAAATTATTTGATTATTAACCTTTTAAAAATACCACCACAATTTAATGATGTGAATATAACTTTTGAAAAACAAACAAGCACATCCTTCCCACTAAAACTGTGTGTGAAAAACCTCAACTTTTTCTTTCAGTCAGCGACCCCCCGAGAAAAGACTCACGACCCCCCGGGGGTCGCGACCCACAGATTGAAAAACACTGGTCTACATGAAGCCAATCTCCATAATCGAAGTCCATTTAAATGTCTACCTATTTCCAGAGACAATCGCGTTGCAAGAGTAGAATGGTGTCAAGAATCTCAAAACTGGGATACAAATTATTGGGCTAAAGTTTTATTCTCCTACGAATCTAGATTTGGATTTTATCCAGATTCTCGACGAGTAAGAGTGTGGAGACGATCTGGAAATGTATAACGTCTCGTCCACATGTCGCACGCCCAGTGCCATACTGCCTCAGCAACGAAGGTATTGATGTGTTGCATTGACCAGCACAATCTCCCGACCTGAATCCCATCGAGCATGTATATTACGTGCTTCAACGAAGAATTATTCCACATATTTAACATTATACAGGCCGTTTCGTTTCCGAGAAGGTCTGATAGAAGAATAGACAAACGTATCTCAACAGGACATTTACAATCTCATTTTGTTTATGAACGACAGATGTATAGTCCAGAGAAATAAGATTTTTCTCATGACACATCCCCCTCCAGGCCAAAACCAAATTTTTTAAGTAGTATGGACATCTACAGGGTGTAACAAAAATACAGGTCATAAATTAAGTCACATATTCTGGGACCAAAAATAGTTCGATTGAACCCAACTTACCTTAGTACAAATATGCACACAAAAAAAGTTACAGCCCTTTGAAGTTACACTATAAAAATCGATTTTTTCCGATATATCGAGAACTATTAGAGATTTTTTAATGAAAATGGACACGTGGCATTCTTATGGCAGGAACATTTTAAAAATAAATTATAGTTAAATTTGTGCACCCCATAAAATTTGTATGGGGGTTTTGTTCACTTAAACCACCCAAACTTTTTTGTACGTTCCAATTAAATTATTATTGTGGCACCCTTAGTTAAACACAATATTTTTAAAACTTTTTTGCCTCTTAATATGTTTTCGATAAACCAGTTTTAATCGAGATGCGGCTTCTTTTTTAATATGTTTACATAAAAATTTTATGGGGGTTATGTGCCTTTAAACCCCCCAAATGTTTGTGTACGTTCCAATTAAACTATTATTGCGGTACCATTAGTTAAACAGGATCTTTCTAAAACTTTTTGGCCTCTTAGTATTTTTCCGATGAGGCATCTTTTATCGAGATGTGGCTTCTTTTCTAATATGGTTCAAAATATACCTCAAACTGTAATTTATAAAAAAATTTTCATATTATTACAATCGTACGTAACAGTATACAAAATATGTGGTGGATTTGAAAAATATTCAAAATATCTCGATAAAAACTAGCTTTTCCAAAAAGTACTAAGAGGCAAAAAAGTTTAAAAAAACATTGTGTTTAACTAATGGTACCACAACAATAATTTAATTGGAACGTACAAAAAAGTTTGGGGAGGTTTAAGGGAACAAAACCCCATAAAATTTTTATGGGGTGCACAAATTTAACTATAATTTATTTTTAAAATGCTCCTGCCATAAGAATGCCACGTGTCCATTTTCATTAAAAATCTCTAATAGTTTTCGATATATCGGAAAAAATCGATTTTTATATAACTTTTTTTGTATGCTCATTTGGACTAAGGTAAGTTAGGTTCAATCGAACTATTTTTGGTCCCAGAATATGTGATTTAATTTATGACCTGTATTTTTGTTACACCCTGTATATTAATAACCTATATGTTTCCTGAAGTAGAAAACATATTTCCAGGTTTCCACTATTACTATAAAGTGAAGCATTCTAAACAAATTTGAGAATAAGCAGCTCATAAATCATATAAAAAACTTCAATATGGCGTTCGCTGAATATGTCTATCTTTATTTATTGCTTAGAAAATTGCAAAATAAGTCATACATTTTGAGATTTTATACATGTTCATAACTTATGTAAAAATTAAGTTAGAACCTTCTTATTACACGGAATGCTGAGACTTCTTGTGCTTAAATTATATCTCAAATTTCAAAGCAATTATTCAAATAGTTTAAAATTTGTTTAATTTGTTTATCCCAAATTCAATTTATTTTGCAACACTTTAAGTCAGAAAATTATGAGATTACAGTAATACTTCGGACAGTTTATGAAAGAACAACATTTATACTATTAACATAATTAAAAACAAAATGACAAAAAGTAATTTTAAACAGTGTAAAATTATTTTGCAAAAACATGTCGATTTTTGCTTACTTAAAAATAATTAGAATAACTTTTTAAGCGTAACGCGGAAACAGCATGGAAACAGTCGATCGGTGGTCTATCTATCTCTTTTAACCAAGCGATCCCGCGCATATTACAGACAAAGATGGCTAGACCACTCAATGCTATGTCGGCGTTACACCTCGATCATAGCCACCTTTACTTTACAAGCCATGAAGAGAAAAAGGCAACGTCGCAATTGATGACGTCGGTAGTTTGACTTTCGGACTACCGCTTTCGAAACTACGATTTTAAAGTACAAATTCTGGTAAAATTTATAGTATTTTTTGAGTCGAACAAGAAAATATTATTAATTAGAAGTTTGTACAAAATAATATTAAAAGCAATTCCTTGTAAGTAACGTTTATTATACAAAAAAAAAAACAATAACAAGAATATAACCGGGATTCATTTTTTTCGAATCCTAAGAAAATTAATAAGTATTTTTCAAAAATTTAAACGCAGAATGAAAGATTACGTTAGGACCGAGGGCAGAAGTCCCTGAAAACTTCTATGTTTATTTTAATAAGTTACAGGGGTGAAAAACTCAGAATATTTAGTGTGATTTTTAGTTTCAAATATGTCATTAAACAAAACTTTTAATTCATTATAAAGGACTTTCGGCCCTCGGTAATAAAGTAATCTTTCATTCTGCGTTTAAATTTTTCAAAAATACTTATTAGTTTTCTCGGGATTCAAAAAAAATGATTATATTTAAAATACAGGCGTTAAAATTTTGCATTTTGTTCCTTTCCACTTAAAGTTTATCGCACTTATTTAGAAACACCCTGAATTGATAAAGAGCAAATCTAGTTGTTAAACATAAGCGAATTAATCAAAAAAACAGAATGTTAAGAAAACCGGAGTCTATAGATGGGTTTTAATTTCAGTATTTTATAAATGCCCGGTACACCATACAAATTTAACTGGTTAGCAACAATATTATTACAGCGCTATTGTACAAGAATTAGGCTATAACATATTAAAAAAATCACTTAAATCTGCCAACAGGTTTAGGAAATATAAGACATTAAAAATGACAAAATTTTTAAGTGGACGGATTTCTATATGCACGCAAGTTTATACAGTGCGGTGGAATAAGTGTTGCCCCCCCTGTTAACTTGTTTATTTTAAGAATATAAGCAAAACGCTTGGACAGATCGATTTTTAAACTAATCATAGTATATCATAGCATCAACGTTTCGAACTTTACGCGATCCCTCTTCAGGTGACAGGCATAACTTTGATTTTTTTAAATGGTAAAGTACATCATGTGACACCTCATTTAACAGCTTTTAAAATACTGATTTCAAAAATGTATAATACTTTAATCCTTTTCGAGATCGCAGGCCCAAAATTTCGGTCGAACTCTTTTTAAACGCATTTATTTTTTTCGAATTCTGAGAAAACTAATAAGTATTTTTGAAAAATTTAAACGCTTTTTTTTTAAAATAGTTTTTTCAGGATTCGAAAAAAATTATTGCATTTAGAAAGAATTCGACCGAAATTTTGCGCCTACGCTCTCAAACAGGATTAAAGTATTATACATTTTTGAACTCAGTATTTTAAGAGCTTTTAAATGAGGTGTCACATGATGTACTTTCCCATTTCTGTCACCTGAAGAGGGATCGCGTAAAGTTCGAAACGTTGATGCTATAATATACTATGGTTAGTTTAAAAATCGACCTGTCCGAGCGTTTTGCTTATATTCTTACAATAAACAAGTTAACAGGGGGGGGGCAACACTTATTCCACCGCACTGTATAAAAATATATTATATTGAACTAAAATCATCTTAATAACATACCTTTTAATGTTCTTTATAATTTGGTAACACGAAATATTGTAAAATATTTCAGTTTCTCTGTAAATACAGTGAAAATTATTTAAAAACAAATAAGAATTGTCAGAATTAATCGGTCTACCAATAGATGTTGCCAAATTTCAACTTCATGGCTTGTTAAGTAAAGGTGGCTATGCCTCGATGCATTGAGTGGCATATGACTAGCCCGGTCTATCCTTACCATGTCTCTGGTTCTAACCCTCGCACGTTTAAATTCTTATAAATGTGAAACAGCGCAAATAGGCCGACGATGAACTCGCAACAGCGCAGCGTTTTCTTTCATTTGATTTACATTGTCCGTAAGGTCGATGCCACATTATGCGTTTTGACCGGATGCGTTTCCGCCGCATCCGGTGGAAACGCATAGTGTGACAGATCGGTCCGGTTGCGTTGGAAACGGATGCGTTTTGAGTCATCGTTACGCGCTTACAAACTGCACCAGACTAAACGCATAGTGTGACAGGTCGGTTCGGTTGCGTTGGAAACGGATGCGTTTTCACCGCATCCGGTTAAAACGCATAATCGGACCGACCTGTCACACTATGCGTTTAGTCTGGTGCAGTTTGTAAGCGCGTACCGATGACTCAAAGCGCATCCGTTTCCAACGCAACCGGACCGATCTGTCACACTATGCGTTTCCACCGGATGCGGCGGAAACGCATCCCGTCAAAACGCATAATGTGGCATCGGCCTAAGAGCCAACGCTGAAATCTACTCGTGAATCCGATTATAGACTTTTCCGCTGTGTATAAGAGCATTCGGATTACCTGGTACAATCTACTTACCTCATTATCCTTTGATGTTCTTTTATGCAAAGTTGCATGGTTACAAAATCAGCTTTTTCGTCGTCACATTCAAGCTGTTCCTTAATTTTCTCCTTATATTTGTCAAAATTTAAAATAATATAATTAAGAATGTCCAGTTGTCCCATAATATAATTAAAAAAGCTGAAAAAGAAGATGTCGGTTCCATAATTGTAGATTGCACAACAAGTTGCAGCAAGATCTACCCATGATAGCGCCATGTAATAGTTTTCATCCTGGTCAAATGGGATCCATGAGTAAATTGGCAAATCTTTGTGTAGTTTGGTTTGGTTTGTGACAGGATCGTAGATCTCTTGGTATGGGTAAAATACAGGAACTATTATATATAAATAGACAAAGGTATCTGAAAATGATAAATCAATAAATCATGGCTGTAATTGATGGATTCGACCGTTACTTGATGGAAGTTCATTTTATCTAACAATAAAATACTGAAAACGTTTGTTTTCTATACTTCCACAAAATTTATTATAACTAAGTGACTACAGCTGTTTCGGCGGAGAGAAGCTGTTTCGGCGGAGAGAAAGGCACTCCGCCGAAACAGCTGTAGTCACTTAGTTATAATAAATTTTGTGGAAGTATAGAAAACAAACGTTTTCAGTATTTTATTGTTAAATCATGGCTGTTTTACGTTTATTTTCGTCTATTTTTATGTCAAACCGCCATAAAATTTGCCCTCCCCTTTAGAATAATCCTCTAACCGTTATGACCGTCTGTAGACGGTGTTCATTTTTTTAGTTAAATTCAGAATTGTCAATAAATATACACTCACCAGCACGAAAAACGGACACCCCAAAACATGGGTAATTTTTGATGTTTCGTATCTCCTAAACCTGTTGTCCGATTTAAGTAATTTTTTTAACATGTTATAGCCTTATTCCTTAACAATATCGCTGTAATAATATTGTTGCTAAATAGGTAAATTTTCATTGTGTACCGGATGTACTAATCAAACTGGGTTTTTTTCTCATTTTTCACAACATCCTGTGGAATATTCTAGCCTTTATAAAATATTGAAATTAAAACCCAACTATAGCCACAGGTTTTCTTAACGTTTCTTTTTATTTATTCGCTTATGCTGGATAATAAAAAAGTTAGGGACTTTAACAACTAACCATGTTCTTTATCAATACAGGGTGTTTCTAAATAAGTGCGACAAACTTTAAGGGGTAATTCTGCATGAACAAATAATGACCGTTCGCTTGATAAACCGATGTCCGCAAATGCTTCGTTCTCGAGATACGGGATGTTGAATTTTTTCTTGCAAACTGATGATTTATTTGTTGCCTTAGAACCGGTTGGCATATGCAAATGAAATTTGGTAGGCTTTAAGAGGTAGTTATTCGCATTTTTTGACATACAATTAAAAATTTTATATTCACCATTGGCGTGCATACGGGTCATATTACCCGCATGCACGCCAATAGTGAATATAAAATTTTTAATTGTATGTCAAAAAATTCGCAATAACTACCTCTTAAAATCTACCAAATTTCATTTGCATATCTCAACTGGTTCTAGAGCAATAAATAAATCGTCAGTTTGTAAGAACAAATTCAACATCCCGTATCTCGAAAACGAAGCATTTGCGGACATACGTTTATCAAGCAAACTGTCATTATTTTTCATTCAGAATTACCCCTTAAAGTTTGTCGCACTTATTTAGAAACACCCTGTATTGATAAGGAACATGGCTAGTTGTTAAAGTCCCTAACTTTTTTATTATCCAACATAAGCAAATAAATAAAAAAACAGAAGGTTAAGAAAACCTGGGGCTATAGTTGGGTTTTAATTTCAATATTTTATAAAGGCTAGAATATTCCACAGGGTGTTGTGAAAATTGAGAAAAAAAAACCCAGATTGATTGATACACCCGGTATACAATTAAAATTTAACTGTTTGGCAACAATATTATTACAGCGATATTGTTAAAGAATAAGGCTATACCATATTAAAAAAATACTTAAATTGGACAACAGGTTTAGGAGATACGAGACATCAAAAATTACCCATTTTTTGGGGTGCCCGTTTTTCGTGCTGGTGAGTGTAGCTTAAATAATGATATTGATTGTTTTTAAATTTTAATTTTTTAATTTATATTTAAACAAAAAACAATATCATTTAAGCTATATTTAATGACAATTCAAAATTTAACTAGAGAAATGAACACCGTCTACAGACGGTCATAACGGTTAGAGGGATAAGAAGAACACGAAATTATCCACTAGGAGCTGTATCATTCCAACTGGATCTGCCTCATAACAAGTTCACTATTAAGGCTGTATGACACTATACATTTTCTTGTATCATTTCTAATATCGTTTCTGATATGTCAAAAAATGCATAGTGTCATACACAGATACAAGAAACGATACAAGAATTTGAGTCAGACACAGATTCTTGTACAAGAACTGCGCCAATTTCTGCGCAAAGAGCAAAATCATAAAACCTGCTGGTAAAACATCTAAAATGTCATAATTACTTACTCATAATGGCGGCTTAAATGAAAGTGGGATCATGTATTGATGAATTTATTTGTGATTTTGTAGGTATTATTTATAAATCTTTTATTGATACTTAATATACCGTTTGGTATGGACTACTGTACTACTAATAAACATATATTTAGCTCCTAGTAAAGTTCAAACTATAAATTTAGGTTTCATGGTGCATAATTTTTTAATAGACGAAAATACAATAGTTCCTAATTTGGATCAAACTGAAGATAATTCTAATGCAAATATTTTAGCACAAATATCAAAACAAAATAAAAACACAAATAATAATCAACCTCAAACAATCAACGTAAAATTCTAGTTAACATTAAAATGTTAATTAAAAGTTTATAAAATCTTTAAAATCAGCTGTAGCTGTAGATGCATTACAACCATAACGTGACACAGGGTAACAAACAAAATTTCGACCAATCACGTGCCGAATTTCATACAATTTTCGATACAAGAACTTGCATAGTGTCATACAGGGCACAAATGTACGTACAAGAAATGATACAAGAAAATGTATACAAGAAACGATATCAGAAACGATATTAGAAATGATACAAGAAAATGCATAGTGTCATACAGCCTTTAGAGAAGTAAACAAATAATTATGGAAGAAAATACCATAAAAAAGCTCATGGTTTCGATTTGCTATCTGGTAAAATTCTACAAAAACTGTCTGAAAAGTGCTACAGACTTATTACTTACAGATTTAACTCTATATTACCACTAAATTCTCTAGACTAGATTTTTTAGCATCTGGAAAGTTGACCAAATAATCATTATGATATCCAAGCCAGGGAAGAAAATATAAGAGTTGTCTTTTTTCAGACTAATAAGTCTACAGCCAATTCTTTCCAAGGATATTAAGAAACTATATGTTAAAAGACTAAAACCTATAATAGATGAAAAGAAGATAATTCCAGATCACCAATTCGGATTTTGCAATAAATACGGGACAATAAAACAAGTTCATAGATTGGTAAATCAAATCAATAAGGGCCTGAACAGTAAAAGGTATTGTAAAGCAGCTTTCCTCGATATAATTCAGACTTTCGACAAGGTGTGGCATGAATGATTCCAAGTTCAACTAAAGAAGCCACTGCGCCATTCCGCCTTTCAACTTCTAAAATCATATCTGATAGATCTCTCTCTTCAATCTTGATCCCCGGAGGAAGTGTGATGTCGTGTATTGTCCGTCTCCAAAAATCTCTGTCTCTGGCCATTTCTTTTATCTTATGCGTAAGTCTTTTGCATATTCCTGTAATTTTATCGATTCATCTTGTTGGGGATCTTCCTCGTGATCTTCGGCCTTCCAGCTTTCCTTGTATAATGAGCATTTCTTTGTAAAGCTGGGTCTAAATGAACATTCTTATAAGACCATGCAGAAAGCTGTACTACTCTCGACGCGACGGCCAGATGTGTACGAACATTTTTGGGAGATACTCCAGAAGACCAAGTCACCTAGGGCTCGATAACACAGAAAGATTCCCACCAGAGCTCAATCCTTTTGATACCGTAGGTATCTGGGTTGAGTCAATTTTCCCCCTAGAGGGAGTGTGAACCGTATAGCTAAATATGAATTATAATAATATTACTGTACTCACAAATCAAACTTCTTCTTCTTTTGGCATCATAACCCTGGATGGGTCTTTACCTGTCTGGCTATGTCCTTCCATTCAGATCTCTCTTGGGCCTTCTCCTCCATTGTCTTATATTCATCGTTTTCAGGTACGGGTCTTCAGGTCTTCCACGTCATCCAACCATCTCAGCCTGGGCCTTCCTTTTTTTCGCCTCCCTACCGGCGTCCACTGTAACATCTTCTTTGTCGTTTTCATGTCTTCTTGTCGCTGAACATGTCCCAGCCATGACAGTCTTTGACTTTTCACAAATCTTACAATGTCATACCCTTCATTCAGTTCATTAACCTCGTCGTTTCTCCTGATTCTCCATGTATTGTCTTCCTCTTGCGCCGGGCTGTATATTTTTCTTAGTATCTTTCTCTCGAATGTCCTGAGTTGGGCTTCATCCTTTTTCGTCATTACCCAGGTTTCACAACCATAGGTTACTACGGGTCTAATCAAAGTTCTGTAGATAGTTATTTTGGTTCTCTTGTCGAATAATTTCGCTGTCATCAATTTTTTTTTAGCATAGTATGTACGATTTCCACTGGAAATACGTGCATTAATTTCACTATTTACGGAATTCTTCTGATTGATTTCTGTGCCCAGATATGTGAAGGCATCCACACGTTCAATAGTATAGTTGTCTATTGTTATATTATTTTCATTCTCAGATGTTCTTTTGATGGTCATGTACTAATTTTTCTTTCGTTTATTTTAAGCCCTCTTTTTTGTGCTTCAGGATCAATTTCCTTGAACGTTTCCTTTAGTCGTGTCTTCTTTTTCTCTTCTTCTACGGCACTACAGCCCAAATTGAGCTTTGGCCTCCTTTATTTTTTGCCTCCACCCTTGCCTGTCTGTGGCTGCTCTTCTCCATACACGGACTCCTAAAAGGGCTTGTGCGTCGCTGTTTACTGTGTCTTCCCAGCGCTTTCGTGGCTTCCCAACCGGTCTCTTTCCTTGCATTCTAGCATTCAGTGCTCGTTTTGGTAGCCTATCCTCTCCCATTCTTATCACATGTCCGGCCCATTGCAATCTTTGTAATCTAATGAAGTCTGACAGGGGCGTTTCCTTATAAAGTTGATAAAGCTCGTTGTTGTATCGACTTCTGAAGATTCCGTTTTCCCTCACAGGTCCTAGTATTCTCCTAAGTACTTTCCTTTCGAATGTATCGAGTTTGTTTTTGGATGTTTCTTTCAGCACCCAGACTTCACTGCCATAGCATGTTATTGGTCGAATTAAGGTTTTATAGATTCTCATCTTTGTATTTCGGTGGACACTTTTTGACCGAAATATATGGGAGAGGGCAAAATAAGCTCTGTTTACCTGCGTTATTCTCTTCCTTATTTCTCCATCTTCTGATCCGTCGGCATATATTTCTACTCCCAGGTATGTAAACTTTTCAACCGTTTCAATGTCATCTTCATGTATAATGTTTTCTGGTACTATATTTCTTCTCGTCTGAGTCATTATTTTTGTTTTTTCTGTGTTAATTTCCAGACCTAGCATTTTTGTTTGTGTTTTTAACTCTGCATATGTTTCCTGTGCTCCTGTTGATGTTCTACTCATAATATTAATATCATCAGCATAAGCGGCCAGTTGAACCGTTCGGTTGGTCAGTAGATTTCCTCGTCCAGTTTGCATTTGCCTAACCGCATACTCCAGTGCCAGGTTAAACAATGTTGGGGCCAGCCCATCTCCCTGTTTTAGTCCCTGCGAAATGTTAAAAAAGTCTGTCCGGTGGTTTTGTATTCGTACATATGCCTGAGTTTCATCCATTGTGGCTTTAATGAGTCTTATTAACTTGTGTGGTATTGCCAATTCAGCCAATATATAGTATAGTTTGTTCCTTTTGACTGAGTCGTATGCCTGTTTGAAGTCTACAAACACGTTGTGAACATCAATATCGTGTTCCCATGCTTTGCTTAAGATCTGTTTTACTGTGAATATTTGATCCAGTGTCGATCTTCCCCGTCGGAAGCCCGTCTGATACTCTCCAATAATATTCTCTGCTAGTGGTTGGAGCCGCTGGTTTATAATATACGTGAGGACTTTATATGCTGTACATAGTAGAGAGATTCCACGGTAGTTTTTGCACTGGAGTTTGTCTCCTTTTTTATAGATCGGGCATACTATACTTTTCTTCCAGTCGTCGGGTATTTTCTCTTCTTGCCATACGTCTCTGATGAGCGCGTGGATGTGACTTGCTAGGTGGTCGCCACCTACCTTATATAGTTCTGCTGGTATTTCATCAACTCCCGGAGCTTTATTGTTTTTCTGGGCCTTAATGGCTTCGAAAACTTCCTCTATGGTTGGAGCTTCTACTCCATTCTCTTCTACGTAGATCACACCCATTTCATCTTCCATGTCTACTTGAGTTCCAAGTAGTGTCTGAAAATAATGCTTCCAGGTTTCTGTGACTTTCTGTTGGTCACTGATTATTTGCCCACTTTCATCTTTACATAGACTTGTTTGAGGTTTATACCCATTTTTTATCTTTTTTAGGTATTCGTAAGCCCCTCTAATTTCGTTGTTTTTGAAATGTTCTTCCATTTTTTCTATTTGTCCATTTTCATAGGCTCTCTTTTTATTTCTACATGTCTTGTCTGCTTTCCGTCTTGCGACTTCAAATAATGTTCGTCTTTCCCGTGTTCTTGTTATGTACATTTTGTGTGCTTCATTTCTTTCCTCGATTGCTTGTCTGCACTCGTCATCAAACCATGCTGCTCTTCTCTCCTTTTTCTTGTTTCCCAGGGTGGACGCTGCTGCTGTCAGTACTGCTGTTTTGATATTAGTCCATTTGCCCTCTATGGAGTGCAGTTCTAGCGTCCTTAACTCATTTGCGACTTCTTGTTCGAACTTCTCTTTACATTCCTGAATCTTCAGTTTTTCCAGGTCCAGTTTGTTTGTTCTTTGTTGTCTTTCGTGTCTTTTGCTGTTAACTCTGCATCTAAATTTGGTTTGTACTAAAAGATGGTCTGATCCACAGTATGCTCCTCGTCGTGTTCTCACATCGGAGATACTACTGGCTGCCCTTTTGTCTATCAGCACATGGTCAATTTGATTGGTTGTGGTTCCATCTGGTGAAATCCAAGTCATTTTGTGTATGCCTTTATGTGGGAAGCATGTGGAACTTATAACCATGTTTTTACTGGTGGTAATCGTCGTGTCTTGCTTCTACTAATAATAGCAACATCGTCTGCATATGCAGTAATTTGGGCCGGTTTGGTGTTTATATGGCCGGTCACATTGGTTTTTCTGATGACTGCTTCAAGAACTAGGTTAAACAGCATAGTTGAAAGTGCGTCTCCCTGTCTCACCCCCATGTTGATGTCAAACAGTGGAGACAGTTCTTCATCTAATCTAACTGCGGCCTTTGAACCCTGCAACGTCATTTTTATGAGGTTGATATATTTTTTGGTATACCTAGATTTCGGAGGTCTTCCAGCATTTTGTCTCTTTTTACACTATCACACACAGATCAAACAGTCAAGGGCGGATCCAGGGAGAAGGCCATGGGGGCCCCCTCCGAGAATTTAAAAAATAGAAGTTTTTAGTTTCAAACACATATATTATGTACAAAACAGGGGATAAATATGTCTTCTGGACTAGAATTGAACAAAACCAGTAACAGAAGCTTCAAGAATGACATATGATGTTTTGTAAATCAAAATGTTGATAATTTTACAAAGTACAAATTGTTAGAACGACCTTGGCAACCATCAAAATCGTATCAATTTCCATATTCTGTACACACAAAGAATAAAAACAAATGAAGCGTTACTTGGGTCATCAGCACTTAGTACAAAGGAGTTGGTTAGTACCTTTGTACATTCAAAAGGGATTGTTTTGCAAGTATTGCATTTTATTTTTCTAATAAAAAATATGGTCACAATAGAGGGATGACATTGACAGCCCAAAGCCTTGTCACAAAACCTTTAACATCTTTCGCCAAACTCATGGGCAAAGACGGAGCCATACAAACCCATGAAAAAATATTATACCATAAGGAGTGCTTTCAGGTGGGCCTGGATTTTCTATAAAGTGATCGTAATTGCAAAGTCAGTCATTAAACAGATAGACTCTCAGAGGTCTAAACAGACACAAGAAAATAGAGAAAGACTACGACCAATAATATTTCTCTAAGAGGCCATCGTGATGATGGCCTTCTGCTTCCGGACGAAGATGCTGATGCCGGATGTTAAGGTTTAAAATCGCATCAAGAGATAAGGCTTTTAAACAACACCTATCCACAGCATCTTCCCGAGTAACATACATTAGCAGCCTAGTCAAAATCAATTAATAACATGTTGTGGTGAAGAAATAATTGAACAAATAATGAATCAGGTTCAAAGTGCAAATTATTACTCTGTCCTATTTAACGAAACGGCCGACGTATCCCACGTGGAACAGCTTTCTCTAAATTTGAGATGCATAAACAATAACAACATTCGTGAAAACTTTGTTAAGCTCAAAATCAAGAAAGAGGGAAAGAACAAGGTCTGACAGGAGAAGCATTGGGAAAAGTAGTATTAAACTTGTTGAAAGAACTGCTCTTGGATCCGAAAAAATGTGTAGAAATTGGTACTGGCTTTAATAATATTTTAATAAGGATAAGTTTTGAATATCCTTATGGCACTCAAAAGTGTATGAAAAGTGCCTGAAAACTCACCATTGTAACAGTAATTTTTAAAAATTATCCCCAGACCCCTGATACCCCTCCCCAAAAAAGTTTATGGCCCCTCCCGAAAATCGGTCCTGGATCCGCCCTTGCAAACAGTGGCACATAATAGACACTAATTGATTTGAAGGTATATAACAACAATAATCTACGTACTAAAGTTACTGAAAAGATCACCAGATGAAGTACAGAGAAATTTGGATGATCTGGAAATTCAAATACGAAAACAATGGAGAATGAAAACTACCCAGACAATACTTATTATTTCGTCTACTACTGAAGTCATTCCGAAAAACGTTATCGAAAACATAAAAAAGGTGGAGCTAAATGAACATCTTTATAAGATCTTGCAGAAAGCTGTACTACTCTCGATGGCCAGATGTGTACAAGAATTTTTGAGAGATACTCCAGTATACCAAGTCACCTAGAATAGAATAGAAATATGCTTTATTGTCACTGAAAATTTTTACAATTTTATGGACAAAGCTTACATACAGTCAAAAGAAAAATAATATCAACAAGAAATAACAAATAACAACTACAATTCAATAAAA
Organism: Diabrotica virgifera virgifera; assembly: GCF_917563875.1. Taxonomy (NCBI): domain Eukaryota; kingdom Metazoa; phylum Arthropoda; class Insecta; order Coleoptera; family Chrysomelidae; genus Diabrotica; species Diabrotica virgifera. Next base: position 226,266,792 of record NC_065448.1, read on the forward strand.
TTAGATAAATCGTCAATATACAGTAAATAAGATATAAAACCAAAAACAAAAACAAATAATTGCAAAATTTATATACATTGCAAATTGAAAGTTGAACATACTTACAACTAAAATACAACATTAGGAATTGACAGTTTAAGCTACTGCGTATGAAATCCAATTTTCTTAGTTATTCATTAAGAAATTCTTCTATTGAATAATATGGTCGTTCAGATAGATAGGCTTTTGTCAGTTTACGGAATTTTGGGAAAGATGTTGCAGATTTAAGTTGTAAAGGCAGATGGTTGTAAAGTTTTTTTGCGAAATATAATATAGATTTCTTTACTAACTCAGTGCATGGGATCGGTAAATAAATATCAAAGATTGAATTTCTGGTGGAGTAAAGATGATTGGGCCTTGCTGGAAAGGCATGAAGGTGTTTACGAATTAAACAAACCGTTTCTAGAATATATAAAGATGGAAGTGTTAAAATTCCGTGATTCCTGAAGTAACTTCTGCAATGTGTAGATCTTCTGAGGCCAAACAGATACCTTATTGCTCTTTTTTGCAATTTAAAAATAACCTCAAATTGAGCAGCTGTACTAGAACCCCAAAAAGGAAGACCATATCGAAGGTGAGACTCGAATAATGAAAAATATGTTATTTTAGAAGATGCTAAATTGAGTTCCCTTGAGACAGATCTTATTGCAAAGCAAGCTGAGGCGAGTTTCTTACTTAACGAATCGATATGAAGGGACCATTTGAGGTTGCTGTCTAAAAAAATACCAAGAAATTTTACAGAATCAACGGTACTGATCTGACTGTTATTAAGAGGCAAAGGTTGAAGAGCTCCTTTATAGGATAATGCTACTGTTTTATCTACATTAAAAGAGAGTAAATTAGAGTCAGACCAGGTCTTTATCGTCAGTAGATCCGAAGTTATAGTTTCATGAAGAGATGCTATAGTTGAGTTGCTCCAAGTGATACTGGTATCATCAGCAAAAAGAAAAATTTTCCCATCGATTTTTAAATTAGTGATGTCATTTATAAAGATAAGGAACAGAAGAGGACCCGATACTGAACCTTGCGGTACTCCACATACAATGTTTTTGAGACTAGAGTCAGTATCATTTGCTCTAACTAGTTGTTTCCTATTATTCAAGTAGGATTGGAACCAATTCAAAGAAATACCTCTAATTCCATAGAAATTTAGTTTTTTAATCAAGATGTCGTGATTTACACAATCAAAAGCTTTGGTATAGTCACAGAAAACAGTGGCAGTATAAAAATTATTGTTTAGTGCTTGATAAACCTCATGTAGTACAGAAAACATGGCATCAGTGGTACATTTATTAGTTAAAAAGCCGAATTGATTTTGAGATAAAATATTGTTATCAACGATAAAAGACATAAGTCGAGTTTTAATGAGTCTCTCAATAATTTTGGAGAGTACCGGTAGTAAGGCAATAGGTCTATAGTTGCAGGCATTAGATTTTTCGCCACCCTTATGAAGAGGAATAATAATGGCTGTCTTTAGGCACTCTGGAAATTGACCTTTTTCGAAGGAATCATTAATTAGTGAGACGAGGATTTCCAACACATTTTCTGTGAGATTAGAGAAAATTTTTATAGATAGTCCATCAGTACTACAGGATGATTTGCTTTTGATACTATTGATTGTTTGGGTCAGTTCAGAGTTATCGACTGGTTTTAAAAAGAATGAATTCGAGACCTTTCTTGAATTAGGGAGATAGGAAATGGGATCTTTTTGCGGCAAAATAGTTGATGTTATATTTTTACTGACATTAACGAAGTAATCGTTTAGACTCTCAGGATTTGGAAGGGAAAATGATTGAGCTGTGTGAGTTTTATTTCGAAGATCGTTTATTATAGACCAGGTTTCTTTTGCAACACTTTTAGAGCTTCCCAGACGATTTTGATAATAGGCTTTTTTAGCTGATTTGACAAGTTTTAGATATGTTGTCCTGTACTTCGTGATATATTCAGTGACAGAAACATTGGTAGTAAATTTCTTGATGTATAGAAGTGAACGCATATTCTTGGCTGATATGCGGATACCTTTCGTAACCCAAGGTTTTCGATGTTTTGGCTTAATAGGAATTAAAGGAAAAGCTTTATTGAAGATGCGGATAAGCTTATCTAGAAAAACACTGAAATTATAGTCCACGTCCATAGAAGGAAACTGCCACTCAGAAGTTAAGCATAAATTTTGGAATTTACGAAAATTCTGGGCGGAAAAAATCCTACCTAAACGTCTGGGTTCTGAGGAGGGTTTGCTGAAGATGTTAAACTTCGTATACACTGCTTCATGATCAGATAGTCCCGCATTAATAACTGTAGAGCAGACATCAAAGGTGAGAAATCTGAGACAATATAATCAATTATGGTAGATGTAGTTTTTGTAATCCTTGTAGGAGAATTAACGTGCATTGAGAGACCATACGATTCAAATATGTTGACCAGGGATACTTGGGTAGCACAAGCAGCAGCATAATTAATGTTAAAGTCACCGCATAGAATTTTTCTGCTTTTATGAGGCAGGTCATCTAACAAATTTAGCAGGTTCTGAAAAAATAGTTCCACGGCAGAGTCAGGTGATCTATAAATGCAAATAATGTAAAGATTAAGATTTTTATTATAAACTAAGGAAAACTCAAAGACGGATTCACTTAACAAAAAGTCGTATTTTGTTACCGGAGAAAAATCATTATATCTAGAGAGAATTAGGGTGCCTCCATGAGCCGAAGTTCTGCGATCATACCTGGCAATTGTGGTATATTTTTCTACAAAAAAAGGCTCGTTGACTTCAAGCCAGTGCTTTGTAACCGCAACTATCGGGGGAAATCCTAATTCCTCCAGAAACAAAAATAATTCATCAGTTTTATTTCTTATAGAACGAATATTAATCAGAACCATGCCAAAGTTGTCATCACTAAAATAATTTGAGGTTTCTAGTCGCTCAGAACACGTCGTGATGTTTAAAAATTTCGCTTTGGAGAGCTAGGGCTCGATAACACGGAAAAAGTCCCACCAGAGCTCAATCCTTTTAATACCTTAGGTATCTGAGATTAGTCAATTTTCCTCTTAGAGAGAGTGTGGGCCGTATGGCTAAATCTGGATAATAATTATTTTTATCAACACCTTTATTGAATTGTATCAAATCAGTAAAGCTTCTCCGTTAAAACAATAAAAGACGAATAATCTTACCCCAATAGTTAAGCATCATATAGTAAAAATTGAATTTATTATTAATCGTGGCACGTTCTTTGTAAATTTTAATGATATCTTCATCCTCAGATTCATATATCTGTCTTTCTCGTTCCTGAATTTTCTTAATCAACTCCTGAGTACGTGGAGTATTCACAGCCTGGCCTCTCATGAGCCCCATGGTGTAACTAGGAATCAACACAGCTGATTTGATCAATCTAAACACGTCTAAATTTGTCGTTACAATGAGATATATTTCTATATATTCAGTGGTGACGTAAAGAAATGCTACTAGAAAAATAAACCAAGAGTAGATGTTGTAGATTCTTCTGTAGAGCGGTTTCTGGTCAAAAACTAACGGCCACACACCGAAGAATATGGTGTTGTAAATAGTCATCTTCATGTGCTCAATTTTTGGCGCTGCCTGAAACAAAAGGTGAGTTGTGCAATCAATGTCATAGAAAAATTCAATGTTCGTCAAATACAACTAAACTGTTTAAAATATATTTATTTCGTTGAAATTGTAATAATAAAAGTATAACTTTTTACGTGCGTTCATACATTCTTTTTATCTACTCTATGTCATATTATGTATAAGTTTTTAGTTTGTGAAAACTGTCATTATAGACAGCAATGCGTGAAGTGTTTAAAGTGTGCGTGAAGTAACAATGTATTTTAAATGGGACTTACTTTTTCGGACTGTTTTTAACACACTTTCATATAATCAAATATCCTTCATTTTCGCGTTTTCATTTTTTTTGACATAATGAGCAATAAATTACGACAAAAGTTTTGACAGTTTTGTGGTTTGAAAGAATTTAGAATTTTTAAATGTCAAAGTTCTAAAAATTGTAGAATAGAAATAAATTCCAATGACGAAGAGTTACAGTTTTTTTATTTGTTCATCATAGATAAAATATTGTATGAAACTGTGCGTCAAGTACTTTTTGCGAACTTACGCGATGTATAGCACTCGCTCCGTTGTCGCTCGTGCTCTAAACATCGCGTGCGTTCGCAAAAAGCATACTTCACGAACTGTTTCATAAATAACTAATTTATTTATATTTCTGTCACCAAGAACTTCCTTGAGTTGAAAAAATAAGTTTTGAATTTGAAAAATTTAGTCGGTTCATTTTAGTTTAAATACTATAGTTATAGTTTAGTTAATTTTAATTTTAGTTTATATAAACACATATTAATTTCTTCTTTTTCTTCTTCTTCTTGTTCTTATTCATCTTCTTTTTCTTCTCCTTCTTCTTCTTTTAAATCTCTATATTATTATTTATATTAAACATTATTAACTTAATTTACATTAATTACTATAATTTAAATATTTCTTACGAAATCATATAAATTTCAATAACTTCTATAGGTAAAAAACTAATTTATTTATTAATTAAATAAATTTAAAAAAAGAATGTGTGTACTTTGTACGCACGTAAGAAGTTATACTTCTATTATATGATTTCAACGAAATCAATATACTTTAAACAGTTTCTCTACTACTTTCCAAAATTTTTTATTAAAACTATACCAAAAATTAAATAATAAAAGAATAAAACACACACAAACACATTGAAAAATGCCACAAATGATTTCTGAACAATAATTGTTGCCAACAATTTTAATTAAACACGTATTTCCTGAAAAAAATTATATAATATTATACTTACAATCATAAAATCTATAAAAAAAAAATAAAAAAATAACAACTTGCTTGGGGCTTGAACCCACTTCACGTCTATCGCGCCGTACGAAAGTCGAAGCGATTTCCCACTGCACCACATTCGCGTATACGTCATGTGGGAATATACACAAACTAAACGTTTACACCATAAACTTTTTGGCATTTTGTTTATTTATATGAATTTAATCAAATTATTAGTTTGATTTTTGTCGAATTAAAGTACAACAAAATATAGAGTAAGAAAACGATATAGTAGATGAAGATTTGTAGAAAGTTTGTTCGTAATCAGATTATGTAAATTAAAGCATTGCCTACTAATAGGTAACTACATTATTTTTTTTACATTTTCCAAATAGATAGGTATGAAGATAATTTTTTATTGGAATACAACTGAAACATTTAGAATTACGCACCTGCGGCTTCTCAAAACTATTTAAAAAGTCACTATAATTATAAATTTGATTTTATTTCTGTCCTCACAACAATAAAAACCAATATGTAGAATATTTTTGTTTACCGATAACCTCCATATTGAACAATTATTGACAGATCATTTCAACACCCAATCAGAGCCTGTATAACGACTAATACCATACTGTCGGTGTGCGCATGCGCGCAGATTAATAAAATTTCACCCTCAATGAAATCGCGCCTAAAGAAGTATAACTTCAATAATTTACTTTATTTATTAATTTATTTAATAAATAAATTTATTTATATTTCCGGGATTTTCCGACTTTACCGAGACGTGAAAATCGGTCAGTTCCTATTATTTCCTCGAGCTGCTCCAGATTAAAAAAAAATAATGCTATGCATGCTATAGAAGGTAAGATATTTCAAATAATTTTTCCAGCGCTCTTCAATTTGAAGTTCTATTGTAAAAAACGGAGCTTGAAAAGTTTTGCCATTTATCTTAACGTGGCGGCATTTTACGAGTACGATCACTTTAACGGGTTATAACTTTTTACACCTACTCTGTATATGTACTACACTCTCTTATACACCTACTCTCTATATATAGTAAGAGCCACGCTACTAGATACATGGGTAGGTACCTAATTGCTATGAAAATCCATGAGGAAAATAAAATTCCTGTAGCTGGCTGTATACCATACATCACAAAAATACGAGATCCTTTGTGAAAGGAATATTTAAAATTCCCTAAATAAGGGTTCAATTAAATCACAGAACGCTTTCGGATTAAAAAATCCATCATCAGTGTTACTAAAAGCCCTAAAATAAGTATAACGTACTTAGTTAAGAAATAATTATTTCAAAATTTGACTAGGGTTAAAATATGCAAGAGGCGAGGGAAATGACAACTACTATAAGTGAAGGGTCCAGGCCTGTAATAGCTTAATGTTCCTATGTGTCTAATAGAGTGGCGGTTACTGTATAAATTGGACTATAAAATCTAATTCTTCACTTGTAAAATGTTTTCAGTGTTAATTTTAATAAACAATGGAAATATGATTTAAAAAATGCTATCTTGGTTCCTATTGATCAAAGAAGATTGTTTATAAAAATATATCAAAGTTACTGTAACCAAATCAAATCTCCTAATCAAATCTTCTAAAAAAACTAAAAAAAGAATGTGTGTGTACTTTGTACGCACGTAAGAAGTTATACTTCTATTATATGATTATATGATTATAAACGAAATTAATATACTTTTTATTTATATTTTATTTAAATATTAAACTAATTTATACTTACTACTTCTCAAACATTTTTATTAAAACAGTGCCAAAAATTAAAATATGTAATAAAAGAATAAAACACACACAAACACATTAAAAATGCCACAAATGATTTCTGAACATTAATTGTCGGAAATTTTTTTAACTAAATACGTATTTTCTGAAAATAAAATTATATAATAAATATACTTACAATCATAAAATGTATAAAAAAAATAAAAAAATAAAAGTTTCTATTGGGATTCCAACCAACTTACCAGCGCGGCTGGTATTGGCGTTGTATTGGGGTTCACTCGCATTAAACGCTTCGCCACGGAGACAGTGTGTCATTATGTGCGAAGATCGACTAACTAAACGGATTAAACTTTTGACATTTTTGAATTATGTAAATAAAATTATTTTGATTTTGAATTGAAAAAATCCAACAAAGCATAGAGTAAGAAAACAATATATTAGGTGAATATTGATAGAAATTTTGATGGTAATCAAAGTATGTAAATAAAAGTACTACATACTATGTATTTTGGTAGGTTCAAAACATTTACAATTATTACGTACCTGTTGCTTTAAAAACTATTTAAAAATCACTACAATTATAAACTTTTTTGTTTCTGTCCTCACAATAATAAAACTAACATATTATACATTTGTTTACCTTCATATTGAACAATTATTTATTATTGACAGATCATTTCATCACCCAATCAGAGCCGATGCAATCACTTGCATCGTGCAAAGTGGCTATGTTCAAATATCATAACAAAATTTGATCAACTATTTTTAAAACACTTACCAGTGTAAGATTCTTTAGCTTTGAATAAGCGAGATCGTAGATCGTCCCGGTTGATTGTTGTTATCCACAGTCACCTCTACGCCTTCGAGCTAATAGGTTTTTTATCAGTAATTTTGCGGCACTCATACTAGTCACAGTTTGATGGGATTTCACATTGGCATGCAACAATCATCTCTTCTATGTTAATAAGTCCAAAAATATAATATGAAAACTATTTAAAAAGGCAGGATAACCATTAACTAACTTTTTGTTTGTTGTTTCTCTTCCTATAAATTTTAAAACGCAATAACCATACATAACCAAACCACAGTCCCACAGCTGTGCCACAGCTGCCATATTGGATAATTTTTGTCATGTCATTTGAACATCCAATCAGAACAAAGTTGTAATGCGACTGCGCCGGGATCAAAGGTTTTAATCCTATTAAAATTCACCCTCATATCGCTCGTAAAGAAGTATAACTTCAAAAATGTGCCCTCTTTCAAACGGATTTTTTAATAAAAATGTTGATAAAATGTTAATTTTTTTGTAATGTGACTTAAAATTAAACCTCAAAAAATCAATTGCAATGGTTGGGGCGGTTTACTGTAAAGAGGCCGAAATCATTAGACCGAAAGCAGTAGACCGAACTCATGAGACCGAAAGCACTTTACCGAAACCTCACTAGACCGAACAGTAGGAGACCGAAAAGCAGGAGCCCGAAAAACATTAGATACATAATACAGGGTAATCAAACAGGATTGTAATCTGAGCAAGGGTAACATTAACCTCCCTTCACCCGTAATCCAGGCTTAGGACTGGCAGCACAAATTACTGGCGAGTTTAGAGGTTGAAGTCAAAAATAAGAGTTTTTGCAATTATCTCAGTCAATTATTTTTGTATTTTAATTTATAAACTCATGTGGTATTATAATATCACCCTGTACAAAATATGTTTAAAACTCATTCAAAGTCATTAATCCATGTAGTATCTGTTCTTGTATCAATAACCGCAAGTAACATTGAATTGTCATGTTTTGTTATTATTTAAATGTGTATATAAACATTAACTCCGTGGAGAAAGATTATTGTACTCAGTTAGTAATTATTGTTGTAGTAGGTCGTTACTGTTAAATGTAAACATATTGTTATGGTTAGTCGTTGATGGAGGTGATTGTAAATATAATGTATTTGAACCAAACAATAGAGTTTTAATTAATTGGGACCAGAAGGCATAACATCACACTATTTAATACACTCACAAAGCAAAGAACTTTTTAAGATCCACAACTTTTATTTGAAACATTTGTCGCTAAAATATACAAAAAACATTTTATAGGCAAAAAATATTTTTTAAATTTTTTATGGTTGTTAAAAAAAAGCAAAGCAAAATAAGCTGCTCGTCTTCAAGAATTTGTCCTTAACTATCCCTCAGATACCATTTAAATCCCTGAGGGGCGAGTTTGGTTTAAAATTATCATTATTTTAATAATGAAAGTGTATAACTTTAAGAAAACTCTTTGAAAATTTCAGATCGATAGGAGTAAAATGAGATACAGCGTGTTAAATCTTTCTACCTTCGACTCGCTTTGCCGCTGTTTTGCGCCAGCACGCTTGGGCGTAGTTCAAGCTCAACAACTGTTCTCCTTCTCATTTGTAGTGGGGATGGCGGTTGTTGAACAAAAAACCGATTTTCGGTTATACCGGTTTTTTTTACTTACGGTTTAACCTGGCGGTTATAACCGGTCAAAAAAACCGGTTGTTCCAAAAACCCAAATACTCAATAGGTTATAATGTTACATTTAGGTATATTGCACTTCAAACCAATTCAACCTATAAAAATTTTCCCAGGCGCTTTCAAATTACCCTAAAAATGGGCGAAAGTACCCCAATCTCTGATTCGTTGCTCGTTGTAGACGGCGTCGGCGTATATTGCGTTGTCAATAATTGGGATATTCCCAAAAGTGATGATCCCACCGATCTACCGAAATGTCCCTTGGATCTATCGAGTTTAAAAAAATATCCAAATGACTTATATTTTATTTAAAAATAAATTCGATAAACCAATTCATTATTTACTTCTCTATTGCCATCAAAAAATTTCAGTAGATATTTTTTAATACGTTTGTATAATAGCTACCTTTTATTTCCTAAGAATTATTTATTGTTTAAAAGTTACATAATGGAGATTCCTAATCGTATTTCGGTGTTCACATTTCATACAAGAGTCTCAAGTACTCAAGTATAAACAATTTTTTAGATGATGGTTGGAATATCGATTTCAAGCAGTAATCACTTACTTTTTTATGTAAATATTATCATCTATCTAAATAACTATTCCCAAAATTGTTTCATATTTAAAAGCTGATGTGACACTTTCGTCCAGTTCTCTATTAGTAAATAAAAGTTGAATTATGGTTGTTTGGGTTAATTACTTCGCATATTGCATATTTATAATACATATGATTGAGATCGAAAATAGATAGACATTTCTTCATTTTTCTCTAAATTATTTTTTTTCCACAGGTCACTTATTCGGTTTTTCACCGGTTATTACTTTAAAAAGAAAAAACCGGTTATAACCGGGACAAAAAATAACCGGTAAAACCGGTTGTTTCGAATTAAAAAAACCCGGTTTTAGGTTATAACCGGTAGGTTTTTCCCATTCCTAATTTGCAGATTACGTCGCTATTCAAAAATATATTCCGGTGTGCATTACTCTATGACTTGTAGACTGGGAGATATTATACAGAAGTTCAGCCACGATTTTCTAAGTCCTGCCTTTTGCAATACTGGAAGGATAGACGATGTAATTACAATCTGTGGAAACATCCACAAATTTCCTGTGACATTTTCCTGTAAAAATTAGATTTTCCCAAAAAATAAAAATAGGGTTTTGCGATGAATTTCTAAGTCCTGCCATATCCGTAGATAGACAGGATACTATCGATTTTATGAAGAAAATTTTTTGGGCAGGACGGTCGCAAAAGTACTTAGGGAGTATACATATATACAAATATGTAATGAAAATAATGAAATTTTCATGATTTTCTAAGTCCTGCCAACTTAATAAACTAAACATATTTATTTCAAAATGATCAAAAAAATATTGGCATGACGTCTCCTAATGTTTAAGTATACTTGTCCCTTGGAAAATTCTGCGGAAAATTCTCACCCTGATTCCGTGATTTTCTAAGTCCTGCCTTTAAAAAGTTATAATACTCAAATACAATCAATACCTTTTCGGTACTCGGCAGGAAGGTTAAACAGTTCTTGTAAGACGGCAGGAGTCCTAGATTTGTAAGAAAATTCGTGAAAAAGTCAACGATTTTCTAAGTCATGCCATTTTGCACATGTTTCAAGAATCTTAATATAAGTCTATATACAAAGAGGCAGGATGGTTTTATGGTTATTTTGTATACAGGGTGGGGCATTAGTGTGGGCTAGTCCAATTACTCGTTTGTCGTAAGATATACGAAAAAAGTTATTTAGGTAAAACATGTGCCACAGATAGGACTATAATTTAACAGTATTTTTCTAATATACAGGGCTACCCGTTTTCACAGGGTGACAAAAATTTATGTTTTTTTAAATGGAATACCCTCTATATTTTTACATTTTTGGATTCTATTCGATGTTCTCTTTAATAAAATATAGTGTTTTGAAATATTATACGAGGTAGTTTAAAATATAATTACGTTTTTTTTTTATTTTGTAGGAACATTCACACCCTATACATATTGTTAGTGATTTGATATCCAAACTTCCATTAATTTATGTTTAAACGATTTTTAATATAGTCTACTATTGTCAGTTATTAATAGTATACCAAAATGTTTAATTTTAGTATACGGGGTTGGTTGAAACTTGAAACTCGGAATGAGTATTTTTTGAGTTTTCTTAAATGGGACACCCTGTATTTTAGTATTATAATAAAATGATATTTTATGGTACCTTTTTATTTGCTAAGCATTTTCTATACCATATTTATATATTAATTTCGGCAGTAAATTGATACAGACAGATTACTCAGGTGGTTTTTGGGGTTTCTGAACAAGAATGTCACATTAGAACAGATCTTTACCTAGTGCCCGGGGTGACTGATATACACGCCGTATTCTAAATTTCGAGGCTTTCAGACACTAAAGTGATGCAAGTAGATTTCTCGAAGAGTTTTGTGGTTGCTGAACATGAATACGCCATCAGAATCGACCTCCAAAAACTCTCTTAAATTCGAGATCAGTCACCCTTTGCACCAGGTGCTCCGAGGGTCGGTTGTAATGTCATATTCGTGTTCGGCCATCCCAAAAACCATCGAATATTCTGTTTTTTTTAAATTTATTGCCGATATCCCACGAAACTCCAGATGGCGTGCCTTAGCAGCAACTCTGGGCACTAGGTGATTCAGAGGTCGGTTCTGCTTGCGTATTCGTAACTCCATAAACCTCAAAAATAACAAAATTTTGCCCTTCATACACCGATTTTGACAGGTTTATGCACTTTTGGATGCATGTTATGCACTAAAATGCAATTTCTACCCATTTTTATATTATACACCTTTTCCTGATGTTATCCTGAACACAATGCAAAAAGTTGCAAGTAGATAGATGCTGTATTTAAAAATCGTTATTCTGGTGTTGTTAGTGTTAGTAAATTTTGCTATCAAATATAGGAAACAATATCAGGATAATATCTACAATCCTACAATATTAGGAAAACGAGTTGAGTGCGGCAACTCAGCGCCTGTTACATGCGTGTGTATTTTGTGTTCGAACAAGTAAGAAGGCGGGATAAAATTGCTATGCAACAAAATAAATTAATAACAACAAATTGATTTTAAGGCAATTAATAATTGCAATAAAGGCAATTAATAAATTTAATAATTTTACGGCAATTTAACACAATTCAACTAATCTGAAAATGCTTCCTAAGGCAGATTAAAATAACATAAAACGTGAAAGATGAGACGTGAATCATGAAACTTGAAATAAGAAACAAATAAATTGTGAAAAAACATTTGATTTCATGTGATATACTAATCGAAGAAACAAAAATAAAATTTGTATAGTCGACAATGGAAAGTTATGACGAGGTCGTTGCTGTCATGGCAAACCTTTATTACTTTCTAAGGGAGGCCGCAGATCAAAGAAACATGAAGTAAAACATAAAACGTAAAACATGAAACAAAATGAATTGTGAAGGCCGAAACCGTTTCATGTTATATACTAATCAAAGAAACAAAATGAAAATTTGTATAGCCAACAATGGAAAGTAATGATGACGAGGTTGTTACTCTTGCGGCAACTTTTTATTACTGCCCAACATCATAATCATAGTACGTATTTGGTTGCAAACGAACTAAGTAATCATCTTCCCAAATTTAAATAATTTTATAGACTGAGTATTCAAACATCTACATTGTTTTATTGTGGGTCCTGGTTTAAAGAAAACTGATATTTTCTTATCATTACCTATTCGAGTACCTCTCCAGGTTATAATAATTGTACAACTCTTCATTCTACTTTACAACAGAAACCAATGCAATATTAAATTCTTGGTTGGAATTCATATTATGCACGTAATTAACTGTCCAAAACAATGAAACTGAAACCGAAAAATACAACACGATCTCTTTCCTGAAACAGATTTCACCAAGATAAAAATGTTTTATGTGCATGAATCACACTCGCTTCTTGTGTGTGCGGACTTCAATTTGTTTAACTGTGTTTTATTTTCATGAAACGTGTCATGTTTTATGTTTCTTTGGTGTGGGGCCTCTCGAAGATAAAAAAGTTTCAGGCACATGAATCACACTCGTTTTATTGGTGGGCGTACTTTTAAATAGACGGAGGCCTATGACCAGTACTAGAAATTCACAATTGATAAAATCGATTCATCTCTGGAAGAGAAATAAACGTAGCAGTTTTCGTTTTTCTAAATAGAATTTTTCTAAATTCTTTTAAACTCAAAAAACCAAAAAGCGAAAAATTTTTCACATCGATTTTTCTAGAACACTGCATTGCGTATTCTTCTGAGTTAAAGCAAAAGTACCTTTTAGTACAAAACTATCCCAGAATTCAATAATCCAGTGTCAGAGATGCTTAAAAGTTAGACAGAAAAGTTATTCGATAATATATCCGTTTCCGTACCCAAACGGACCCCTATTACCGGTACTAAAAATTGACAATTGATAATTGACATTTGACAATTGACCTCTGGAAGATAAATAAGTGTACCAGTTTTCGTTTTTCCAAATAAAAGCGTTCTGCAGCTATTTTAAAGAAACTAATTACAAGACATCGATATGCTTCTTCTAGACGAAGCATATCGAAGTAGAGGTCGTCCGCCAACCAGATGGTCTGATGACATTTGTAAAGTTGTAAACGGTTTTAGATTAGTGTTTTTTAAGCATACTCGACATGGTATGACTCAAGAAAAATGTGGTGATATGAATATGTTTGTATAACACCCTGAAATAATTTTACAGACAGATAATTTAATTTTTTTATACGAAATAACTATACAACCATCCTGCCTCTTTGAAAATAGATTTATATTAACCTTCTTGAGATATGTGCGAAATGGCATGACTTAGAAAATCGTGTAATTTTCCACGAATTATCTTACAAATTTTTTAACTATATATAGTAAAAAAGGTGTAACTAAACATCCTGCCATTTTGCATAATGTATACTGAAATTATTTATTTTGTAACAAAATTTATTTTATGACTTAGAAAATCACGGAACCAGAGTGAAAATTTTATACAAAATTTTCCAAGAAACAAGTGCAGTTAAACATTAGGTGACGTCATGCCAATATTTTTTTTGGTCATTTTGAAATAAATATAATTAATTTATTAAGTTGGCAGGACTTAGAAAATCATGAAAATTTCATTATTTTCATTACATATTTGTATATATGTATACTCCCTAAGTACTTTTGCGACCGTCCTGCCCAAAAAATTTTCTTCATAAAATAGATAGTATCCTGTTATTCTATGGATATGGCAGGACTTAAAAATTCATCGCAACTCCCAATTTTTTTATTCATGGAAAATCCAATTTTCACAGAAAAATGTCACAGGAAACCCGTGGATTTTTTCACAAATTGTAAGTACCTTCTCTAACCTTCCAGTATTGCAAAGGGCAGGACTTAGAAAATCGTGGTTGAACTTCTGTTAATATCTCCCGGTTTATTGACAGACAAACAAGAAGACGGAGTTGTCAAAACTTTAAACGAGTTTTCCTGAAATCCACCTGAAATTTTGTATAGATTTTCTGTAGACATTTCTTAAGGTAACGGTGTCGGGACATATTTGCTTTTATGCTTATTTTTTGTTTAACAATAATAAATATGTTGATTTTCATCCTTTTGTTACAAACAATTTCGTTTCTTTTATTTCCGTGTGATACCAAGGTTTCAAAATTCATTAAAAATAAAAGAAAAAACTCAACAGCGTTATTTTAAGAAACTCATAAACTAATAAAATATTTTTTAATTTTCTGTTTCACATGATCCAGTGGCGAATTCAGGTGTCCAATGTAAAATCCATTTTTTGGAGGTGTCTGTAAAAATTTGCCACATTTGGGTTATTTTAAAATATTTTTCCTTGAAATTTGTTTTGAATACTATTTGAATTGTACTTAAAAAGCTTATTTAATTTAAAAATAAAATAATTGTACCATAGTTTAAAGAAAATCACAAACATGTTCTTAAAATGTTGGTTCCCCCCTTAAAAATCTGTATAAGATTTTAACGTGAAATCGATCATTTTTTCGCAGATGCAACTGGGGCTGGGGTATTGAAACTAAGCAAGATACACCAGAAAATTATTATAGTTTCCTGAAAAAACAGGTAAAATAAGAATGCAAAACAGTTTTTAGATTTTGTTGTACTCAGTGCTGAAAGCCATATTTTGTTTAAAGTGTAAACCACAAATTCTACTGCTGGTGAAATTTACTGTATACGAAATTATATCTATAGTTTGTAACATATAGGCACTAATGAGTGGCCAGGCAAGCCGAAATATCATGACTGCTTTTATAAAACACCAATTCTGCAATAAAAACTATTATAGATAGAAGCTGCACAAATGCAACAAACTGGAAAACCAAAACTAAGTTGCCAAACGTTATGAGCTTGGCATTCGAAGAACTCTTTTCATACTTCCGGTACAAAATATCCTTTTTCCACTTGGTAATAAACCCAGCACTGGTGATTCTATCCAGGTATGACTGGAATACGTTATAAAGGTTAAACCCTTTTCTCATTACTATGTTGACAGGTATTTTGATCACCGGTTTGTTCAAACAGTATGGTTTTTCCTTGCTCTGAGATAGCTCTCCGGATCCACTAAAGATATACTCTTTGTGAAGTTCAGTTACACAAAAAGCATTATGGTTCCCTTCTAAAATCTGTTCGAAGCAATACGATATGTTCACGCAGGTTCTCCAGTTGTCTAGAATAGTTCTGATTGGTACTGATTGAATATAGTTGTCTTCATCTTTTGTATACGGTGAGAAGTACCTTTCTGTATCTCGCAAAAAGTAAGTAGTTAATTTATATTTGTATATGTCTTCCATTTTGCTAAATTTTTCTCCGAAACTCTGACTGGATAGACTACTGGTTAGATAGCTTGTGTAGATAATATTTATGAATAGATTGAATACTATAAAAAGACCCATAAAGTACCTAATTAGTCCTGCTCTGGGTAGATCATTTGCTCCAAATCCAATGACAACCAAAAAAGTCGTCAAAAAACACTTGGTTAAATCTTTGTAAGTTGAAGACTCAGTGGTACTTTTTTTACTTAGACACCACAGCACCAAAGTGGTAACAAAAAATACTGTCCCGAAGGCTATCCACACTTCTACGGACAAGATTACTACCATCGGCCTCAATCCTTGGTCGGTACGTTCGTGAGAAACGCACCAAATCAAAGTATCCTGTATATAAGTTTTGCTGGTATCCATATAGAACATTTTTCCAAAACTTTTATCATACCCTCCGATCATAACGTCGGCTTCGTTATTACTCAAGAGAGTAAATCCTCCTGTAGTAGTACCATTATCGTACACAGTACCATAGCCGTCCAGATCATCTTCTTGGTATACTGCAAATAGGTTCAAGATTTCAGATATCATATTAATTACATTGACTTCGATACCTTGAGCATCAGTGGAGCTGGATTTTTTGAACCTTGGATTGTCTATGGTTACGAATGGTGCCCATCTGGTATAAAGAACCTTAAGAGTACAGTTATAAAAGTCTGTAGGGAATTTGTTGGTGAACCAAGATACGTCACTTTCAGTGTTTCCATACGAACAACGATCAATGGACGTGTGCTCATAATTGTCACCACAACTTCTGTTACTGTATGGCTCCCAGGAGTAAACATTGAAAACAGATCTATTTTCTGGATTAGAGAGCATAATTACGCCGTTTAGAATCTGGTACTTCATCATGTCATTCGTCATGTCTGTAGCTACTTGAACTGGATCGTCAAATGCAGTAGTGGAGACCACGATAAACTTAGCGTGGGGGTTCCAATCCAATATTTTTTTAAGTATCTTTAGACTATTAGCAACTTCACCACTTCCTCTAATTTGCATGATGTACCCGGTGGTTTTGGTAACAAACTTAAACGGATAAGCTTTTCCAATCAAGCTTTTAATCATGATATTCCATCGTGCTTCACTTTCCAACGCTCTCAGAACCTGATGAGTTATGACAAAATAAGACGCAACATGATTTTGCATGTCAGCTGTAGGTAGCATGTAACTTATAACCTGGAAGGGTTCGTTAAAATATTTTTTGCAAGCTTCTACAATACACTCACTTAAAGAAACTCTAGTTTGAACATCTTCTTCTTGCCCTTGAAGAAACATTCGGCTCGCTACTACCATTTCAAAGACTAACAAGAAAATAATCATGGCCAGCTAGTATTTATTTTACGTTTTAAAATAAAGAATTTTTTAATATAACTTAATTAAATCCATAATTTTAAACAACGGCTGAAAAATTAGCTCTATCAACGGGCTGTTTTGATGTTAACTGAAAGTAATAGGTATTGCATGTTTGGTAAGTGATAAATATCTTCATAAATAACATCAATTAAGATTAAAGTTGAAGGGTATCTAAATAAATTAGTCTGATATACAGTGGGTGCTCATTTTATTAGAGCCACCTAATAAACTTCAATGTTTTAGAGGAAGGGTATACAGGGTGAGTCATGAGGAACTGTACATACTCCTACCTTGTATAGAGGCTCCTATGGGGAATAACAAATGACCATTAAAAAGTGTCTGCTCCCATTGCTTTTTAATATACAGGGCGAGTTTCGCATTTTGAAAGAAAATTTCTATTCGTCATAATCTTTGAACGGTCAGATCGATGTGTCTCGTGTTTTGGCCAATCGTTGCACTATTACCACCTAATCAACTGATTTATTCAAACTAGAAAAAATCAGGTCGGGCTTTAAAAAAATTAGTTCGTTTGGGTCTATAAGAGGTACGAGTATGTACAGTTCCTCATGACTCACCCTGTATAATTGAGCTGTATCATATATTAATTATCTCTTATAAGAATAGGACGACTAAGATATGCAGGACATCTAGCAAAATCACAGCATAACAACCCTCCTAGAAGAATCCTTATGTCACAACCTGTGGGAAGTAGAAATAGGGGTAGGCCAAAACTTAGATGGAAAGATGGTGTAGATGAGGATGGGAGAAAAATAGGCGCAGCAAACTGGCAACGGTTGGCAATGGATAGGACTGACTGGCGTAATAGACTTGGGAAGGTCGAGGCTCTTTCATAGGGCTGTAGCACCATTGATGATGATGATCATATATTAATTAGTTTGTTTCCATTTGGCTGTCTTGTTACACTTTATGAAAGTGCAATAAATAGTCTGACAATAGTGGCAACATGCATGTGTGGCAATGCGTGACTCAGATGCAATTGCTCGTCAGTGCTGCCCAGCCTAGCTTGCAACTCGTGTGCCTATTATTTTGTATTCTTGGTGTTTAGAGTTATAATAAACTTTGTGAATTTCCATTGCCCTCTAGTGATATTCTGACAGTCCTATACTATATTTTGTGAATTTAGTAAAAATTGCGAGATCGTTACAGTAGTTGTACCAGAACATCATGAGAAATCCAAAGACATCTCACAAAGGAAAATAGCAGAAATAAAAACTTTAATATTCAACACTAATCACTCCAACAGAAACATAGCATTCGGACCGTATAAAGAAAAAACGTACCTACATACCATTTATTAAACAAAAGTAAAATTTTCTGAGGTGGCTCTAATAATATGATCACCCACAGTAAAAGGTAGCATATTTAAAAAGGGTAACGATGTTTTGAATGTTTTGAAAATTAAAAAAAGAACGTTATAAATCATATTCTCTTTATTAAACTACCTTAATGTCCGACTGGTATATTATTTGACAATGACATGATTTCGAAGTGAGTTAAGTATGATATAATGCCATAGGACGTTATTTTGAAAAATAACGCCCTAGGACATTAAATTTAAATAACTAGTTAAATTACTGTCAAGTTGACAAATAGTAACCAAATAAAACTATGGTTACCACAATTACGTTATGACTATTGCTGGTAAATGTACTTATTTGAAAACTAATTAATTCAAAAATCATTCAAATTTTTTAAGATTTAATTTAATTCAGACCTTTTAACAAGTCTGGCTTTATTAAACATGGAAAACTTAACTAGCAAATATTGGAGAATAAAAAATTCACCACCACTAACAGATGCATTCATTGAAACCAGGAATTATACAGATTTACACAACAGAAAATTATTACCAATTTATAAATTTCCGTATAAAACTTTGATAAAAAACCAAGAATCATAATTCCTAAATATACAGAATCAAATCATTTAAATAATATTTTAGTAAAATCTATACTGAGCGACTTTGTGGATTATACAGTAATTTACACAGATGGTTCTAAAAATCAAACAGGAGTAGGATGTGCTATGTATGTGCAAAATACCCATCAACATAATAATTATAAATTATCTAGTATTAGTAGTATTTTAACAGCTGAGATTATAGCCATCGAAAAAGCTCTAGAATGGATCAAAGAGAATAATATTGAAAAAGCTGTTATAATAACAGACTCCAGATCTGCAATATATGCAATTCAAAACACTGATTTTAATTCATACAAATCAAAAATTTTATGTAATATAAAAAATAATTTGTCTAAAGTGGAAGTAGTATTTATATGGGCAAAAGGGCATGCCGGTATACTGGGTAATGAGAAAGTGGATGAGTTGGCCAAAGATGCAATAAAAAATGGTGAGATCCTAATTCAGATCTTATCGACAGATGCAATAAATAGATAGAATAAATAAAATATGGAAAAATATTTCAAGCATATCAAAAAATTTATATTTTTCTTTACATCAAGAACTTCCTCCGCCACCTGAATATATATTTAAGTATAACCTGCCAAAGCAAGATATTTCTACTATCGTCAGATTAAAAACTCGACACGGAAAATATGAGGCACATCTGCACAAATTAGGAATAGTTAATTCATCAGTCTGTTTTTGTGATAATGTTTCGATTAGAGATTTGAACCATATTTTCTTTGAATGCAAAATTAACGAGAGATATATAAATCAATTGTATTACAATTTACGACAAACACAAGTTCATTTTCCAATTAGTATAGAATATCTACTAAGTTGTCATAACATGGAAATATTTAAATTACTCATAAACTACTTGAAAGAAACAAATATAGTCATTTGAGTCAGATAGGTGGGAATATAACAAAACTAATAAATTGAGGTAAAAATAAAATAAAAATCTGTGGCTAACGGACCAGCATCCAAGCCATTTTTTCACACACACACACACACACACACATTCAAATTTTTTGAATATACAGAATATTTAATAGGACATTAAACGTTGAAGGCACCACGGGTATTATAGATAATAACACTTTCGGTCAACGTATATCTCTCGGGCCAAAGGGCCTCGGTATATACACTATTGACCTCAGGCGTTATGATCCTTATAATACCCTTGCTACCTTAATAACTATAAAAATGACTATTTTTTTATATATAAAAAATTCGACCCCTGCAGATATTATTTCAGGTTTTTTGGATCCTTCTAAACAAAAAAGGTCGTTTGTAATTTTTCTCTTAAGTTGATCGTTTTCGAGATATAAACATTTTCAAACTGAAAAAAGAACGAAAGATGACGATTTTCAAGAGTAAAAAACACAATTAAAAAATATTATTTTTGTAGTCACTAAGTACCTAAATTCAAGTTCAAACCTTCTTCTATCAGGTCCCGTCATGAATGCATTTGCCATGTTTTATTCTAAAATATATTTTTTTAATTGTTAATGAGAAAGGTTCCTTATGGGAATAGGGCGATCGGTTTGTATTAACAACTAAAAAATAATATCTTAAAATAAAATAAGTCCAAAATATTTATAGTACGTTCTTTAACGGTAAAGTATTGCAAAACCTCTAAATTTTAAAGAACCGCTTGGATTGACATGAAATTTGGCATACAAAGGGCTAACGAGTCAGGGTTATCATTTGATAGGCAAATGCCCCCCCCCCCCCGGCCCTGAAAATGACTGAAATTTACAAAAAATACATCAATTTTCATCATTACATCATATATAATGTATTGTATATATAATGCTTGCCCCCCCCCCCAATCAAAATTTCAAATGACGCTCCTGTAATGAGTCAAAGAAAAAAAGTGATATTGTGCCAATATGTGCTTTTGCCCCGGGGGTGGTTTTCACCCCCTCTTGGGAGCGAAAAAATACTCGTCCAAAGTAAGTCCGGAAATGGATAAACTGACTAATTCTAAATAACTTTTGTTCTATAGATTTTTTTCACTAAGTCAATATTTTCCGAGTTATTTGCCAGTGAATATGTTCATTTTTTCAACAAAATAACCACGCTTTTAGACGGTTTTTCGCAAATAACTCAAATAATAAGTATTTTGTCGAAAAAACATTTGTAGCAAAAATATAGCCTGTAAAATTTTTTAAAAAATGGTGTAAATATCACGTCTCTGTACCTAGTAGAAGCAGAGTTATAGCTAATTAAAAATTGGTTCCTATTCGTCAAATTCCAAATGGAATACTTTAACGTGAAGTAACCAAAAATGAACACATTTCGGGAAAAACTCATTAAAACTTAATTAAAGTGTTTAAAAAAGCTTCATTTTTGTTTTATAAAAAAAAAATTCTAGCAACAAAAGTAAACAAGTTACGCTCAAAATAAAGTAAGTTCCTTTTTTTTTGGTAAAAAAATCTGGAAAATCACCCCCTAATTAGTATCTCAAATGAACTTAATCGTTACGACTTCACAAGTTCCTTGATTCGTGTATGTATTGTTTATAGGATCTGTAAGTTTCATCGGTTCAAAGTCCTTATTTTTGAAAGGGTTGTAGTTAAAAGGGGTTGAACGAATCACTAATCACGAATGTATGCAAATTTAGAAACACCAAATCTTAGTCAATATTTGTCTAACAGAAAAACAAAAAAATACGTGATATTCAGAAAAGCAATGCCGACTTTTTTTGGTTTTCGAGATTTTTGGTATCTCTAACAATTTTTAAGTTATTTTGAAAAAAAAGCATATTTTTCAAACTTAAAATTTTTGAAAATTTTACTTTAAAACCAAATTTTTTTTAAAATAAGCACTTTGAATCGATGAAACTTACAGATCATATAATCACAACATAAGTAAAATAATTTGTGGAGCGGTAACGATTAATTTCATTTAAGTTGCTAATTAGGGGGTGGTCTTCCCGATTTTTTTTGCCAAAACAAAAGGGACCAACTTTATTTTAAGCGTAACTTGCTGAAATTCAATGCGAGAAACTTTTTATAAAAATAAAAATAAAGCTTTTTTAAACACATTAAAAAAGTTTTAATGCGTTTTCCCCAAAAATTGCTTAATTCTTTGGATATTTCACTTCGAAATATTCTAGTTGAAATTTGGTGAATATGAATATATATTTCATTGGCTATAACTCTGGTTCTACGAGGTTCAGAGACCTAACGTGTACATAATGTTTTTTACTTTTTCAGATGCTATATTTTTGCTAAGAACGTTTTTTCGATAACATACTTACTTTTTGAGATATTTGCGAGAAACCGTCTAAAAATGTAGTTATTTTGTTGAAAAATGAACATATTCACTCGCAAATAACTCGAAAAGTGTTGCCTTGGCGAAAAAGCTCTATAGAACAAAAGTTACTTAAAATTAGTCATCCATTTACGGACTTATTTTGGACATATATTTTTTCATCCACAAGAGAGGGTGAAAGTCACCCCCAGGGGAAAAGCACACATCGGCACAATATCACTTTTTTTCTTTGGCATGTAAGCTATGCGTATGCCAAATTTCATGTCAATCCAAGCGGTTCTTTAAAATTTAGAGCAAAAACCGTGAAAGAATGGACTATTATCAAGAACTGAGAGAATAAAATTTGAAGCTGAACTTAGGTACGTCGTAATTTCAAAAATGATATTTTTTACTTATTTTTTGAGCCTAGTAAATCGTAATTTTTTGTTCTTTTTTCAGTTTTAAATTGTTTATAACTATAAAACGATCGATTTAAGAAAACAATTACAAAAGTTATTTTTTGTTTAGAATGGTCTAAAAAAATCTAAAATAATATCTGCCGGGCTGAATTTTTTTAATTTATAAAAATGTCATTTTTTAGTTGAAATTTCACTTTAAATTTTTACGACACTCACAATGATTATGTGATATAGTTATCAAAAATACATTTTTAAATAGGTAGATAATTATATTATTAGTAGAGTTAGGTACCTGTTAAATATGGTTTAAGATAATTTTAAAATAAACACTTAAGTATTTTTCTTCGAAATTCGTACAAACAAAACATCTTTATTTGCCAAAACGTATTTCAATTAATCCTAATAAATTATACAGGGTCACATAAAATATATTGTATCGTAAATCAAATTGAATTAAAAAATAATTAAATTCAAACCACAAAAAAAATAAAAACTGTTATTAGTTTAGTTTACTTACGTCCAATAATAGTTTTATGAACCCCATTTGACGAAAATTGTTGAATTTTTGTTTGATTTTAAACAGAAAAATCAACTTAGTAACTAATAAAGAATTTTAGATTATTCAAACCCGTTTTAAGAAGACTCTATCTTACAGGGGATAAACTGCATCTGAAATTGTACTCGGCAAACTGTAAATGATAATTAATAAGCTGGTGTTTATATAGAAATATAGTTTCATAAATTAAATTATTTATTTGTGAAAATTATTGGTTAGGTTCTAGAATATAATTGATTATAGAATACTTAAAGCGGTGAAGCGTAATTTGCTTTTGAAGAACGGATAGTTACTAAATTATTTAAGTTTTTAAAATATTGTCTAAGGGACAGAGAGAAAAATGAAATAATCTAACACAGAACTAATATAATAAAAATTGTCCAATACAAGATTGTTTTATTTTTCACATGCAGAAAATTCTATTTTTTACTGTATTAAACCCATAAATACAATCCATAATCTTAAATAAATCCTAAACCAATCCCGAATAATAATTTATAGTACCTAGTTTCATTCCTGCCTAGTTTCATCCCTACCTAAATACAGACATCTGCTGAGACAGTTGTGAACTTCTTCTTCTTCTTCCTTCTTGTATGTAGGCTTTAAAGCCTGTTTGTTCTTCAATATAGCCTCCAAAATTGTTTAAGTTATCGCACCATCTTTTTCTTGGTCTGTCAATACTTCTTCGTCCATATGGTGTCTTATCTCGTGCTGTTCGTACTATTCTATCCTCTGCCATTCTACTAATGTGTTCGTTCCACTCCTGTTTCCGTTTGGCACCCATCCATTTATGTCTTCTATATTGCATGATCTTCTTATGTTTTCGCTTCTCTCCCTACCCAACAGACTTTTCCCTGATATTCATCGGAGTATTTTCATCTCTGTTGTTTCTAGTAGTCGTCTCGTTTCAGATGTGTCAGGTCTTGTCTCCGCCGTGTATGTTAATATAGGTCTAATTGCTGCTTTATAGTTTCTTGCTTTTGGTGTCTAGTCTTAGGTATTTGTTCTTCCAGATTATGTGATTAATAGATCCCGCCGCTTTACTTGCTTTTAAGCTTTGTTGTCGTACTTCCTCTTCAACATTTCCGTTGTAGCGTTTGAAAAAACTCCAACATTAATTTGATATCCAATTCCCAAAAAGTACATCTATTTTTCCAATTTGTTAATGTTATATCCCACATAAAATATTTTAAAGCCGTCCCTGTTTGAAGATTTCCAAAAGTTAAGAGATATTACGTAAGTTGAGATTTTTACCCCTACTCCCCTTCAAAAAATGATTGAACTCGTCCAAAATGCTAACCCCCCTTTGAAAAAATGGTTTAGTTCAACTGAAAGTAACTGAGTTTTTGTCAATTAAGCATCCCTAAGGATCAAAATCGCTCGGTACTTTCGTCGTACTTTTCCTGTTTGTGGCTTCAGAGCGAAGCGCAATTTAGTCCAGTTTTAAGATCTGAGAGAGTAACATCTGCTCCTTGCTGGTACTCGCTTGAAAAGGGCGTAGTCCCTTGCCCCTTAGCCGGTAATGTGTAGAAGGTCGTTTTGTGAAATTATGAAGATCTAAATCTATAGCGAGTGCTCTAGGAAGATTTTTTTACACATGATAATGGATTTATGTACAGTGGAACCCCGATAAGTCGGCCCCCGATAACCCGGAAGTTCAGCTAACCCGGACCGATTTTCATCAAACATTTTGATTTTCAATATTTTGTATTTTTCAATTTAATTGTGGCTTATTTCCAATCAAAATAGTTAATTATCAGACAAACCTTTCAACAATAAAAATGTATGTAATATAATATTTGAGAGAGAATGTGTACTTATGTGTGTAATTTGAACTATACGATATTAAAAATCACTCATAGCACACGCCGCAGAAACAACAGCCACCTGTCTGTAGTATCTATTCCTTTTTATTTCAAACTGTCAGTATTGTTTAGGAAAGACTATTTAAAAAATTATTTTATAAACAATGGTCTTTAGTATTGTGTGTCTTGTATTGTTCGCTTCCATTTGCTTACGTTTGGGTTTGGTGTTTTTTTTAGTAATTTTAATGAGTAGGTAATACTGTGCATATTTATAAATATATTTCATGTTATTTCAATTATAACGGAGTTTATCTGTAAGTATACCGTATTTTATTAATTTTTACCATATTCTCCGGCTATTTCGGATTTTCGATAACCCGGATCGGTCGCGGTCCCGATTAATCCGAGTTATCGAGGTTCCACTGTATATGGAAAATCGACTACTCCTATGAGTTAATGACGTAGTTCTATAAGCCGGCATTGTGTAGAAGTCTTTTGTCCTGTTCCTGTTTTATGATGTCCAGTTCCTGTCGTAGAAGTTCCCACTGATGTCTGACTAGGCCCCAAATTTCGCCAAGTTCCATTGTCCTGAAATTTAAGATTGAAGCCATGTCCTCCCCTGCCTCAGGTCGATGACCATGTTTGTTTTTGTTTTGTGTACCCCCTGTGACATTGAGATAAAGGTATGATACATTTGCTAATTTTGCTAAATTTCAAGAGGATAATATACTAAAGTTTATTGGTAAAGAGTTTAAAAATGTAATAGTCGCTTTCAAAATGGAAAAGTTTCTTGTAATAACTTTTGTTGTTAGTTTGATATCTAAAAATCCCGTTATATAATATTTTAAAGTCCTGTTTTGCTATGATAGATGTTTAAAATTGTCTTGTTTGAATATAAATTTGTACATTATGTAAATAAAATGACAGTGACATTTAACACGACATCTGTCAAATTTAGTATTTGTTTTGATCTTGTTTTGATACACTGTAAAAAAGTTTTGTATTAAAAATCATAAAGATTTGTAGATATTTTACCATTGATTTTACCCCATAGTAAAGTCAGTCACGTCAATCATTTCTTGTTTTTTTTGTTTAAAGATGTTTAAAAATACAGATTTTTTTGTTTAAAGGAAATTTAAAGTTTGAGGTTTTAAATAAATGTTTGTGAAAGTGTACCTATTTTATTTCTCTTATATAACCCTTTGGAGAAAATTATTAACCAAATCTAATGCAACTGTGTAAGTTTTAGTACAGAAGTAAATAATATGGCATAGAAGCCAGTATTGAGAAAAGATGTTGCCCAGTATAACCCCAAAGAGGAATCAAAGATGAATGTCTCCCCATTTGGTCCCAATATAATAAAAATAAAATATTGAAAAATTTCAAAAAATTTCGTTTTTTTTTTAATTTTTTTGCTTATAACGTAAAAGCTATTCATTTTAGAACAAAGTCCTGTAAGAATAAAACAAAGATAATTAAATTTTCTATCAGATGCGATTGGCTAAAAATGTCTTAATTTATCACCCTTGCTTCAAAATAGCAATAAATATAAAATAAGGGGGCAAAACAAGCCTGTCTTTATTCAATGATTTTCCATCACTTAGGTTACACTTGGAACCTTCCTAATTCGCCTAGAAAATTTCTGTAATATGCTAAAACCGTACACCAAATTTCATTAAGATTGACTTACTAGATTTTGCATAATAAATTTGCAATCTAAACTTTTTTTAAAAAATTAAAATTTTTTAAAATCTTGCACAACAAAAACTAGAACATACAAAGATCCGTCAATTTTTTTACATATAAAGAATACTCCAGCTATCTAATGCACTTTACAGAATTGAAATCGGATTATTTAAGCAGCCTCAGCAATGTTTTAAAGTTATAAACAATTTTTTGGCTTATAAACAAATTAGTGCTGTGGCAAGGAGGGGGTGCTACTGGCTCCTTCATTTAGATGAACTTACCCAAGTTTTTTTAAGTATTTTGACCCGTATAACACGATTTTTTTGGGTAACAGTTGATCCGGATGTCGATAAGATTGTTATAAACAAAGAACTTGAGGAATTACATAACATCGATTTTTCGCAAAATAAAACATTTTTTTGTATTTCTTGGGTAATTCTAAGCAAAAAATGCTCTCACAAGTTTTTTCGTAGGATGCATATTCGAGATAAACACGGTGGAACTTTCAAAAAATCGAGAAATTGCAATTTTTGAACGCGAATAACGTTTGATTAAAAAATAAAATAGCAATTCTGCTGACAGCATTTAAAAGTTTAAGTCAAATTATACCGGTTTTGATTATTTGAATTGCAAAAAATTTATTTTTTTATTATTAAACTGAAGCGTTTAACATTTCTTCTAGAAAATTCATCTACGCATCAACACTTCTTATAAATTGTAACACATTGAAATGTTGTGCAATACTTAATGGCTGTATACAGGGACGGCTTGGGATATTTTTGATGATATTCAACTTCACAAAATAAATTAAAAAAATGGACATTCTTTTTGGGAATTGGGATTTTAAATTAATGTTGGAGTTTTTTCAAACGCTACAAAGCCTCCGCGCAAAAGAGAAACCTGGATAAGATTATCCAGTTTTCGATAACAAACAGAAAAAAATCCAACATGGACATCTTAGGTGTGACAGGACGACAATATCAAAATATTTAGATAATGGCTAGTGGGGATTAAACAAAACAAAAAGGTCGTTAGGGATTGGGCTAGCGTGCCATCAATCGCCAGACTCTTTAAAGTCGAGTAGACTTAAATGTTTATTGACTCTACAAAGAACTGTAGGTGACAAGAGTTTCTGTGCCTTGGGAAAGAAACTAAACTTGTGCCCTGTGTGGACCTCGCTGACATCCACAGCAGTAACACAAGTGACATACCAGGGCAGACACAGCCTTATCACCTCGTTGCCTAACCGCGAGCGGTTCTCAAAAACTAAAAAAAATATGACAGATATACATCTGCCCAAACTCAGCTAACACCTAGCGAGTTTCACGGGACATTTTGGCAACGGTTCTGCAAAATGAGGATTTAGACAATCCAGTCTAAACACCTCAGTGAGACAAAATCTCACCAACAACTTACCTCAACAACTCATTCAAACAAGACAGGGCTAGACA
Organism: Diabrotica virgifera virgifera; assembly: GCF_917563875.1. NCBI lineage: Eukaryota > Metazoa > Arthropoda > Insecta > Coleoptera > Chrysomelidae > Diabrotica > Diabrotica virgifera. Next base: position 226,295,229 of record NC_065448.1, read on the forward strand.
AAGGGGTATATGACAACAACAAGGACTAAAATCAAGACAATATTAACAAGGGGGGAGGGGGGATACGTGTGACAACGACAAAAGACCAAAAAGACTAGTATACTGGGTTCAAACAGGATATCAAACTTTTTAAACAATACTAAGGGAAATTAACGCAACATATGATATAGAGAACACTACATCATTACGTTTTCACTCAACAGTCCAATCTAGGACATAAGAACCTTTCATGAACGTTCACTAGACAACTCTCTCATTTACAAATCACAAACTGGGGGAAGACTTCATTTTCAAAACAGGGCTACACTTCACTTTTTGAAACAGGGGATAGACTTCATTTTTCAAGACAGGGGGGTTGGGCTTTACTTTTCTAAACTGGGGATAGACTTACTTTTCAAAACTGGGGGCATTTCATTTCTCAAGACTGGGGGTGGACTTTATTTTTCAAAACGGGGGGGCTACTTTTTCAAAACAGGGGATGAAAGCAACACACAAGGGAAAGACCAAAGGGACATTGGAAAGTATGACAGTCCTGACGAACAACCGCTTCCATTTATCGACCGAAAGCAAGCTTCACCTGTACTCAACGCGGCCAGATCCTAACCTCACCAGCCTTGTCACAGCTTCTGCTCTTGGCCTACTTTCAATCAACAAACAGAAGAGAGGTCAACTAACTATTCGCCAAAAAAAATCAAACTCCAGCACGGACACGGGCTAACAAACAACACGGGCTAATAGACAACACGGGCTAATAGACAACACGGGCTAATAGACAACACGGGACAACAGACAACGGGCTCTAAAATTTCCAGACAAAACAGGGATAGACAAACAAACAGGCAACGACATACTCAATGACTTCTAGATATACTCAGGGGCTTACAAACACAAACAATATTGAAATTTGGTTCCTATATGAGCTCACACGGGATAAGACATTTCTTGCTCCGACTACTAATGAAAGTGTTCACAGATAGCTGAACAACACTTCCTTCATCACGAGTATTACACTTGTGACATGTCAGATACAAAAAGACATACTTCATTCACGGGGGGACTTCAACTATTTCACTTCACGGGCTCTTTTCAACCAACCTCTGGCATCCTTTTGACACCTAAAAAGATAGATTAGTCAAAAAAAAACAAGGGGCAACACAGACAAGGGGGGGGGGCTTTTTCTTGAATAAGTGGGGGGCCTCTCGACGGTTTCCCTCTTCACTTCTTCATGAATAAGTGGGGGGCCTCTCCACGGTTTCCCTCTTCACTTCTTCATGGGGCCACTTCTCAAGGGGTGACTTCTTGAATAAGTGGGGGGCCTCTCCACGGTTTCCCTATTCACTTCTTCATGGGGTCACTCCTCAAGGGGATGACTTCTCAATGGGATGACAAAACTTTCACAGACAATACGGGACTAAGCTCATACACGGACCATACCAACAACATTACACATCTACTCAAATGACCAAATCAATAAATCACAAAAAACGATTATTCTGTAAAAAACTGTTGATCTATAGGAATACATGCAAAAAATACAACATACTGTTATACTTCATAATTGGATTCAATATTCAAAATATTTAACGTTACTTTTTACCAAAATTTTCAAAAAAATTTTACGTTACTTTTTTATTCAACTGTTTGTCTATATATTTCATCAATATTTTCAAAAAAATTCAAATCAATGCTTTCATCATGGGTACAATATCAATACAATACAGTTAGTACGCTACAATAACATACAATTCTGTTCTACGATACTTACAATACAATACAATACCAGTATACATATGGGGTTACAAGTTAAATACACTATGATGTATGAAATGGTACATGCCTATACAATCAACAGCATGACCAAATCAACATCACAACAAAATGTGTACATACTTACACCTCTTTGGAAAAATTATTAACTTCTGCAACAAAAACTACAAAAATGGGCTCTTTCATGGGGACTAACAGACTGAAACAGTTTCTGGTGGCAAGACAAGAGGAATCTGGGCTAAACTACATGGGAAGACTGGGGCGATATTTACTCAGGTCAAACTTCAGGGTGTACGTTACAAATGTAACACTAAGTGGGGGGTGGCTAAAGACATTGGGGACTAGTAGATAGGCTAACTACTAGTTGAACATGTCTACAAGCTAGACTTGTAACAATGGGCATACAAAACATGACACGAGTCAAGCTTCCATGTTATCGGAAACACCTGCACCACAAACTGAGATCGGCTGCCCAAGGGGACGGGCACTGCCTAACAGTTGTAGTACAAATGAGACCGAAAGGAGGCTAAAAGGACATGGTAGTGGGAACATGCAAATGGGGTCTGAGGGAGGCCAAAAAAGACATGCCCCACGTTCTAGGGCGACAGTTGAAGCGTTTTGCGTACAACTGGAGCCGGAAGGAGGCCAAAAATGAGTCGGCCTCACACGTTGGGTGCCAGTTGAAGCGTTTAGCGTACAACTGGAACCGGAAGGAGGCTAAAAATGAGTCGGCCTCACACGTTGGGTGCCAGTTGAAGCGTTTAGCTTTTCTTCTAGAAAATTCATCTACGCATCAACACTTCTTATAAATTGTAACACATTGAAATGTTGTGCAATACTTAATGGCTGTATACAGGGACGGCTTGGGATATTTTTGATGATATTCAACTTCACAAAATAAATTAAAAAAATGGACATTCTTTTTGGGAATTGGGATTTTAAATTAATGTTGGAGTTTTTTCAAACGCTACAAAACAAAGCTATTTGTTTATAAGCCAAAAAATTGTTTATAAATTTAAAACATTGCTGAGGCCCCTTAAATAATCCGATTTTAATTCTGTAAAGTGTATCAGATAGGTAGAGCATCTCTTTATATGTAAAAAAATTAGCCAACTTCTAAATGGTCTACTTTTTGTTCAGAAAGATTTTAACAAATTTGAACTTTTTTAAAAACATTTAGATTGCAAATTTATTATGCAAAATTTATTAGGTGGATTTTAATGAAATTTGGTACACGATTTAAGTATGTGACAAAGAATTTCCTAAGCGAATTACTAAGGTTCTAAGTGCCACCAAAGTGGTTAAAAAATATTGAATAACAACAGACTTATTTTGCCCCCTTATTTTGTATTTATTGCTATATTGCAGAAAATGTAATATATTAAGAGATTTTTTACCAGTCGTATATCATACAAAATTGAATTATCTTTATTTTATTTCTGTACGACTTTGTTCCAAAACTAATCGTTTTAAAGTTATAAGCAAAGAAAGCAGAAAAAAATCGATGTTTTTCGAAATTTTTAAATATTTTAATTTTTTTATTAATGTTCCGGGCATATTTGAGAAGGAGCATAAGTCAATTATTATTACTGAAGGTGTCACCTAACTTTATCTGCAAAAATCCGAATGCCACCTCTCACATCCAAAAATAGACGTTTTTTCGCAGATCCTTACTTTCCCAGATCCTTACAATCTTTTTATATTATAAAACGAAAATTTACGAAGCAACGAATCTCTTTGTTTTTTTTTTATAATCTAAAAAATGTTTTATATAAGTAGTTTTTTTAGTTCGATGTTATAAGTTTTCAGTAGTAATTGCACAAGAGCTCTGAAATTATTGAATTTTTCCCGAGTGACACTTTGACAGTTTTAATTTCACGAGCCGAAGGCGAGTGAAATTATTAGTCTAGGCGCCAGAGGGGTCACCGTGTTATATTCAATTCTGATGGACAAACTCAACAGTTTCTTATGGATTTTTGGCTGCTGATTACGAATTTCGAGGGGGGATTTCGATCCGAGTGGTCAAAAAATTGTTAAAAACAATTTAATTGTTTATAAATTGTTTATAAGGCTCTGGCTCATAAACTAAAAGAGATAAAAAAATGTTTCAAATAAAATTTGTTCCCTAATAAAAAACGAAGAAAAAACCGTTTACTAAACTTAAATCTAACAATTAGAACTCAAGATATTGTAAAATTAGTGCACAATGCAAATTGCAAATTGCAAAATAAATATTTTTCGAAGCTTTATCGATCGTAACTCGGCTTTTACGCATGAAAATAAGTCTTAGAAGGTGTTGTTTTAAAGCTTAATTGACAGGCTTCCAAACAAAGTTTGTTAAATTACTTGATATTCATTTGTTTTAAAGTTATACCCGTTTGAAGTTACAATTTTCTTAAAAATATTGTACATTCATTTGTTTATAAGGGTTTCAAGCAAATTTGAGCTATAAACATTTATACTTTAATGAACAATAATGATAGAAAAACTCAAAAGGAACAATTTGAAGTTATGAAAATGTTCATAAGTTTATTTTTGGCCAAGATGTCGATATTTTAATGGCGCGCGCTATGAGGCGCAAGATCGGCTCACCGCGTAAAGGTTCACGCGCTAACTTCTCGATGCAAATTATAATTTCTATGTATACATACGTTATCTTCATTTTTCATTTTTGAAGATCCTAATAAAATTTTATCATATAATTCTTATAATTAAATCATCATACTGTACCTCGTATCACCTTTCATTCTATTTACATTGTCTTCTATTTTTTGCACTAAATGAGAAAAAAACATTAAAAACTAATATTTCAGAAGAATAACTAAAAAGGAAGTTGATATTATTTATTAATACTATTTTTACAAACTTTTTTTTTCATGCATCTGCAAATCTGCATAGAGATATAGAGGGAATATCAGCTTTTTTACATCTGCATAAGTTCTTAGCGAAATTTTAACAGTTACATGGTGGTACAAGTCTGTTCTTGTAGGCAGTAAAACTAAAACTTTTTGAGGCTTCGAGTCTAATTATCTAATATGATATCCATATAAAGTGGATCTAGTTCTTTTGCAGCATCATCAAGGCCCGTCAATTGTGTGTATGCCGCCACATCATAAATGCTCGTTTTATATGCAATGATAATGCTGCAAAAGAACTCGATCCATTTTTATATGGATATCACATATTGGCTCATTTTCATGCGTAGAAGCCGAGTTACGATCGATAAAGCGTCGAAGAATACATACTTACTTGACTGTGAGCCAATCTTGCGCCTCATAGCGCGCCATTAAAATATCGACATCTTAGCCAAAAATAAACTTACGAACATTTTCGTAAGATCAAATTGTCCCTTTTGAGTGGTTTTATCATTATTGTTAATTAAAGTATAAATATTTATAGCTCAAGTTTGCTTGAAACCTTTATAAACAAATTAATGTACAATTTTTTTAAGAAAATTATAAATTCAAACGGGTATAACTTTAAAATAAACGAAGATCAAATAATTTAACAAACTTTGTTTGGAAGCCTCTTAATTAAGCTTTAAAAGGACACCTTATAAGGCTCATTTGCATGCGTAGAAGCCGAGTTACGATGTAGTCCTGTCGCCAGGGGGGGTACAACGGCCTCGTTAATTCAGATGGACTTACTCAAGTTTTTTTTATGTATTTTGACCCGTAGAACACGAATTTTTTGGGTAACAGTTGATCCGGATGTCGATAAGATTGTTATAGACCAAGAACTTGAGGAATCAAATAACAGCGATTTTTGGCAAAACAAAACAATATTTTGTATTTTTTGGGCCATTTTAAGTAAAAAATATTTCTACAAGTTTTTTCGTAGGATGCACAGTTTTCGAGATAAACGCGGTTGAACTTTAAAAAAATCGAAAAATTGCAATTTTTGAACCCGAATAACTTTTGATTAAAAAATAAAATAGCAAGTCTGCTTACCGCATTTGAAAGTTTAAGTCAAATTATATCGGTTTTGATTATTTGCGTTGGTAAAAATTTATTTTTTTATTGTTTAACAAAGCTATAAACACGTAGGGTTTCCCGTGCTTTTACATGCGTTTTAACGCATGTAACGTAGAAATAGTCTTGATTGCACTAGTACCTATTCTACCTACTCGTTCGATTTTAAATGAGAAATCATAGAAACATCACTCACGCACTAGTTGTTTGTAGCTTTGTTTAACAATAACACAATAAATTTTTAGCAATGCAAATAATCAAAACCGACATAATTTGACTTGAACTTTCAAAGGCGCTAAGCAGAACTGCTATTTTATTTTTTAATCAAAAGTTATTCGGGTTTAAAAATTGCAGTTTTTCGATTTTTTGAAAGTTCAACCGCGTTTATCTCGAAAACTGTGCATCCTACTAAAAAACTTGTAGAAATATTTTTTGCTTAAAATGACCCAAAAAATACAAAATATTGTTTTGTTTTGCCAAAAATCGCTGTTATTTGATTCCTCAAGTTCTTGGTCTATAACAATCTTATCGACATCCGGATCAACTGTTACCCAAAAAATTCGGGTTCTACGGGTCAAAATACATAAAAAAAACTTGGGTAAGTCCATCTGAATTAACGAGGCCGTTGTACCCCCCCTGGCGACAGGACTAATGGTTAAGCTTCGAAAAATACTTATTTTGCAATTTGCAATTTGCATTGTGCACTAATTTTACAATATCTTGAGTTCTAATTGTTAGATTTAAGTTTAGTAAACGGTTTTTTCTTCGTTTTTTATTAGGGAACAAATTTTATTTGAAACATTTTTTTATCTCTTTTAGTTTATGAGCCAGAGCCTTATAAAAAATTTATAAACAATTAAATTGTTTATAACAATTTTTTGACCACTCCGATCGAAATCCCCCTCGAAATTCGTAATCAGCAGCCCAAAATCCATAAGAAACCGTTGAGTTTGTCCATCAGAATTGAAAATGACACGGTGACCTCTATTTGGCGCCTAGACTATATGTCAAAGTGTCACGAGAGCAAAAATTCTATATTAATTTCAGAGATCGTGTGCAATTTGTTGCGATTGTTTCATGAATAAAACGGTTCAAAACCAAAATTTAATTGTAATTTATTTATGTAAGTACAAAGTACCATTAAACACACAGTTTTTATAAATATAATATGACGATTGAAAGTCATCACTTTTATAATTTTTAAAACATTAATTGTCATTAATGCCACTGAATGTATTTTTTCGTAGCAACGAAGGGCATCTGACGTAATACGCTTAACGACGGGAGATTATCAAAAATTATCACCTTAATTTGCATTTCTGTAGCTTTCTATTGGTCAGAATGACTCCTATGAATGAAATAATCAATTAAATATCTTTTAGGAATATTATTAATATTTTTCAATATTTTTAATATTTCTATTAGGTTGAAAACTTTGACTTTCAGTTGTCAGATGTTGCTAGACACCTACTCCATAAATGTCAGTTGCAATGCGGGGATAAGCTCTCGGAGTTTCGTCACTTGGGGCAGATAGCAGCAAATCTACGCCTCTCTGATGATGACTCCAAATAGAGTCGAAAATCGTCGATTTAGAGTGCTGGTTTGCGCTCTCTGTTCTAAGTGACAAATAGGACAGTTTTGCCTTTGCATTGCAACTGAATAAAAATGGTATACATTTTTACCCTATTTTATATTAGTTTTACTCCTTTGAGTAACTAGGTCCATTTTCCGTTGGAATTTACCAGCTAAACAGACGGGGTCGTGAATTGTAAGTTTTTGAATTCCCACTTGTCTTCTTCGCTTCAGCATCCATCTGGCTTGCAATTTTTAGAAGTCATGGAGTTGTTACCAGGAAAATGGTTCAATAAGTTTTCAATTAAATATCTTTTATGAATATTTTTAATATTTTTCAATATTTTTAATACTTCTATTAGGTTGAAAACTTTGACTTTAAGGTATTATACATATATTTTGTAGGTTTACTTTTTACAAAACAAGAAGTTTAGAAAATATGTCACGAAATTATAACAAAATTTATTTTAAATTGAAACCCTCTGTATTTAACCTGAACCTTAAAACTATTTTCATAGAAATAATTGCATGTATTTAAATTATTATAAATGCATATTTGCATATTGTGCTTATTCAGTCTGTTTTAAAATGTATATTTCATGCATATTTTAGACATTTTTCAGTGCATATTTTCCAGTCTCTAACTTTAACCAATAATAATTAAAAAGGTGATGTGTAAATACAAACATATTTATTTATTTATTTCTGTAAATTATATCTTGTGTTCTAGAAGATAATTTTCTAGGGAATAAATAAAATATGTGATGTGCAATTATATTTTCTTTTAAAGGACATATTTTCTACTAAATTATTTAATAATAATTAATTATTGTTTAATACGAAGCAAAAAACATCAAAAATACAATCAACTGGACCTCTTAAATCCTAGGTTTTCACCCAACGTGACTTGAAGTAGAACCTGAAGTCGATATTTGAACCCTTTCTGCAACCTTGCGTTGATTGATATACGATTTCAGTAATCTTGAGTAATTTTTGTCAAACTTCCGGGTATAACTTTTTAACCGGAAATGACATCAAAATCTGAACTAAATATTCGAGCTCGAATTTTCAATACAAGATTATTAATATGTATATTAAATCTCCTATTTTCTACGACTGCAATGCGACATTTCCGATTACACCGTTTTAACCGGAACTGTTATAAAAACCGGAAGTTTATATTTGTTCTTCTCTTGCTAGGGCTCGTCGAATAATATATCGCTGGTACTATTTCGGTAACTTTAAAATAGTACTTTCGCTTACAACTCTGGAACCGAGAGTCATTTTCTCACTATTAAAATTCTTGAGTTATTATCTTTGCTTCGAGACCTCATTATTTGTTATTCTATCCGTTCTAATAGTGTAGGAGTTGTGTTCACAGAGAGACCGAGGGACGGACAGACAATCATGAAACCTAAAGTATATAGTTGTTGTCGTCTTTCTAAGGCGCGTCGAATAATATATTTTTGTACTATTTCGGCGACTTTAAAACAGTACTTTTGGTTGCATCTCTAAAAGCGGAAACACGAGGTCAAATATCTGTTCTAATAACGAGGAGTTGTATTTATAGACGTACATAAGGACGGACATACTTACATGAAACAGGAAATATATATTTGTTCTCGTCTTGCTAAGGCGTGTCTAATAATAATACGCTTGTTGGGGAACCCGGGGTGGAACGGGGTACCGTGGCAGAATGGGAAACCGACGTGATATTACAGATTACCTACAAACTACATAGACACGCGAATATCAATCAAAACGCTTAGTTCGTCACGTCGTATGAAGTAGTTCCAAATGCCGAAAACGTGGTCATGAACCTTTAAAAGCGTATATTGTTTATACATATTGGAATTACTTTCGTTCTCAAAGGTTTTTGGCATCGCTGATTACGAATCTGGCATTATTTTTTCTGAAAAACAAAATGGCGGATCCAACATGGCGGAAAGAAATTGAAAATATCAATCAAAAATGAAAATTGTTTGTCAAATTTGGTAGGTTAAGGTAGCTAATTACAAATCTAACATTACTTTTTTTTTAAACAAAATGGCGGACCCAATATGGACGAAAGAAGTTCGAAAATTTTATTTTAACCGCATTTTTGTTTAAAATGTTATACTATAAGGGACTTTTGAAACTGCTGATTACCAATACAGTTTCTTTATGAAGTACAATATTCAGAACCTATTACTTATGTACAACTGCCCATACATACTCAACAATCGCCAGAATCATGTAATATGCGTCATTTCCCACTTTTGTATTCAAACAACTGATAGCACTGTATAGGCAGTTATAGGCAGCTAAACCAAAGTGATTCTGTATCTCCTTACTATATATTTTAAGATTAATAAACATTAGTCGCAGAATTGTGCAGAATTTTGTACTTTTGGAATGCATCTTTACAAATTTTTAATTATTTCAAGTATATTTTCACTATTTATGCATTAACAAATTTAAGGCATTTATTGTTAATAAATGTTGATTTAAGTTACATCTTACATTACTACATACTTAAAAAAGAAGAATCTGCTTTACAGCGAAAAAAGTGATAAACTACAAAACGTTTTACAGCGTTTTCAATATACGCGTTCTTTTTCACTTTCGCTGCCGGCCAAAATAACCCCGGACATGGTCCACTTGTTCCTGAGTTGTGAACCAGAATACGTCCAGTCTGATCCTCATACCTGCGTATTAGGACTCTACGATAGTATGAGAAAACAACTGTAAACATGAAAATCCCTAAATAGGGACTACTTTTTTCGCCTCATGACCACGTTTTCAGCATTTGGAACCACTGTGGCGTCGAGTCGTATGAAGTAGTTATTGTCAGTCTGGGAGTACGCATTGTTGGTGTTTTATCGGAGATCAAAGAAGAAACCTGTAAATTCTAATTTTTTCGTTGTGTCGCTAAGGTAATTATACTGTTTACTGTTCTTTTTTTCAAAATTAACCATACATGTTTGTTTCAATATACTTTTAGCTCTCTAAAACTGTAGTAATGACTCGCGTCCAATAAACATAACCTATTATAAAAAACCAATACAGAAGTAAAAACTTCGAGATGTATTCTAGTATAAAATCGTTTATTTAAAACTATAAAATGTCATGGATTGCAGAACGTTTTCGTTCTAAACAGAACATCTTCAGTGCATGACTACAAGTCGATGTTGATAGATAAAGTGGAACACATGCTAAAAGGGTGCCATGGTTCCCTGCTCGAAAATGCTAGGTACTTGCCAATTCAATGGGCACAGACCAACTGCTTGGTCTGTGTGTCTGTGCCCATTGAATTGGCAAGTACCTAGCATCTTCGAGCAGGGAACCATGGCACCCTTTTAGCATGTGTTCCACTTTATCTATCAACATCGACTTGTAGTCATAACATTTTAATATATTACATTATGTAAACCATATACGATGATGTTAACACTATTTACAGTGTGCTAGTTTCAAAATACTCGGCAGGATGCACTGAAGATGTTCTGTTTAGAACGAAAACGTTCTGCAATCCATGATATTTTATAGTTTTAAATAAACGATTGTATACCAGAATACATCTCGAAGTTTTTACTTATATATTGGTTTTTTAAACTATGGTATACAGCCAACTATTGGGATTTTCCCATTGATTTTTTATAACCTATTATAACACTAATGTTTCTGGGAACGGTTGTCTGGGGCACAATGGGTGGGGAACAATGGGGTATACCCCATTCCGCCCCCGATTATATTTAGTATTGATAAATATTTTTCTTCTCGTATTTTCTCGTTTGAAATTCTCGTATTGATTACATCTTTTATTGATCGCAGATGGTACGTAACTACAAAAAGAAAACCACCCCGCAGTCGTGGTCTACCGATGTTATGAAGCAAGCTGTAGATGCGGTTAAGTATCAGTGCAAAAAAGAATATGTGGCTGCGACTAATCGGTTTGGTGTCCCATCATCAACGCTGGAGCGATATGTTCAGAAAGGACGAGAGAATCCAGACGCTGTCATTGATAAAACGTCAGGAAAGTATAAAACTGTTTCCACTATTGAGCAAGAGCTTGAGCTTGTCGTTTATCTGAAAGATATGCAAAAACAACTGTTCGGCATGACTATGAAAGAGTTTCGCCGACTAGCATACCAGTTAGCAGAAAAGAATAACTGCAAGCATAATTTCAACAGAACATATGAAATAGCAGGAGAAGACTGGTGTAATGGTTTTTTCAAACGTCACCCTGATTTAAGCTTAAGAAAACCCGAAGCAACTTCTGGAGCACGGGCTATGGGATTCAATAGAGTAGCAGTATCGAATTTTTTTAATCTGCTTAATGAAATTCTGGACAAGCACGAATTAGATGCCACTAGAATTTTTAACTGTGGTGAAACGGATATTAGCGTGGTTCCCAAGCAGTTTTCGAAAATAATAGCTATTAGAGGACAACGTCAAGTAGGTGTCTTAAGTTCTGCTGAAAGAGGCACCACTGTCACAGCCGAAATACGTTGCTCAGTTTCCGGATGTTACATGCCCCCAATGTTAATATTTCGGCGAAAAAAGAAACAACGTGAATTTGAAACAGGTCTCCCACCAGGAGGCTGGGCTGAAGTTAGCGGGGGGGCAGAAGGGGAAAATTTCCTTTTTTTTGTAATGCACATTTTTCTCAGAAAAGTTATTTTTTGATAACTTTAGCTATATTTTCCTTGTAAAGAAATAAATAAATAAACATATGATTTGTCAAATGATGATGTAGTTTCATTAAATATCGCACAAATTACTAACAAACTGAGGTACCCCATTCCACCGCGGGTTCCCCTACATGAAACCGGAAATATATATTTTTTCTCGTCTTGCTAAGGCGTGTCTAATAATAATAAGCTTGTACTATTTCGGTGAATTTAAACCAGTACTTCCGGTTGCTACTCTTAAAACCGAGAGTCCGAGGCCAAATTTCTCAACTTTAACACCATCTTTGGATTATTAGCTTTCATTGGATACCTCATTTGTTATCCTATCTGTCCTAATAGCAGACTAGTTGTGTTTACGGACTGATAGACAGACATTGACAATTTCAGGTTGTCACACAAGAAACGCAAGCTGGAATACTTCGCTCATACTATGAGGCAACCTGAAAAATAGGAAATTTGATCATTCAGGGATAAATCCAAGGTAAATGCAGTCCTGGCAGAAGACGAACATCATTGCTGGAAAACCTAAGTATACGGTACGGAAAATCGACTACATCATTACTCAGAGTTGCTGTCAATAAAGTCACGATAGCGAGTACGGTAGATAACATGATATCCAACGATCGACAACGGTCATGAAACTACAAGAAGAATTATGCGAAATTTCAATATGACATGCAGTGCATGTAAACAACGATTTTAGTTATTAAATGTGTTCAAAATTTATCTGCTCGTTCCATAGTAACAGTTTATTATTGAAATCACTTTATCACTTTTCTCTTCTCTCGGTTGTAAGTTTTTATTGTATAGTATATATAGCGATACGCTTTAATTACTATTTCGCTAATTTTAATTTTAATATTTTCTCTCAAAAGCGAAACAACTTAGTCATTCGAAATTCACATTAAATTAAACACAAAAATGCTAAGAGTGAAATGGCTTTACTCTGTCAACATCTGTTTCCCCACCCACATAAATTAGTTATCATATCAGATAGCCCAGTCGGGATAGCATTTGACCTTGCATTAGGAGCTGCCCCAAATTTTATTTTTCTAATCTTTAGGGAGGGTCAATATTAGTATAAATTTAAAATCTCGACTGAATTCCACCGTTACGTTAGCCGTCATCTTGATTTTAAACGAGAACCGTTTTTGCTCAATATCTCCGCCATTTTAAATTTTTTGACAAACAGTGTATAAACTGAAATTGTTGAAAATACGATTTTCTATAATTTCATTTATTATAATTTTTTTGGTTCGGTCGATATTTTCCGAGTTATGAGGGGAAAATATTGACAGTTGTAGCATAATTATTTAATTATTGAATTATCTCGTTTATTATTAGTTTTACAGCAAATATATACCTATACAAAATTAAAGAGAATTAAATTTTGTACAATTTTGATGCCATTCATTTTTTAGATAAAATCAATATTTAAGGTAGTGCGTATGTGGTAAAAGTGCGAGCGTAAGACCTGATTGATTTTGTAGCAATTGTTTTTGTTCAATGTCTCCGCCATTTTCAACTTTTCGACTAAAAGTGTAAGTACTGAAATTGTTGCAATTACGATTTACTACAAGTTTTCGAGAGAACCAGTGGCGGGTCTACAAGGGGGGTAAATGGGAAAATTCCCCCCAACAGGGTTTAAAATTAAAAAAAAAATTGTTGAAACATCACGATATATTAGATGACATAAAACTTAAAATATCGACCGACAAATTCAACCAATAAAACCCGCTAGTTAATAAAATTAAGTGAACTTAATGCATATAATCTCTTTTTATGTCTTTTATATACTTAGTTTGGTTGACGTTTCATTGGAAGTTTCAAAAATTGTATAAAATATAATTGTCTTTATTTTTGTTTATGTACAATTATGTCGTAAAGTTAATAATAAATGAGACAATTCAATAATTATGCTTCCCCTCCGCTTCCATTATTTTCCCCCTTAACTCGGAGAATATTGATCGTATAAAAAAATTGTGCCAAAGAAATTGTAGAAAATTGCATTTCCAACAATTTTCTTTCCTACCATTTATGTCAAAAAGTTGAAAATGGCGGAGATATTAAGCAACAACAGTTCTCATTTAAAATCAATATGGCGGCTAATGCAACCGCGGAATTCAGTCGAGATTTTAAATTTACACTACTATTGATCTCTCCTAAAGGATAAAATTATAAAATTTGGGGCAGTTCGGAAACAAAATTCAATTCAATAATTATGCTCCCCCACTACTTTTTACTATTTTCCCATGTAACTCGGAAAATATCAACCGCATGAAAAAAATTGTTAAAAAGAAATTGTAGGAAATTATATTTTGAACAATTTTAGTTGAAAATGGCGTAGATATTGAACAAAAACAATTGCTATAAAATCAATCCGGTCTTACGCTCGCGCCATTTCCGCATACGTACTACCTTAAATATTAATTTTAGCAAAAAAATGAAAGAGATCAAAATTGTGTAGAATTTAATTATCTTCATTTTTGTATAGGTACATATTTGTTGTAGAACTAATAATAAACGAGATAATTCAATAATTCCATAATTATGCTCCAACTGTCACTATTTTCCCCTCATAACTCGGAAAATATCGACCGCACGAAAAAAATAGTAATAAATGAAATTATAGAAAATCGAAAATATTTTCAACAATTTCAGTTCCTACACTTTTTGTCAAAAAATTGAAAGTGGCGGAGATATTGAGCAAAAACGGTTCTCGTTTAAAATCAAGATGGCGGCTAACGCAACAGTGAAATTCAGTCGAGATTTTAAATTTTTATTAATAATAACCCTTCCTAAAGATTAGAAAAATAAAATTTGAGGCAGCTCCTAATGCAAGGTTAGGCCTGTTATTCGTCTAACCCGACTGGACTAAGATCATTATGTCAACAAAGAATGCATCGAAATTGTTTTCTTAAAACTGCGAAAGCGTACGCCAGACCTAGTGATTTATTGACAGCTAGTCAAAGTAAAAGAAACACAAACATATTTATCGTTTGTGGTTTTTTTCTTTAGTCACTACACAGCATTCGAACGATTCACACACACACCGACTGGACCCTCTCCGAGAGACCTAAACGAAAACACATTTTCGTTACAACAATAAAATTACGGTTTGTTTTATTATATTCATTTTTAATTAAATTCCAGCAACTCACCCATCGGAATATATATAAATTATTGTAATCACTGAATACATAAATAGTGAAAAAATAATTCTATTAATTAAACTAATGAATAATTTATGCGATTATACAAGTAACTGTTATCCAAAAATATTGAAAAACTGAACGAAATAGCCATCTCTATGTGCCTGATGGCGATATCGCTGTCAACTAATTAATGTTGACATCTAGTGCATAGCTTATACGAATAAATTGAAGGGTGATCGTTATTTATTTACTTAATGTCCGACTGGTCTATTATTTGACAAATAATGACATTATTTCGAAGTCTATTTACGAGTTAAATACTGTCAAGTTGACAAATGAAACTCTAAGTAAAACTATGGTTACCACATAGGCTATTAATTATGTTCAAAATAAGAGAGCTAAAAGGAACTACAACGTTAACGGAATTTTAATGTCTCATATAGTCAATGGGTCTCTAGATTTGAAAAAACCGCGGAGTGCTACCATTTAACTGGGTGCGTTTTTGAGAAGTGGGTGAATTAGTCCCTAGGCACAGGGTGAATTAGGGCGAGTGCTATGCACTTTTGGTACAAAGACGTCTACAGGAAAATTGTTTCAGGTTAAATTTACTATCGAAATATTACATTTTAAAGTCAAAAATATTTTTATTTACAAAAATATATTCAAAAGAAAAGCAAAAAAACAACACGAAAGAAAGCAATTTTGTTTTTTGCCCCATAACTTTTTCCACGGGGATATAGGTATAGACATTGCTTCAACAGAGATTAACTTACACTTTTTTTTCTTTAAAATGACGTTTAGTAGAAGTCTTTATGGATTTATATTTTCCGAAATAGGATTTTTCAAAATGCGCCGCTCACAGCATTTTTGGACCACTTTCCCCATTTTTTCGCAAACATTGTTGTGTAATTTTTTTTTACGCATTTCTAGGTATATGCAATGCAATGGTACATTTATTATAAAGAGGAGTCAATTACCTTTAAAATGGTCTATTCTATAAGGTTGCTTGACTATTTTGAAGCAAGTTCTGCTTTTTCAAGGTTTCATACTTTTAATGATTTTTGATATTTTTTATGATTATTTTTTAAATTTCTCATTATGACTTTTTTTCTTGTACATTTAGAGATATACATTGTATAATAGAAAACAGCATATTTTCTTTACTTTAAAATTGTGTATTCCAAAAAAATCTAACACTATTTTTAAACAAGATATCCGTAGGCCATGAGATATCCAAGGGTATCCGTAATTTGAAAAAAATTTAAATTTTTTTTTTCAATTAGAAGAATATAATTGCATATTAAAATATATGTACTTTTTAATTCCATATAATTTTTCTTAATAACACTTTTCGATATCGTGAAATATAAAGGTACTTTACTCCTAAGCAAATTCATATTTTTTAACATACCTCGTACACTATTAATAAAATTTTATATCTGATGATCGCATTTTAGGTTTCAGCCTAGGCAGAGCATTTTATAAAGAATAACTTTTTTTCATAAAATTAATACTAAAATAGTTTTCCATATGGTTCCAACTATTGCATGTGTATATGTCACACTTTGAAAAAGCATATTCTCTTGTTTAAAAATAGTCCTAGAGTTTTTTACAGTACAGCATTTTAAAGTAAAGAAAATGAGCTTTCCTTTTTATTACACAATACATATACCCAAATATACAATAAAAAAGTTTTTATGAGAAATTTAAAAATAATCGACAAATATATCAAAAATAATTAAAAGTATAAAATTTTGAAAAACCATATATTGCTTAGATATAGCCATACGGCCTTCTACGATAGAAAATGTTAAAGGTAATTGACTTCTCTTTCTACTAAATTTACCATTGCATATACCTAAAAATGCGTAGAAAAAAGTTACAGAAAAATGTTTGCGCAGTAACAAGGAAAATATCCCAAAATCGCTGTGAGGGGCGAAATTTGAAAAATCATATTTTGGAAGTTGTAAATCACAGGGACACTTCTACCAAACGCCATTTTAAAGAGGAAGGATGGAAGTCTTTTTTCTGTAAAGCAATGCTTATACCTATATCCACGTGGAAAAAAGTTATGAGGCAAAAACCAAAATTGCTGTCTATCATGTTTTTTTCTTGCTTTTCTTTTGGATATATTTTTGTAAAAAACATGTTTTTCACTGTAAAATGTGATATTTCGATAGTAAATTTAACCTGGAATAATTTTCCTATAGACGTGTTTGCACTAAATGAAGAATATAGGGGAAAAACAAGGAATGTCACTTTTTCATGAATTTTGGATTTTCTCGCCATGTGGTAGCAAAAACTGAGTACTATCGACTAGACTATCGATTCAGAACAGTAACCAGAAAGTTCAGTCTATATAAATTTTTTAAGAATTTGTATCCAGGCGAAGTACCAGGATTGTCCGCACGCCACTGGACTAAAATAAGGAATTTCCGCAGTTTTTTGTTGCATTATTAAATTAAAAAGTTAATATAGATTAATATTATATTAAGATTATAGACTAATAATTGCTAGAATTCTGCTAAGAATCTCCTAAGTAGCTTTTAGATATCATAAGAATTAAACCTTTACAGGTTGTTTATCTCAATATGTATAAAATATGACATTCCTTGTTCTTCCCCTGTACTCTTCAAATGTGCATAGAACTCACCCTAATTCGCCCTGTGCCTACCCTAATAGCACACGACGTCCTTTGGACGTCCAAAATAGGTCCATTTTTGGTCCTTACGTCCATGGACTATAAACGGACGTCCTTTGGACGTCCCATGTTGGACGTCCTTCGGAAGGAATAAATATGGACGTCCGACGTTGGACGTCCTTCGGACGGAATAAATATGGACGTCCTTTGGACGTCCGACGTTGAACGTCCTTTGGACGTCCATACTGGACGAAATACGGACGTTTTATGAACGCTTATATATTTTATATTGGACACATTATTACGGGATCAAATAGCAAAATAATTCAATAAAATATTAACTTACGCGTTAACTTTACGTTAATGAAATACAGTCAAACCTGTCAGTAACGGCCACTAAAATGAAAGAACTATTGGCTGATATAGAAAGGTGGCCGTTATTGCCAGTTTTTGTAGTCTAGATATACAGTAAAACTTGTGTTACTGGCCACCTGATAAAATCGGCCACCTGTACTAACGGCCAGTTTAAAAATTCCCCAAGCCAATTATATCTAGACTACAAAAACTGGCAATACCGGTCACCTTTCTATATCGGCCAATAGCTTTTTCATTTTTAGTGGCCGTTACTGACAGGTTTTACTGTAATTGGTTTGGGGAATTTTTAAACTGGCCGTTAGTACAGGTGGCCGGTGTTTGCAGGGGGCCGGTAACACAGGTTTTACTGTAGTTTAAATCGAAAAGATTAAATCTTAATTCAAAATTGTATATACAATTATTACAATTATAAACTATATATAGTTTAATATCCAAAACATGTTTTTGATTTTATGTAATGTAATGAAAATCTTATTTGTAAATTATTGGTTACAAATGTTTAACAATAGGAAATATTCAAGAATAAATAAAATAAAAGTTTAATCCTAACAACACAAAACATTCCAGGAATGTAGGTACTACCGTTCTATTCCGTGAACATCTATCTGATTAAATTATGGGTGGAAAGTTACCACAAGATATTCTATGAACATAGTACAATGTCTTCCTGGAGGGGTAAAATTTTCCATTACAAGATTTTAAGAGAGGCCATTTACTATTCAATTTGCGTTCATTTTCAAATTTGCCGCGCGAGTATCTATGTAGCGTCGCGTGGTCATTGGTCATCAAGTCATCATTTCATTTTCATCATAAGATAACCTAAAAATTTAGTAAAAATTTTGATTGGAAAAAAATGCATCGATAAGGGGGTGAAAAATGGAAATTAGTGGCTTTTTTTTGCTGTACTCAACTGTACTGTTTAGTATGCTAGTTTTGGCTATGGCTGGATCTCTTAAACAATTATGTAAGTATTATAAAATCCGTTTTCAATTTTCTTTATGAAAGGAATCATTTATGCACCTGTAAATATTTTGATTTTTAATTGTAAAAAATAGAAAAATTACCGTTCATTTTAATTTTTTTTAGAATCAGCTGAAAGTGGTCTACAAAAAACCAGATATAACCAAAATAAAGATATAAAAAGTGTATTGGCTAATTGGAAGAAACTCAACATTGTCCGTGCATAATAAGTTATTACTTTATAAACAAATATTAAGACCTAGGAATGGAACCTGGATATAATAATCAAGAAGATAGCAGGAATCCCGACAAACAACTTAAATAAGTACAAGAATATTGAGGAAATCCAGCTCCTCGATACTACTGGGCAAACTAGAAGATTGAAGAGGACAAAGCCTTTTGAACTAGTTTGAGTGATAGGTGATAGTGAAAAGCAGAGCATAGTGCGTGATGTGGCTGTGTATGTTAGAATAGTGCACGATCTTGTTAGATTAGATAAGAGACGCTATCGGGTAAGCTCTTCATTTTAAGAAACAGTAGTAATTTAGGTTAAATTAAAATTGCTCATTGGTCAGTTATGACCAGATTGCTTTTTTTATGTTTGGCAAAAAGGGCGTAAGTCAGAATTGCACATTGCTAATGTTTTGATGATTTCTGGACCAGCAAAAAACTGTTGTAGACGTAAACTGTATGTACCAATAAAAAGAGCCGATTTTTCTGGTCCAGAAATCATCAAAACATTATCGATGTGCATTTCTGACTTAAGCCCTTTTTCCCAAACATCAGAGAATTGTAATGTACAAATTCTCCTATCTGATTTTTCATGAATTTTGTAGGAGACGAAAAACCATTTTTAGGATCATCTCCTGCTTTCACATGTAAATTTTGACATGTCTTGTAGTAAATAGATAGTTGAATTTACTACAAAACATGTCAAAAAATATATGAAAACAGGAGGTGACCATAAAAAAAGTTTTTAGTCTCTCTTAAAAAACTCATGAAAAAACAAATCGGAGGTATGTCACATCCAGGGAATGTCAAAAAAATATACTTTGATGTCCCAAGAACCAAATATAACCTTTATATATATATACAGGGTGTAACAAAAATACAGGTCATAAATTTAATCACATATCCTGGGACCAAAAATAGTTTGATTGGACCTAACTTACCTTAGTACAAATGTGCACAAAAGAAAAGTTACAGCCCTTTGAAGTTATATATTAATAGCACCAAGGGCCTTAGAGGCCCATGGCTTGAAAAGTTTGTTTTTTTCTTCATTTTCACGTTTCTTTATGTACTGAGATCTTCTCTGGCTTGATATGTGATTTTTCTCCATTCCTTCCTCTTATTCATTTTTCTTTTCTGACCCTGTAACACCATTCTTTCCAAATCTTTTTCGACCTCTTGCTTCCATCTATTTTCCGGTCTTCCTCTTCTCTTTCTTGAAGCTATAGTGTAGTTTAGTACCCTTTTCGGAGTCCTCGTTTTTGGCATCCTTTCAATGTGACCTCGTGATCTAAGTCTCTGTGCCTTTATCACTCATTTAAAGTTACAAAATGAAAAGTGATTTTTTCCAATGTATCGAAAACAATGTGCTTTTGTGCACGTTTCAATTTAATTATTATTGTAGTACCTACCATTTAAACAACGTTTTAAAAACTTTTTTGCCTCTTATTGCTTTTTCGAAAAGTCAATTTTTATCGAAATATTTTGAATATTTGTCAAATCCACCACATATTATTTGTATATGGTTAAGTACGATTATGGAGACTTGGTAATAATATGCAAACTTATTTATGCTTTACATTTTTAGGTATATTTTGAACCATATTAAAAAAGAAGCCAGACTCGATAAAACGTGCCTTATCGAAAAAATACAAAGAGGCAAAAAAGTTTTGAAAACACTCTTTTTAACTAATGGTACCTCAGTAATAGTTTAATTGGAACATACACAAACATTTGGGGGGTTTAAAGGAACAAAACCCCCATAAAATTTTTACGTGGACATATTAAAAAAGAAGTCGCAACTCGATAAAAACTGCCTTATCTGAAAAATACTAAGAAACAAAAATATTGAATTTAACTAATGGTACCACAATAATAAAATTGAATTGGAACATACACAAAAGTTTGGGAGGATTTAAGAGATCAAAACCCCCATAAAATTTTTATGGGGTGCACAAATTTCACCATAATTTTTCTTTAAGATATTCCTGCCATAATAATGTCACATGTCCATTTTCAATAAAAAATCGCTAATAGTTTTCGATATAATCGAAAAAATCGATTTTCATTTTGTAATTTCAAAGGGCTGTAACTTTTTTTTATGTGCATATTTGTACAAGGTAAGTTAGGTTCATTTGAACTATTTTTGGTCCCAGAATATGTGATTTAATTTATGACCTGTATTTTTGTTACACCCTGTATATACAGCCCATTACGCACCACCTTAAAAATTGGGCATTTTTGATATCTCGAATTTCCTAAACCTGTTGTTGCATCTAAGTGATTTTTTTATAATGTTCTAGCCTAGGCCCTAGAATATGTTACCTCCTTATGCTTGTCATGCACAGGGAGCTATACTGTAATATATATTATATCACATTACTATAGAGAGCGATATGATATAATATACATATATTACAGCATAGCTCCCTGTGCATGACAAGCTTAAGGAGGTAACCTATAGCCTAGGCTATAATATTATAAAAACATCACTTAGATGGGACAACAGGTTTAGGAAATACGAGACATCAAATATACCCCATATTTAAGGTGGTGCGTTAATTTCTTGGAGAAGTGTATTGTAATTTAATGTAAATAATGTAATATCCAATAATTGTAATTTGATATAAGATGAAATATAAGTTCCTTAAAAAATATATTTTTTATTTCCCACAATACATTCTCCACAGGTCTAAATATCGTCGCTAGACGTCCACCGAATGACCTTCCAGGACGTTAGATGGATGTTCAGCAACAAGACATTGGACCAAACTGGGACATCCTATGAATGCCCAAATGACGTCCACTGAACGTCCCCTCCGACGTTAGGTGGACCTCCATTGGACGTTTGGCAACTTGGCCTTTGGACCAAAATTGGACGTCCTGTTAAGGTCCAATTCACGTCCCCTAGGACGTCCGATTAAGGTCCAATTTACGTCCGATTAAGGTACAATTTACGTCCGCTTAAGGTCCCATTTACGTCCGATTAAGGTCCAATTTACGTCCGATTAAGGTCCAATTTACGTCCGATTAAGGTCCAATTTACGTCCGATTAAGGTCCAATTTACGTCCGATTAAGGTCCAATTTACGTCCTATTAAGGTCCAATTTATGTCCGATTAAGGTCCAATTTACGTCCGATTAAGGTCCAATTTACGTCCGATTAAGGTCCAATTTACGTCCCCTAGGACGTCCGATTAAGATCCAATTTATGTCCGATTAAGGTCCAATTTACGTCCGATTAAGGTCCAATTTACGTCCGATTAAGGTCCAATTTACGTCCCCTAGGACGTCCGATTAAGGTCCAATTTACGTCCGATTAAGTTCCAATATACGTTCCCTCGGACCTTAGATGGACGTCCAATGGACGTTCGGTAGCGCGACATTTGGACCAAAATAGGACGTATAAAGGACGTTCCTCGGACGAAAACGGACGTCCAAAGGACGTCCCTAAAGTCCGTGAAGGACGTCCAATGGACGTCCATTGGACGTCCTTGTGCTATTAGGGTAGGGACTAATTCACCCCTTTCTCAAAAACGCACCAATTTAAATGGTAGCACTCCGCGGTTTTTCAAATACAGAGGTGCATTGACTATATGAAACAATAAATCCCTGTTAATGTTGTAGTTCCTTTCTAAAATACATAATCAATAGTCTAACATTTACGTTACGACTATTTCTGGTAAATGTACTTATTTGAAAATTAACTAATTCAAAATTCATTCAAATTTTTTACATATAAGGGTTACACCACGGGTATTATAATAATAACGCTTTCGGTCAACGTATATACCTCGGGCCGAAGGCCCTCGGTCTATACACCATTGACCTCAAGCGTTATTATCCTTATAATACCCTTGGTACCTTAATAACTATATTTTAAAACGTTCCATATTTTATTATTTTGTAACACTTCTTTCCCGATTTTATCTGGATTATTTAAAAGTTCACTGTCATCGTATCTTTAATTAAAATTATAAACTGTATAACCTTTAAACTTTCATGTTCATGTACGAAGGTTAGCAAATATTAACTCACTCAATAAAAGGACATTTTATCAAAGGTTTATGCCTGTAATTTTTATTTTCCGTTGACTCACGTAGGTGTTATCTGAAGATTTTTATCATGATGTATTAATGTTCATTAATGTTTTCATTTATTTTAATTATTGGTAGCACTTTTTGTTTTATATAATATTTTTTATAATGGTAGGGAAGCAAAGTATGCTAAATGTGCAGTCACTCGAGCAATATGGGGACCCATTAGGTTGTGATGATTAGGTCCTAAAACCAAAAAAAGTTAAGTAAAGTTATCCATTTTAGTGAGAACTTTCCATTTTTAATTTAATTTTCCATTTCCGACAAACTTTTTTTAGATTATAGCGCCATCTATCCACAATTAGAAAAATTGTCTCGAATAAAGGTTACTTATTTTTACGTAAGGAGCTGTTATACCAACTAAAAACAAACATGCCGAGTCAGATTTACTTACTTCTAAAATCATACCTTTCCAACAGACATTTCGATGTCAAAATGGAAAAAGGTAATAGAAGCTATCAACTCATAAAGGCAGGAGTACCCCAAGGCAGTGTTTTGGGACCATTTTTGTACTTATTTTACACTGCTGATATACCAACTACCAACGAAACAACTATCGCCACATTTGCCGATGATACAGCAATAATTGCGCTTTGACCATGATCCAGTAGTGGCCTGCAACAAGCTACAAACACATTAAGATCGATTACAAAACTGGCTCCAAAAATGGAAAAATCAAAGTAAACCACAATCGGCTCACATAACATTTACGAACAGAGATGTAAATTGTCCACATGTTACAATAAACCACCAAGTTATCCCAATGAAGACCGAAGTCAAATATCTAGATATTCACCTTGATCAGAAACTAATATGGAAAGCGCACACTAAAGCTAAAAAACAGCAATTCCAATTAAAAACCAGACAAATGAATTGGCTTCTTGGTAGAAGATCACAATTATCCATAGAAAACAAACTGGCAATATACAAAATAATACTAAAACCTATATGGACCTAAGGGATTGAACTATGGGGATGTACGAAACCATCAAACACCAAAATTCTGCAGAAATACCAATCAAAAACTTTAAGAATCATTGCAAATGCACCCTCGTATATTTCAAACCAAACATTACATGAGGACTTAAATATACATTTATAAAATACGTAATAGGAATAGGATTGCATGCGAATAAACATAAAAAAGAAGTATCAATCACAACAACGAGCTGATTTCCACGCTTACCAATCGTCCATTACCAGTTCGAAGACTCAAGAGACAGTGGCCAGAAGATTTGTGTGATTAACACTTGTGTTAGTGAATACAGTGCAATACCTACAAAACATTACATAATTTATGTTTTACTTAATACTCCTTTGTAGAGTAGATTGTAAATTTGCAAGTTTCAAAAAAAATTACGTAAGGAATCCAAATCTGCAATAAAACATGGGGGCTCCCATTTAAGATTTTAAAGTAACCCACCACCCCACCTCCGTGGGGGTCGTGTTTGGTGCCATTCGATAGATTTTTCAAAAATATTGAATAAGTGTATTTTTCAGTTTTTCGATCTAATGTTCATTTCGCTAAATATCGCGGGATTCGAATTTAAAATTTTACATTTACCCCCCACCCGTTTCCGTGAAAAGTCGTGTTTGGCATCATTCGATAAATTTTTGAAAAATATTGGGCACGTATTTTTTAGTTTTTCGATGTGTCATTCATTTCGCGGAATATTCGCTTTTTCTTGTGAAACTTTGGGACTTTGTAAAAGTAAACTCTGCAATTCATTTCTTTTTCAGATATATATTTATTTCTCCATATTGCTTCATTTAGGCAACCTTCTTCTCTGTTTGCTTTATTCACTCGATCTTACACATCTGTATCTAGCTTTCCATAGCTAAATAGTGTGATGCCTAAGTATTAAAACTCTATGACTCCTTGTAATATCTGGCTCTGCAGCTCTTATTTAAATCTTATTAGATTTGCTGTTATAACCACGCATTTGGTCTTTTTTGAGAAAATTCACAAGTTAAATTTTCTATCGGTTATATTAAGCTGGTGCTGCATACGTTGTAAATCATCTTCATTTTGGGAGATTAGTATTAGGGAGAGCAGACGATTTATTTTAGATTGTTTTTCTCCTATTTAGTATCCTTCTTTTATTATTTTATCCATGATCAGGTTGAACAATAGGGGACTCAGGGAGTCTCCCTGTCTTATCCCACTGCCAGTAGATATCAGTTGAGCCAGTTAGTTTTTCTTCTGCTGTTACTTTTATTGTGTTGTCCGGTTCTATTGTTGTATTGTATTGATATATAGATCAAAACAGACAATTTGACTGCCATTGTATTGCTATCTTACATTCTCCACTAAACAATAAAACATATAGGTAGGTACCTACTTAAATAAGGGAGTTATCTAACACGAGGAAAAAATAAATAAAAGTTTAAAGAATAGACTAAAAAACGTATTAAGTACTTTATTAATAAAAAAAACATAAGTTAGATATCTTCACAAACTGGTATATATGTACAGGGCTTGTATTCAAATGGCTTGTTTCTTTTGTCGCAGAATTTGTCCGGCAGCGCCATCTCTGTACCATCGACACACACAACACTTCGGCGTTTCATGGGTTTCTTTCCCTGCAACCAGAAAGTCGATCAATAAAAATATTTACAATAAAAGATGTACATTTTGTTAAACGTTCACTAAAATATAGATGGCAGTTCATTGTAGAATGTGTTTACAGAGCTCTATTACATAACCTAGAGGTCGAAATCCTTACGATCATATTAACATATAATTGAAGCCCGCAGAGAGCGCTATTTTTCAGCAGGATAAAATAAGGGGGCAAAACTTGAAAATTAAACTTGACTTAATAAAAGAAAATTTTGAAAGATCTCCCGTATCTTAGCTTTATATACGACTTTTATCATGGAATAATGAAGTTTGGTACTTGCATTATTAACTTAGATTTTTGTAAGCAAGAAAAATGATTGTTTCATACCACAACAATTTAAAAAAAAAACTATCTAGAGCGTTTATTGTCATACTCTTGTCTAGATAAATAGGAAAATGGGGGCTTATTAGTAAATTGCATTGAGATGACACAAGAAAATAGCTTGTTGACCCTGTCGAACGCTTTGGGATAATCTATAAAACAAATGTATTCTGGGATATTGAATTCTCTATATTTTTCTATTATTATTGTCTTATGTTCTTAAGGTATTCTTGAGTTCCTCTACCTTTGGTTAATCCAGTTTGAATTACTGCTGTTATCATGTCGGGACCTGGTGCTTTGTTATACTTAAGTTTACTGATCGCCAATCTTATTTCATTTTCGAGTAGGGGCTAGTTGGACAAAACCGGGTACCCCTTAATTCTACTAACTGTCTGCTGCTATCTATCAGACAATGTTAAAATTAGTGTCCCTTTACCACCAACAGTCGTGTGTATTCATTTCTACCTCATTTGAGTAATCTGTGCCGGAGCAGTAAGACCTCACCTGTTTTTTGATGCAGGAAACACGATTTTTAAGGTAAGTTGATAGCTGTTTTCTCCTCTAATGAATAATTAATGGCTATTTCAAAATTTTATACATGTAACCTAGTATATTACCTTTAATTTGAACCAAAAATTTTCATCGCTTTTCGATTCATCGCCAGTCAGGTAATCGCTAACCGATTTATTTCCGAATTTCCGACCAATTTTCGACAGTTACATTTATTATTTATTTTTAATATTAATTAGGAATTCTAGGAAATGATCTAACCTAATATAACCTAATCTAATAATATCACAAGGAAAAATTCCTGTACTGGCTGTATACCATAAATCACAAAAAATAAAAACCTTATTTTGTAAAACTACTAGAACTGGAACTAGAATCGTCCCAATCAATTAACTTTCTTGACCTTACCATCACCAGATTAAATAACCAATTCGATTTCAGTATCTATAGGAAACCTACACAAGCGGATCATGTCATACCAATATCTTTCAACCACGCTATGTCACACAAAAATGCAGCCTTTCACAGTTATGTACATCGGTTAGAAACCATTCCTTTATCTACATCTAACTACAATAAATAACTCAATATCTTACGTCAAATAGCATTCAATAACGGTTATGACCCCAATCTCATAAACAAAATCATTCATAAGAGACACCTTAGGGTACTGAGAGAGACTGCATTCCCCAGAGACCAGACCAACAAACCCATCTATGCTTCCTTACCTTATCACCATGAACGTCTTGCTGGAGACATTAAATATCTGTTAAACAGAGCAGTTGACAACATCCATATTTCTTTCAAAGTCCCTAATAATCTTGGACAGTGTCTTACTAATTCTAAGGAACCTATTCATTACATGAATCGTAGTGGAGTCTATAAATTACAATACTCTGATTGTTGTGCCACATATATAGGTAGAACTTGTAGATCACTAGATTCTCGTTCCCCAGAAAACACCCTAGAAAAGAGAGAACACTTCCACTTTCTCACAACATCTTAAACAACAAAAACACACTCTCAACATCACAGAAGACGTTTCCTTGTTACACAACATTCCTCAGAAAGACTACCTAAAATTGGACCTGTATGAGGACCTAAAAATAGTCAACGAAAAACAAAATAGCTCTAATTGCGTTAACCGTCACGTATCGTTTAATCGAGACTTCATTCCATTGCATCGCCAACTTTTCTCATAGTCAAGATATCCACCATTCATCCATTCCTCTTTACATATCCATCTTCATTTACACTCGATTTACACTCTAAACCACATTTTCGATAAGTTATACCTATGACTTATTACACTCATTTAAACCTTATTCACTGTCTAATTTTCTGTAACAGACCAACTCACCAATATCAACTTACATCCCTTCTTTCATCACTAATTATTTTCCCTTTCTTACACACTAATAACCTTATATCTTCCCTGTCCCATCATTGTTATTTTTTCATTTCCAGATACTTTGATGTCGGGTCTCTGGATTTCTCAGTCCCCTCATTACTACTTTTCTTATTTACATTCACATCTAGTAATACATATTTCTTCAGCCAAACTAAATATATATCATCTTTTATCTATTTTGTTGGATCCTTCTATGAAGTGGTCCGAAGATGAAGACCACTTTGTAATACCGTTGCAATTTAATTTCTTGTGACATCGACTTATTGTCGACATTTTTGTAGCCTAAATGGCATAATTATTATTACATTAAGGTCTTTTGACCTAAATATGTAGCTAGTTCCAACTACTTTGGATCTGAAGTTTCTACCACCTGATGATGGACTGATTGGTCCGAAAACGTTTGTGATTTTATCCATCTTGGATCATTTTTAGAAAAATTTTTTTAATAAATTATATACCACCTACCTACATGTGAGGTTTTTACTTCATTAGTAAGTTTTTATTATGGTATACAGCCAATGAGAGGAATCTTTTCCTTTATATTTCAAAGTAATAAGGACTTGGCTATTTTCACCTCTCGGAAAAATTGAAAAATCCCGGATAAATAAAAACTTATTTTTTTCCACATTTTTTTAATTGTACTATTATTGCATAAGATGTATTATTTCTTACTGTATTAAATATTTAGCTAGTTTATTTGGTACAATAATTTTTACGAACGTAATTGTTTGTATATACAACAGTTTACTAAGAAAGAATAATGATTAGTCTGCTAATCACATTACCTGTTATTAGGTACTGTGTTGTTTTTCACAAATGTTGCCAAAATTAATGTTGTTATTTTCAGTTTAAATTATCTAGCCAAATTCCGAGTCAACTATACCTATTATATATATCTCTATTTCTAATGTCGTTGGTATGGTTCTTTTCATGAGCATTTTTCAGTGCGTCACAAATGAAAGAAAAAAAGGTTAGTCCGTGATAAATACACATTTACAACATTTATTCTAACATGACATTTTAGTTAAATCTGACAGTTGTCACATTTTATTTGCAATTTGCCATAAAAACAAATCAATTGTTTTTATTGCATTTATAAAATGGTATTTTCTTTGATTTGTATAGTCTTATAAATTGTACAGATTAAATTTTTTTAATATAGAATAATATAATATTATTTAATATTATATTATTAGCACCATCTATTGACAACTAGATTAAATGTTATAAATGTCACCGACGAAATGTAATCAGAGACGTGCGTTTTTTCTGTCACATACAATTTAATGCGTTAGAGAGAAATCGAAAAACTATGACGCACTGAAAAATGCTCATGAAAAGAACCATATGTAATTTAAAACGTGAAGGATACCAAAAATGTAATATGGAAGGGGTATGCATATAAATAAATCAATTATATTGTTTATATTACTAATATAATAAATAATATTATTTATAATACTTTATTATCACCTATGTGTCTAATAACATTAAAAGCAGTGAAAACTTTCTACCTGGATTTACTATTTTCTTAATACCTAGAAACACACATTGTATTTATGTTTGTATTACAAACGTCATGAACGAGTAGGCTGATTTGAGAATCTGCAAAAAAAGATAAATATATTATTCCACAATGTATTTGACACAGAGGGAATAGTCGCTAAAGGTCACCGCACACATCTTACCAAAAATATAATGTCACTCATATGAAATAAAATTTACATGAATAGATTGGTCTCTAAATTACAATCATTTCATATCATTGCACCAACTTTGAATTTTAATTAATAACGGTGTAAATTGTACTTAAAATTTATCGAAATCACATTTTTGAAGTACACAAAACTGTCATTCGTAAACACTATTAGTTTAGTGTCTATTGAAAAGAGCTTTGACAACACTGTCATTCATAAATACTATTTAGATTAGACAAACTATATACTTTTGTACGCCTGGCCAAATTATACCTACTTTATTATCTATACACCTCTGCCTTAAAGATTTATGAAGTGGGGATTCCGAAAATATGTTTTCTCTCTTTGACTCATTTAAATTCCCATTTTATTTTAGATTTCTTCTTTTCTTCTTCTTCTTCTTTTTGTATAGACATGACTCTGTCGTCTGTTTTTTCAATGTGCCTCTAGTAAGTTGTTGTTAAATGTTTTCGTGGTCTTCCCACTGATCGTATTACTATTGGGGAACAGTCTCTCGCTGTCCTTACTACTTTATTTCTTGTCATTCGGCTTATGTGGTCATTCCATTATATTCTTCTGTTTCTTACCCAGTTATTAATGTTATACACCTTGCATCTCCATCGTATATCTGTACTTATAGCTCTGTCCCATAGGGTCTTACCATCGATTTTTCGATGGGCTTTGATATTTTTGTGGAATTCAAGTTAATTTTTCTGACTCCTATGCTTTCCTTTGCGGCTTGTAATATATTATGTTCTATTTTTGCCCATGTTTCATTTACTCCTTCACCTGTTGTTACTGGGTTTATCTCAAATCTTTGTTCTAAATGTCTTTTATACATGTGTGTGTTTTAGTTCTCTAGAGACTCTATGTTTAGAATAGAATAGAAATATGCTTTATTGTCACTGAAAATTATACAATTTTATGGACAAAGCTTAATATAAAGTCAGGAAAAAGATATACATAACAATAACAAATACAATTTTATAAAATTATAAACAAGTTAAAAAAGTGAAGTAAAAAAACAAAAACCAATATATTGCAAAATTACTATAAATTGCAAAAATTGAACATACAACATAATATAATAAAACACAAACAAAGGAACTAATACGTTTAAGCTGCTGTATGTGACACCCAAATATAGATAAATACACTTTAGTTACTTGTACATTACTGTGATTTCTTAGTTAGTCATTAAGAAACTCTTCTACTGAATAATATGGTCTTTTAGATAAATGAGCTTTTGTCATTTTACGGAACTTGAGAAAGGATGTTGCAGATTTGAGTTGTAAAGAGAGATGGTTGTATAGTTTTTTTGCGGAATATAGTATAGATTTCTTTACTAACTTAGAAGACGGGATCGGTAAATAGACATCAAAAGTTGAATTTCTGGTGGAGTAGTCATGATGAGGCCTTGCTGGAAAGACATGCATGTGTTTACGAATTAAGCAAACAGTTTCTAAAATATACAAAGATGGAAGGGTTAAAATTTCGTGATCTTTAAAGCAACTTCTGCAATGGGTTGTTCTTCTGAGGCCAAACAGATATCTTATTGCTCTTTTTTGTAATTTGAAAATAACATCAAATTGGGCAGCTGTACTAGACCCCCAAAAAGGAAGACCATATCGAAGATGAGACTCAAATAAAGAAAAATATGTTATTTTAGAAGATGCTAAATTGAGTTCCTTCGAAACAGATCTTATGGCATAGCAGGCTGAGGCGAGTTTCTTACTTAACAAATCGATATGAAGGCACCATTTGAGGTTGCTGTCTAAAAGGATACCAAGAAATTTTACAGAATCAACGGTAGAGATCTGGCTGCTATTCACAAGCAGGGGTTGAAGAGCACCTTTATATGATAATGCTACCGTTTTATCCACGGGAAAGGAGAGTAAATTAGAGTCCGACCAGGTTTTTATCGTAAGAAGATCGGAAGTTATAGTTGCATGAAGAGTTGCAATAGTTGAGTTGCTCCAAGTGATACTGGTATCATCAGCAAAAAGAAAAATTTTTCCATCGATTTTTAAATTAGTGATGTCATTTATAAAGATAAGGAAAAGTAGAGGACCCAATACTGAACCTTGTGGTGCTCCACGTACTATGTTTTTGAGACTAGAGTCAGTATCATTTGCTCCAACCAGTTGTTTCCTATTATCTAAGTAAGATTTGAACCAATTTAAAGAAATACCTCGAATTCCATAGTAATTAAGTTTTTTAATCAAAATGTTGTGATTTACACAATCAAAAGCTTTGGAATAGTCACAGAAAACAGTGGCAGTATAAAGATTATTGTTTAGTGCTTGGTAAACCTCGTGAAGTACAGAAAACATGGCATCAGTTGTACATTTATTAGTTAAGAAGCCGAACTGATTTTGTGATAAAATATTGTTATCAAAGAGAAAGGACCTAAGTCGGGTTTTTATGAGCCTCTCAATAATTTTGGAGAGTACCGGTAGTAGGGCAATAGGTCTATAGTTGCAGGCATTAGATTTTTCCCCACCTTTATGAAGAGGAATAATAATGGCTGTCTTTAGGCACTCTGGAAATTTACCGTTTTCAAAGGAATCATTAATTAGTGACACGAGGAGTTCTAACACATTATCTGTGAGATTTGAGAAGATTTTTATGGATAGTCCATCAGTACTACAAGATGATCTGCTTTTGATACTATTGATCGTTTGGATCAATTCAGATTTATAGATTGGTCTTATAAAGAATGAATTCGAGACAATTTCTGAATTAGGGAGATAGGAAATGGGATCTTGTTGAGACTGAATAGTTGATGTTATATTTTTACTCACGTTAATGAAGTATTCGTTTAGATTTTCAGGGTTTGGAAGGGCAAAAGTTTGAGCTGCGTGGGTTTTATTTCGAAGATCGTTTATTATGGACCAAGTTTCTTTTGCAACACTTTTGGAGCTTCCCAGACGATTTTGATAGTAGGCTTTTTTAGCTGATTTGATGAGTTTTAGGTATGTGACTCTGTAATTGGTGATATATTGAATGACAGAGACGTTGGTAGTAAATTTCTTGATATAAAGTAGTGAACGCATATTTTTTGCTGATATGCGGATACCTTTGGTAGTCCAGGGTTTGCGACGTTTTGGCTTAGTCGTAATTAAATGAAATGCCTCATTGAAGATACAGACAAGCTTCTCCAAAAAATCACTGAAATTATAGTCCACGTCCGTAGAAGGAAAATGCCAGTCAGAAGTTAAACATAAATTTTGGAATTTATGAAAATTCCGAGCGGAAAAAATCCGACCTAAACGTCGGGTTTTCGAGGAGGGTTTGCTGAAGATGTTAAATTTCGTATATACTGCTTCATGATCCGATAGTTCCGCACTAATAACTGTAGAGCAGACATCAAGGGGTGAGAAATCGGAGACAATATAATCAATTATGGTAGATGTAGTTTTTGTAAACCTCGTAGGAGAATTAACGTGCATTGATAGACCATATGATTCAAATATGTTGACCAAGAACATTTGGGTAGCACAAGCAGCAGCATAATTTATGTTGAAGTCTCCGCATAGAATTTTTCTGCTTTTGTGAGGCAAGTCATCTAACAAATTTAGCAGGTTCTGAAAAAATAGTTCCACGGAAGAGTCAGGTGATCTATAGATGCAAATAATGTAAAGATTAAGATTTTTATTAAAAACTAAGGAAAATTCAAAGAAGGCTTCATTCAACAAAAAGTCATATTTTGTTATCAGAGAAAAATCATTGTTTGCAGAAAGAATTAGGGTGCCTCCATGAGCTGAGTTTGGACGATCATACCTAGCAATTGTGGTATATTTCTCTACAAAAAAAGGCTCGTTGACTTCAAGCCAGCTTTAGTTTTTCGAGGTACTTGGGTGGTTTTTTATTGTTTTGTGGTATTTTGATCAAAAATATTCCAAGCACCATTTTATGGTCTGATCCGATATTTGGTGATGTTAATGCTCCTACGTCTAGTATTTGTTTAGGTATGATTTTGGTATCAATTTTATTATATTGTTACCTAGCTGCGGCCATAGCACACTGGTTTACACCGCACCGGTTGTCGCCCGATTACCGTCGTCAATCAGTGTCGAGAGAGGTTAGGTTTGGATGGGTAAGTGCTTGGGAACACCTCATGTTGTTGCCTTGCCTGACTTTTTTTTAATTTTTGGTACTATTTTAAGAAATTTTCTTGGAAAGTAGTAAGTATTAAAATTAATTTAATATTTTTATAAAATACAAATAACGTCGACCTAATCTGTAAACTGCGTAACTCCATTACCCAAATTTTACAGCAGATACAAAAAATTATCTCTCTAAATATGACTAATGAGAATACTACGTATCTCCCATTTTAAAAGATAGGATGGTAAAACGGAAATATGTATTTTATAAATACACATATCACTAACATTTGTATAATATTTAACAAATTATCTAATATTACTTACCACCAACTTTTTCTTGAAAATATTTCAAAATAACGGTAAATAACGACAGTGAGAGGTCAGTCGTGTGGTATGACGAACTAGGGAGTTACGTCCTTTTCGTATTAAATTTTGCGGCAAGGGAGATACGCTGTATATGACGAGGTTGCTATTTACTCATCTGGTAAAGCGTCTTTGTTTAAAGTATAAGTAGGGACTTTTTAAAGCCGATGACAGTAATAACTCATTTTCAGAGAATTATGGAGTTACGCAGTTTACAGATTAGGACGACGATAAATTGTTTCAAATATACCTAATTATTTCGTTGAAATTATATAATAGAAGTATAACTTCTTACATGCGTACAAAGTGCACTTACATTATTATTTTTTTTTTACTTAAAATGATTTGAAAACTTACTCCAATAAAAATGTCATAAGACATCACTGTTAATGTTCCTATCTGCAGCCCTGTTATTTGATTACATTTAAGCATGAAAATATTCATTAGTGCCTTTGTTCTTGGTGATTTTTCGTACCATCGTACTGTGTATAGTGCAGTTACTAAGTCAAGGCTCTAAAAATAATGATAATAAAGGCTCAGTTACACGACGCTATAAGTACCTATATATAAGTATACAGTAAGCGCCACACTACTTGATACATGAGTGAGTACCTACCTAATTTCTACACTTATGGGCTAATGTGGTCCGTTCTCAGATGTGACTTTCATGTCTGTCATGTTACTGTCAAGAAACTATTCAAAATAATGGTTTTCCATACAAAAAACAGTTATTAATAGTATTGTTATTCTGCTTTAAAATAACTTTATTCAAACAACAAGAATATTACAATACTTCAAGACTTTTACAACTTTAATACAATGACAACTATAAACGTCACATAGAGCTGTTCTATTAGCTGTCAACTTTATATGTTAATATTCGGTTTCTATAAATTTTCTGACGTTCTAAACGTCCCTAGACATAAAACTAAACAGTGCAGCAAGTGAACGGTCTAAGACTGTATTAGCTCAATGTTCCCGTGTGTCTAGTAGCGTGGCGGTTACTGTATATAGCCTATAATAAATCGTACGAGTCACTAAAACTGAACGTATTCAGAGTAAGTTCGGGATTAGTTTCCAAGGCGCAGGCGTCAGCGTAAACTTGTCCAGGATATGTTCAGGATTTTATTTTCCGCGGACAATTTTCCGATTTGGAATGTAATCACGGGTTGCATATATTAAGGTTAGAGAAGGAAGCCTTTTCTTATCAGTACGAGTTACAAGCGCAGTGTAACTGAGCCTTAAAATTGAGTCGAAAAAAATCTTCACTTTTACAAACGCCTCACTATAGGCGAGCGGCGCACCCTCTAAAAGATGCATAAAAAACTTAGTAACTAACGCCTCCATAAAAGACTACTGATCCAAACCAAGTGTAGTAGATTCTTTCTTCTTCTTAAAGTGCCCTATCCTCAAAGGAGGTTGACAACTACAATTGCAAACTCGGATGTTAGTCCAGGAACTGAAGCTTTTCACCACGCAATTTTTACAGAATGGATAGATTTGCTTGAAAATTTGAGAACAAGTAGTGGATAGTGCAAGGATTAAAATCTATATGATGCCGAAAGGCGCTTTTACCATGGGGGTGGTTGCCACCCCATCCCGGGGGTGGAAATTTTTTATTATAATTTGACCGCAAAAGTTAATGAAAACATTCATTCTAAGCAAAAAATGTTCTATACATTTTTTTGATAAAATGAATAGATTTCGATTTATTCGCTATCGAAAGTGTTAGTTTTATATCGAAAAAATAAGTGTTTTTCAATAATATACTAATTTACGATTCACTCAATTTTTGCCGTAAAAAAAATTTTCTCAAACCAATTTCTTGGGAATTAAATAACCTACAATTTCATATTTAAACATTTTTTCGTATCTGTGATGCTAATATTTCTATTCTGAAGAAATCGACATTTTTACCAAACTACAAAAATTCGTCATTCGCTTTTAACTCCAGTTTTTTAAAAAATAATCTTTCCAGGCCAGTCAAACTTCTAATACATAATTCTATTAATAATACATAAATAAAGAATAATGAATAAGACCAATGACTAACAACATCGTTAACTTACATTATTATGCTTCCAATTGGATTTCTCCTTTTTTTTTCAAAAATATATATTGATTTTTTAACCGTAACTTTTCTATTTTTTATCTTAGAAAGTTTGGCAAAATAGAATTTTGTAGATATTTATCAGTTATATAAGCCTATTAATATTAATTCTTTTTAAAATCCTCAGTCGCAAAAAGAGGTGACTTTGAAAGGGTTGGTAAAGGTGGTTTTTGCATGTTATTACAAGTTTTAATTATCAATAGCTCACTCAATTTTTACTGTAGTAAAAATTTTTGCAAACAAGTTTTTTGAGAACTAGATACGCTACAATTTCGTATTGAAACATTTTTTCGTTTCTCTGATGCTAATCTTTCTATTCTGAAGAAAAAGCCATTTTTTTTTCAAACTACAAAAAATCGTTATTTGCTTCTAACTCCATTTTTTTAAAAACTAATCATTCTAAGCCAGTCAAACTTGTAGAACCTATTAATAATATAAAAATAAAGAAGACTAAATAAGGTTAATGACTAATTTTAATTAGGGTGGTGATTAGGAGGTTGCTTCGGATCACTTTTTCGCTGAAAAAAGTAGGGACTAACATTCTTTTCAATATACGTCACTTAATTTTTGAGCTAAAGACTTTGTTTTTATTTCTGTTGATAGATATGTTAAAATGCTTTAAATTAGTTTAAACAAGTTATTCTCGAAAAATGAATAGTTTTCCCGTCTTTTGACTTTGAAACTACAGTATTTAGCATTTGACGAAGAAGAGCTTACATTTAATAATGTATAACTTGATTACTATTGGTCTTAAAAAAAACTAAAGGAAACTTTTTTGTTTATTGTTTCAAAAGGTACATTTTTGTTAAGTAAAGTTGTTTTGATAAAACGAAAACTTTTGGAGTTATTAGCCGAAAACTTATTAACAACATTGATTTTTTCGATATAAAACTAACACATTCGATAGCGAATAAATCGAAGACTATTAATTTTATCAAAAAAATATATAGAAAGTTTTTTGCTTAGAATTAATGTTTTTACTAACTCTTGAGGTCAAAATATAATAAAAAATTTCCACCCCCGAGATGGGGTGACAACCAACCCCATGGTAAAAGTGCCTTTCAGCATCATATAGATTTTGATCCTTGGACTATTCACTACTTATTCTCAAATTTTTAAGCAAATCGATCCATTCTGTAAAAATTGCGAGGTTTTGTCCTATTTTAAGCTTCATTACTTGGACTATGTTTCTGAAACACGATAGTCTTTTCCTTCCTAGTCCTCGCTTTGCCTCGATCTTTCCCTTCACTATAAATTGAGAATATTGATACTGATTATTTCTCAGTATGTGGCCTATGATATTTTTCTAACTTTATCTGCGTTGAAAAGTTCTCTTTCCTTGCCTATTTTGTGCAGAACTTCTTCGTTTGAGGTATGCGCTATCCATGAAATTTTGAGCATTCTCCGGTAGATAGATATTTCAAAAGCCTCCGATTTATTTACTGTTGATGTTTTAAGGGTCCGTGTCTCAACTGCATGGAGAAGGGTCGACCAGATGTAATATTTTGATAAACGTATTAGTCGAATTTCGAGTTTTATTTGAGAATCACAAAGCAGTTTTTTGATTTTTTCGAAAGATTTTCTGGCCATTTCTATTCTTGATCTTATTTCTAGATTATAATTTAGGCTAGTATCGATCCAACATCCCAGGTACTTAAATCTATTGACCTGTTCTAAAATGTGTCCATTTATTTTACAAGGTTGAGATACATTTTGTTTTTTTTTTTCGAATTGACATCACTTTGATGTTTTAATGTTTATTTTCATACCAAATTGCTCACAGATCGAGTTGGTCTTGTCGATGAGTCGTTGGAAACCCAGGTCGGAATTCGCAATCAATACCGTTTCATCGGCGTATCTGATTCTGTTGATATTTACGTCATTCACCTTGACTCAATCCTTGGGATCCTCAAGTGCCTCTTTAAATAGAAACACGGAGTAAAGATTAAACAGCAGAGGCGACAGAACACATCCTTGTCTAACTCCTCTCCTAATTTCTACTTCTGCGGATGTGAAACCTTCGATCCTAACTCTGGCGTTTTGGTTCTCAGTACAAGTTTTTTAGTAATTTGATGTCTTTTCCATCTAAGTAGACTTCTTGCAAACGTTCTAACAATAGGTCGTGTTTTTACTCATCAAATGCTTTTTCAAAGTCTATAAAGCATATAAATATATATTTCTGTTGGTCGTAGCATTTTTGGGCGAGAACTAGTAAACTGAAGACGGCTTCTCTCGTTCCCATGCCGGCTCTGAATCCAAACTGATCGTCTCCGATGATTGTTTCGCACTTTCTATAGATACGATTATGTACGACTTTTAATAGGACTTTTACTGCATGACTCATAAGGCTTATCAGACGCTTAGGTATACCCCAGGCTGTGGGTGAAAAATAGGTCGATTTCAGGATATAATTCAGGAATTTTTGAAACCTATCAGGTGTTGTAAAGGACGATGCCAGGAATAACTTCTACTAAAATGTAACCAAAAATATTGTGCGCTTTTTTTAATTGCGATTTTCATTTGTTAAATTTGCAATTTTTAATGATTTTTAATTTTGCAGCTTAGGGTATTGATTTTAGAGAAAAACTTTTTAATAGAAAGTTGTAGTAAATCAAAAAACCTTCAATTTGAGGTATGGCAGGTTTAATTAAGTTGATTGGTTATTGCAAAACAGCCTGCGAAAAGTCCAAAATGGCCGTTTCTTACAATTGCATTATTTATTGTACAAATAATTTTTTTTTATTTTTTAAAGCTTTAAAATGAAGATCTTTCAATTCCAAACATAAAAAAAAATGTAAAGCCAGATTAACGAATTTGTTGCTTAGATATTATAAATTGTTTATCCCAAGAGGTCAAATGTCGAAGGCTATAACTTTTTGAAAAAAAATCGTAGAGAGTTGGTGAAACATCCAATCTCCTTCTAAAGAGTTGTATACAGGGTGTCCCAATTTAGAGATATGACGTCATCGTCGATTTTCTTAAATGGCAACACTGTCATTTTGATAGCTAATTTGATAGGGTTTGTAAAGTTATACATAACTGCAAAATATCAAATTTTTATTCTCTACCATTTACAAGATAATAGAAAATAACAAAGTTATATCTGTAATTTGGAATATATTCAATAATTAAAATACTAACTGTTTTTTTGAAAAATGCTCAGACCCGTCGATTAGTATATCAAATTGTCCTTTTTGACATATAATAATAATGTATACAGGGTGTCCCAATTTAGAGATATGACGTCATCGTTGATTTTCTTAAATGGCAACACTGTCATTTTGATAGCTATTTTGATAGGGTGTGTAAAGTTATAAACAACTGCAAAATTTCAAATTTGTATTCTCTACCATTTAGATGATAATAAAAAATAACAAAGTTATGAAAAAGAAGTAATAATTGAATTTAATTATTTCAATATATTAAGCAAAAACTCATAATGTTGCCCTCAATTATTGTCAAATTGTCAATGGGCAACGTTATGAGCATTTGCTTAATTGAAATAAATAAATTCAATTATTATTTGATTATTTCTTGTTCTTCATAACTTTGTTATTTTTTATTATCTTGTAAATGGTAGGGAATAAAATTTTGAAATTTTTCAGATGTGTATAACTTTACACACGCTATCAAAATAGCTATCAAAATGATAGTGTTGCCATTTAATAAAATCAACGATGACGTCATATCTCTAAATTGGGACACCCTGTATACATTATTATTATATGTCAAAAATGACAATTTGATATACTAATCGACGGGTCTGAGCATTTTTCAAAAAAACAGTTAGTATTTTAATTATTGAATATATTCCAAATTACAGATATAACTTTGTTATTTTCTATTATCTTGTAAATGGTAGAGAATAAAAATTTGATATTTTGCAGTTATGTATAACTTTACAAACCCTATCAAATTAGCTATCAAAATGACAGTGTTGCCATTTAAGAAAATCGACGATGACGTCATATCTCTAAATTGGGACACCCTGTATACATTTTTATTGAATGTCAAAAAGGACAATTTGAAATACTAATCGACGGGTCTGAGCATTTTCCAAAAAAACAATTAGTATTTGAGATATTGAATTTATTCCACTTTACAGACTCTCTCTGTATATGAAATATATAACTATATTTTTAATTTTTTCATTGTTATATAATTATAATAATAATTATGTTACTTTTTACTATAATATACAATATAAAACTTTTTCTTCTTGTAGTGACTATTCGTTTTGGATTTCACATATAAAAGTTTATCAAGAAAAACAAATACAGTGGTAAATAGACTGTATATTATAATGATAATATTATTAAATGGTTTTCTATCAAAATTTAATACAAGTTACGTAAAAATTTTCCGAGCGCGCGGATTTGCAGCGAGCCGGGCGATTTGCAAAATTCGGCCGCTTGCAAAAGCACCGATTTTAAAAATAATTTTTAATAATTAAATGTAATTATATTTTATGATAAATTTTATTTTAAAATAATATAAGTCTTTCTTTAGTCAATGACTGTAAAATAATTTCTTAATTGTTATAAATAAAGGCACTACGATTTAAGAAAAAAAAAAAAAACAATTATCTCGGCTTCAGTTGGTTGTAGAAATTTTTTATTTTTTTAAAAATCTTCGTTTTGTCTTCAGCAATAATAATCTGTAAGTTAAAAACTCATAGGATGTACAGGGCCGCTTCAGCTTTAAATGTTTATAACGAAATTTGCCCGCTTATTTTCAAACCCAAAAATGATCTCGGCTTCACTTGGTCGTAGAAATTTTTTATTTTTTTTATAAATCTTCGTTTCATCTTCAGCAACAATAATCTGTAAGTTAAAAACTCATAGGATGTACAGGGCCGCTTAAGATCTAAATGTTTATAACGAAATTTGCCCCCTTATTTTCAAACCCAAAAATTGGAGGTTTAAAAATGTTTTACCCATTTATTTACATCAGAATATGAAAATATAACTCTTTAGAAGCAGATTGGATGTTTCACCAACTCTCTATGATTTTTTTTCAAAAAGTTATAGCCTTCGACATTTGACCTCTTGGGATAAACAATTTGTAATATCTGAGCAACAAATTCGTTAATCTGGCTTTACAATTTTTTTTTATGTTTGGAATTGAAAGATCTTCACTTTAAAGCTTTAAAAAATAAAAAAATTATTTGTACAATAAATAATGCAATTGTAAAAAACGACCATTTTGGACTTTTCGCAGGCTGTTTTGCAGTAACCAATTAACGAAATAAAACTTACCGTACCTCAAATTGTAGGTTTTTTAATTTACTATAACTTTCTATTAAAAAGTTTTTCTCTAAAATCAATATCCTAAGCTGCAAAATTAAAAATCATTAAAAATTGCAAATTTAACAAATGAAAATCGCAAAAAAAAAGAAAGCGCACAATATTTTTGGTTACATTTTAATATAGGTTATTCCTGGCATCGTCCTTTACAACACCTGACAGGTTTCAAAAATTCCTGAATTATATCACGTTTTTTCACCCACAGCCTGGGGTATATAAGGTTTGGATTTGAAGCTTAAATCTGTATCATAAATGAGATTGAATAAAAGGACAAATAATTGTCTTTGTCTTTGGATTGAATAAAAAGGTAAATATGGCAAAAATAAACTTTTTTATTTTTTTATGCATCTTTTTGAAGGTACGCCCTCGCTTCTTAAAACATAAATAATATGTTCTCTTTATAACAATTACTACAATTTTTTGATAACGTTTTTACTTTCTAATTATTCGTAATATGTATTTCTAGACCCTAGATAACCTTTGCACCCCAAAAGACTTACCCGCGTCATTACTTCGTTAGCAAACCAGTAGTAGATTCCTAATCTGCACAGAAGAATAAATCCATATACCCCTCCAGCTGTCAGGGCTGGAATTTTGACTTCCAACTAAAATAAAATCTGTTAGTACACCATGTATTTAATTTTTTTATTTACCTACAAAATTTTGTATTAAATAATCCCTTATAAAGGGTATATTTAAATTTATGTACTTATTTAAAAGAACCATTTCGGACGAAATCACAGAATGTTTTAGGAATTAATATTTCATCGTGTTATAAGTGCAGGTACTGATTATAAAAACAGTGACCTGATGCAAAAGTAGCAGTGAGCAAAAGTGAAAAAGGTAAACAGACAAAAGAGCAAGTAATGAACAAAGAGTAAAAAAATAGAAGGCTACTATAAAAGAAAAGAAATTAGAAACTTTTACAGAGAAACTAAGAAAGGGAAAAAGATATAATAACAATGTGTATATAAAAAACAAGGAAGGAAACTTTGTAACCCTTATAGTAGGGTTATATTTTTTTTGGTACTAAAATTTGATTGATGAAGAGAAAGGAGTAGTGAGAAACGGCTTAACAAGTTAAAATTAGAATGAAGATAACAAATTAATTATGAGGATGAGGATGAGACGTAAAAGCTCAGGAAGTGGAGATCGGCTTATTTTCGTGCTGTTGTTTAGGGGAGAAAGAGATAGTGATAAAGGAAGAAACCAGAAAAATTAA
Source organism: Diabrotica virgifera virgifera (assembly GCF_917563875.1). Classification (NCBI taxonomy): domain Eukaryota; kingdom Metazoa; phylum Arthropoda; class Insecta; order Coleoptera; family Chrysomelidae; genus Diabrotica; species Diabrotica virgifera. The sequence goes on from NC_065448.1 coordinate 226,338,340, forward strand.
AAAGTAATGAAATACTTAAAAGAAAAGAACTGACCTATGATCAATAAACCAAAGATGGGCGCCAGAAGTAAATGCCTTTTAGAGCCTTTACTTCGTTGATAGAACAGTGTGGGAGACTAGAAAAGAGAGAGAGAGAGATATAGAGAGAGAGATATATAGAGAGAGATATATAGAGAGAGATATATATATAGAGGGAGAGAGATATAGAGAGAGAGAGAGAGAGAGAGAGGGGGAAAGAGAGAGAGAGAAAGAGAGAGAGAGAAATAAGGAGAAAGATATAAACAATCCAAATAACTTAATCCTGAAATAAAATATTATATGAACACATATAGTTGAGAGATATCAGGTGCAGGTGAAATGATACAAACCCAATAGGTATACCTTATTTTTATTGTGTGAAAAAAAATATCTAGATATATGTAAAGTAAGATTTTGGTAACTAATGTATATATATATATTGTAAAATTTCTAGCTAAAAATATAAATAATGTATAATAATGTAAAACATTGGCTTGCAAGATGAATATATAATAGTAAAATTTAATTAATAATATAAATAATGAATATGAGTAATGTTAAAATTTTGGTTGCCAAGATATAAGCAGATAACGTCAAAGTTTCCGACGATTTAACGATTTCTATGAGTTTACGTTTCTTTCAGATACAAACAATAAAGAGACAGAAAAACAATAGTGAGTGCTAGTCAACAGAACCAGATGATATTCTTCATAAGACCGTATTAATATTATACTTGTATATTATCTACCACAATACCTAAGTTATTATGTAATGAACCCTATAGAGACCAATGCTTTAGGTCTATAAGTACTTATGTTCCCTTACATGCATTGAGATTTAGATGAAAAATTGACAAAATATTATTTGTTGTGTAGACACAACCGATAGTAAAAGATATGATAAGGGAAGTTAAAAAAATAATCTAGTACTTAACAACAAATGTCCAATAAATATATAATATATTGCGGAACACAATTCGGTCTATAAATGAGAACATTAATTAAGTACACTTATCTTTGTTCCAATCTAGATGAAATTCCTTCAGCTCTAATTCCAAGTGTTGGCTTATGGACGTGCCGGTTTATCAGACGGTAAGCGGCTCTATGAGTATACACATCTTGGGGAAGATTTACGTTCCGGATAATTAATAGGAATGTTATTCTTAGTGCATTTTCCATATAAGTTGTCTTTGTGGGATATTAAAAGCTTGGTTCTATTTTATAATTCTCTAGGTACGGCTAAAAAGAGAGGTTCTCATTAGGTATCTTATATCTTTACAGATATATTTAGCTTGCCTTGTAATTGCAATTCCAAAATAGATTTATTGAATCTCTCCTATTCTTTTATGTATACGTCTGCCGGTTTTTCTCCAACACATATTTGCCTTTATTTGACCTTCTTAAGTCGTTGGTTAGCTAGCACTCATTCTGTTTTCATTTTTCCTACCTCGATCGTAAGGTAAACTTTTTGTTATTCGATGTTAATTATTACGGTTGTCGGGAGTGGCTACTCGTAAACGTAGCGGAACGCTACAACTTATTATCGACACAGTTTTTATCGAGATGCGGCTTCTTTTTTAATATATTTACATAAAACATTTATGGAAGATTTGTTCCTTAAACCCCCCCCTCCCAACTGTTTGTGTACGTTCCAATTAAACTTATTATTGTGGTACCATTAATTAAACACAGAGTTTTTAAAATTTTTTGCCTCCTAGTCTTTTTTTGATAAGTCACCTTTATTATCGAGATGTGGCTTCTTTTTCAAAATATACCTAAAAATGTAAGTTATAAATATATTTTCAGATTATTAACAGGCGTGTATAATCATACTTAACCATATACAAATATGTGGTGGATTCGACAAATATTCAAAATATCTCGATAAACACTGACTTATCAAAAAAGTACTAAGAGGCAAAAGACTTTTAATGGTGCCACAATAATAATTTAATTGGAACGTACACAAAAGTTGGGGGGGGGGGAGTTTAAGGGAACAAAACCCCCATAAAATTTTTATGGGGTGCACAAATTTCACTTTAATTGTTTTTAAGATGTTGCTGCCATAAAAATTCAACATGTCCATTTTCAATAAAAAATCTCTAAGAGTTTTCGATATATGAAAAAAAATCGAATTTCATTTTGTAACTTCAAAGAGCTGTAACTTTTTTTTGTGCACTATTGTATATAGGTAAGTGAGGTTCAATCAACCTGTTTTTGACCCCAAAATCTGTGGTATAATTTATGACCAATCTTTTCGGGACACCCTGTATAAGTGCAAGAACAAGGTATAGATGATTAAAGGACATGGGTGAACATCATGTGGAATTTTAAGTAGATTCATATGGCAAAGTAAAACAAAGTATCAAAGCTACTAAGTATAAAGATAATGATTTACTTACCAATGCGAAAATACATACCAATGCTATCTGTAAAGAACTCTGCAGAAAGTCTCGCAACATCACACTCCGCATAGCAATATTGTAATTATTAACAAAACTAAAAAAAATTAAAACATTTCAAGCCTGGCCGCTCGTGAACGGACGCTACGTTGCTACACCGGCTGTCGGATGACAACAAAGGTGTAGCCCGCTATACTCTAGTGGAGATGGGGGCTTCGTTGAGACTTCTCTTTCAACCTTAATATAGATGTTAACTGGGCGCCAGGCAGATTTGCCCCACGGCCCACGCCTAAAGTAGACTGCAACTCCAAACCTACCAAATTGTTGCAGTATAAATCATGTGGCGTATGGAACAAATGAAATTAGGCGATATCTCATGTATAAATTATCTATTAATAATAAATAAAGAAATAATAAATAAATTTAGTCCGTAATTATGCAATAATTAACAAAAAAAAAAAAAAAAAATTGAACAAATATAATGATATTGAACAACCACAACGATAACCTACCTAGTAACTAGTTGCGACAAAGCAAATAGGGCTGCTAGCCCTCAAAATGAACCGAAAATTATAAACGTCGCGTGAGCTCCGGCGCAACCGCTTTAAAACATAAACCAGTATAACAAACCGAAAACGCAACCGAAAACTCACAAATAAACTAAAATTAATAAAGGCTAATGAACATAAAGGCATAAAAAAAATAAATTAATAAAAATCCTTATCTTAATTCTGTAGTGAGGTATCCAACGATGTATCCAATTCCAATGAGAAGAATAACAACCAGTAACATATCAACGACGTATAGTCTGGGCAGATTCGGAGACTAGCCCATTTTTGGGAAAAGTTATTTACCAGCAATTTTATTGCTGAAATCGAATCTTATGATTGTATATATTAATAATATGGGTATGCAAAGTCCGCAGATAGTGTGCTACTTTTTTTATAAACAAAATTGCGCCCGAAAATCGTGTTTTTTTCAATTTTTACTCTATAACTCCAAAGATTTTAACTTAACACCAAAAACACCCAAATAAAAATTCACCGTAATTAAATTCTGCATAAAGAAGTGTTTTTCCCGATTTACCTCGACGAAAATTTTTCCCGGAAAATGCGGGCTTTTCCAACAAAATCTTTAATTCTTAACTAAAATTTTAAATAAGAAATTGTTTATCAATAATTAAATAACTTGGTAATGAAAAGCTCTTTTCATATAGATTATTATTCCAGAAGCCAATGGAAATTGAATGAACATTTTAGCAACAATTGAATTCTTAATTAAAAAGTAACGATCGCTATAATAACCACAATAATTATGATACATAAGAAAAACTATGATTTTTGTATAAAAAGACGAAGATTTTGTATATAGAATTGAAATTTGACTATTTTGAGCGGCCTCAGGAATATTTTAAAATTATAAGCAATTTTTTGGCTTATAAACAAATAGAATATCTCGGGAAATATTAAATTAAATTAAATCATGAAAACGGTATTGAAAAAAAAAGCGGCAGAACGCTTTTTTTAAAAGAAAAAACTCTAAATTGTGATGAGTGGTTCCTGAGATACAACCGGTCAAAGTTGACCGGAATTTACGGCAAAGATATAAACAAATGGATCATAATTTTCGAACCATTACCTTTTTATTTCGGTCCTATTTCTCCACACCAATTTCCATATCTTTAAAGTACTCATAACATATATTATTATAATAAAAACTATCGATATTACGAGTGAAAATTGCCAAAAGTAGCAAAATTCCAATCAAAAATTAGGTTGAAGAAAATGTAATCCCAATGTTCAAAATCTGTATACGTCAAAAAATGCATTTTCTCATCTTCTCATGGAGAAATTTTCTTCATTTTTTTTTAGTTCCCAAGTAACTCGAGTAGAGCCATCTAACTAACGCATTATTAAATGTCACACTTTCCAGTTCCAAAGATTTTGGAGCTTTAGTGCTGACTCTATGTCCCCAAATTAGGTGTCATTGGGCATAAAACTGGGTGCTGATACTAGCGCATCGTCATTTTTTTAAGATGGTGTAGGCTCAAGCGCAGATTTTAAAAGCATTACAATTTTAATATTGAGGTTTTGTCCTCCGCAACTGTTACACTCTATCAATTCAGTCATTTGAGGTGTTTGGTTCTCTTGCAAATATTTTAAATAAATTGAGCTTACTTCTTGTGCTCCTTTTCCTGCTGTGCCTTCGACCCAAACATAGAAATAGCCTCGCCCAGTTTTTCTTAAATAGTTACCACAGTTTTAAAGCCACAGCTGCCTTTTGTAAAATACGTTGTTCGTTCGTTGGAATTCGTGGTAAAGGTAGGGTTTTTTCCAAATCAAAATCAGTACCTCCACATTTTGTTCATTTTTAGCTTTTTGGAGATCTGAATTTATGAGATTTCTAGCCGCTTTTGCTTCATCTTGATGAGTCTCGGTCTCACAAATTGTTTTTTCTCTTGCTCAGATGCAGAACTTTGGATTTTAACTGCAAATTTATCGCATTTTTTACATGTGTCATTTTTAAGTCGTTTTCTTTGCAAATTAAAATTGTCATAAAATATGCGTTTATAGGAAGCAAAAGAAACACTATCCCGATGTTCTTTTTTATATAAGTTAAACATTATGTCTACTAAGGTTACATCACTATTTAAAAAATATCGTTCACTTTGATTTCTACAATAATGTGGAAATGTGTATTTTGGAAATTTGCTGATGTGATCAATAATTTTTTATTTTTGATCTTCAGGCATTTTTCGATGGGTAGCGGTTTTTCTCCTCTATGGTCTTTAATAACTTCTGCTGAACAAACTTTTTTTTAAATACCGGTCGGCCAACTCTTGCCGAGGATATTCTCAAAGTATGAATAAACATTTTTGAATACATTTATTTATAAAAAATGAATAACCATTTTCAATTTCATGGTTATGGTTATTCATTTTTTATTTACACTTACTCTGTGTGGAGTATGAAGGGAACCATTCTCGTTGGAACTTTACCGCGCTGAGCAGATGGGACGTGAATTGTAAATTGTAGAATTCCCTCATCTTCCTTAGTCTCAGCAGGATATGGAATAGCATTATGTTGTTTTATGTGCCATTAGAGTGAAAACTTAGTCTTTTTACATTTATTTATTTTAAAATAACGTATTGTTCTTTGTTTTAATTTGTTTTAAAACTCGAACTTTGTTTTAAAATAACGAATTACCCGACAAACAATGTCGCTTAATTCGATCACTTGAAAGCTAGAAAATATGTTGTGTTTTGTAATAAAGAATTAACCGAATATTTGTGGCGCTTGATTCGTTATTACTAGAGCTCGGGAAATATGCACTTAAAAAACCCTAAAATATGCATGCAAATATGCACAAAAAACAGTTGAAATATGCACTAAACATGCTTTTTGCATATTAATAAAAAACGCAGTAATCCTTGTTTTGAAGGTATTTAATTATTTATTTTATGCCAATGGCCCTAGCCCTCGAGACTCGAAAAAAAAATATTTATTTTTTGCCAGTCACAAAAAATATTTATTGAAATTTCAATTACCTACATAATTATATTTATTTATTATTTATATTTATCACCATCATTCTTTGTTATATTATTACCACTAAAATTATACAATACTAACGTTTTTCTGAATTTTCTACTGAAAAACTGAACCGTCTATTTGATAATAATTGTTTATACACGGAAAAACTTCTTTCTACTTCACACAAAGTTAAAGGAGCAAACTTAAAATATTGTATAATTGTGGGTTCTACCTATACCTATAACATTAAAAATTATCTTCACATTTTCCCATCTTAATAATATTATTTATTTGAATTATTTTTTGATATCACTCATTTTTCTTTAACACCGCACCGTGCAGAATTTTTGATACACTTTGGTGGTTTCCCCAAGATGTTTAATTTTTTCATTTAATGAATTGATAATTTCAATACTTTGGCTTAATAAAAGGTTTGGCTTTTCTAATTTAGTAATAATTGGTTCAGCAATATTTACAAAATTGGTTTGGATATGTGTCAAATTACTTTTTAATAGCGGTTTTTTAAAACATCCAAAAATTTTTTTATAGCACCTGAGTTATCTACATCGAAACTACAAATGACGCCTCTAATTTCCTCAAAATTATCGGTTATGAAATTTACAGAACTTAACCATCTTCCCCTGGTTACCACTGGTTATCACTGGTTCAGGTGGTAAAGACACATTAGGTAAACAATCTTTATACACCTCTATTCGCAGAAGGGCTTAACAATATGTTTTTATATTTGATACAAGGGTATTGATTATTGGAAATTCTGTCCTTCCAGTTTCTGCTACTCTATTTAAAGTTGTGCTAAACAAGCAGCAAATTTGAAAAAAATATTTTTAAATGTTTTCCATCTTTATTGATTTGGCGCAGCATCACTTAATAATAATAAAAAAATTTCACTAACAAAATGTGACTGCATATTGCAGCGTCACCTTCGTCTTTTTTATTCGTCGTATCGTTGCCTTATAAATTGTAAAAGGCAGAGATTAAGGCTACGGCTCCACGGGCGACAAATTTACGCTAGCAGTAGCCGTAAAGCGAACTTAGGTTCCGCGGAACGGAATAGGATAAGTCCTGTAGTTGGTTCAGTTCGGCTATTCCTATTCCGTTCCGCGGAACCTTAAGTTCGCTTTACGGCTACTGCTAGCGTAAATTTATCACCCGTGGAACCGTAGCCTAAGGATGTTACCAGAAAGTGGTTCCAAGGGAATTTTCAGATTTATTGTTTAGATCTGGGACTTCATTCTCTTTAAATTGTTTTCTGTTTGAATTGCTTGAGGCAAAAAAGTCAGAAAATATGCAATTTTAATAAATGCCTATGCATTTATAAAATTTCTCCAAAATATGCAAATATGCGCTTAATATGCATTTTGCATATTTCCCGAGCTCTAGTTATTACCCTTAAAAGATGCGGATTTTTGTTATAGACAATGGATTATATACTATTATTGGCGCTTGATTTGATATTCCACTTTTTGTTGTAAGAGTTTTTAGTTCTTTAAAATCAACTTGTCTTTTAATTAGATATTACAAATCTTAATGTGAGCTTTTTCTTAATAAAATACCAAATGTCGCTTAATGCAGGTGTTCAAAAACCGCTTTATTTTGTACTTTTTTACAAAAAACATATTTTTATACATAGATTTGCACCCTAGCTTTAAGATGGCACTATAATCCGGATTTTGAATTTTTGGCGCTTAATCAGTTATTACATAACGCAGTCCAAGTCATCCTTGAAAAATGCATATTTTCCCGTCTTTTGACTTTGAAACTACAATATTTAGTATTTGAAGAAGAAGAGCTAACATATATAATAAAGTATACCTCGATTACTATTAGTCTTAAAAAAATAAAAAAAAACAATTTTGTTTATTTTTTCAAAAGGTACATTTTTGTTAAGCAAAGTTGTTTTGATAAAAAGAAAACTTTTTGAGCTATTAGCAGAATACTGATTAAAAACATTGATTTTTTCGATATAAAACTAACACTTTCGATAGCGAATAAATCGAAAACTATTAATTTTATCAAAAACTGTATACAACGTTTTTTGCTTAGAATGAATGTTTTAACCAACTTTTGTGGTCAAAATATAATAAAAAATTTCCACCACGGAGCTGGGGTGGCAACCACCCCCATGGCGAGTCGCCTTTCGGCATCATATAGATTTTGATCCTTGGACTATGAACTACTTATTCTCAAATTTTCAAGTAAATCGACCCATTCTGTAAAAATTGGGAGGTTTTGTCCTATTCTAAGCTTCATTACTTGGACTAATACTACTAATCACTACAAATCGATTATTATTTATTCAAAACAATTAAAGAAGAAATTATGTCTTATTATTTTAAATTACGAGTATCCCTATACTCGGATTTACTAGTAGATTTCAGTGCAGTCCTTATGATAAGTGAGGTTGCCGTTTAAAAGCTAGGCACATCCTCGATCGGCAAGCACAAAACAGGACCGCGTTGGCCCATATGCAGGTACGACAAACCGATAACATTAAACCACGAAATCATATTTTTTTACAAATTATACAGGGTGTGACAACGAGACGGAGTGTACTGGGAAAACTGTTAGTGATATTAAAAATTTCTTCGGCAAAAACACGTAGCTCTGCAGTGGCTATAAATTTAAATTAGTAATTCATACATCTACATACTAGATAACCAAACTTGGATCAATGATATAAATTTTTATATTAAATTTTTTAAAGGAAACCCTGTATTTTATTTTAGTTTTAGAATCATAAAAAATTAATGTAATACAGGGTGAGTCATGAGGAACTGTACATACTCCTACCTCGTATAGGGGCTCCTATGGGGAATAACAAATGACCATTAAAAAGTGTCTGCTCCCATTGTTTAATAATATACAGGGCGAGTTTCGCATTTTGACAGAAATTTGTATTCGTCATAATTTTTGAACGGTCAGATCGATGTGACTCTTATTTTGGCCAATCGTTACACTATTACCACCTAATCAACTAATTTATTCAAACTAGAAAAAAATCCGGTCCAACTTTAAAAAAATTAGTTCGTTTGGGTCTTAGAAAAAATTTCACCCTGTATACGCTTTTTGAAAACTCTAATATGAACTTTACAAATTAGTCAAATAGGCAATTAAAATGGCATATTTATTTTTTTCCGCACACGATTACTTAATTTTTTATAAAAAAATCAAATTTCACTAGGAATTAAAAGTTTGGTAAAGTGAACCATAGATTTAAAAAAAATAACTTTTATTACAAAAATTAATTTTTTTTGCACAAATAAGTAATTTATGTTACCATACAATCAACTGATTTATTCAAACTAGAGAAAAATCAGGTCCGGATTTAAAAAATTAGTTCGTTTTGGTCTTAGAAAAAATTTCACCCTGTATACGCTTTTTGAAAACTCTAATATGAATTTTACAAATAAGGCAAATAGGCAATTAAAATGGCATATTTATTTTTTCCCACACGATTACTTAATTTTTTATTAAAAAATTAAATTTGTCAAAATCGGAATTTTAACCTAAATATGAAAAAAAAATGAACTCTCGGTTAACTCGCTACAACTCTGTTCCATTTTAATATTTTTTTTCTGAAATTTTTACAGCACATACCTCTTACCATTGTGAAGACTATGAAAATTGTTGTAGACTTTCAGTCTTCTTCTTGTAAAAGTTGCAAACTTGTAAATCGCAAAAATTAGGTGGAAAAATTTAAAATTTATCAATTTGATCACGTCTATGTTAAACTATAGAGTCCAAAAGAAGTGTTATGGGGGAAGTTTTAGATCTAGACGTGTTATAGAAAAAAAAAATGGTAAAACTTTTAATTTTAAGAAAAACGTTGTTTTTGTAAATTAATTTTTGTAAAAAAAGTTAATTTTTTTAAATCTATGCAAAAACTTTGCCAAACTTTTATGCATAGTCAAATTTGATTTTTTAATAAAAAAATAAGTAATCGTGTGGGGAAAAAATAAATATGCCATTTTAATTGCCTATTTGTCTAATTTGTAAAAATCATATTAGAGTTTTCAAAAAGCGTATACAGGGTGAAATTTTTTCTAAGACCAAAACGAACTTATTTTTTAAATCCGGGCCTGATTTTTTTCTTGTTTGAATAAATCAGTTGATTGGTGGTAACATAAATTAAATATTTGTTAAAAAAAATTAATTTTGGTAATAAAAGTTAATTTTGTTAAATCTATGGTTCACTTTACCAAACTTTTAATTCATAATCAAATTTGATTTTTTTATAAAAAAATTAAGCAATCGTGTGCGGAAAAAAATAAATATGTCATTTTAATTGCCTATTTGTCTAATTTGTAAAATTCATATTAGAGTTTTCAAAAAGCTTATACAGGGTGAAATTTTTTCCAAGACCCAAACGAACTAATTTTTTTAAAGCCGGACCTGATTTCTTTCTAGTTTGAGTAAATCAGTTGATTAGGTGGCAATAGTGTAACGATTGACCAAAATAAGAGACACATCGATCTGACCGTTCAAAAATTATGACGAATACAAATTTCTGTCAAAATGCGAAACTCGCCCTGTATATTATTAAACAATGGGAGCAGACACTTTTTAATGGTCATTTGTTATTCCCCATAGGGGCCTCTATAGGAGGTAGGAGTATGTACAGTTCCTCATGACTCACCCTGTATTATTTAGTGCATATTTTATTAGACGTATACGAGGTTTGTCAGAAAATGTGATTTTTTTCAAGAGTAAAGTACCTATCTATATTTTTACACAATCTCAAAAATTATTTTAAAGGAAAGATGTTTAGAATTAAAAATCATAATTTAACATTGTTTATTTGGCAAAGACATTGGCAAACGCTTGATGTATGTGTTGTTAATGCACACATTTTTTTTTAAATCAGCGTTTCGGGCAGCAACGTAATGTTTAACTTGACTCCAAACCATCTCTATCGCATTCTTGAATTCCAAACCATCTCGTAACCATTCTTGAATTTTATGTTTGTTCCAGGAGTTTCTTGGGATATTTTGTTTGATTTTTTCACTATCTTCGGGAGGTTTGAAATTAGTTTATTTTCAAACCAATCTTCGAAAGACTTGCTCTTTATTTCGTTTTGTTAAAAATACACATTCTGAACTTGGTAAAAAACCTCTAACAGATCTATCATCTAACAAGACAAATCTCGGACCTCTTTGTTTTGGATCTTTAAGAGCAGGAGTCAAGCCTTCTAAAAATGCATCTTTATTACTAGTTGTGGTTGAATCTGTCCATACCTTATTTAATGTATATATTTACCGAACTTTCATCCAAATAGAAAATATTGTATCCTTGCGATCGATAATCCTCTATTTTTATGAGAAATTTATGCCTCCAATTTATTATGTCCGAACGCTCCTTCATTACTACTTTCTTTCCTCTTTTTTCCATTTTTTTTTCAAATGTTCGTGTAAACTAACGGCATCCAGGTTAGCTTTGATTGTGAGAGGTATGGTCTTTAAGAAAAATACCATGTGGACAAGTCTTCTCAATTGGTTCTTGATATTATCACCATAGGTAAACTCCCGTGTCGTTTTACTCGCATCTGAAGTCGGCTCTGCCACGGTAAGGCCGACGATGAACACGCAACAGCGCAGCGTTTTCTTTCATTTGATTTACATTGTCCGTAAGAGCCAACGCTGAAATCTACTCGTGAGTCCGAGTATAGACTTTTCCGAATTGTATATGAGCATTCGGATCACCTGGTACAATCTACTTACCTCATTACCCTTTGATGTTCTTTTATGCAAAGCTGCATGGTTACAAAATTAGATTTTTCGTCGTCACATTCAAGCTGTTCCTTAATGTTCTCCTTATATTTGTCAAAATTTAAAATAATATAATTAAGAATGTCCAGTTGTCCCAGAATATAATTAAAAAAGCTGAAAAAGAAGATGTCGGTTCCATAATTGTAGATTGCACAACAAGTTGCACCAAGATCTACCCATGAGAGCGCCATGTAATAGTTTTCATCCTGGTCAAATGGGATCCAGGAGTAAATTGGCATATCTTTGTGTAGTTTGGTTTGGTTTGTGACAGGATCGTAGATCTCTTGGTATGGGTAAAATACAGGAACTAATATATATAAATAGCTAAAGGTATCTGAAAATTATAAATAAATAAATCATGGCTGTTTTACGTTTATTTTTGTTTATTTTTATGTCAAACCGCCATAAAATTTGCAATTCCCTTTACAATAACCCTCTAACCGTTATGACCGTCTGTAGACGGTGTTAAATGATATTGTTTGTTTTTGAATTTTAATTTTTTAATTTATATTTTAAAAACAAAAACAATATCATTTAAGCTATATTTATTGACAATTCTGAATTTAACTAGAAAAATGAACACCGTCTACTGACGGCCATAACGGTTAGTAGTCCATTCTTTCACGGTTTTTGCTCTAAATTTTAAAGAACCGCTTGGATTGACATGAAATTTGGCATACGCATAGCTTACATGTCAAAGAAAAAAAGTGATATTGTGCCGACGTGTGCTTTTGCCCTGGGGGTGACTTTCACCCCCTCTTGGGGGTGAAAAAATATATGTCCAAAACAACTCCGGAAATGGATAAACTGACTAATTTTAAGTAACTTTTGTTCTATAGAGCTTTTTCGCCAAGTCAACACTTTTCGAGTTATTTGCGAGTGAATATGTTCATTTTTCAACAAAATAACCACATTTTTAGACGGTTTTTCGCAAATAACTCAAAAAGTAAGTATTTTGTCGAAAAAACCGTTCTTAGCAAAAATATAGCCTATAAAAAAGTAAAAAAAATGGTGTACGCGTTAGGTCTCTGGATCTCGCACAACCAGAGTTATAGCCAATGAAATATAGATTCATATTCACCAAATTTCAAATAGAATATTTCGACGTGAAATATCCAAAAAATTAAGCACTTTTTGGGGAAAACCCATTTTAACTTTTTTAAAGTTTTTAAAAAAGCTTTATTTCTCTTTTTACGAAAAGTTTCTAGCATTAAATTTAAGCAAGTTACGCTCAAAATAAAGTTGGTCCCTTTTGTTTTTGCAAAAAAAAAATCGGGAAGACCACCCCCTAATTAGCAACTTAAATGAAATTAATCGTTGCCGCTCCATAAATTATTTTACTTATATTGTGTTTATATGATCTGTAAGTTTCATCGATTCAAAGTGTTTATTTTTGAAAAAATTTGGTTTCAAAGAAAAATTTTTAAAAATTTAAATTTTGAAAAATATGTTTTTTTTCAAAATAACTTAAAAATTGTTAGAGATACCAAAAGTCTCGAAATACAAAAAAAGTCAGATTTGCTTTTCTGAATATCATGTATTTTTTTTTTCTGTTAGACAAAAATTGATCAAGATTTGGTGTTTCTAAATTTGCATACATTCGTGATCAGTGACTCATTCAACCCCTTTTAACTACAGCCGTTTCAATAATAAGGACTTTGAACCGATGAAACTTACAGATCATATAAACAATATATACACGAGTCAAGAAACTTGTGAAGTCGTTACGATTAAGTTCATTTTAGATACTAATTAGGGGGTGATTTTCTCGATTTTTTTACCAAAACCAAAAGGTTTACCAACTTGGTTTGCCAACTTTATTTTGAGCGTAACTTGTTTAATTTTGATGCTAGAATTTTTTTTTATAAAACAAAAATGAAGCTTTTTTTAAACATTTTAAATAAGTTTAAATGAGTTTTCCCCGAAATGTGCTTCATTTTTGGTTATTTCACGTTAAAATATTCCACTTGGAATTTGACGAATATGAACCTATATTTCATTAGCTATAACTCTGCTTCTACTAAATAAAAAAACGTGATATATTCACTATTTTCTTAAATTTTTTATAGGCTATATTTTTGCTACGAATGCTTTTTCGACAAAATACTTACAATTTGAGTTATTTGCGAAAAACCGTCTAAAAGCGTGGTTATTTTGTTGAAAAAATGAACATATTCACTGCCAAATAACTCGAAAAGTATTGACTTAGTGAAAAAACTCTATAGAACAAAAGTTACTTTAAATTAGCCAGTTTACCCATTTCCTGACTTTGTTTGGACGAATATTTTTTAACCCCCAAGAGGGGGTGAAAACCACCCCCAGGGCAAAAGCACATATCGGCACAATATCACTTTTTTTCTTTGACTTGTTAGCTGTGTGTATGCCAAATTTCATGTCAATCCAAGCGGTTCTTTAAAATTTAAAGGTTTTGCAATATTTTACCGTTAATGAATGGACTATAGAGGGGTAAGAAGAACACGAAATTATCGACTATCTAACTGTACCATTCCAAATGGATCTGTCTCATAACAAGTTCACTATTAGATAAGTTAAACAAATAATTATGGAAGAAAATAACATAAAATAAAAAGCTCATGGTTTCGATTTGCTATCTTGGAAAATTCTACAAAAACTATCTGAGAAGTGCTACAGACTTATTACTTACAGATTTAACTCTATATTACCACTAAATTCTATAGACTAGATTTTTTAGCACCTGGAAAGTTGACCAAATAATCATTATGCTACCCAAGCCCGGGCATAAGAGTTGTCTTCTTTCAGTCCAATAAGTCTACAGCCAATTCTTTCCAAGGATATTAAGAAGCTATATGTTAAAAGACTAAAACCTATAATAGACGAAAAGAAGATAAATCTAGATCACCAATTCGGATTTTGCAATAAATACGGAACAATAAAACAAGTTCATAGATTGGTAAATCAAATCAATAAGGACCTGAACAGTAAAAGATATTGTTCAGCAGCTTTCCTCGATATAATTCAAGCTTTCGACAAGGTGTGGCATGAATGGTTCCAAGTTCAACTAAAGAAGCCACTGCCCCATTCCCCCTTTCAACTTCTAAAATCATATCTGATAGATCTCTCTCTTCAATCTTGATCCCCGGAGGGAGTGTAGTGGTCGACGTGATGTAGTGTATTGTACGTCTCCAAAAATCTCTGTCTCTGACCATTTCTTTTATCTCATGCATAGGTCTTTTGCATATTCCTGTAATTTGATCGATCCATCTTGTTGGGGATCTTCCTCCTGATCTTCGGCCTTCCACCTTTCCTTGTATAATGAGTCTTTCTTTGTAAAGCTGGGTCTAAATGAACATCTTTATAAGAGCATACAGAAAGCTGTACTACTTTCGACGGCCAGATGTGTACGAACATTTTTGGGAGATACTCCAGCATAACAAGTCACCTAGGGCTTGATAACACGGAAAGAGTCCCACCAGAGCTTAATCCTTTTGATACCGTAGGTATCTGGGATGAGTCAATTTTCCCATTAAAGGGAGTGTGAGCCGTATGGCTAAATCTGGATAATAATAATATTACTGTATTCCCAGATCAAACAATTGCACATGATAAACACTAATTATATTAATTATTGATATCGCGCTATCTTACAACAAAAATCATCATCATCATTCTCTTTGCCTTATCCCTATGCGGAGTCGGCTTCCCTAATTGCATTTCTCCACACAATTCTATCTTGGGTCATATCAATGTTAATCCCCTTTACCAACATGTCCTGCCTTATCGTCTCCGCCCAGGTCTTCTTTGGTCTTCCTCTCCTACTCCTACCAGGAATCTGCACTTCAGCTATTCTTCGTATTGGGTGATTAACGTCTCGACGTTGAACATGACCAAACCATCTTAACCTATGCTCTCTCATTTTGGCATCAACTGGTGCCACACCTAGACTTCCCCTAATATACTCATTTCTAATTTTATCCTTCTTTGTCACTCCACTCATCCATCTAAGCATTCTCATTTCCGCCACATGCATTCGTTGTTCCTCTTTCTTTTTCACTGCCCAACATTCAGTTCCGTGCATCATAGCCGGTCTTATGGCTGTTTTATAGAATTTTCCCTTCAGCTTCATTGGAATTTTTCTGTCACACAACACACCACTCGCTTCTTTCCACTTCATCCATCCAGCCCTAATTCTACTGCATGCATCTGCATCTATTTCTCCATTACTCTGTAATACCGATCCCAGGTACTTAAAACTATTGCTTTTCACAATCATTTCACCATCCAAAGATACCATTTTATTTGTAGTAACTCCATCTTTAAATGAACATTCCAAATACTCTGTTTTTGTCCTACTAAGTTTTAAACCTTTTTCCTCCAGGGCTTGTCTCCACTGTTCCAGTTTTTGTTCTAAGTCTCTTTCACTATTTCCTATCAACACTACATCATCAGCATACATTAGGCACCATGGAATACTACCCTGTAGTTTCGCTGTTATCTGGTCAAAAATTAATGAGAATAAATAAGGACTAAGCACCGAGCCTTGGTGCAATCCTACTTTCACCTGAAATTTATCAGTCTCTCCCACACCTGTTCTAACACTAGTCGTTACTCCCTCATACATATCTCTCACAATCTTTACATATTCGCCAGGGACTCCTTTCTTATTGAGTGCCCACCACAGAATCTCTCGAGGAACTCTATCATATGCTTTCTCAAGATCAATGAATACCATATGAGCATTGGTCTCTTTATTCCTATATTTTTCCATCAGTTGCCTTACAAGGAAAATTGCATCTGTTGTTGATCTGCCCTGCATAAAGCCAAATTGATTATCGGATATTTCAGTTTCTTCACGTATCCGTCTATCAATTACTCTCTCCCATATTTTCATGGTGTGGCTAAGTAGTTTTATAGCCCTGTAGTTTGTGCA
Organism: Diabrotica virgifera virgifera; assembly: GCF_917563875.1. Classification (NCBI taxonomy): domain Eukaryota; kingdom Metazoa; phylum Arthropoda; class Insecta; order Coleoptera; family Chrysomelidae; genus Diabrotica; species Diabrotica virgifera. The sequence goes on from NC_065448.1 coordinate 226,354,987, forward strand.
TTGTTGTATGTCTCCCTTGTTTTTGTAGACAGGTACTAATATACTGCTTCTCCATTCGTCTGGCATTTGTCCAACTTCCATAATTCTATTAAATAGACCTGCTAGCCAACTTATTCCTGTCTCTCCCAATGCTCTCCATTCTTCCCCAGGAATATCATCTGGTCCGACTGCTTTTCCTTTCTTTAATTTTTGAAGCGCTTGAGCCACTTCCTCGTTTGTTATTCTGGTAACCATTGCTGTTACTGTCTCCGTTAACTCCACAGGCTGTCTGTTAAATTCTTCATTTAATAAACTGTCAAAATACTTTCTCCATCTCTTTTTGACATCCTTTTCGTGAATTAGTATTTTATTATTTTCATCTCGGGTACATCTAATCTGATTAAAATCTCTTGCTTTCTTTGCTCTCTGTTTGGCTATTTTATATATCTTTGCTTCGCCTTCCCTGGTATCAAGTTGATCGTATAGGTTTGAATACGCTTCTGCTTTAGTTTTTGCTACTGCTACTTTCGCCTCCTTTTTGGCGACCATATATTTTTGAAGATATATGTCCGATCTGGTTTCTTGCCACTTTTTATATAATTTTCTCTTCTCTTTTATTTTTCCTTGTACTTCATTTGACCACCACCAAGTCTCTTTATCCTCAAACTTCTTTCCTGACGTTTTCCCAAGTATTTCAATAGCCGTCTCTCTAATAATATTGGCAATTTTTCTCCAAATTGTGTTAGGGCTTCCTTTCATGTTCCAACATATTTTTTCAATCTAACAACATCATATCTATCATATCTAACAACAAAAATCTAAGTACAAAATTTACTGAAAGAGTCGCCAAATACAGAGATCTGAAAATTCAAATACTAAGACAATGAAAAATGCAATGTACCCAGACAATACCCACTATTATGTCTACTACTGGGTCATTCCGAAGAACCTCCTTGAAAACAAAAAAGCTGGGTCTAAATGAACATCTTTACAAAATCATGCAGAGAGCTGTACTACTCTCGACGGTCAGATGTGTAAGAATATTTTTTGGAGATACTCTAACATACCAAGTCACCTAGGGCTCGATAACACGGAAAGAGTCCCACCAGAGCTCAATCCCTTTGATACCGTAAGTATCTGGGATTATAATAATATTACTGTACTCACAGATCAAACTTCTTCTTCTTCTTCTTTTGGCATCATAACCCTGGATGGGTCTTTGCCTGTCTGGTTATGTCCTTCCATTCAGATCTCTCTTGGGCCCTTCTCCTCCATTGTCTTCATGGTTTTCAAGTCGTCTTCAACGTCATCCAACCATCTCGTCCTGGGTCTTAATTTTTTCCGCCTTCCTACCGGCTTCCACTGTAACATCTTCTTTGTCGTTTTCATGTCTTCTTGTCGCTGAACATGTCCCAGCCATGACAGTCTTTGACTTTTCACAAATCTTACAATGTCATACCCTTCATTCAGTTCATAAACTCGTCGTTTCTCCTGATTCTCCATGTGCCGTCTCCCTCTTGCACCGGGCCATATACTTTTCTCAGTATCTTTCTCTCGAATGTCCTTAGTTGGGCTTCATCATTTTTCGTCATTACCCAGGTTTCACAACCATAGGTTACTACGGGTCTAATTAAAGTTCTGTAGATAGTCATTTTGGTTCTCTTGTCTAATAATTTCGATGTCATAAATCTTTTATTAGCATAGTATGTACGATTTCCACTGGAAATACGTGCATTACTTTCACTATTTACGGAATTCTTCTGATTGATTTCTTTGCCCAGATATGTGAAGGCATCCACACGTTCAGTAGTATGGTTGTCTATTGTTATATTATTTTCATTCTCAGGTGATCTTTTGATGGTCATGTACTTAGTTTTTTTTCGTTTATTTTAAGCCCTCTTTTTTGCTTCAGGGTCAATTTCCTTGAACGTTTCATTTAGTCGTGTCTTGCTTCTACTAATAATGGCGACATCTCTGCATATGCAGTAATTTGTACTGTTTTGGTATTTGTATGGCCGGTTACATTGGTTTTTCTGATGACTGCTTCAAAAACTAGGTTGAACAGCATGGTTGAAAGTGCGTGTCCCTATCTCACCCCCATGTTGATGTCAAACAGGGGAGACAGTTCTCCATCTACTCTAACTGCGGTTTTTGAACCCTGCAACGTCATTTTTATGAGGCTGATATATTTTTTTGGTATACCTAGATTTCGGAGGTCTTTCAGCATTTTGTCTCTTTTCACACTATCACACACAGATCAAACAGTGGCACATAATAGACACTAATTGATGTGGCGATATCTAACAACAATAATCTACGTACTAAATTTATTGAAAAGATCGCCAGGTATAGAGAAATCTGGATGATCTGGAAATTCAAATACGAAGACAATACCTATTATTACGTCTACTACTGGAGTCATTCCGAAGAACGTCAATCGAAAACATAAAAAAGGTAGAGCTAAATGAACATCTTTATAAGACCATGCAGAAAGATGTACTACTCTCGACTAGAGCTCCATTTTCCCGGCGCCTTTTGATTTCCCGGGAATCGGGGGTGGATAATTTGGATTTCCCGAGAATTCCCGGGAATCGGAAAATTTAAAAATAAAAATAAGAAATTGTTTTTGCTTTAATTTTTCAATGCAATTAGTATAAAAACCTATAAAGGACCCTGCAGAAACCGTCTGTCACCGGAAATGGCGTCTGAAACCGGAACTGGCTCTCTGTCAAATACTCTGAAACTTTGGGTTCTGGTAGTCCTTGATGTGTAGAATAAAAGTCTCAATGGGCGCGTAGCTCCAAAAAATCATGGTTTTAAGATATAAGCCTCTGAAGTTATAGGTACAATGAGGACGTTTGAGTTGGAATAAATTCATTTTCTCGAGAATGGGCGACTCTGGAGATAAATTACGAATCAGGTCGATTTTTATTTTTAAATTTTAATTTTTTGGCTTATATATCATACTAGTGACGTCATCCATCTGGGCGTGATGACGCAATCGATGATTTTTTTAAATAAGAATAGGGGTCGTGTGATAGCTCATTTGAAAGGTTATTTAATTCTCTATTCACTATTATAAACATTACCATACTTATTTATACAGGGCGCCCAAAAGAAATTTTTAATTAAATTAATGAAGACAAAAAGAAGAATGTATATAATTTATTTAATTAAAAATACATTTTACTGTTGTCCGAAAACAGGAGAAAAATGTTTATTTTATAAATAAATATTGTTTTTCGCTTAAATTCAATATTAAAGCTGCCACCCACCTGCCTCTTAGCAGTTTGAACATTTCATTTAAGCGAAATTTTTCAAATTAACATTTTTTCTGTTTTCTGACAGCATTAAAATGTATTTCGAATTAAATAAATTATATACGTTGTTCATTTTGTCTCAATTAATTTAATTCAAAGAAAGTTTTGGGCACCCTGTATAAATAATTATTATGTTAACCCGGGAGTAGTCGCGCTCACTTCTGTAACGTCGATAGTCGCGTGTGAGATTCTATCTCAAAATACGAATTTAAAACAAATTTTTATTTTGTACTATTTTTATCTATTTTTTATATTGAAAGATATATTTCTAACAATTTTATTAAAAAACCTGTGTTAACGGCCACCTGCCAACATCGGCCACATGTCCTAACGGCCAGTTTAAAAATTTCCCAAACCAATTATATGTATGTAGACTACAAAAACTGGCAATACCGTCCACCTTTCTATATCGTCCAATAGTTCTTTCATTTTTAGTGGGCGTTACTGACAAATTTTACTGTACAGTAAAACCTGTGTTAACGGCCACCTGCCAACACCGGCCACCTGTCCTAACGGCCAGTTTAAAAATTTCCCAAACCAATTATATGTAGACTACAAAAACTGGCAATAGCGGCCACCTTTCTATATCGGCCAATAGTTCCTTCATTTTAGTGGCCCTTACTGACAGGTTTTACTGTATTACGAAAACGGATGAAATGTGAGATTCTATCTAACGGCGCGACTACTCGCGGGTTAAAGCTAATTGGATCTCCCCAAAGCCACAAATTCCACAAAAAGAAGAAGAAGAAGAAAAAATATTCCTACGCATTACTACACCCTTCCTCGAGGCACTTACGAAATTTTTTCAAAATTGCAAAATTTTTCATCAAGTTATCGCGAAAAAGGATAAAAATTGAGATTCTATCTCACCGCGCGACTACTCGCGGGTTAATGTTTATATTAGTGAATAGAGAATTATTGTATAACCTTTCAAGTGAGCAATCACACGACCCCTATTCTTATTTAAAAAAATCGTCGATTGCGTCATCACGCCCAGATGGATGACGTCACTAGTATGATATATATGCCAAAAAATTATTATTTAAAAATAAAAATCGAGCTGATTCGTAATTTATCTGCAGAGTCGCCCATTCTCGAGAAAATTAATTTATTCCAACTCAACCGTCATCTGTACCTGAAACTTCAGAGGCTTATATCTTAAAACCATGGTTTTTTGGAGCTACGCGTCCATTGAGTCTTTTGTTCTACACATCAAGGACTACCAGATCCCAAAGTTTCAGAGCATTTGACAGAGAGCCATTTCCCATAAGGTTTCTGCGGGGTCCTTTGATTACAAATAAAAAATGTTTAGAGAACTTCAAAATTTTAAAGGAAATTTTAAAAATAGAAAAATAATTATAAGTTTGTGTTTAACCTGAATTTTTGTTTTCGTTGTTTTTAATTATTGAAATATGTTTTAAAAAAACATAAATTGTTGAGTGTTTCATCTCTCAGGGTGGCTCTTTTTTTGTACAGAAATTTGCTAAAGTTGAATACAGACTTTCTGTTGATGTACTAGATCTGATGCTTTTTAGTGCAGTGAGTAATATTTTAAAACGTCCGGTCAGCTGATTTGCACCAATAATAACGATAACGTATTAAATTTCCTATCTTATAATTCTTACTTCCAAACATAGGCGTAACCATGGGGTGGTTTTGGGGGGTTATAACCCCCCCCTTAGGGTCATCCTGGTTACACTTCTGCTTCCAAATGAATCGGATCGTCGCATAAACAAAAGAATGTTTATGTCGCCTGATATGATATATTCTGATTTAAGGCCATAATTGTAAGGTTTAAAATATAATTGCAAAATAAATATTTTAAGTGGAATAATTTAAAATGATTATTAAGCAGGGATAATAATTGTATCAGAATCATTTATTCATTTTACGTTAGTAATATCTCCGCTCATAATTTAAAATAAAATATTTAAAAAAATCCCGGGAAATTTTTAAGAATTTCCGGGAATCGGGATTTCCATTTTTTACTGATTACCCGGGAAATTTGTCCCGGGAATTTCCCGGGAATGCAGCTCTACTCTCGACGGCCAGATGTGTACGAACATTTTTGGGAGATACTCCAGCATACCAAGTCACCTAGGGCTCGATAACACGGAAAGAGTCCCACCAGAACTCAATTCTTTTAATACCTTAGGTATCTGGGATTAGTTCAATTTTCATCTTAGAGGGAGTAAGGGGCGTATGGCTAAATCTGGATAATAATTATTTTTTCAACACCTTGATTGAATTCTATCAAATCAGTAGAGCTTATAAAAGTCGAATAATCTTACCCCAATAGCTAAGCATCATATAGTAAAAATTGAATTTATTATTAATCGTGGCACGTTCTTTGTAAATTTTAATGATACCGTCATCCTCAGATTCATATATCTGTCTTTCCCGTTCCTCAATTTTCTTAATCAACTCCTGAGTACGTGGAGTATTCACAGCCTGGCCTCTCATGAGCCCCATGGTGTAACTAGGAATCAACACAGCTGTTTTGATAAACCTAAATATGCCCAGGTTCCTTTTTATAATGAGATATAGTTCTATGTATTCAGTGGTGACGTAAAGAAATGCCACTAGAAATATAAACCAAGAGTAGATGTTGTAGATTCTTCTGTACAGCGGTTTCTGGTCAAAAACTAACGGCCACACACCGACGAATATGGTGTTGTAAATGGTCATCTTCATATGTTCAATTTTTGGCGCTGCCTAAAACAAAACGTAAGTTGTGCAATCAGTATCATAGGAAATTCAATATTCGTCAAAATAAACAGTATCGAAATTACAATTTCTATAAAATGCCATGCTCAACACGTATTTGTCATATTTATTTAGCCTATTTGTTATAAAAATATTGTATTAGTAATACATTTTCTCTTTTTCTTTCTCTTTCTAAGCAATTCTGCTTGTTCGTTGGTGGATTGATACCTCTATGGAAGGTTGTAACTCCATCTTTCGTGCGGTCATCAGATACTTTGCTGATTGGTAATTTATCTTTTGCTATTTTGACCACACTCTCCCATTCTGTTTATTTGGTTATTCCAGTTTGTTCTATTTAATTTTTATTCGTTTATACACTGTACGTTACATTTTCTTCTAATATTTTTACTAATTAATTCAAAATTCATTTAAATTTTTTGCATAAAAACAATACTTTAGTCGGATATTAAACGTTGAAGGCACCACGGGTATTATAATAATAGCACTTTCGGTCACCGTATATACCTCGGGGCGAAGGCCGTCGGTCTATACACCATTGACCTCAAGCGTTATTATCCTTATAATAGGCTTGGTACCTTAATAACTATAATGTCCGACTGGTATATTATTTGACTAATAATGACATGATTTCGAAGTCAGTTAAGTATGATTTAATACCCTAGGGCGTTATTTTGAAAAATAACGCCCCAGGGTATTAAATTTAAAAGTTAAATACTGTCAAGTTGACAAATAATAACCTAAGTAAAACTATGGTTACCACAATTACGTTACGACTATTGCTGGTTAATGTACTTATTTGAAAACAAATTAATCCAAAATTCATTAAAATTTTTTGAATATAAAGAATATTTAGTCGGACATTAAACGTTGAAAGCACCACGGGTACTATAGATAATAACGCTTTCGGTCAACGTATATCCCTCGGGCCAAAGGCCCTCGGTATATACACCATTGACCTCAAGAGTTATTATCCTTATAATACCCTTGGTACCTTAATAACTATAAAAAATGACTATTTTTTTGTATATAAAAAATTCGACCCGTGCAGATATTATTTCAGATTTTTTGGATAATTCTAAACAAAAAAAGGTCGTTTGTAATTTTTCTCTTAAGTCAGTGATTCTCAAGCTGTGGGGCGCCCCCCCCCTAAGGGGGCGCGCTTTTAGCCATGGGGGGCGTGAACATATAAAAAAACACTTAAAACATTGACTAATTTACTAAAATCAAAGCAAAACAAAATTCTGACAAACAAAAAATAAAATACCCATGAACAAGGAGCTATACATAGTTATGAGCACTGAACACTAAATCAACAAGTTTAATGTAAATTAATGACTTCCTTGGGCCTCTTTTGCAGATCAAAGCTTATCAAAACAGGGTGTAATATTAGAAATAGACGCTCTCAGTTCTTTCTCTATATTTAGCTGCGATCTATATTTTTGGTCTTTAAAGCAGCCATCGCGGAAAATCCCGTTTCGCAAAGGTAGGATGGTGAAAACGGTAATAGTATACGGAACGCTCTGGTTTTCAGTGCAGAAAACTCATCATTTACCCCTGCCCAAAATTCAAAGAGGGATCTAATATTAAACTGTTTCTCGATTTCGGCATTTGCTGTGAAGTCTATGAAGGTTTCTTCTTCTGCAGTAGAGAGCTCTTCGGGTGTTATTTGAAACGGATTCCCGACCCACTCATAACTATTAGGTACTTATTAATTGGTCGTCGGCAAAAAAGTATCTTTTAAAATTTTTTGTCAGCAATGATTTTCAATGATTACAAAAAAACTTTCACGTGTTGTGCTTCAACCTGGTAAGTTTTAAAACATTCATCCACATTTTCAAATATTTCTAGGATTTTTGCTTTAAATTTCTGCTCCACAATTTCAATTTTCTACAGAAAGCGTTAACTTTATCATTCGTATCAAATATATTCGTATTGGCCCCTTGAAGTTGTAAGTTCAAAATATTTAGTTTCTCGAATATATCAACCAAGTAACTCCATTTCATCAAAAATAAACCATCGTGAAACATCTTGGCTTGCGGCCTCTTTTCTTCTTCTAGAAAAATGGCGATTTCATGTCTTAATTCAAAACACGTAAAAATTTCCCACGTAATAACCAGCTTGCCTCACAATAAAATAATAATGCTGAATGTACCGCATCCATGTCTTTGCAAAGTACAGAAAAGATTCTAGTTATCAAAGGTCTCATTTTTATGTAGATAATTAACTATTGTTACAATCGTAGTTAGCACAATATTCAAGCCAGAGCTTCTTTGTTGATCATACAGTGTCTCTATTTTTGCTTCATTTATATAATCATTTAACATAGCAAATAATGCAAGCTACTTCGCTATCAATTCTATTGGTTTGCAGAAAAGTAGTTCTACTAGTAATCTGCCATCACAAAATCGAACGTAGGCAATAAAATGAGCATATTTATTGCTATTGTTGCCTCATCAAGCTGAATCGAAAACAGCTTTTCACGCAACTTCCTGATTAGCTGATCCTGTACATATTCAGCTATATCACTAATTCGGCGGGCAACAGTATCATTTGATAGAGGTATAAACTCCAATTTTTTAGCAAAATTATCTCCAAACACAGTTTCTACAATTTTGATTGCAGTTGGTAATAAGATCTTCACCAATAGTGTTAGGCTTTTATATCTGGCTATTAATTATCAGACTTTATAAGAGACAAGTAAAGCTATTTCATTCACAGTCAAAATTTTTCTAATTTTTGCTTTTCACGCCATTTTAATTTTAACTCGAAGAATTCTCGGGGTTTGTTAATGTACTCACTGTGAAGCGTTTCCCAATGTCTTTTTAGTTTATTAGGTTTCATGCTGCTCAAGGTATATTATGTATTATTGCATGTCAGATATATTGTTATTGAACGAGGGGGGCGCGGTGAAAATAATTATGGAAAATTGGGGCGCAAATGGTAAAACGTTGAGAAACGCTGTCTTAAGTTGATCGTTTTCGAGTTATAAACAATTTAAAACTGAAAAAAAAAGATGACGATTTTTAAGGGTCAAAAGCACAATTAAAAAATATTATTTTTGTAGTCACTAAGTACCTAAATTCAAGTTCAAACCTTCTTCTATCAGGTCCCGTCATGAATGCATTTGGCATGTTTTATTCTAAAATAAAATTTTTTTAATTGTTAATGAGAAAGGTTCCTTATGGGAGTAGGGCGATCGGTTTGTATTAACAACTAAAAAATAATATTTTAAAATAAAATAAGCCCAAAATATTTATCAAGAACTGATAGGATAAAATTTGAACCTTAATTTAGGTACGTCCTAATTTCAAAAATGATATTTTTACTTATGTTTTGAGTCTAGGAAATCGTTATTTTTCGTTCCTTTTTCAGTTTTAAATTGTTGATAAATCTAAAACGATCGATTTAAGAAAACAATAATTACAAAAATTATTTTTTGTTTAGAATGATCTAAAAAAATTTAAAATAATATTTGCCGGGCCGATTTTTTTTAATTTATAAAAAGTCCTTTTTTAATAATTATTAATTACTTATAGGCAGAATAAAATTAGATTAAAATTATGTATTTTGCCAGTGGTGCATTTTTGCACCAGTAGAAAAATCAATAAAATTAAATGTTGAAATATTACTTTAAATTTCTACGACACTAACAATGAGTATGTGATATAGTTATCAAAAATTAAACATATAAGCCTTAGAAAAATAATATAAAAAATTTGTAAAATGAATTTATTGGTATTTAGCATGGAACACCTGTCGTTTTTCTATATAAAAAAAATTTAAAAAAATCCAGTTTTTTGTTATTTTTTTAATTGCACCACCTTAATAATACAAACACGTTTTCGAAAATATTGTTCTAAATTGTTTTTAAATAGGGAGATATATTATTAGTAGACTTAGGTACCTGTTAAATATGGGTTCAGGTAATTTTAAAATAAACACTAAAGTATTTTTCTTCGAAATTCGTCCAAACAAAACATCTTTAATTGCCAACACGCATTTCTTTTAATCTTAATAAATTATACAATGTCGTATAAAAGATATTGCGTCACGAATCAAATGGAATTAAAAAAATTAAATTCAAACCACAAAAAAAAATAAAGACTGTTATTATTTTAATTAACTTACGTCCAATAATAGTTTTATGAACCCCATTTGACGAAAATTGTTGAATTTTTGTTTGATTTAAAACAGAAAAATCAACTTAGTACCTAACTAATAAATAATTCTAGATTATTCACACTCGTTTTACGAAGACGCTATCTTACAGGGGATAAACTGCATCTAAAATTATACTCGGTAAAATGTAAGTGATAATTAATAAGCTGGTGTTTATAAAGAAATCTAGTTTCATAAATTAAATTATTTATTTGTGATAATTATTGGCTACATAGGTTCTAGAATATAATTTATTACAGAATACTTAAAAAGGTGAAGCGTAATTTGCTTTTGAAGAACGAATAGTTACTAAATTATTTAAGTTTTTAAAATATTGTCTAAGGGACAGACAGAAAAATGAAATAATCTAACAAACAACTAATATTATAAAAATTGTCCAATACAAGATTGTTCTCTTTTCCACATGCAAAAAATTTATATTTTTTACTGTATTAAACCCATAAATACAATCCTTATATAGATATTGTTATGCTCTACTTTATCTCTTTATTTAGACTGAATAACAAATTCTTTATTTAATTAATTATTCAACTACTTTAATCACTGCCTATGTAAAACAAAACTAAATTCAAATTAAATACTCCAATAAATTTTATTCTCAGGGCCAATTTTGTATTTGATACAACACCTATGATTTGTGGCTTCTAGTATTTCTAGTTGCTTACTTCTTCCAGGATGGAACAGGGAAATTAAAAACATTCAATATCATATAAATGTAATATATTATTCATTTACCAAATAATCCGTGTACATATGATTTAAAAAATACTAAATTTAACTTTGTTGCAACAATTTCTTACTTAATAAATCAACTTTAATTCTGATATCTCTTTGTTTTAACAAAAAAAAATATTTAAATAAATTATTATTTTTTCATAATAAATTTAATAAAATTTACTTTTATTCATTTAAATTGAATTCTTAAACTTGAAATGACTAACTGCGGTATAGTAATGTTTAATAAACAAATAAGCAAATATGGTTCTGATATAAACAAATTCTCTCCATTTCAACAAATGATTTGACTAACCTTTTTGTTTCTTCACTTCCTCTTTTTCCGGATTGCGTGGTCCTCGATTCTTCCAACGTACTCTCGGGATGTTGCGAAAAGGTCCCTCTCGTCCAAACTGCTTCCAAAACAAAACACAGGACTTGCTCGAATTCTCTTACTCACTTTCCTCCTTGCTCGATTTCTTGTGTAAATAGATATCGATCAGCTACTCGTTCTAGACAAAACAAAGGAATCTCCCTCGGACCAAGAAAATTAACTTTTCAACCGGTCGACAATTTGGTTTCAACTTGATTCTGCTCGCAAAGGCCGATCACACCATTATACACAGATTTCTCACTTTTTAAAACTCGACTGCTCTCCTCAGATATCCATTATACCGTGCCCCTCTCTTCTCTCGCAAATTCCGACTCCAACTTTCTTATCCCTTCTACCGATCTTTTCCACCCAATCAAAACAAGCCTCTCTCAAAACCTTTCATACCCATTTCTTAAGAACCAAATATTTTTCTATATAACTTTCCAATTTGTCAAATTTTAAGAAATATCATAATTAGATTTTTCCTACATACTACTTTTACTTCTAAAAACTAAAACAATATGTTTACCATCATTAAATCTTCCCGGAAACATTTTAAAAACATTATTGTTCTCGCCAAACGATATGTCCACTTTCTAATCACGAATTGTTTGTTAGTGTACCAATTCATTTCGTCGAATCATTATCACTAATCGTTTTCACTTTCCCGAAACACTGTCTAATAGCTAAATTAGATTGGGATGAGAATCTATGATCTAATGGTCTTTGATATAAATTTCATTTTCTTTTTAAATGATGAACTATAATTTTTTTAAATTAACAAAAAAAATACTACAACAAATCCCCGCCTTTGAATTCGATAAAATTCTTTGCATCTGCAACCGATTTTCACGAGGCAAAACAATAATTATCCGGTATACCTATTTCATTATCCTAATTTATTTCCTATTTCCTACCTTAACTATTTCCTATGTGTCCTTCCTTCCTTTACTCATGATATTTGTACACATCGTGAATATTATAAATTCCTCTGATCTTTTCCGAATCAACATGTCTCAAAACAGAGCTATTTACCCCATTTTCGTTATCTACTATGTAAGGACCCTCGAAAACAGGCATTAACTTCGCACAAATATCGCTAGTGAGTGTTGACACTCTTAAAGCCATTACAAGCACTTTTTCGCCCCTCTGGAACGTCACTGGTCTTCTTCTCCTATTTTGATTTTGTCTTTGAACATATTTCTCATTACTTCGTCGCAGCCTCCTCTGTAGCGTTTCCACCACGTGTTGGTATATTCTTGGCTCTGGATCTTCCCATGGTCTTATCGGCATGACACCTTTCATTATGTATTCCGGTGCCTCTTTGGTTACTGTACTTGGGACGGTGTTTAGATACTTTTCAATTTCCGCTATTTTCCTATCCCATCGTTGATGTTGTCCATTCGTCGCAATACGGAGAAATTTTGTCACTTCCTGTATAAAACGTTCAGAAGGATTGCTCTGAGGGTATCTGATGCTAACAAAATTTGTCTCAATTCCTCTTTCTCGCAGCTGCCCTTTGAAACGATCATTTTGGAAATACGTTGCATTGTCCAGGAGAATTTTTCTTGGTGTTCCTACTGTAGCGATAAAATTGTCGATCTTTCTCATTACTTCTTCTCCTTTTGTGGTGCGGCAACTGTATAATTTTACATATTTTGAAAAGACATCCACCATCACCAAAACATGTTTATTCCTTTGGGTCGTCATGATCAGATCACTTAACATATCTATTGCTACAATTTCCAATTTTCCATGGGGTATAATATTTTTGTGATATTTTCATTCTTGAAGTTCCGACTTTTGTATCTTTGACGCGGCTCACATCTTTGCATAACCTCCTTGGCAATACGGCAGTCCTGTCGGCAGATATAGTTTTCTCGACAAACCAGCCAAACTTTCCTGCTGCCAATATGTCCATTGTCCTCATGTAATTTTTTTATAATTTTCTCTGCCAATGTTTGCGTCAACAAATAAAGTTCCTTCCCGTCTATTCTTTTGAAATACAGGTCGTTTTCCCTCTCTGAACTTCGTTTTTCTTTCTCGTCCAGTTCTTCTTGATTCATTCGTATTTCATTTAAAGAAAACACGCCTTCTTGTGTTAAGATGTTTAATCCTACATGTAACGTGATTGCTTCCTTTTTCCTGTGTCTTCATCTCGTGTGAGAGCGTCGGTGATAATATTATCTTTCCCCTTGATATATCGGAACTCAAAATCGTATTCCTGTAATAACAAGACGCCTCGGTGTATTCGGTTATTCACCAATCGATTCTTCATGATGTGGACCAACGCTGCATGATCCGTCTCGATTGTGAATTTAGCCCCTAGCAGATAAAATCTTAATTTGTTTACACAAAATAGTACGCTGGCAAACTCCAGTTCTGTCACACTATATTTTCGTTCATGTGTTTTTGTCACCCGAGAGATAAAACATATCGGCACTTTTTGGTCGTTTTGTATTTGTGACAAAACTCCTGCAAATTTTTGTACGGACGCATCAGTTCGGAGTATAAAAGGTAGATTGTAAATGGGGTGATATATTTTCGTTCCTTTTGCGAATTCTTGTTTTAATATTTTGAAAGCTTCCTCCTGTTCTTCTTTCCAATTCCATTTTATACCTTTCTTTAACAATTTTATTAGAGGAATTTCCTTTTTGCTCAAATCGGGAATCAGTTTTTTAAAATAATTGATCGTGCCAAGAAAACCTCTCAATATTTTTAAATTTGTTGGCCTTGGTTATTCATCTATTAGCTTGACTGTGTCTTCGGCTAAGCTTACTGTTTTGGTGTCCAATTTAAAACCTTAATAAATTAATTCTATTTGAAAAAATTGACATTTTTCAATTTTTAATTTTAATCCCGCTGTGTCCAATTCTTCCAGAATTATTTTTATGTTTTCCAAATGACTCTGTATATCTTGTGAAAAAATTAATAGATCATCGATATAATGAACTATGAAATCTTCATGGCGATTTAAAATGGTATGCAGAGCTCGTACGAGTGCTGCACAAGCGCTCTGCAATCCAAATTGTACTACCTTTAACCGGTAGACAATACCATCAATTGAGAAAGCGGTATAGTTTCTACACTTTTCAGCTAAGCGTATCAACCAAAAACTGTGCTTTAAATCAATTTTAGAAAATATTTGTGACCCCGTAATTCTTCCAAAAATGGCCTCGATGTTTAGCGGTGATTCATATTGTGATACAGTGTGTTGGTTGATATTCCTGGCATCTAAACATAATCTCAATTCTCCATTGTTTTTCTTTACTATCACAATTAGGTTAATGTACGGTGAGTCACATCTTTCGATGATTTGATCTTCCAACATTTTATTAATTTCTTCTTTCACCTCTTGTCGATATTTATATGGAATTGGGTAAGTCTTCGATCGAAAGTTTTCCAGGTTTTTAACCTCAAATGAATGTTCGTACTTTTTAGCCACTCTGTTTTCCTCATTTATCAATGTTTCATAGTTACTTAACATCAATCGCAATTCATTTTCTTTTCCTTCTCCACATATCAATTTTCTGTCTTTTTCCTCAGATTCTTCACACATGTTTATCGTGCATCCTGCATCCTCTTCAAATAGCACTGTTTCAATTATATCCTTTTCGTTTTCATTTGTTAACTTTATTTCTTCTTCTTCATTTGGGCTCATCTCTTCTTTAGAGGAATCCCAAATTTCACTTTCTTTTGTTGTTAATATTCTTTCTTCTTCTTCCCCTGAGCTCATCTCTTCTTTTGAGAAATCCAGGTTTGCCCTTGCTTCGTTGCCAAATTCATTTCCACTGTTTGTTCTCTACCTGATTCGTCCGTATTTTGTTTCTCATGTTCCTTATCCTGTTCTTCTTCTTTTTCCTCTGTGATTTTCATTTTGTTATTTTTGAAAACAATTACTACGTGTTTTTCTGTCAATTCGTCTACTCCGACGATCATGTCATGCGACATATTTGGTATTATTACACATTGTAGTGCATAAAATCTCTTACCCAATCGTACCTTTATTCGTATGCCTTCATTTATTGTTGCCAATGTCCGTTTATTTGCGCCCACTAAGTTCATCCTAGGTATTTTGTAGTAAATTAAATTTGTTAAATCCTTATTCCAAACGTTCTTCTTTTTCTGAATGTTCTCCTTGTTTTTTTGTTTTCTTTGCTTTTGTTTCTTGTCTCTGGCATTTCTTTTAAAGGAATACTATCCCCGCCAAATAGGAAACCTTAAAACACCCTATCTGTTGCAGACACGAAAAATTTTCCCATACCCAATGTAATAATTGTCAAATATTTCAAAAAATCATCAAATGCCAATATCTAATAAATAAAATAAATTATTAGAAATTGTACCTAAAGGAAATTTATAAGTCGTAATTCAAATATATCACTTTTGACCACTCAATAAATAGATTTTCAATCACCTGCTTTTTCTCTCTCTTCCCTTTCAAAGTTGCAACCTGAAATACTCTCTAATGCACCATCAGTTGGGACGCCATTTTGTTATGCTCTACTTTATCTCTTTATTTAGATTGATTAGCAAATTCTTAATTTAATTAATTATTCAATTACTTTAATCACTGCCTATGCAAAACAAAACTAAATTCAAATTAAATACTTCAATAAATTTTATCCTCAGGGCCAATTTTGTATTTGATAAAATACCTATGATCTGTGGCTTCTAGTATTTATAGTTCCTTACTACTTCCAGGATGGAACAGGGAAATTAAAAACATTCAATATCATATAAATGTAATATATTATTCATTTACCAAATAATCCGTGTACATATTATTTAAAAATACTAAATTTAACTTTGTTGCAACAATTTCTTACTTAATAAATCAAACTTTAATTCTGAGATCTCTTTGTTTTTACAAAAAAAAATTATTTAAATAAATTATTATTTTCTCATACTAAATTTAATAAATTTTACTTTTATTCATTTGAATTAAATTCTTAAATTTGAAATGACTAACTGCGTTATAGTAATGTTCAATAAACAAATAAGCAAATCTGGTTCTGATATAAACAAATTCTCTCCCTTCCGACAAATGATTTGACTAACCTTTTTGTTTCTTCACTTCCTCTTTTTTCCACATTGCGTGGTCCTCGATGCTCCCAGCGTACTCTCTGGATGTTGCGAAAAGGTCCCTCTCGTCCAAACTGCTTCCAAAACAACACACAGGACTTGCTCGAATTCTCTTACTCAATTTTCTCCTTGCTCGATATCTTGTGCAAATAGATAACAATCAGATACTCGTTCTAGACAAAACAAAGGAATCTCACTCGGACCAGGAAAATTAATTTTTCAACCGGTCGACGATTTGGTTTGAACTTGATCACAACACTATACACTGACTTCTCACTTTTTAAAATTGGACTGCTCTCATCAGATATCCATTATAAAGTGACCCTCTTTTCTCTCGCAAATTCAGACTCCAACTTTCTTATCCCTTCTACCGATCTTTTCCACCCAATCAAAAAACAAGCCTCTCTCAAAAACTTTCATACCACATTTCTGAAGAACCAAATATTTTTCTGTATAACTTTGCAATTTGTCAAATTTTAAGAAATATCATAATTAGTTTTTTCCTACATATTACTTTTACTTCTAAAAACTAAAAGAAAATGTTTACCATCATTAAATCTTCCCGGAACATTTTCAAAACATTATTGTTCTCGCCAAACGATATGTCCACTTTCTAATCCCCAATTGTTTGTTAGTGTACCAATTCATTTCGTCGAATCATTATCACTAATCGTTTTCACTTTGCCGAAACACTGTTTAATAACTAAATTAAATTGGGATGAGAATCTATGATCTCATGGTCTTTGATATAAATTTAATTTTCTTTTTAAATGATGAACTATAATTTTTTTTAATTAAAAAAAAAAACAATTCTACAACAATATATAAAACTTAAATCTAAAATCAATATCAATAAAGAATTAATATGAAATTAAACTCACCAGGCTTCCGGGTTGAACCGCGTCGTTGGTTTCTAGGCCGAGCTTTCGACGTCCTCTCTTACGTCATCTTCAGGACTTCCGGGGTCTCAGTCTCCTGAGGCTCCAGACACAACAGTCACTAGTCACTACTTCACTACTCACTGCACTACTGTTGTTGTTGACGCTGGGGCGGTTATTTATACCGTGGACTGACGTGACTGACATGGCGGAGTGGGAATTAGCGCGAAGACTATTCGGAGCAGGATTTGGATTGGCGCGAAGATTTTTGACTGCGAGAATTGGAGCAGACGATGTTTTCTTTAGGAGGGGTCTCCAAGTCGAAGGTAAACGGATGCCGTCATCTCTTTTATTGAGACAATTTGGCCGTTTTTCGATTTCTATAGCTTCTCGGATAATCCTTTGTTTTGTAGAAGTGGATGGGGGCTATGGTTCTGGAGTGTTCAAAGTCAATTTTGTGACCTGTATGAAGCTAGTGTTGGCCTAGGGCTGAAACTGAATCGGAATTGCGAACAGATATGGAATGTTCATAAATCCTATTTTGGATTCTACGATTGGTTTGTCCTATGTAAGATCGGGAGCAGTCTGCACAAGGAATTTCATAAACTCCGTGTTGTTCATTTGGAATGTTGTCTTTGACGGATCGGACAAGAGATGAAAGTTTTTGTTGGGGGGTAAATATTGTTTTTATTCCTCGTGGTTTAAGAATTCTGTCGATTTTGTCAGTAACACCTTTGATATAGGGAGCTTCCCTACATCAAATATACAATATTTTAAAAATATTTTTATAAATGAAATTCAAACTTACCCCAATAAAAATACTCCATGACATTATTATTGTCAAACCTCCAATCTGTATGCCGGTTGTTTTATTACATTTCGTTAATAATATAATCAACATTTTTTAAATGCATTGGGTTTGTTGTACCACTTGATACTATGCATTGTATTTATCAAATTGTAACTCTGAAAAAAATGTAATTATAATTTATTTTTTGACGTCGACTTTGCAAAGTAAGAGACACTTACTCAACACACACACTACACATGAAACTATGTACCTAACTGCAAAAATTCACGGTACATATCTACCATGCCAATGGCCATTGTTTGTCCAGGCACTAGCTAAATTTTAAAAAAATATTGTCTTTGTTTATTAATAATTACATTTGTTTACCAACAATAGAGGAGTAATAATATGTAGTCGGAGATACATCGTGTATAATTTAATAAACAATATATGCAACACACAATACGCTAACATTGATGTGATGCAAGAGAAAATGTGAATTATTAAAATCAATTTTAATTCATCATCATCATAGGTGACCGCTGACAGCCCATGGAGGGCCATGGTCGCCCGTTGGGGTTTCTAGGCTCTAAAGTTTTACATGGTGTGGAGGCCAGCCACACAAACAACTCCTCAAAAGTTCTAAACGATATTTATCTAAAATATTACTTTCTTGTTTCTTTTTTTGAGGGGGTCTTTTCGGCGGTATGTGTGTTTTGCTTGTTTGACTATAGGTGCCCATGTTTTTCTTTCCTTTGCTTGTTTTTTCCATTCTCGTATTCCTAGGTCTATCAAATCCTGGTTATACCATCAATCCATCTCTTTCTAGGGCTACCTCTCGGTCTCTTCCCATTTAATTCTTTTCTAAATACTTTTTTTTTTGTATTTCTCTTATCATCCATCCTTTCTACGTATCCTTACCAAGTCAGTCGTTTACTTCGTATTTCTTTTATGATAGTCGGCCTGTTAAACACTCTATTTATTTCGTGGTTCATTCTTGTACGCCATTCTCCATTATCCTGTATAGGTCCGTATATTTTCTAAGAAACCACCCTGTCTTTAATCTGAACCTTAAAACTATTTTCATAGAAATAATTGCAGTCTGTTTTAAAATGCATATTGCATGCATATTTTAGACATTTTTCAGTGCATATTGTCCAGTAGGGTGGAGTGAAAATAAAACAAAATTTTTTTTTTTCTCAAATTTTTTCGCCTGTATGCGGAAAAGTGGTCTCACGTGTAGTGTAAGTAGCTTGCAAAAAATGAATTTGATGGGATAATTTTTTCCGGTGCCCCAAGCCACCTAAAAATTAAGATAACGTGAAAATAAAACAAAAATTTTTTTTTCTCAAATTTTTTCGCCTGTATGTGGAAAAGTGGTCTCACGTGTAGTGTAAGTAGCTTGCAAAAAATGAATTTGATGCGATAATTTTTTCCGGTGCCCCGAGCCACCTAAAAATTAAAATAAAGTGATTTTTTTTGCAGCTCTTCGCTTGTTTTCCGTGAAAACAACCCAGAACTCACCACGAGGAGGTGGCTGCAATTCGAGTTCCACCCACCCACCCACCTTTAAAACGTTTATGATTTAATGCTTGAGATTAGCTAAAAACTCAACTTTTGTGTTAAATTTAGGTAATGCTTGTCGGGAAACTATTTGGGACCTTATGAAGCCATCTCTTGCTTCAGGCCCACATACTTTTAAGGATGCCTCTGTTACCAACTTAACGCAGCGTTCTATAGCTTGGGAGTGACAGGGAAAACGTAGTATCTCCATTTCTTCAGGAACATCTTTAATCATCTGTTTTAGATCTTCTGTTGAAATTTTTTTTGTCATTGGAGGTTCGCTTATCACTAATTGTTGCCAGTCAATCATTTCAATGTAGTCATTTGCGTTAAAGTTAATTTCTGGGACTTTAAATTTTCTTATTTCATGGGAGTTTCTGGATTTTAAGATTCGCCGCAAACCTAACTCTCTGATATGCTGCCGTTCATCACAAAGCATTGCTATCAACACATTTTCAGGATGTGCAAAATAACCATTAATTTGTATTATCCTGTCCACTATTTTTTGCAGTTCAGGTGACAAATACCTCGTCCTTTTTACTAAATTAAATAAATGTACTGGTCCATCAAAACAAAATGGTCTTGCTTTAATCTCGAACCACAGTGGGGCATATACGTTTTGTATATAGCATACCAAAGATTTTAGGTTTTCCGAAGGAGGATCTGTTGCTACGTAAAGACGAAGAATTCTGCTTGCAGTTGTTAGCCATCTAGCATGTGAAATTTTTCCCGGTTGTCTTCTTGCTAAGTCACTCGAGATTTTACCGTTAGATACTGAATTACTAATTTCAAATAAATATTTCTGATCCGTGCTAAGCTTCTCGATTTCCTTTGCATCATATTTGGGTAAAACTGATCGAATTTGCTCAAATTTAACTACAGGAAGATGCTCGCAGTTTTGTAGTCCTTTTCCAATTTGTCCTGAAAACTCACGTGGTCCGGTAGTTTCTCCATCCAAGTGCTTTATTAGATGGCGCAGAGGTAGTTCATTGGTATGTAATATGCAAATAAACCATTGCATTGATCGACCAATTGCAAGTTCTACTTTACGGATAACACCATTGTGAATACCTGTATTGACAGCAGTTCCGTCGCATCCAACAGCTACCAAATTATCAAGGTCTACATTTTTATTTAGAAAGTCCAACATTGTCTTGCTGATTTCTTCTGCACTACCCGACGATACACTAATATGTCCTATATATTTTGACTTGGGCTCAGAGACTAAGACAATATGTTCTTCAGATATGGTAGTTTTGTAGTATTTATTATCCTTCATTTCATTTTGTAGAGTTCTATCTTTTCTACCATCAAAATAGATTCCATGAAGAAATTTAAAAATTTTTGTATCATCAATTTTAATCTGGTTGCGCCTTTTTTTTCTCTCCCGCCTAATTTTACTCCGATCTATGATTTTGTCATGACTTTCTACCGAGATGA
This sequence comes from Diabrotica virgifera virgifera, assembly GCF_917563875.1. Taxonomy (NCBI): domain Eukaryota; kingdom Metazoa; phylum Arthropoda; class Insecta; order Coleoptera; family Chrysomelidae; genus Diabrotica; species Diabrotica virgifera. The sequence goes on from NC_065448.1 coordinate 226,376,035, forward strand.
AACTTAGATCTTGCAACACCGAGTTTGTTATTATGGATGCTACTCTATCAGATACTCCTGTACGATCGCATGCTTGAGCTAAGTTTGGCAAACTAATTCGCATTTGTTTTGTTTTTTTTGTATTCGGTAAATCGTCTTTTGTTCCGGTTTTTGTATTTTTCTCGTAGACACTTGTGGCACTTTCATCTGAAGACTCACTTATAATTTGTTCTACTGGAAGATGTGTTTCGGATCTTGATGAAGAAGATGTAGCTATTGGAGATTGTGTTTCCACAATTTTCCGGTAAATAGAGCGTTCTAGTTTTTTGGTAATTACTTTATCCACCGAACCAATTACCATTTTTCTATCATGCCTCTGATCTTTAATGAAGTCATGCTCTCGAGCCGGTATTTTATTTTTGCATTTGCATAATAAATAGTCAGAACATTTGCATGATGCAATATCAAACAATTTCTTTTCCAATAAATCTCTAAAATCTTTAACCTTTCTTTGCATATTGGCTGAGTTTCTACTTTTCATAGGTTTTTTAATATTTCTGTATTTTTGATGTAATTCCTTTAATTTAGATTTAATTTGTTGATCGGATATTATCGGAATGGATGCTTTAACCCACAGCAATTTTAATTCAACAAGAAGAATTTCATTAATGTCACTAACAGTTGGTTCAGCATTATTTGCTGCAGCTTCTTTCATAAACTGGCGAATACACAAAAAGTTTCTGATAACATCAGCACAGGTCGGTAACATATTGTCTTTAAACTTCCTTGGTGCTCCAAAAACACAACAAGCGACGTCTGTTCGTGTTTTAGGCATGTTTTCTTTTTTTACGGATCTCACGGACACAGTTTAACAACACAGAATAAAACAACGGTTCACTGTATTGCATCTAAATTGATACTAATACAAGAAACGCAGTTTGCTCTCGAATCGAACTACTACCAAAATTAACCAAGTAAGTATTAACGAAGGCGGGCGCATCGGCGCATTACTTTAGTGGGAGGCCAATAGCCTCAAATTTCGAAGTAGTGGGGGCACCGCTAAACGAAGTCCGATCGATTTGAAATTTTGCAGGGTATTACAACAAATATGCAGACCACTTTTCCGCATACAGGCATTTTAAATTTTAAAAGTTGATTTTTTCGCTCCACCCTATTGTCCAGTCTCTAACTTTAACCAATAATTAAAAAGGTGATGTGTAAATACCAACATATTTATTTATTTATTTCTGCAAATTATATCTTGTGTTCTAGAATATAATTGTCTAGCGAATAAATAAAAAATGTGATGCGCAATTATCTTTTATAGGACATATTTAATTATTAGTTACTAAATTATTAAGGTTTGTAAAATATTGTTTAATTCGAAGCAAAAAACGACAAAATTACAAGAAATTGGAGTTCATACGTCCTAAATTTTTACCCAACGTGACCAGAAATAGAAGCGGAAGTCGATATTTGAACTCCTTCTGTAACTTTGCGTCGATTGAGTCATTTTTGTCAAACTTCCGGTCATAACTTTTTAACCGGTAATGACATCAAAATCCGAGCTAAATATTAGAGCTCGAATTTTCAATACAATATTATTAATATATCAGATCTACTGTTTCTACGACTACAATGTGCCACTTCCGATTACACCTTTTTAACTGGAAGTGATATAAAAACCGGAAGTATATATTTGTCCTTCTCTTGCTAAGGCTCGTCGAATAATATATCGCTTATACTATTTCGGTGACTTTAGAACAGTACTTTCGCTTACAACTCTGGAACCGAGAGTCATTTTCTCACTATTAAAATTCTTGAGTTATTATCTTTGCTTCGACACCTCATTAATTTGTTATTCTATCCATTCTAATAGTGTAGGAGTTGTGTTCACAGAAAGACCGAGGGACGGACACACAATCATGAAACCGAAAGTAAATATTTGTTCTCGTCTTTTTAAGGCGCGTCGAATAATATATTTTTGTACTATTTCGGCGACTTTAAAACAGTACTTTTGGTTGCATCTCTAGAAGCGGAAACCCGAGGTCAAATATCTGTTCTAATAACGAGGAGTCGTATTTATTATAGAGGTACATACGGACGGACATACTTACATGAAACCTGAAATATATATTTCTTCTCGTCTTGCTAATGCGTGTCTAATAATAATACGCTTGTGCTATTTAGGTGAATTTAAACCAGTACTTCCGGTTGCAACCCTTGAAACCGAGAGTCCGAGGCCAGGTTTCACCGAGATGGTGAAAAGTGCCCCCAACTCAATTTAAATTCCATATAGGTCACTTTTTAACACGTATAGAGGAACTCACTTTCTGAAATTTTTAGCCCCCTAGGTGGTCACGTGACCCCCCTAGAGCCTAATTAGGCTTTTTATGTTTTTATTTTTTATCTCAGCCGCGTCAAGAGCTAGCCAAAAACTTTATTTAAAAAAGCTGTAAGTTTCAAAAAGATCTATATGAAAAAAAAATGTTTTAATTTTTTGGCGGGAAATTCGAATTTTTAGAACAATTTTAAACTTTTAAATAACTTAAAATAAAAATGTGTACCATTTTTATTCGGTTGCAATGCGAAGGCAAACCAATCTTACTTTTTAATTAGAATACGGAGTGCAGTCCAGTTCCTTTAACCGCGATTTTCTGCTCTTATTGGAGCTTCATCAGAAGGAACGTAGGCACTGTTCTCCATACTCCAACTAAATTGCATCGAGAGGTTTTCCCACACATCGCAACCAAAATGATGATAATAGGTGGCAAGCGCCATCTGGCAATTGAAAGACGAAGCAAGATTTCAATCCTAATAGTAAATTAATAATATTGAAAAATATTAAAAAATATTAACTCGTCGTCTTTTAAGTGTCTTTTAAATAACTACCTAAGAGTCGTCTTTTAAATAACTCTGAAAAAAAACTAAGACACTCGTTTTTACCAAAATCAATTATAATGTGTATTTTTGCACAATATTTCACCCTGAATTTTTTCAGATTTTTAAAATTGGTGAAACGTACCTTTAAAAATAAAAAACCGCATTTTTTCGGTTTTTTTTCGGTTTTTGATACAATTTTATACATATTTTTCAAAAAAGGTAACACCGTCACTAGAATAGATAAAAAATGAAAAATAATTGGGGTTTGTTTAATAAAATTTTTTTGTAACGCTATCCATTTTCAAGATACAGGGCGTTGAAGAAAATAAAATTTACACATTTTTTACGATTTTGCCGAAATTACTGGCAACATTGCAATAAAATTTGGCAGGTTTTAAGAGGTAGCTATTGTGCATTTTTTGACATACAATTAAGAATTTTATATTTATCATTGGCGCGCATACGGGTAATGGTCTGAACTTTTTAAAGGACAGAAGATGGTACGCCACTGACATATTTCAAATTAACAATCATTTTTGAATTGATCCTTCCATTTGTGACAAAAAATCTATCTTACCATTTTTTCATACGACGCGCCGTTTTGTTACAAAAAATAAAATATCTTAACGCTTCCTAAGTATTCGAATTAATTTTTATAATGGATGTACCGAGTTTATGTATGTAGATGTAGAAACTATAGAAGTTCGAATGCTTTGTAAGGGTTAAGATCTTTTATTTTTTGAATAAAAATGGCGCGTCGTATGAAAAAATAAGAAGATAAATTTTTTGTCACAAATTGAACGAGGAATTCAAAAACGAATGTTAATTTGAAATATGTCAGTGGCGTACTATCTTTATTCTTTAAAAAGTTCAGACCATTACCCCTATGCGCGCCAATGATGAATATCAAATCCTTAATTTCATGTCAAAACATGAACAATAACTATAACCTCTTAAAACCCGACAAGTTTTATTACAATGTTGCCAGTAGTTTCAGCAAAATCGTAAAAAATGTGTAAAATTTTGTTTTCTTCAACGCCCTGTATCTTGAAAATGGATGGCGTTACAAAAAAAATTTATAAAGCAAACCTCAATTATTTTTAATTTTTTTACCTATTCTAGTGACGGTGTTACCTTTTTTGAAAAATATGTATAAAATTGTATCAAAAAACGAAAAAAAAAAACCGAAAAAATGCGGTTTTTAATTTTTAAAGGTACGTTTCACCAATTTTAAAAATCTGAAAAAATTCAGGGTGAAAGGTTGTGCAAAAATACACGTTATAATTGATTTTCGTAAAAACGAGTGTCTTAGTTTTTTTTCAGAGTTATTTAAAAGTTTAAAATTGTTCTAAAAAATTCGAATTTCCCGCCAAAAATTAAAAAAAAAACCTTTTTCATATAGATCATTTTAAAACTTACAACTTTTGTAAATAAAGTTTTTGCCTAGCTCTTGATACGGCTGAGATAAAAAAACAAAACATAAAAAGCCTAATTAGGCTCTAGGGGGTCACGTGACCACCTAGGGGGCTAACAAATTCAGAAAGTGAGTTCCTCTATATGTGCTAAAAAATGGCCTATATGGAATTTAAATCGAGTTGGGGGCACTTTTCACCATCTTACCCGGCTAGGCCCTTTCTCAACTTTAATACCATCTTTGGGTTATTAGCTTTCATTGGATACCTCATTTGTTATCCTATCTGTCCTAATAGCAGAGTAGTTGTGTTTACGGACGGATAGACAGACATTGACGATTCCAGGTTGTCACACAAGAAACGCAAGCTGGAATACTTCGGTCATATTACGAGACAACCTGAAAAATATGAACTTCTACATTTGATCATTCAGGGATAAATCCAAGGTAAATGCGGCCCTGGTAGAAGACGAACATCATTGCTGGAAAACCTAAGCAAACGGTACGGAAAATCGACTACATCATTACTCAGAGTTGCTGCCAATAAAGTCACAATAGTGAGTATGGTAGATAACATGATATCCAACGATCGACAACGGTCATGAAACTACAAGAAGATTTATACTAAACAGTGCATGTAAACAACGATTTTAGTTGTTAAAGGTGTTGAAAATTTATCTACTCGTTCCATAGTAACAGTAAATTATTAAAATCACTTTATCACTTTTTCTCTTCTCTCGATTATAAGTTTTTATTGTATAGTATATAAATTATTGTTATCACTGAATACATAGATAGTGAAAAATAATTCTATTAATTAAACTAATGAATAATTTATGCGATTATACAAGTAAATGTTATCCAAAAATATTGAAAAACTGAACGAAGTAGCCATCTCTATGTGCCTGATGGCGACATCGCTGTCAGCTAATGTTGACATCTAGTGCATAGCTTATGCGAATAAATTGTAGGGTTATCGTTATTTATTTACTTATTTTAAAACGTTCCATATTTTATTATTTTATAACGCTCCTTTCCCGATTTTATCTGGATTATTTAAAAGTTCACTGTCGTCGTATTTTTAAAATAATAAACAGTATAACCTTTAAGCTTTCATGTTCACGAAGGTTAGCAAATATTAACTCACTCAATAAAAGGACATTTTATCAAAGGTTTATGCCTGTAATTTTTATTTTCCGTTGACTCAAGTAGGTGTTATCTGAAGATTTTTATCATGATGTATTAATGTTCAATAATGTTTTCATTTATTTTAATTATTGGTAACACTTTTTGTTTTACATAACAATATTTTTTATAATTAAATTAACAGTAACAAATTTTTGTGATGGAAAAAATAACTTAGTTTTAAGGACATACTTTCTTCGTTTTAAGTCAAATTCATGATTGCACGATATCATGGTGAATAACATTAAAACCAATATTAACCATTAACCACTGACATGGGGTATGCCATACCGCACCGAAAATATATTTTTTTGTAAAACGTGTTTTATAAACCCGTGTTGAGCTGCCCCCCACTTGCAAAAATTAAAAAACAAATAGCCCTGATTTATGAGCTATTTATGAGCTTTCATATTCCGCAAATTAAAGGTGTTTAAAGTTTCTCGAAAGTGGTGACCGAGAAATAGCCGACAAGCTGTTACACAACATCGATACAGCTAGACGCCAAAAATGGATAAAGACTGTCGAAAACCTTGACTTCAAAAAATAAAGCCGGCAGGCATGGTCCCTGTTGCTGAAAATTGGAAGAGCTAACCAGCTGAAATCCAGAGAGTCTAAAATGTCTCCTAACAAGGTTGCCTCCCATATAGTATCTCTATCCAGAGCTCCATGAGATCGAACACATACTACCAACGTGAAAAGAGACTTAAGGGCATTAAAACAAATTAACAGAACGAACTCCGAATATTCAGCAAGAATACTTATTTCTGAAATCACATATGCGCTGAAAGAAATGAAATCAGGTAAAGCACCTGAGTTTGATGGTATCCATCCAGAGATCTTGATATACAGTGTTGCATACACGAAACAGTAGCTTGCAATGTTCTTTAATGGTATACTTCAGTCAGGTAACATTCCTTTCTCACTTAAGCGAACAAAGATAATTGCAATTCCGAAACCGGGCAAATCAAACGATAAGCCAGAAAACTACCGCCCCATAGCTCTACTCAGCATGTTATATAAACTATTAGAAATGCTTCTTCTCAACAGAATTAGTCACAGGATACTAGAAAATGTCCCCATTGAACAAGCTGGCTTCCGCCCTCATCGAAGCTGTACGGACCAAGTGCTGTCATTAACAACTTTTATAGAAGCTAGTTTTCAAAAGAAACAAAAGACAGCAACAGTATTTTTAGATCTAACAGCAGCATATGATACTGTTTGGAGACAGGGATTAATATATAAACTGGCCCGTATTATCCCTGCAGAAAGATAATTAACCTCATTGACAACATGCTGACAAACAGAGCCTTCCAGGTTATAATGGGAAAGGAGACGAGTAGACAGATGAAACTTAAAAATGGTCTTCCACAGGTTTCTGTCCTTGCCCCTTTACTTTTCAGCCTCTATATTGCTGACATGCCTGAAACCGAATCTCGGAAGTTTGGATATTATGCTGACGACTGGACCCTTGCAACAAGCCACCAATCTCTAGAAACTACAGAAATCACTCTCACGAATGACTTATCCATCCTCAGCGAATACCTTAAGAAATGGAGACTACAACCAAGTACTACAGAAACTGAAGTATCAGCTTTTCATCTCAACAACAAGCTGGCAAACAGAGAATTGCGAGTGTATTTTAATAACAAGCTGTTAAAACACAATAAATATCCGAAATATCTTGAGGTTACTCTAGACATAACGCTCACATTCAGAGAACACCTGACGCAAACAGCAGCAAAATTGAAAAGACGCAACAATATAATACAGAAACTCTGCGGCACTGCATGGGGGTACACAGCATCAACTTTAAGATCCTCTGCTCTTGGCCTGATATATCCGGTGGCAGAATACTGTGCACCAGTGTGGCTAAATAGCAGGCATACCCACCTGGACGACACCCAACTAAACCGTGCTATGCGTATGATAACAGGCACAATTAAGCCCACCCCTACAATGTGGCTACCTACCCTTAGTAATATAGCACCACCCAACCTACTCCGCGAACATGCATTGGTTAAAGAATATAACAAAATAGTGGACAGTCGCCAGCTTCTAGTCCACAACGACATTCCCGATATTCTTGGAAACCATCTCCGATCCAGGTTACTCCCTCTACTATCTGCTCAAGCGATGCAGCAATCCAACTTTAACTTAAATACCCGATGGAGAGAAGATTGGGAAAGTAGGACAGATCCGCATTACCATAGTCTACCGGACACCATAGGAAAACCTGGCGAATTTGAACGTCCCCGTAAGATTTGGGCAGCCCTTAATCGAATTCGAACAAACTGTGGAAGATGCGCTGACTCCCTCTACAGATGGGGTAAACTCCCCTCGCCTTCTTGTGACTGCGGCGCTGCAAGACAGACGAGCAGACACATTGTTCAGGACTGCCCACGCAGAGCATACACAGGCGACCCTATAGACTTTGTAATGGCAACCGAAGGGTCAATCGAATATACAAAAAAAATTGGACATCTGTTTGTGATGCATTGTATAATGCATAAATCTAAATATATTCTGTGATGTACTTAAGCCATACGCTAAATAAAATACCCTATTCGTTGTCATTCGGCTTATGTGGTCGTTCCATTCTACTCTTCTGTATTTTACCCACTTATTAATGTTGTCCACCTTGCATCTCTGTTGTATATCTGCACGTCTAGCTCTATCGGTGTGTTATTATCGACTTTCGAATGTTTTTCATCTCTGCTGTTTCTAGCATTCTTTTTGTACTTCCTTTATTAGGTCGTGTTTCTGCCGCGTATGTCATTAATCGTGATGATTATTTTGTAAACTCTGCCTTTGATTTCTTTTTCCGATATATTTATTTCTCCATATTGTTTAATTTAGGCAACCTTCTTCTCTGTTTGCTTTATTCACTTGATCTTACACTTTCACTTCACTGCATCTAGCTTTCCATAGCTAAATAGTGTGATGCCTAAGTATTAAAACTCTATGACTCCTTCTAATACCTGGCCCTGGAGCTCTTATTTACATCTTATTAGATTTGCTGTTATAACCACGCATTTGGTCTTTTTTGAGGAAATTCACATGTTAAATTTTCTAACGGTTATACTAAACTGGTTTTAGATACGTTGTAAATCATCTTCATTTTGGGAGATTAGTATTGCGTCGTCTGCAGAGCAGACGATTTATTTTAGATTGTTTTTCTCCTATTTGGTATCCTTTTTTAGTTTTTACTTGTTTCATTATTTCATCCATGATCAGGTTGAACAATAGGGGACTCAGGGAGTCTCCCTGTCTTATCCCACTGCCAGTAGTTATCAGTTGAGCCAGTTAGTTTTTCTTCTGCTTTTACTTTTATTGTGTTGTCCGTTCTATTGTTGTATTAATATATATATATATATATATATATATATATATATATATATATTGTTGTGATCTTGATTATTGATATGAGATAATAATTTTATATGTCATTTAATTTAATCAATGCTTTAATAATAATCTAATTAATTTACCAGATCACATATCAATATGTTTTCAATCTCAGGGCTTTTTTATAAAATTAATTACTTACATACGTGGCTTCTAAGTATTTCTTAATGGTTCCTAATCGGGATAGGAAAGAAAAGAGTAGAATAATAACACATATGGGTTACAATTGTAATCAAAATATTGTTTATTTTATTTAAATGGCAATCACTGCTTAATATTTGCTATATCTTATTATTCTTAAACATAACATTTATACATGGGAATCTTATTTCCTTTTGATTTCCAATTGAAAGTTTTTATTAACATTTAACTATTATGATTTATCAGCAACAATTCTATTTAAGTTTGATGAAGCTTTTCTGATATTATTGATTATGTTTCCTCAATTTAAATGTGGTATTTACTACGAAAAAACCCATACATTCATGTCCAAACAAATGAGACTGACCTTTTTTTTGGTGCACTGAGAATGTCTTCACATAAGACCCGTTTCCTGCTGTCCTTGGCTGCAATCAAACCTCGTCCTGGCTTCCAGTAATGTTCTCCTCTGAAACTAACTCGTATAGCTCTCGTTTCCTGCTTCTGTTGTGATGCTGTCTTCTACCTTTTTCGAAACTGCAATCAGCTACCGGGAACTCTTGGCTCAAGGAGGTTCTTTTACTCTCAACTTGGCCTACCTCTCGTTCTACGATAGATACTCCACACTCACGGAACTACACCGACTTTCTCACTCCTCGAACACTACCGTCTACTACTCGACTTCACTTCTCGACAGCTCAAAACATTCTGATCTCTATTTGTCATTCATTCCCCTCCTTTCTAAATATCCCTTCCAGATTCACAAATCAAAATTCCACCACCAACTCTCATTCGCAGTATTCCTCAAAACCAATTTTTAAACTTTCTAAATATGCTTAATGGATTTCAAAGAAAATAGTTAATTCCCATTCTAAAAATTACTTTCTACTAATTACAAAATTTAATGATCTATTATCTACTTTCACTAAGTCTTCTTTAGCATCGGCTAATGATTGAACCTTCCGAGAACAACGATAATGACCTATTTTCGATTTCACTTTAGTTTTATTTTAAGCGCATTGTTCCGAGTATCGTTTTAATCACTTCTTAAAATTAAATATAACAATTTGTTGTATACAGGTTGTTCTAAATTTATATGCCCGTGGTTGAGAAAATTGAAAATATTTTATATTAAATTGAATTTTGTCTATAATTATCAAATTTTAATTTTCATATCAAATAGAAATATAACAAATCCCCGCCTTGTATTCGATAAAATTTATCTGCATTTTTAAATAAATTTTCTCGAGGGCAAAACCAACTCCCTGTATATTTCCTTACTTTAATCTACGTCTTATACCCCTTCTTCTTGTATTACTCTAATTAGTCCCACCTGTAGAGTAATTGTTTCCTTATTTTCAGTGTCCTCATCCTGTGTTAGAGTGTCGGCTATTATGTTGTCTTTCCCTTTTTCCCATATCAATCTTCTGTCTTTTTCCTCAGATTTTTCACATACTTTTACCGTGTATTCTGCATCCTCGTTTTCATATGCCTCCTCTTCAAATGCCACTGTTTCGATCATATCTTTTTCGCTTTCATTTGTTAGCTTTATTTCTTCTTCTCCTGAGCTCATCTCTTCTTTTGAGGAATCCCAGTTTTCTTTTGCTTTTGATACTCTCAATTTTTTTTCTTCTGGGCTCAACTCTTCTTTTGAGGAGCCACAGGTTTCATTTTCTTTTGTCTTTTTCTGACTTTTTCTCCCTTTTCTTCTTTGTCCTTGCTTCGTTGCCAAATTCATTTCCACTGTTTGTTCTTTACCTGATTCGTCCGTATTTTGTTTCTCCTGTTCCTTGTTCTGTTCTTCTTCTTTTTCTTCTGTTAGATTCATCGTATTATTTTTAAAATCTATCACTACATGTTTTTCTGCCAATTCGTCAACTCCTACTATCATGTCATGTGACATGTTTGGCATTATTACACATTGTAGTGCATACATCTTCTTACCCAGTCGTACCATTACTCGTATGCCTTCATTTATAGTTGCCAATGTCCGTTTGTTTGCGCCCACTAAATTTACCCTAGGTATTTTGTAAATTAAATTTATTAAGTTAACTTCTTCTATTAGTTTTCTGTTGACCAATGTTATTTCAGATCCAGTGTCTATCATAATTTTAATTGGTTTCTCGTTGATAAATCCATCCACAAATTTTAAATTAACTCCATTTTTCTTTTCGTTGTTTCTTGCCAATTTAATAAACTCCTTGGGGTTACAAAAAATTCCTGTTTGATTTTTGGTTTTTAGTGAGCGCCGTCGTGAAAAGACGCCGGTTGCTCATCGTTGTTTATATTTTCGTCATAATGTCTCTCTCCGTCATATTCATCTGTCTGGGTATTATTTACTTCTCTTCTATTTTCTCTTGGTCTGTCGGATCTGTTTCGGTTTTCTCGATATCCCTGTTCATTTTGTCTACCATTATTTCTGTTTTCTTGATTTGAGCGTGTGGTGTTTCTATTCTGGTATTCTCGATTTCTGTCCTCATTCCATTGCCTATTTCTTTGTTCATAATTTCCTCTTCCGTTGTCTCTATTTTCGTTTTCCCTTCTGGGATTAAAATCTCGTCTTGTATAGTCCCTCCTATTTTGATTTCTATCTCTGTAATCTTGTGTTTCTCGGGGCCTGTAATCTTCTCGCGACCTTCTTGATTTTCTTTCTCTTAGACGTGATTCTCTTATTTGTAGGAATTGGCATAAACTATCTATGTCTTTGTAATTTTGCAATGTGATATGGTCTTCCAGCGTTTCCTCGAAATGTCTTGCAATCAGTTCGACTAATTGTTCCGATGAGTAATTATATTGTAAATGTTTTGCATTATTGTAAATTTGCAAAGCATATGTCCTTTCTGATACACCCATCCTATCATTGTATCTCCCATTTTGCAATTCCTTGTTAATTTCCAATTGTTGGACTTTTCCCCAGAAATAATTCAAAAATTTTTGTTCAAATTGTTGCCAATTGCCGAATTCTTCTTCTTTACTATCGAACCATAGGCTTGCTTCATATTTGAGATGGTTTCTGATAGTTTCTTTTGCTGTTTCGAAATTTCCGATGTGCTGTATTTTCTTTTTCAGGCTATTTATGAACGGCACTGGGTGTAATCTTCTTACGTCCCCGCCAAACCTTATCTTCACGTCATCTGTGCTATGTATAACCATTTCTCTTCTTTCTCCGACATTTTGTTGAGTATTGATTTCCGCAATCTTTCTTTCCACTTCTTCTATGTCTGCTTGAATAGCGTTTTGCAACTTGTTTTCCAAACTTTCCATTTCTTTTTTCTGGCAATTCGTTATCTCCTTTATTTTGATTTTGATTTCTTTAATCTCTAACTCCTGTTTCTCGCTCTTTTCTGCAATCTCTTCTATTTTTTTAACCATTTCCTTCTTAATACTCTCTATATTTCTGTTGTTTTCTTCTATGGCTTGTTTTGTTTCCTGTTGATTGTCATCCATTTTTTGCTCCACTTTATCCATTTTCTTTGATGTTTCTTCCTGATTTTTATCCATTTTCTTTGATGTTTCTTCCATGGCTTGTTTCGTTTCACGTTGATTTTCATCCAGTTTTTGTTCCATTCTTTGTGACTGGAGTTGCATCATTCGTAATATTTTATCTATTCCTGATAATTCTTGCTGTTCTGATGCCATGATTGTCGTGTCTAAAATGTCTTCTTGGTCTGAATTATTCTCTTGATTTGAATGTTCTTTTTGTTTTTTGTTGTCTTTGCTTTGGCTTCTTGTCACAGACATTTGTTTTCAAGAAGTACTGTCCCCGCCAAATATGAAATTTTACTAGTATGTTACCAAGACGACTTTTTCTCACCCAAATATTATAAATTGTCAATAAATATATCAAATGTAATATCGTAAAAATAAAATATTAAATCAGTTATGTAAAATTTGTACCTAAAGAGATCTAAAATTTTATGTTATCAAATGTAAGTATCTCACTTTTTACCACAGGCATATAAATTTTCAAATACCGGCTTTACTCTTTCTATCCTTCAAATTTGCCACTAGAAATACTTTATAATGCCCTCCACGTTGGACGACAGTTGTTGTGATCTTGATTATTGATATGAGATAATAATTTTATATGTCATTTAATTTAATCAATGCTTTAATAATAATCTAATTAATTTACCAGATCACATATCAATATGTTTTCAATCTCAGGGCTTTTTTATAAAATTAATTACTTACATACGTGGCTTCTAAGTATTTCTTAATGGTTCCTAATCGGGATAGGAAAGAAAAGAGTAGAATAATAACACATATGGGTTACAATTGTAATCAAAATATTGTTTATTTTATTTAAATGGCAATCACTGCTTAATATTTGCTATATCTTATTATTCTTAAACATAACATTTATACATGGGAATCTTATTTCCTTTTGATTTCCAATTGAAAGTTTTTATTAACATTTAACTATTATGATTTATCAGCAACAATTCTATTTAAGTTTGATGAAGCTTTTCTGATATTATTGATTATGTTTCCTCAATTTAAATGTGGTATTTACTACGAAAAAACCCATACATTCATGTCCAAACAAATGAGACTGACCTTTTTTTTGGTGCACTGAGAATGTCTTCACATAAGACCCGTTTCCTGCTGTCCTTGGCTGCAATCAAACCTCGTCCTGGCTTCCAGTAATGTTCTCCTCTGAAACTAACTCGTATAGCTCTCGTTTCCTGCTTCTGTTGTGATGCTGTCTTCTACCTTTTTCGAAACTGCAATCAGCTACCGGGAACTCTTGGCTCAAGGAGGTTCTTTTACTCTCAACTTGGCCTACCTCTCGTTCTACGATAGATACTCCACACTCACGGAACTACACCGACTTTCTCACTCCTCGAACACTACCGTCTACTACTCGACTTCACTTCTCGACAGCTCAAAACATTCTGATCTCTATTTGTCATTCATTCCCCTCCTTTCTAAATATCCCTTCCAGATTCACAAATCAAAATTCCACCACCAACTCTCATTCGCAGTATTCCTCAAAACCAATTTTTAAACTTTCTAAATATGCTTAATGGATTTCAAAGAAAATAGTTAATTCCCATTCTAAAAATTACTTTCTACTAATTACAAAATTTAATGATCTATTATCTACTTTCACTAAGTCTTCTTTAGCATCGGCTAATGATTGAACCTTCCGAGAACAACGATAATGACCTATTTTCGATTTCACTTTAGTTTTATTTTAAGCGCATTGTTCCGAGTATCGTTTTAATCACTTCTTAAAATTAAATATAACAATTTGTTGTATACAGGTTGTTCTAAATTTATATGCCCGTGGTTGAGAAAATTGAAAATATTTTATATTAAATTGAATTTTGTCTATAATTATCAAATTTTAATTTTCATATCAAATAGAAATATAACAATATATATATATATATATATATATATATATATATATATATATATATATATATATATATATATATATATATATATATATATATATATCAAAACAGACAATTTGACTGCCATTGTATTGCTATCTTACATTCTCCACTAAACAGTGCCGGATTTAGGGTACTTGCGGCCCTAGGCCAAATTACCCCGAGCTGCCCCCGATAACATCACGATTATATAATTAAAGCAGAAAGCACATAATATTATTACATAACGTTTATTTTAATTTTACTTTTTAAAATTGGTACAACATACAAAGCATAACATAAATGAATAGAAATGTTGAAATGTTGTATTCACTAATTAAATAATCTTGGTTTACAAATTTGGCTAAAACCCCAAAACAGCTCTAACAACAATCTCTATATATTAGAAAATATCATTCAAAAAGTTAGCAAACACCAGTTATTTATAAAATTATTAATATTGCTAAAATTATTATATTATAAATTAGTATTGCAGTTAAGGATATATGTGCAGAATGCCGCCTTTCAAAGTGTCCAATGTGTTTTAAATGTATTAATCTTTTTTCGAATCCTGAGAAAAATAATAAGTATTTTTGAAATATTTAAACGCAAAATGTAAGATTGCATTATTACCGAGGGCCGAAAATCCTTAGAATAACTAAAAAGTTTCTTTTGAATGAGATATTTGAAATTAAAAGTCACACTAAATGTTCTCTTTTTTTCACCTTTGTAACTTGTTAAAATAAACAATATAGAAGTTTTCAGGGACTTTCGGTCCTCGGTAATAACGTAATCTTTCATTCTGCGTTTAAATTTTTCAAAAATACTTATTAGTTTTCTCAGGATTCGAAAAAAAATGAATACATTTAAAACACATTGAACATTTTGACAGGCGACATTTTGCGCCTATGCCCTTAATTGTTAAAATTTAATAGCATTTGTTTCATCCGGGGGAAAAAGCATATACAGGTGACAACAAAAGACTAAAAAAAGCCGAGTTGAAAAGACATTATAGGTATAAGTAAAAGAACAAGCAAAATATTATGAACTGTAATAGTAATAGGCTACGGTAGGTACTAAAAAATAAAAATATTAAGAATACCACAAATTGATAAACTTCTATTAGATCGTCAAATTGTCACTTGTCTTATACTGAAAAACGTCAATGTCATTTGGATAAAGTTGGATTAGTGATTAACATTGACACTCAGTCCACTCCATACTCATAATAAATCTCATATCTAAACTCTAAACACTCACTTTTCTAGCTTTTCTGGCTGCAAAATCTTTAATCAAATCGTTAAAGTCTAAGGCTGAAAAAGCTTTGCATTTGAAACAAAACTAACCAATCTAGAATCTTCGTCAATTTTTGATTCTTTTCAACACGCTGAATGATCTTTCTCCAGATGCATTAGATGTCATCATGCATAGTAGAGTGCAAAGCCGTATCCATATTCGGACACGGCTTTTTTTACACATTTTTTTCACCGAAAAAGTTTTTTTAAAAACGCTGCGGCCCCCTTTTGCTTGCGGCCCTAGGCCGCGGCCTAGTCGGCCTAGTGGTAAATCCGGCACTGCCACTAAATAATAAAACATATAAATAAGAGAGTTATCTAACACGAGGAAAAATAAATAAAAGTTGAAAGAATAGACTAAAAAACGTATTAAGTACTTTATTAATAAAAAAAAAAAGTAAGTTAGATATCTTCACAAACTGGTATAGATGTACAGGGTTTGTATTCAAATGGCTTGTTTCTTTTGTCGCAGAATTTGTCCGGCAGCGCCATCTCTGTACCATCAACACACACAACACTTCGGCGTTTCATGGGTTTCTTTCCCTGCAACCAGAAAGTCGATCAATAAAAATATTTACAATAAAAGATACATGTGTTAAACGTTCATTAAAATATAGATGGCAGTTCGTTGTAGAATGTGTTTCTGTTACAGAGCTCTATTACATAACCTAGACCTAGAGGTCGAAATCCTTTCGATCATGTTAACAGATAATTGAAGCCCGCTAGACAGGGCTATTTTTCGGCAGGATAAATTAAGGGGGCAAAATTTGAAAATTAAACTTGACTTAATAAAAGAAAATTTTGAAAGATCTCCCGTATCTTAGCTTTATATACGACTTTTATCATAGAATAATGAAGTTTGGTACTCGCATTATTAACTTAGATTTTTGTAAGCAAGAAAAATGATTGTTTCGTGACACAACAATTAAAAAAAAATACCTATCTAGAGCGTTTAATGTCATATTCTTGTCTAGATAAATAGGAAAATGGGGCCTTATTAGTAAATTGCATTGAGATGCCACAATAAAATAGCTTGTCGACCCTGTCGAATGCTTTGGGATAATCTATAAAACACATGTATTCTGGGATATTGAGTTCTCTATATTTTTCTATTATTTGTCTTATGTTCTTAAGGTGTTCTCGAGTACCTCTATCTTTGGTAAATTCTGTTTGCATTCCTGCTGTTATCATGTCGGGACCTGGGACCTGGTGCTTTGTTATACTTGAGTTTACTGATCGCCAATCTTATTTAATTTTCGAGTATATTAGGTTATTTTTTCATTTCTTTAGGAGTTTGGTGAACAGGCTGTATAGCTTGTTCACGGCTATAATACAGCTCCCGGCAATCTAATCTCCATGTTTCTGCTGTATCTTCTCTGTTGGTTCGCAGGGTTCCTTTTTGGTTTTTAGCGGTCCAAGTTCTGGCTTTCAGACATCTTGTTATGACTCAAGATAGCTCCGGTCGTCACTCGGACTGCTTGACAACATCCAAGGCATTACCTTGGACGTCACGCATAACTTTCTTGTAACAACTAGTGTTACGACAAATGTGGAACAGGCTGAGAAATTTCATCTTAAAATATTGCATTAGAGCTCAGTGCTTTTAAAACCTGAAAAAGTGGACATAATTTGGTGAAATACGCTCATTTATGAAGGATAGGAAAATACCCAGAAATTTTGTTAACGATAAACCGAAGAAAACTCAAATATCTGGGTCACCTGATGAGAGGACATAAATATGCATTACTTCAAAATATAATGCAAGGAAAAATAGAAGGAAAACGGAATCCAGGCCTTAGAAGAATGTCATGGTTGCGGAATTTGAGAGAGTGGTTTGGCTGCACCACTAATGGACTTTTTAGGTCAGCTGTAAACAAGGTCAGGACTTGATGATTTCCAATCTCCGATAGGAGTGGCACAAGAAGAAGAGAGGAAGCTCATTTACTGTCAGACCAATACAGGAGTTTCAAAAAGTAGCATGTTTGAACGGATTATGTACCTACATGTATACTGCAGACGTGCCATCAACACGAGTTGCCACTGTTGCGAGATTTGCTGATGATACAGCCATTTTGGCGTCCGACACTCTTCCAAAATCATTCTCTAGGAACCTGCAAACTAGTCTGAACAAGTACCAAGACTGGTTAAAAAGATCAAAACAATCTTGAAACCTGTGTGGACCTACGGCATCCAGCTATATGGAACTGCTACTCACTCCAACATATTTATCTTGCAGAAGTTCCAACAAATACTGCGACCTATTTTTGATGCTCCCTACTATGTCAATAACGAAATAAGTCAGCATGATATACCTTTAGAATCCATCAGAGGAGCTATACATCGTTTTAGTGTCAATATTTTTATTTTTTTACTCTCTGAGCTTCGCTGGTGGCGCTCCTAGCGGATTACTGGAATTATCTTTCACCGGTAATTTTTAAATTTATTATTTAATTGTTATCGCTTAACATTTACAACGCAAAAAATTAATTAAATTGTAATCGATTTTTTTAAGATTTTGCTAATCATTTTGACGTTCTATTGATAAAATATGAATTTCTTACTTCGGATACTTTCACAATTATCGTGTAGATGGCGCTAAGATTTTTAGATTAAATTATAATTACATATTACGGAACATTAAAAAAACTTAAATTCAGTATTTAAAACGTAAGTATATTTAAGGTAAAAATATATACCACAGCTTTGACCAACTAATATTTTTTATAATTAATGTTTTTAATTTTAATTTTACATTAATCACTTTGACATTTATGTCAAATTTCCGGTAAACGTTTACAGACTTGCCACTACTGGCGCTCGAGAATTTGTAAATATCCCCTCTACGTACGAGCTCACAGCGGATACGGGCAAGCCCAATTCGGTAATACATTAATAAGATATTGATAATTACAGTGTTGAATATATAAGAATAAAATGAGAGAGTACAAAACATTTAAAAAGACATGACAAAGTAAAATAATTACAAAACATTAATTACTAACAAATAACAAGGTTATGACATTGCTAAATATTTAATTTGGTTAAATGGTTCTTAAAAACATCAACAGAGTTACCAAAAAGTAAAAGGTCACCTAGGGAGTTAGCAAGTCTTAGTGTTCTAGGAACAAAAGTAAAATATGAGTAATTATATCTATGAAAAGAAATATGAAAGGTTTGAATTTGTGTTGTTGATCGTGGTGGAACAAACAACAATATTTTAGCAAGGAGTTCAGGGCAGTAATATATGCCATTGATAATATTAAACAATACTGTAAGATCTTTACGCTTCCTACGGACATCCAGAGAAGAGATATTCAAAAATCGTTCCATATCTGTATAATTATAATTGATGTGTTTTTTGAACCCAATATATCTAAGAAAATTATGTTGAACACTATCAAGTTTGTTCTTGAGGTGTAAATAATGTGGGGACCAAACTGGAGAACAGTAGTCAAGGTGCGTCCTGACTAAAGAACAATAGAGCATTTTAATAGCGAACACGTTCGTGAAATCAAGAGTTGTCCTTTTAACAAAGCCAAGCATTTTCATGGATCTTTGAGTAATATTGTTGATGTGATGGTTAAAGCTCAGAGAGGAATCAAGAACAACACCTAAATCTTTAATTGAGTCTACCGTATCCAAAAATTGATCATTTATGATATAATTAAATACTGATAAATGATGATTCCGACAAAACCGGATAATGTGACACTTGTTGACATTCAAATCCATCCCATTATCAAGACACCAGTTGGCTAAATTATCTAAATCTGATTGCAATGATATTGCATCATCTTGATTATTAATGATTTGATAACATTTAAGATCATCAGCGAATAAGAATAAGGTTAAACAAAAGTGGACCCAAATGAGAGCCCTGAGGTACACCAGAGGTTACTAGAAAAGTGTTGGAGTAATGATGATTAACCCTAACCTGTTGTGTTCTATTTGTTAGGTAACTGCCCAACCACTTCAACACAGAACCTTCTATGCCATATAATTTGAGCTTATGTAACAAAAGATCATGGTTCACCCTATCAAAAGCCTTGGAGAAGTCAGTATATACTGAATCAATCTGCAACCCCCTCTCCAAAGCTTCAGACAAGGTATCAACATAAAGCAACAAACTAAGTTCTGCTGATTTACCACAAGAAAATCCGAACTGTTGAGAATTTAGTATCCAAGAGCAGTCATAATTAAGGTAATCAGTAACAATACTCTCAAATACCTTGGGAATTGTGCCGAGAATAGAAATAGGACGATAATTCGTTATGTCAGCTTTATTACCTGCTTTGTAAATTGGAGTGACATAGGATAGTTTCCAGGAAAAGTCATGAAATTCCCACAACTGAAGGGATTTATTAAAAATAAGATAAAGCGGCCGAGACAGAATAAAAGAGAATCGTTTAAGAAAAATGGGAGAAATACCATCTGGCCCAGGTCCCTTATTGACATTAAGAGTTGAAAGTTTTTCGTATATTTTTGAAATTGGTATAATATAGGAAGATACACAGACCTTAGACTGTATTAAATTGTCAAAATAGCCCGGTCAAAACAGCCGCGTCAAAAAAGCCGCGTCAAAAAAGCCCCGTCAAAATAGCCCGAACACAAAATAGCCTCGACAAAATAGCCCGCCAACAAAATAGCCCTGACAAAATAGATCGCACACAAAATAGCCCCGGCCAAAACAGCCCCGGCTAAAATAGCCCCGGGCAAAACAGCCTCTTATAAACAATTACATAATTATTTATACAAGGTGTCCAAAAACTTTTTTTAATTTAAATTGTTTGTGACGAAAAGGAAGAATGTATTTAATTTATTTAATTTAAAATGCATTTTACTGTTGCCCGAAAACAGAAAAAAATGTTTATATCATAAATAAACATTGATTTTTGCTTTACTTAAATGTTCAAACTTCCAAGAGGCAGGGAAGACAGGTCTCGAGTTCTCTGAAAAGACCATTTTTATTGAATGTGGTTTAGATAAACATCTGAACAGAGGATAATTACCATTTCCGAAAAAATGTATTTTTAAGGAATTATTTCATGATGAATTCTGAAGGGAGCTTTTTTGTCGGGGCTATTTTGTCGAGGCTATTTTGTCGGCGGGCTATTATTCCGCGGCTATTTTGTCTGCAGGCTATTTTGTCGGAGCTATTTTGTGTGCGGGATATTATGTCGGGGCTATTTTGTCGGAGCTTTTTTGACGGGGATATTTTGACGGGGTACCTGTATTAAATTGTCATTATGCTTAAGAGTTTTATTACTAAAAACTGAAGAGAAATGGCTAGCAAATAAATTTGCAATATCGTTGCCATTAGAGGCTAGTGTATTGTTGAGTGACATTGAGACAGGCATACTATTATTTTCTTTCTTACTGTTTACAAATTTCCAAAAATTTTTTGGATTAGCTTGGATCGAAATCTCAGTTGAATGTACATAATTAGCATAACAATTTTTTGATAAAATTTTGCACTGAGCTCTAAGTTGACTAAAACCTGCATAATTCTCAGGAGACCTGTTACTCTTGTAATAGTGAAAAAGAGTCAATGTATCCAAATCGCTTAGCTTATAGTTGAGCACTAAACGTGTACGATGCCAATGAAGTCTGTAGGCTAAAATGTCTACTATCAACCGACATATCCACTTCACTTATACCTACTTCAGTTTATATTAAAGCAAATGTTTATAAATTCACACAAACAATGTTTAAACTAGGTTTAGATAACTTTAAAAAGAGATTATTCTTTGGAATAATACTATACACATGTCATCAGCTTCATTGTCAGAACAAAACGCTTATTGACTACTAGGCAGTTTGCAGACCTCTCTAGGAGACTTAAAAAAAACTATCGGACCAAGAACTCTTCAAAGCATTCTTGTACTTACCTTCCCCATACACGACGCACTGCAGGCTTGCCAAGGCCCGAACCACCATCTAGATGGACAGTTGTCTTCGTTACAAGCCCTCATCTGCATATCGGGCTTATCTTGTGGTTCACAGTAATATTCGTCCACCATATTTGGTCGTTCTATTTCAGATGACATTCTTTCTAGCACCAACTCTTGGCAAAGAGGTTCTCGTTGCTGTGTACCACCACCGCAGGTTACAGAGCACTGGGACCACTCACCGAGAATCCACGAGTATTTTACTTCAATGGGTTTCACTTGTTTCCAGATCGAGTATTTGTATTCAACTCCTGGATTGAAAGTGTTTCCTCTGTAGTAGATCTGGAAAAATGTTGAATTAGCAAGTTAGTGGAGTCACTGAAGGTTTTCATCTCCGATTTCGTTGACTTCCATCGATTTTCATGAAAATTGGTGAGTAGTTAGAAGATACTTCAAGGAACAAAGGTGACATGATGCTAACTTGCGCGTTTACCCTGGGGGTGGATGCCACCCCTTCTCGCGGGTAAAATTTTTTTTAACAAAAAAATTACCAGAAATCGATAGAGGGGCAACTTCTAAGCAAAATTTGTTATATAAAGTTATTAACATAAATCAATTCTTGTTGAGTTATAAAATATGAAAATTTTATTTTTTCTTAAAAAATGCATGTTTTAAAGCTGTTTTTCATGTATTACTCAAAATCGATAAGGTTTTGTAAAAAAACTATTATTAGCAAAATTAAAGATTATAAAAAATTTAATACACTCCCCACTTAAAGAACTCAACTAATGTTATTTCAATGTGAGTTATGGGTAATTGAATGTATATTTTTTTCGACGAGTACTCAAATCTAAGTAGTCAAGCTTACATAACGGGAAAACGATGCATTTTATAGAATATACTTGTTAAACACTTGTCAAAGTACTTCGGAGTATAGTACCATCGGAGATCCGTGGAAAAAATTTACACCCAAAATAACAAAATTCAGTTTGGCAACACTGTGCGAATGTGGATACTAACATATCCTTTTTAAGATAAGCACAACGTTAATTTAGTCCAAACAAATTAATATATTTTTTTTTGACAACAAAAATGAGATTTTTCAACCAAATAATGTTTCAAATATGATGTGCAAAATAATTTTTAATTGGGTTCTGCTAATGGGCTTGCTTTTTTGTCATTAAAATAAAAAAAAACTAAATTTTACTCATTAAATCAATGTTGTCCGGTTATCGTCTTAATTATTTTAACTGTACTAATATCCGTTGAGTAATTATGAATGATTAATAGGTCGTTAAAACATTTTATCTATAGCGGCTTCTGGAATATCTTAAAAATATCGAATTTCATTGATAAAATGCGCACATTCCACCGATCTTCGCTTCGACAATACCTATCAAATGAGCTCCAGTAGAAGTTAATAGCATCAAAATTAAGCAAGTTATGATGAAAATAAGTGAACCCTTTCGATTTTTTTAGGAAAAAGTGAAAAATAAAACATACGCCATTCCCACAAAAATTAAAATTTGTAGTAATCCTGACAAGAATTTCTTTAGGTTAACATAGTTAATGATTTTAACAATTTTCACCGGTTTAGAATGCATATTTTTGAAAAAAAGATACAATTTTAAAAAATCAGAATTTTTAAAATTATCCTACTTTTCATTTTCTTTTGATAATAACTCCAAAAGTACTCAATATACGTAAAAAACGATATATATTTAAATTTTAGTTTTTTCTGTTCCAAATACTTTACCCGTTTTATTATTTCCGTAGAGTAAAAAATGACCGAGATAGAAACGTTTAAAATTTTAATTTTGCTGCGAGAACCATGTTACCGGGGCCATTTAACCTTTTATTGTTAAAAAAGTGAGAGGTTTAAAAGACTAATTTCGATATTTTTAATAGCTCTTGAAATCAGATATTAATTAGTTTGTACGTAAACCTGACATCTTAAAAATTAACGCAGTTATTTACAAAAAAAACACTAACATTTTTTGGAAAATTTTTTAAAAGATACATTTTGAAACATTTTCGTTGCATAAATTTTAATGCTATCAACTTGTTCGAGGGCTTGTTTGATAGATATTCTATGAACTTTAACAAATGTTTAATAAGTTTATGTTATAAAATGCATCATTTTGCCGGTATTTAAGCTTGGATACTTAGATTTGGGTACTCGACGAAAGAAATATACATTCAATTACCAATAACTTACTTTTAGTTAACATAGAAAGGTTTTTCTAATAAGGAGTTTATTTGATTTTTTAGTAGCCTCAATTTTGATAATAATAACTTTTTTGTAAAAACTTATAGTTTTTAAGTTATTTATGAAAAATCGGTTAAAAACATGCATTTTCCTCACGAAAAATTAAAATCTTTGATCTTTAATAACTCAAAAAGTTTTGATTTATTTTAGTAACTTTATATAACAAATTTTGCTTATAATTTGTCCCTCTATCGAATTGTGGGGTTATTTTTAATAAAATAATTTTCACCCCCGAGGAGGGGTGGCATCCACCCCCAGGGTAAAAGCGCAAGTTGGCACCATGCCACCTTTGTTCCTTGAGATATCCTCTAACCACTTACCAATTTTATTGCAAATCGATGGAGGTTGAACGAAATTGGAGGTAATAGCTCATATCCACCTTCAGTGACTGCACTAAGTGGAAATCATAATACATACTAATACATTTTCAACGAATCAACTATTTTTTAATGGGAAATAAGCCACAATTTTACCAAAAAAATGATTTTATTATTTTGACAACGAAACCCGATTTGGGCTTCGAAACGTTAATAAAATCATTTTTTTTTGGTAAAATTGTGGCTTACTTCCCAAAAAAAGATAGTTGATTATAAAAATGCCACAAGGAAATAGCTTCCGAACAACATTTGCAACGAAAACTTTTCGTTTATAAATTCGCAAGGACTGCGAACAAGGTGTTATTGCGTCGCCGCTCCTGCAATACATAGAGTAGATTTATCGATGGATTCTTATGTAGTTTTGTCTTCTGAATCCAAATCTGAAAACGGCATTTCGATATCTCTAACCGTCGAGATAATCGACCTCAAAGTCTAAAATGTGACGTCACAATCCTTTTATTTTTCGCCGACACACTAAACGTCAGCTGAAATCGTTTATAGTAAGTAGGCTAGTTTTTTTAATCTGAATTTGGTAAGCAAAGCATAGGTTATTTACATTTGAGTTTGGCATTTCGTGAACGTCAAACTAAATTTTAAATTGAGTATTATGTAATAAAATATCAATGACATTTGATAGTGAATTTAATTATTATATAAAATAAATAAGATGTTCAAAAACACAATTTGAGTATATTTTGAAAGCAATAATTTATTAACTTTAAAAAGGTTTATACGAGTATACGGCCTCCCCTTTAATGGGACTACCTAATGATAAACGGACTGCTCCATTTGTTATGAAATGAAAATTGTCAACGAAAACATTTCGTTTATAAATTCGCAAAGGTGTGTGTGTTATTGCGTTGCCGCTCCTGCAATCCTCAGATCAGATTTATCGATGCATTCGTATGTATTTTTTTCTTCTGAATCCAAATCTGAAAACGGCATTTCGATATTTCTAACTGTCTTCGAGATAATCGACCTCAAAATCTAAAATGTGACGTCACAATCGTTTTATTTTCTGCCGACACACTACACGTCCAGCTGAAATCGTTGCTATTAAGTAGGCTAGTTTTTTAATCTCGATTTGTTAAGCAAAGCATAGGTTATTTACATTTGAGTTTGACACTTCGTGAATGTCAAACTAAATTTTAAATTAAGTATTAATAAAACATCAATGACATTTGATAATGAATTTAATTATTATATAAAATAAATAAAATGTTCAAAAATACAATTTGAGTATATTTTGAAAGCAATAATTTATTAACTTTAAAAAGGTTTATACGAGTATACGGCCTCCCCTTTAATGGGACTACCTAATGATAAACGGACTGTTCCATTTGTTATGAAATGAAAATTGTCAACGAAAACATTTCGTTTATAAATTCGCAAAGGTGTGTGTGTTATTGCGTTGCCGCTCCTGCAATACTCAGATCAGATTTATCGATGCATTCGTATGTATTTTTTTCTTCTGAATCCAAATTTGAAAACGCCATTTCGATATTTCTAACCGTCTTCGAGATACTCGACCTCAAAATCTAAAATGTGACGTCAAAATCGTTTTATTTTCTGCCGACACACTACACGTCCAGCTGAAATCGTTGCTATTAAGTAGGCTAGTTTTTTAATCTCGATTTGTTAAGCAAAGCATAGGTTATTTACATTTGAGTTTGACACTTCGTGAATGTCAAACTAAATTTTAAATTAAGTATTAATAAAACATCAATGACATTTGATAATGAATTTAATTATTATATAAAATAAATAAAATGTTCAAAAATACAATTTGAGTATATTTTGAAAGCAATAATTTATTAACTTTAAAAAGGTTTATACGAGTATACGGCCTCCCCTTTAATGGGACTACCTAATGATAAACCGACTGTTCCATTTGTTATGAAATGAAAATTGTCAACGAAAACATTTCGTTTATAAATTCGCAAAGGTGTGTGTGTTATTGCGTTGCCGCTCCTGCAATACTCTGATCAGATTTATCGATGCATTCGTATGTATTTTTTCTTCTGAATCCAAATTTGTAAACGGCATTTCGATATTTCTAACCGTCTTCGAGATAATCGACCTCAAAATCTAAAATGTGACGTCACAATCGTTTTATTTTCTGCCGACACACTACACGTCCAGCTGAAATCGTTGCTATTAAGTAGGCTAGTTTTTTAATCTCGATTTGTTAAGCAAAGCATAGGTTATTTACATTTGAGTTTGATACTTCGTGAATGTCAAACGAAATTTTAAATTAAGTATTAATAAAACATCAATGACATTTGATAATGAATTTAATTATTATATAAAATAAATAAAATGTTCAAAAATACAATTTGAGTATATTTTAAAAGCAATAATTTATTAACAGCTTTAAAAAGGTTTATACGAATATACGGCCGCCCCTTTATAATAAATGGACCATTCCATTTGCTATGAAATTAAAATATAGTCGGTTCGATAAACTCGACACAACTGGCTAGTGATTTTACTAGGTATTTTTTTTTGTTTTTGCGAATTTTGCCAAAATTGCCAAAATTACTAATTATTTAGTAATTATTAACTAATTAGTAATCATTTTTTGTCGAATTGGCAAAATTACTGACTAAAATCACTAGCCCGTTGTGTCTGAGTTTAACGAACCGAATATATGAAATGTTGTGTGGAATAAAAAATTATGGTCTTATACATATGTGCAATAATTAAATCCTTCTAATGGAAAAATTATTTGAAGATTTTTCTCAAATGATGGATACCAACAACATTTTCATTTGTAACTCTTTTATTTTTAATTCGATGGAGAAAAGTTATTCTTCATAAAAAGGTGTTCATGGTCTAAGATTTATGATGCAACCATCACATATAAAATTTAATTAATTTTATACGAGGTACATAAAAAATATGAATTTCGAAGTAGATACCTTTATAATTCACAACATTTAAATTACATAGAATGATATAATTGCACATTAAAACATAATTTTTAATTCTGAGCAACTTTTCATAATAGGAAATTTTCCATATTATGAATTAAAATACGTAAATAAACAAAGTTTTCGTTATGATAATGTTCGCATTTTCAGCTAGTTTGCAATAAATTTTCTATATAATAGTAGTTACCTCAATAGGAAAACCACAAACACGATATAAAGGCAACTTACTGGACGTACATTGAAAACAGTTTTTAGTGTTCTTCTTCTTATTCCTTATTATAAATAGGCTCCTAACTCCTGTTTCTTCTTCGATATTACCATTCTGCATTATTTCAATTATCAATCCATCTCTTCCTTTGCCTTCCTGTTCTTCTCCTCTTCAATAATTTAGTGATTTGTCTAGTGCTATTCTTAGAATCCTATCTTCTACGATTCTGCTCATGTGTTCGCTTCATTCCTGTTTCTATTTGGTTATCCATGTATTTATGTCGTCTGAATTACATATCCTTCTTATGTTCTCGCTTCTCTCTCTAACTAATAGACCTTTCTCTGATATTCTCATCTCTACTCCTGGCTGTGCTTTCTTGTCTTTTTCTATTTCACTATAAATAGTTATGAATCTATTATTAATCTGAACCGAACTTTGATCGCATATTTAAATTCAACACAGAATACATAGTAAATGTTACTCTCAACCACTACATTCCAGTCTATGATCCTATCATGGACCCCCTCACCGACAGGGAAACGGAGAGCTTTTGCCAAATCGGCAAAAACAGCGCTCCCGGACCTGATGGCATCAACCGAAGGTGCCTCAAAAAACTTCCAGAGAGCATCATTCCTCTTCTAACTAAAATATTCAATGCATGTCTCAAAAACAGCCACTTTCCTACTCCTTGGAAAGTGGCCAACACCATCATGCTTTTGAAAAAAGGCAAACCCCCAACCGACGTGGAATCCTATAGACCAATTTCATTAATCAATACTCTGGGTAAAGTTCTTGAGCTAATCCTAAAAGAGAGGCTCAATAACTTTCTCGAAAACCACAATATCATACCAAAATTCCAATATGGATTCCAGTCAGGTAAATCTACTAAACATGCATTAATAGATTTCACTACCAAAGTTACTCAAACCATCAACGATGGTTCAATCGCCATAGCCACATTTCTGGATGTGCAGAAGGCTTTCGACCAGGTCTGGCACGACGGGCTTGTTCGGAAACTTCTGGACATCGGGCTACCATTGCAATTTACCAAAATTGTACACTCCTACCTCCACAACCGTACTGTCAGAGTTAAAATAGGCGATCAAAAGTCCACCCCCTTCACTCCACAAGCTGGAGTTCCCCAGGGTTCAGTCCTAGCGCCGCTGTTGTACATCATCTACAACAGCGACATCACTAACCAAAATATCCCAGGTACTCGGCTGTTTCTCTATGCAGACGACACGACTCTGCTCTCAACTACCTCTCGATACAACCCAAGACTCCTCTTCAGAAGAGCCCAGGCTCTGTTGGACGGCGTCGGCGAATGGTGTTGTAAGTGGAGAGTCACGCTGAACGCGAACAAAACAACAACAATTGTGTTTCGCGCCCCTTCTGTGTCAAATAGAATCATTTGCAATGATGACGACCAACATCCTCTGAGTCTGTTGGGAGAAAGGCTTGTTGTTAGCCCGACTGTGAACTATTTGGGAGTACTGTTTACCAGGACTCTCAATTGGGACGCAGATCTAAAGGCAACTTTAGATAGGGTAAGGAACAGGGCCAGACTTCTCAACGCTCTCTCGGGAAAAATTGGCAAGACACACAAGAAGACTCTCATTCACACTTACAAGACCTTTATTCGACCCGTCATGGAGTACAAATCATGTATCTACTCTCTTTGCTCAAGACAAAAACAAGAGAGGTTGTTGAGGACAGAGCGTAGAGTCTTGCGTAGATGTAACTGTGAGCACTGGCGATATCCCTCAAACGAAATCCATAACATCTCGAACACCCCCAAAATCACCGAGAGAATAAACTCTCTGAACAGGAACTTCACAATCAAAGTAATCAACGGCCCCCCTTCCGACACACAAGAATCTCTCAAATGTTCCTGTTCATCTTCCGGCCACGTACTCCACCGAAAGCCCAAACGCAAAAAGATTCATGTACCGTCCGCTCTAATGCAAACATGCATTGACGAACTCCCGGTGGAGTACGAAAACATCCTTGAGGCTACCCCGTTAGCCTACCGTACCCACCTCTAACATTTCCTCTTCCCTACCCCGAACAGGGAGAAGTTGGTTTTTTGCGGTTTCCCAACTTCATTGCACAATTATACCTGTTCGTCCCAAGAAAATAGCCGCAACTATTTTCTCCACTCGAACGCACACTGTCCACGCTGCGCTCAAAGCCACCTCCTGACCGCCGACGAGGGACGCAGGTTCGCCTGTCGTTGTACAATGGTTTCTAGGGAGATTGGTCGAGAGCAAAGCACGGACAGTACACGTAAATGCCTATGGAACCAACAACAATCCATCAAACTTTCTTCTCTGTTGACTTCTTAGCCTTCTGGACACCACCGTCCGGCATAACCCAGGATCCAAGAACACCAGGACACGGCGCTTGTCCCAGTGTGTTTTTCGGACTGTTTGCTTTTGCTGCCAACACTAAACATTCACCTCAAACCCTGAAGAGGACAAAATCCTAAACAGGGAAACACATTGTACGCATTTCTTCTAAAGCATTTTTCTAGACAAGCAAATCAAACAATGAGATGAGATGATTATTAATCTATTTTGTCGAAAGAATTTACGAAAACTGAGAGAAAATCTGAATTCCATCCAGTACCTCATGAGAGACATTCGATGAAACTTTCGTCTATTACTAAACCATTCTATATCGGCTGCTGCGCGAAATAATTCTTCTACTCTGGATCCACATCATTGTCTACCATTACGCAGCTATGAAAGTTTCATTCGACCAATCCATCTCTTTCGATCCTAATTTTTATCTCTTCATCAGAGTTACAATTTAACCAGCTGCTAAGGTAGTGGAAATGGTTTATCCGTTCTATCCCGTCTTCATTAAAAGAAAGCTGATATTGACCTTATTAATCTTTCCAACTGTCATCCACTTTGGCTTTGACATGTTGAGTTTAATGTCTCTCCGACGACTTGCGCTTCACTGACTAGATTTACTGATATCTTGAGATCTTGTAACATTTCTGCAAGAATGGCTGTATCGTCAGCGTATCTGATACTGTAAATTACTTCTCCGCCTTACTTCCTTTTGTCTGTAATCCAAAGCGTCCCTTTTTGAGTCTGTAATCCAAAACGTCCCATCCAAAGATTGCTTCCGTGTACAGATTAAAAATACTGAGTAACAAAACGCAACCCTGTCGTACTCCACGTTTGATAGGTAGTTTTTCAGTACTATTGTTTCCAATTTGGATAGATTTATGATAACTAGTTAGTGTTTAAATAAATTTTCAATAAAATATGAGATAAATATAAATATTTTGTGCAAAAACTTTTAGGACAAAACACAACCCTGTCGTACTCCACGTTTGATAGGTAGTTTTTCAGTACTATTGTCTCCAATTTGGATAGATTTATGATAACTAGTTAGTGTTTAAATAAATTTTCAATAAAATATGAGATAAATATAAATATTTTGTGCCGAAACTTTTAGGACATGCGCTATTTTTTTACTTAAGTAGTTATCAAATATTTATGATCAGTTTATTGTACCATCTTCTAAAAACATGATACCTCCCCTCCTAATACACCTTGCAGATCAATACTTCATTAATATTTCATTTCCTTTTTTTCCTAAAAATACTTACATAAATAACGATAGGCTCCATTATCGGTCCCGGGATCCGAATTTTCTCTAAATGATTGTCCCTCCCATACAAAGCTTGTGTTCCAGCAACGGTGTATTCCCCCGGGAGGAAAATATGTCTGAAAAAAAATAAATCAACGTGGATCAGAAATATTGAGATTAAATAAATGAACAATATGTCGATTTAAAAGGAATCTAACTTTTATTCCGTTGCAATGTATGACATGTGTAGATCATTGTTGACAATTTAATTTGCTATAAAAAAGGCCGATAAAATTTTCTACAGTGTTGCCAATTTACGAGATACAGCGCGAAAATCCTTTGCACCCCTTTTTCCAAGATGGCGGCAGGAAGACAACCAGACTTTTAAGACACCAATCAGCAACGTCAAAATAGCCCTGTTAGGCACCATAAAAAGAAAATGTGTCCTACGAGGTCTTAATTTCAGATCACAAAATCCTACACAGAATTGTTATTACCTACATGAAGTTGTATTATTTCCATAAAAACTACGCCTGTGGTAGTTGCTAGGTGGATTGACTAACTCAGTAACTATATTAATAACTTAAAATAATCTGCTATGTGGACGATGCAATGCTAATCTCTCAAAGTGAAGATGATTTACAACGTATGCTGCACCAATTCAACAAATTCGCCAGAAAATTTAACGTGAAATTTCTCCAAAAAAGACAAAATGCATGGTTATATCAGCAAATCCAATAAGATGTAAATTGGAGCTGAAAGGTAAGATAATAGAACAAGTGATGGCGTTTAAATACCTAGGCATCACACCATCTAGCTACGGAAGGCTCGAAACAGAAGTGGAAGATCAAGTGAATAGAGCAAACAGAGCCGCAGGTTGCCTGAATGACACAATATGGAGAAATAAAAATATCGGAAAAGAATTGAAAGGCAGAATTTACAAAACAGTCATCAGACCAATAATGACATACGTGGCAGAAACACGGCCCGATACAGAGAGGACAAAAAGATTGCTCGAAACAGCGGAGATGAAAACTCTTCGAAAAATCGATGGCAAGATTCTACGGGACAGAGCTAGAAGTACATATTATATACGACGGAGATGCAAGGTGGATAACATTAATAACTGGGTAAGGAACAGAAGAATGGAATGGAAGGACCACATAAGCCGAATGACAACAAATAGGGTAGTCAGGACAGCGAGAGGCGGTTCGCCAATAGGAAGACGATCAGTGGGAAGACCACGAAAACGGTGGAACGACATTACTAGAGGCACATTGAAAAAACAGACGACAGAGTCATGTCTATATAAAAAGAAGAAGAAGAAGTAACTATCCGTACCTCCTTTATCTGGTCCTAATCCCGTATAACGGAGGAGGGTTTGCATCAGAAAGGTTATCCCGCAGTAAAAACTTTGCAAAATCAACGGAAGGAAGGAATACGGAAAACAGTTTAGGGACTAGGCTTTTCTCGTAAACGAGCTCCCCTGATCACCGCAAAAAGTTTATATGGATGTGCAGATAAAGGAGAAGCGAAAAGGAAAGAAAGTAGGATTCCAGAAAGTACAGCGTTGAAAGTTAAAGGATAAGGATTTGGCAAGAGTGTTTAAGAGTAGAGTGTTAAAAGAACTTGAGGAAACATTGTGAAAAGTTGTGACAGGAGTGGGAGAGGAAGGGCTATTTAGGGGAAAAATCTGGTAAAGTACCTCCTAGGGACAACGAAACTTGGTGATGGAATGATGAGGTGTAATAGAAGGTTGGAATGATAAAGTAAAAAGGAATATGAGGACTGCCGAAAAGAAACAAGAAAAATGATATGCACAAAGAAAAGAAACTACGAACAACAAAAGTATGAAGCTATGGAGAAAGATCGACCCCAACCAGGCTCCAGAGAATTATATAAAGCAATTTCCACTGAGAAAAATGGACATAGAACCAATTATGTCCATACACTGAGAGACAATCAAGGTCATATATGATAATCGACGATAAAGAACTAACAGAAGAATAGAAAGGGTATTTCAGGAACCTTCTAAACATCATACAGGAAGAACAGTCTTTATTTCTGTCCTCTTTCTCCACGCCAATTTTCATATCTTTAAAATACTCATACCATATATTATTATAATAAAAACTATCGATATTACGAGTGCAATTGGCCAAAAATTTCAATCAAAAATTAGGTTGGAGAAAATGTAATCTCAAAATTCAAAATCGGTATACGTTAAAAGATGCATTTCTCGGCTTCCATTGGAGCAATTCTCTTCATGATTTTTTTGTTCCCAAGTAACTCGAGTAGAACCATCTAACTAACGCATTATTAAAGGTCAAAGTTGCTTCTGTTTTGTTATAATAGATTAATGTATTTATAAGAAAGAAAACTACATATTTTTTCCAGTTGTAGACTTTTTTATATAAACTTACTACAAGTGTATCTTTTAACGTTAAAAACACAAATATTCTCATTTTAAAAGCTGTATAATTATTTAAACAATCTTTATTTAAACAAATTAAAATTTTTTGTTATAATAAATAAATTAATTTATTATAACAAATCAAAAGCAACTTTGATATTTAATAATGCGTTAGTTAGATGGCTCTACTGGAGTTACTTGGGAACAAAAAAAGAATGAAATAAATTGCTCCATGGGAAGCCAAGAAAGTGCATTTTTTTAACGTATACCGATTTTGAACTTTCAGATTACATTTTCTCCAACTTAATTTTTGATTGGAATTTTGCTATTTTTGTCAATTTTCACTCATAATATCGATAGTATTATTAAAATAATATATGTTATGAGTATTTTAAAGAAATGGAAATTGGTGGGGAGAAAGGGGACAAAAATAAAAAGGTGATTTTTCAAAAATTATGATCCTATTGTTTAATCTTTACCGTAAATGCCGGTCAAGTTTGACCGGTTGTATCTCAGAAACCACTCATCAAAATTTAACGTTTTTTCTTTTGCAAGAAGAGTTTTTTTTTCAATACCGTTTGCAGGATTTAATTTAATTTAATATTTACCGAGATATTCTATTTGTTTATAAGCCAAAAAATTGTTTATAATTTTAAAATATTCCTGAGGCCGCTTAAACCAATTTAAATTCTGTAAAATACATTAGATAAGTACAGTGTCTTTTTATACAAAAATCATGGTTATTCGTATGTATCATAATTATTGTGGTTATTATCGCGACCGTAAATTTTTAATTTACAATTTAATTGTTGCTCAACTGTTCATTCAATTTTCATCGCCTTCTGGAAAAAATAATTGATACCGAAAGAACTTTTATATCGCCAAGTTATTAATTTATTGATAAATAATTACTTACCTGAAATTTTAGTTGAAAATTAAAGATTTTGTTGGAAAAACAAGCATTTTCCGAGGAAACTTTTCGTCAAAGTAAATCAGGTAAAACACGTCTCTATGCAGAATTTAATTACAATGAATTTTTATTTGAGTATTTTTGGTGT
This sequence comes from Diabrotica virgifera virgifera, assembly GCF_917563875.1. NCBI lineage: Eukaryota > Metazoa > Arthropoda > Insecta > Coleoptera > Chrysomelidae > Diabrotica > Diabrotica virgifera. Next base: position 226,410,467 of record NC_065448.1, read on the forward strand.
AAAGTTAAAGTCTTTTAAGTTATAGAACAAAAATTGAAAAAACACGATTTTGTTTATAAAAAAAGTAGCACACTATCTGCGGACTTTGCATATCTATATTATTAATATATACAATCATATCATTCGATTTCAGCAATAAAATTGCTGGTAAATAACTTTTCCCAAAAATGGCCTATTCTCCGATGATCTGCCCAGACTAATATAAGAGCGAAAATTTATGTTGTATATCTTTTCATGATATCCCCAAACCAATCCTGTCCTAAGGTATAAACAACTTTAAAATAGCAACTTCATTTTCCCGATAGCCGCAATACGTTTCCTAAGATTATTACACATTTCGTAAATATTTCATATCGGAAAATTGGCTTAGGCCTCTAAAAAAATACTCACCGCTCCCCGTTGAGATAAAACTTCCTTTCGAGGGCACTTCCAATGCTGATGTAGTTGGCTGAATGGTCTTTCTCCTCGATCCGTATATTTCTGGCCCCCTTCGGTATGACCACAATTTCCCTGTAGCCGGGAGACCAATTTTGTTTATCGTAGACCCCTTGCTTTTTGTCGCACTTGCTCCCGTCTCCCTGACAAATGCCGCAATCGTCCTCCTCTGTTTGGGAGTCCACCACCCAGTCACAGCCGACTTTCTGGAATATGGATAAAATGAAAATTATGGAAATATGAAGAGTCGTCGTTTTATGCCATCATGCATGAATTCTTTAGAGGATGCGGGGTCATTTTGAATTTATTTCTAGGAAAATGGCTGGTGTAACCTACAAAGAGATATGCAAAATTCCTACTTCAAATAAATTGTGTATAACATGTCTATAGTCCATTTCACGTTTTTTTTTTATTTAAATTAGCTCCCTCTACTAAACTGCATACTCATATTAGCAGATGGATTGGATTATTCAAGTGTTAAAAGTACCTAATTATAACAGTAATAATATGACCATAGAAAAACTTCCATACATTTGTTAAGGCAAATAGCGCATAAAAGTTTCAATTTATAGACTGCAAGAACATTCTAAAGTATATTTTACGATTTTGCGACTGTTTTCGATTATCGCTAGACACTATACAGCCAATGGTCCATTCTACTGTACAGACACTCAACGAAAAAGGTACGTAATATCAATAAAAATGTTAATTCAGACAACAAACGCAATTCTTAAAATTTGTCCAATTCTTGGTTTTATTGGAACAACAAAGCGATGTTCATCAATTCATTATTTTCATTAGTTGAGCCAATGTATTACGTTTATTGAATGGACGAACATTCATTATGTATACCATAATCTCACTTTATTGATATTACGAACTCTGTTCATTGAGTCAACGAACACTATTTATTGAAACAACAACGTCGTTAATTGACCGACGAAGACCATTCGTTGTGCCAATAACAGTGTTATTTCTCCTAACGTATTTCGTTTATTTCTACAATTATTTCCGTTTATTGTTACAATTAATTCCGTTCATTGGCACAATAAATACGGTTATTCTTACAAGCAATTCTATTCATTGTTACAATCAGTTTCGTTCATTCCTACTATGAACGTATTTTATATTAATAATTACTGAATGCATTAGCCCAATTTATCATATTAATTGATTAATAATAATTTTTTAAATCCCCTTTTTTGTCCTTAACCTTTATAAGCAAAACGCTCAGACAGGTCGATTTAAAAATTATCAAAGTATATTATAACATCAATGTTTCGAACTTTACACGATCCCTCTTCAGGTGACAAGCGTAACTTTGATTTTTTTAATGGGAAAGTACATCATGTAACAGCTCATTTAAAAGTGTTTGAAATGGTGATTTCAAAAATGTATAACACTTTAATCATTTTTGAGAGCCCAGGGGCAAAATTTCGATCGAATTATTTTTAAACGCATTCATTTTTTTGGAATCCTGAGAAAACTAATAAGTATTTTTGAAAAATTTAACCGCAGAATAAAAGACTACATTATTACTGAGGGCTGAAAGTCCCCTAGAATAAACAAAAAGTTTCTTTTGAATAGTATATTTGAAAAAAAAAATCATACTAAATTTTCTCTTTTTCACCCCTGTGACTTATTAAAATAATCATTATAGAAGTTATCAGGGACGTCAGACCCTCGATAATACTGTAATATTTTATTCTGCGTTTAAATTTTCAAAAATACTAATTATTTTTTTCATTCAGGATTCGAAACTTAATTTTTAGTTCATCTTATAAATAACATCACAAGACAATATTAAAAGTAAACACTTACAAACATAAGACACTGACAAGTTTATTTGTAATTAGAATGTTCTCCCGTATTTACCTTATCAGAAAAAACTTACTTTTATTCAAATATAAAAAATAAGTAATATCTTATCCTTATCTTCCTTCTAATACGGACTACACTTGGAAACAAAATGCAATTATTTTTCGGCACTTCGGTAGAGGTAACAGCATTGTTTAACAAAGAACTCTATTTTTAACAATGGTAACACAGAGAAGCTAGGGGTATCACGATAAGGAAAAGCCGTTACATTTCAAATGGTCAAGCAAAACATTTATTGTCTCAACAAACACGATTATTGTCACAATTAACGCATTGATTGTGGGAATAAAGGCAGTAGTAGATTGATTAATGCATTCGTTGGCACAACAATCAGTGTACATCTATTCAATAATCATATATTACTCTATATTAACAACATTTGTACATTGTTTTAATGAAATCTGTACGTTGTCACGATAAACCAAGGTAATTGCTTGTCATCTACGAAATCAAGAACGTGAGTTGCTGCCACAATTAACAGTATTTATTAAATATACGAAACTAAGTTATTGGCTGAATAAATTGAGTGTTATTGATTAATGTACTCTAGTTATTCTCACAATTATTATTCAATCATTGTGGCAATAACCAAGTACATTCGTCAATGTCTAAAAGTTCGTTGAAACAACAAATTAAATTGTTGTGACAACGAAATACTATTCAATAATCACTGTTAATCAATATTACGAACTAAATTTTTTTGAGTGGAATAAGAAGTGCGAAAGTGAATGGTTCCAGAGTAATGAAAATACGAAATAAGTACATAATTTATTAATTGGATTGAAAAAAAAGCTTTTCTTTTAAATCTTATACAGGGTGTTAGTAAATAAGTATGAAACATTTTAAGGGCTAATTCTACATGAAAAAATATTTCAGGTTTGCTTTATAAACATATGTGCGCAAATGCTTCGTTTCCGAGATACGGGGTGTTGAAATTTTTATTTCAAACTGCCAATTTATTTATTGCTCTAAGACCAGTTGAGCTATGAAAATGAAATTTGGTGAATTTTAGAAGGTAGTTATTTTGCATTTTTTGCCATACAATTAAGAATTTTGTATTCATCATTGGCGCGCCTACGGGTAACGGTCTGATTTTTTTTAAAGAAAAAAATAGTACGCCACTGAGATATTTCGAATTAAAAATTATTTTTAAATTACACGTCTAATTTGTTATAAAAAACCTTTCTAGCCTTTTTTATATGGTGCACCGTTTTTATGCAGAAAAATAAAACATCTTGACGCGTATTTTCAATTTTTTAATACATTATCAAGAAATATCCAATATAATAATAATAAACTGGAACAATAACAGAAAATATTACTAATAAGATTTTAACTAGGCGCAGAGCTACAACAAATGTTAAAAATAACCGCCTTTAGAGGTTACAGAAGAATTTTATATTCATCATTGGCGCGCGTACGGGTAATGGTCTGAATTTTTTTAAGAGAAAAATAGTACGCCACTGAGATAGGTCAAATTAAAAATCTTTTTGAATTGCTGGTTTACTTTACGACAAAAAATCTTTTTTGCCTTTTATTCATATGCAGCGCCGTTTTTTTGCAAAAAAATAAAACATCTTAACGTTTACAATATATTTGAACTAAGTTTCTATGCATATGAAAACTGCCTCAAATGCTTTGTAAGCTTTAAGATGTTTTATTTTTTTGTATAAAAACGGCGCCTTGTATGAAAAAAGGCAAGAAAGATTTTTTGTCGTAAATTGAACGACGAATTCAAAAATGAGTTTTAGTTTGACATATCTCAGTGGCGTACTATTTTTTTCTTAAAAAAATTCAGACCGTTACCCGTACGCGCGCCAATGATGAATATAAAATTCTTCTGTAAACTCTAAAGAAGGTCATTTTTAAAATTTGTTGTAGTAGCTCTGCACCTAGTTAAAATCTTATTAGTAACATTTTCTGTTATTGTTCCAGTTTAGTATTACTATATTGGATAATTCTTGATAATGCATTAAAAAATGAAAAAACTCGTCAAGAAGTTTTATTTTTCTGCATAAAAACTGTGCACCATGACCATATAAAAAAATGCAAGAAAGGTTTTTTATTAAAAATTAGACGTGGAATTTAAAAATAATTTTTAATTCGAAATATCTCAGTGGTGTACTATTTTTTTCTTTAAAAAAATTCAGACCATTACCCGTAGGCGCGCCAATGATGAATACAAAATTCTTAATTGTATGTCAAAAAATGCGAAATAACTACTTTCTAAAACTCACCCAATTTCATTTTCATAGCGCAACTGGTCTTAGAGCAATAAATAAATTGGCAGTTTGAAATAGAAATTTCAACACCCCGTATCTCGGAAATTAAGCATTTGCGGACATATGTTTATAAAGCAAACCGGCATTCATTTTTCATGTAGAATTAATTAGCCCTTAAAATTTTTCATACTTATTTACTAACACCCGTATAGGGTGTCCCAAAAGTAGCGGAACGGTCGAATATTTCGCGAACTAAACATCGGATAAAAAAACTGAAAAATACGTGTTCAATCATTTTCAAAAATCTATCCAATGACACTAAACATCAATCCCCACTACACCCCCTGGAGGTGGGGGAGAGGGGGGTTTGGGTAACTTTAAAATCTCAACTGGAAACCCCCAGTTTTTTTTTGCAAATTTGGATTCGTTACGTAAAAGTAGGCAACTTGTATTCAAGACATTTTTTGAGCTGGGGATAGATGGCGCTATAATTGGGAAAAACGATTTATCCTGATACCATAGGTAAATTATAGAAACGGTCTAATATCTCACGAAATACAATTCCAAATGAGAAACCAAAAAACAGATTTTTAATCTTTTTCGAAAACCTATCGAATAACACCAAACATGACCCTCCAACCCACGCCTGGAGTTGGGGTGGGGGTAACTTTAAAATCTTAAATAGCAACCCCCACTTTTTATTGCAGATTCGGATTCGCCATAAAAACTAAGCAACATTTATTCGAAACATTTTTTAAACTTTCTGATAGATGGCGCTAATAAATCGTATTTTTCTAATTAAAGCACCATCTATTAACAATTCTAAAAAATGTGTCGAATAAATGTTGCTTAATTTTTCGTGACGGATCCAAATCTCTAATAAAAAGTGTGGGTTGCTATTTAAGATTTTAAAGTTACCCCCCACCCCACCCCTAGGGGGTGGGTTGGAGGGTCACTTTAGTGTTATTCGAAAGGTTTTCGAAAAACATTAAAAATCTGTTTCTCATTTTGAAGTGTATTTCGTGAGATATTAGACCGTTTCTATAATTTACCTATGGTATCAGGATAAATCGTCTTTCCCAATTATAGCGCCATCTATCCACAGTTCGAAAAAATGTCTTGAATAAAAGTTGCTTACTTTTACGTAACGAATTAAAATCTGCAAGAAAAACTGGGGTTTTCTATTTAAGATTTTAAAGTTACCCCCCACCTCATCTCCAGGGGGTGTAGTGGGGGTTGGTGTTTGGTATCATTGGATAGATTTTTGAAAGTTATTGAACACGTATTTTTCAGTTTTTCAATCCGATGTTTAGTTCGCGAAATATTCGACCATTCCACTACTTTTGGGACACCTTTTATATAAAAATCAATTGCTGTTCGTGTGTCTCTCTAAAACTCGAGAACGGCTGGACCGATTTGGCTAATTTTGATGTTGAAATATTTGTAGAAGTTCAGGGAAGGTTTATACGATTTCATGTAGTCATTTTAATAGCCACCAAAATTTTTACAGCTATATGTATAAAATGCTCTTTTCACAGTATTTGTTGCCATACTACTCCGAAACGGTTTACCCGATTTTTATGAAATTTTACACGTGTATTCGGCAGGTCAAAGAATAGGTTCTCTACGTGTAATCTACTTTTCATACCCGTACGTCACAAGGGGGGTTGCTGATTACGCCAGAACTCTCATAATAATGACGTGAAAATACGAAATTAGGTAGGTAGACTCCTTGCTGAATTCCGAGCAGAACCGTACTAAAATTTTTTCTCTAGCGCAATCTGTGTCCGAAATACAATATCTCAAGCCGTAGAAATATTCTGAGGACAGAAGAAGAACGAGTGATAAATTTCATAGAAGAGAAGTGGAACAGTTTAACTTTGGGACTCAAATTAACGATCTTCGAAGTAAAACTCACACAGCTCAAACATTTTCCCTTCCAGACCCAGAAAATCTAAATGAATACTTTGTTAATGTGAGTAAAAATATAACATCAACTATTGTGTCACAACAAGATCCCATTTCCTATCTCCCTAATTCAAGAAAGGTTTCGAATTCATTCTTTATAAGACCGATTGGTAAATCTGAACTGATCCAAACAATCAAGAGTATCAAAAGCAAATCTTCCTGTAGTACCGATGGACTATCCATAAAAATTTTCTCAAATCTCCCAGACAATGTGTTGGGAGTCCTCATCTCTCTAATAAATGATTCTTTTGAGAAAGGTAAATTTCCAGAGTGCCTAAAGACGGCCATCATTATTCCTCTTCATAAGGGTGGTGAAAAATCTATTGCCTGCAATTATAGACCTATTGCATTACTACCGGTACTCTCCAAAATTATTGAAAGACTCATAAAAGCCCGACTTATGGCCTTTCTCGTTGATAACAAGATTTTATCACAAAATAAGTTCGGCTTTTTAAATAATAAATGTACCACCGATGCCATGTTTTCTGTACTACATGAGGTTTATCAAGCATTAAACAATAATCTCCACACTTCCACTGTTTTTTGTGATTATGCCAAAGCTTTTGATTGTGTAAATCACGACATTTTGATAAAAAAACTAGATTTCTATGGAATTCGAGGTATTTCTTTGAACTGGTTTCAATCTTACTTGGAAAATAGGAAACAACTGGTTAGAGCAAATGATACAGACTCTAGTCTCAGAAATGTTGTATGTGGGGTGCCACAAGGTTCAGTATTGGGTCCTTTACTTTTCCTTATCTTTATTAATGACATCACTAGTTTAAAAATCGATGGAAAAGTTTTTCTTTTTGCTGACGATACCAGTATCACTTGGAGCAACTCAAATATCGCAACTCTTCATGCTACTATAACTTCTGATCTACTCACAATAAAATCCTGGTCAGATTCTAATTTACTCTCTTTTAACGTAGATAAAACAGTCGCATTACCCTATAAAGGAACTCTTCAACCCTTACCTCTTCATAACAGCCAGATCAGTATCGTTGATTCTGTAAAGTTTCTTGGTATTTTTTTTAGATAGCAACCTTAAATGGTCCCTTCATATCGATGTGTTAAGCAAGAAACTATCCTCAGCTTGCTTTGCAATAAGATCTGTCTCGAAGGAAATGGATTTAGCCTCTTCCAAAATAACATACTTTTCATTGTTCGAGTCCCATCTTCGATATGGTCTGCCTTTTTGGGGTTTTGGTACAGCTGCCCAATCCGGTGTTATTTTTAAATTGCAAAAAAGAGCAATCAGATATCTGTTTGGCCTCAGAAGAACAACACATTGCAGAAGCTACTTTAAAGATCACAGAATTCTAACATTATATATATATATATATATAACAGCGCTAACAGGCCTTATAGGCCTACGGCTTCTAAATTCTGGATAATATTTCTCCATTCTGTTCGGTCCTCTGCACTCTTTCTCCAGTCCTTCACCCCGATTTCTTCCAAATCCCTCTCTGCAGCCTCTAACCATCTCTTCCTTGGTCGACCTCGTCTCCTTTTTCCCAATGCTCTGTCATTCAATATTCGTTTGACGTTTCTAGTTTCTGGCATTCGAGTAATATGTCCCAGCCATCTAACTCTTTGGGCTCGTATTTTTGTCGTTATTTTTGGTCTCCCATACATCCTCATTACTTCTTCATTTGTTCGTCTCCTCCAGGTTTTCTCCGCTATCTGTATACCTCCAAAAATTTTTCTCAGGATCTTCCTTTCCCATATCTGTATCTTCTTCTCCTCTTGTTGATTCATTACCCACGTTTCGCTCGCATACAACACTGTGGGCCGTATTATCGTTTCATACATTCTGATTTTCGCGTTTATTGATACATTTTTTGCTTTTAATATCGTGTTTAAGGCACCCACAACTCGACTTCCCTTCAATAATCTTTTATCTATTTCTTTTTCTTCCCTTCCAGTACTGGTTACAGTCACTCCCAGGTATTCGAATTCTGCTACTTCCTTAAATTTATATTCATCTCCTTCTCCTTTCATTTTTATATAGTTATCCTCTTTATTTATATCTCCTTTCATTACCATGTATTGTGTTTTTCCTTGGTTGATTCTTAATCCATACCTTTTTGCTTCCGCTTCGAACTTTTGGAATATTTTTTGGAGATGTTCCTTTGTTCTTGTTAGGATGACTAGATCATCAGCGTAAGCTATAAACTGCTGTCTGTTGTTAAATATGGTACCGCTTGTATTAATTTTTATCCTTCTTACTATGTGTTCTAGTACCAAGTTAAATAAGTCTGTAGATAGAGGGTCACCCTGTTTCAGTCCTTTATTCACTGTGAATTGTTTTGAAAAATTTCCTTCCAGTGTTATCCTGTTTTTTGTATTGTTGAGCGTCATTCTCACTAATTTAACCAGCTTTCCTGAAATACCCAAGGATCTCATTGCTTCATATAGCATATCTCGGTCCACTGAGTCGTAAGCCTGTTTAAAGTCAATGAACAACATGTGTAGTCCCAAATTTTGTTCGTAGCTGTTGTTCTGTATTAGTTTTAATAAACATATTTGATCTGTTGTTGATCTTCCTGGTCTAAAACCTCCTTGGTATTCTCCAATGATCTTATTTACCTCCTTTTGCAATCTATTTCGGATGATTTTTGCAAGTATTTTATAGGCCACTTCTAATAGCGATATTCCTCTATAATTTTCGCAACTTGTTTCATCACCTTTTTTGTAGATTGGACAGATGAGTGCATTGTTCCATTGTTGCGGCATTTCCTCTTTTTGTCAGACTGTTAATATTAGTCGGAAAATTTTTTCTTGCAGCTTTTCTCCTCCTACTTTAAAAATCTCTGCCGGAATTCCGCTTTCTCCTGCGCTTTTGTTATTTTTTTGCTTCAATATTGCTTCTTTTACTTCTTGTAGTGTAGGTTCTTCTTCACGTTGTTGTTCTGTGTTATCCTGTTCATGTTGTTTTATTTCCTGGGGTTCTGCTTGTTTATTTTCATTTAATAGTTCTTCAAAATACTCCGCCCATCTGTTCAATTTTTCTGTTGTTTCTCCTAAAAGCACACCGTCTTTACCTCTACAATAACTTGTTTTACTCTTTGCAGTTCCTCGAGATTTTTTTACTTCTTGGTAGAAATTTCTTATTTCCTTGTTTACGTATGATTCTTCTATTGTTTTCAACTGTTTGTCAAGATGTTCTCTTTTCTTTTTTCTGCAGATTTGTTTTACTTCTCTTCTTGCCATTTTATATTTTTCTGTAGTATCCTGTGTATTATTTTTGTCTTTTTCTATTTTTGCTTTATTTCTACGTATCAATGCTATTTTACAATCCTCGTCAAACCAGTCTCTTCGTTTCTCTGCTTGTACTTTTCCTAGACATAGTTCCGTTGCTTCTGTCATCGCTATCTGTATATTCCTCCATTCTTCATCAATATCTTCTGCGGTGGGGTAACGAAGTCTTTTATTTATCTCTGCCACAAATTTGTTTGCCGTTTTTTCTTCTTTAAGTAATTCTATCCTGTATGTTAATCTTTCTTTTGCTGTTCTTGGGTTTCTTGGCAGCTCTTGTTTAAGTTTGGCTATCGTTAGAATATGATCGCTATTGGTATCTGCCCCTCTGTAGCTTCTGGAATCGGTAATTGCTCTGATATGTTTACTTTCTATTAATACGTGGTCTATCTGGTTTTTTGTCCTTCCATCTGGAGATATCCAAGTTATCTTATGAATATCCTTATGGTCAAATCTTGTGCTTACAATTTTCATTTTATTTTCTGTTGCAAATTCAATTAATTTTTTCCCATTTTCATTTGATTCCTTATGCAAACTTTTTCCACCCGTTATACTTCTGTAAATCTCTTCTCTTCCTATTTTGGCATTCATATCTCCTACGATTATCTTTATGTCATATTTCTGAATTTTATCCATCAAATTACTTAGCTTCTCATAGAACTCTGTCTTGGTTTCTAGGTCTTTTTCTTCAGTGGGGGCATGTGCATTAATGATGCTAATTTTTCTGTACTTTCCTCTTATTCTTAAATAACATATTCTATCTGATATTGCTTGGAAGTCTATAACTAATTTACTTATTTTTTCTGTCACCATAAATCCAACTCCAAAATATCTGTTTGTCCCGCCACTCTTAAAAAAGGTTCTTTTTCCTATTTTGACTATTTCAGTTCCCAACTGTTTTGTTTCTTGTAAGGCCAGGATGTCTACTTTGTAATTCTCCATAATATTATCTAAATTTTTTAAGGCACCCTCTTCGTACGTACTTCGTACATTCCAGGTTCCAATTTTTATTATTTCCTCATGTTTTTCTTTATTTGTATCGTTTTTTCCCTCATTTTCCAAAGTCGTTATTCCTTTTTTTGCCATGTCAATACCATATTTCAGCCGCTGTTCTTCGTTATATATTCTAACATTACCTTCTTTATATATTTTAGAATCTGTTTGCTTAATTCGTAAACATCTACATGTCTTTCCAGAAAGACCTAGACATGACTATTCCACCAGAAATTCTACTTTTGACATCTATTTACCGATCCCGTCCAGTGAGTTAGTAAAGAAATCTATATTATATTCTGCAAAAAAACTATACAACCATCTCCCTCTACAACTTAAATCTGCAACATCTTTCCCCAAGTTCCGTAAAATGACAAAAGCCTATTTATCTGAAAGACCATATTATTCAATAGCAGAGTTTCTTAACCAATAACTAAGAAATTACAGTATTCTTATGTATAAGAAGAATCTTAATCTATATTTGAGTGTCATATGCAGCAGCATAACTTATTAAATCACTTATTAAATTTCTTAAGGTAGATTACGCAATTTGCAATTTTTTTTTTAAATTTTGCAATAGATTGTTACTGATTTTTATTTGACTTTATTACGTTTTATTTATATTGACGATTTGTATAATTTTAGTAAATTGTATTTGTTATTGTTTTTATTTATGATTCTTGTAAGCTTTGTCTATAAAATTGTTAAATTTTTCATGACAATAAAGCATATTTCTATTCTATTCTATAATTGGGCAAAATATGAATTTTTTAATTTTGCGAAATTAAAAAAAAAATTTCTAAACGGAGTTTTTCTGACGAACCGTAAGCAGGAGAAAAATTCTGAGCACACGAAAAGAACAAGCAGCAAATTATAAAGTTTTATTTAATTTTAATTAATTTTGTTTAATTTTATTTAATTTTATTTAATTTTTTAATATTTTATTTATTTTCGTTTATTTTATTTTATTTTTATTATACTTATTTTTTTATTTGATTTCATTTTATTAAATTTTATTTATTTTTATTATATTCTATTTACTTTTATTTAATTTTATTATTTTTTAATTTATTTATTATTTTTATTTAATTTTTTAGAGTTATTTAATTGTATTTAAATTAATATTATTGTATTTATTTTGTTTTTAATTTTATTTATTTTTATCTAATTTCATTAATTTTATTTAATTTTATTCAGTTTTATTTATTTTTATTTACTTTTATTCAATTTCATTTAATTTTAATTTACTTAATTTTTTTTATTTAATTTTGTTTAGTTTTATTTACTTTTATGAAATTTTATTTAATTCCATTTAATTTAATTTAATTTTATTTAATTAACACCTTTAGAGTTGGAACCACCCCGAACACAATCATAAATACAAGGTTGTTTTGAATGTAGATAAAATAAAGCTGTCATATTCATTATAAGATAAAAAAATTTAAGATTGTAACTGTTGCACTACAAACTTTCTTTTTGTTACTTCTAACTAAACTTTATTACTTCAAACATCATGTGCAATTAATTAAAAATACGAATTCCTTTTGTTTATTTTAAGTTTATTGTATACAAAAGTTTGTTTTTATCTAATGAGGCAGTACAAAGTCTGCCGGGTCAGGTAGTATTAAAATATTTCTTTTACAGTATTACTAAGAAATTATTTGCAGAAAATCCTTTTGATATATTTCATACGCACTACAAATTTTACAGGCCTAACAGTTTTACCTTTTTTGGTCAAAATTAAAGACAGTTCCATATGAACAAGGTTATGAAAAGATTTAGATTTTATTTTAGGTTAGGTTTATACTTTATGATTTAGTTTTCTACTTTAAAATGTATAATATATGTCTGAATTGCCAATATAAATGAGTGAGATTAAATAAATTATTAGAAGAATTTTTTTGCTTTGCAACAACACTTTTGTTTATTTTAGTAATATTTTGTATTTTGACAACGGCACCCGATTTGGGCGTCGAAACGTTAATAAAATTATTTTTTCATTTTAATTGTGGCTTATTTCCCATATAAATAATTAATCAGAAAAAGAATAGAAGAAAAGAATAGGATTTTGATTTTAAATTCGGCAAAATATGTTTAAGCAAGGCGAAAACATCGTGTTTCTTGGGAAAAATATTCCCATGAGATCTTTTTGCGTAATCAGTTTCATGAGATACCGCAGAATAAGGTCCAAAAAGGTTATAATAAAGATATTAAAAATGATTGTTAACAGAAAAAAATACTCAAAACTATTTCACTAACACCAAAACTAGTTCTTCTCTGTCTTGCTCGTCGATTTATTGTATTTCGATTTAATGTCCATGATTCAGCTCCTTAGTAAAGCACACTGTGTACATAACATATAATTAGCCTTATTCTGAGGGCCAATATCAGATCTTTGCTGCATAAAATCTTTTTCATTTTCACGAAGTTGGCACGTGCTTTTTCAATTCTCTCTCTTATTTCTGGAGTATAATCGTTATTTTCTGTGATTATCGTTCCCAGTAAATATATTTTTTACCCTCTCAGACTGCTGGCCGCCTACCGTTAATATTTCATTTGTATTGTTGTTCTTGCTGTACAATGGGGCATTCGATTCCATAGAACTCTGGACCGTATTAAACGGAATGAATAACGCAAGGAAGTCATCTAAGATTTGCCGATGATATAGTGCTCATAAGCAACAATACAGAAGAACCAATCTACATGCTAAAGATGCTTAAACATGAATCTGAGAAAGGCGGTTTAAAAATGAATTTAAATAAAACAAAAGTGATGACAAATCAAAATATCAGAATCGACTTAGTTGGAAGTGAGATCGAAAGTGTCGAAGAGTCACACGATCAAACTAGGCAAACAGAATCAAACGGACGAGATAGCTATAAGAATCTGAATTACTTGGGCAGCAGTTGCAAGACTCAGTGATGTGTTGAAAAACAAAAAGATACCAATAAAACTAGAAAAAAGGGTACTCAACAGTTGTATTCTACCAGTTATGACTTATGAAGTGGAGACCGTGACACTTACAGGGTTATCAGCCAATATATTAAGAACAACACAGAGGGCCATCGAACGAGCTATCTTAGGAGTATCTCTGAGAGAACATATTCGAAATGGGACGTACGAAACAGGACGAAGGTGGAATATGTTATTGGAAGAATTGCGCAAATGAAATGGAGCTGGATAGGACAGGACACGTGCCACGGCAAAACAACGAAAGGTGGACGAGAAACATTTTACATTGGAGACCACGCGAGCATAGTCGCAGGAGAGGAAGACCACAAAGACGATGGCTAGATGACTTCAAAGCAAAAGTGGGGAGACACTGGTACCAAATAGCACAAAACAGAGAAGAGTGGAGAACTCATGGGAGACCTTTGTCCAGGAGTGGATGCAACCAGGCTAAAGAAGAAGTTATTGTTTTCTTTAGGGACATTCACTTAACAAGCTACATGTTTTTATGGATTCGGCTGCCTCTAGAGAGAGATGTATATTCTCGAGATGAATACAGTCACTTAACTTCCACAATATTATGGTCACTTACTGACCCGTCCGGACAAGCTCGTAAAAACCCATAACCTTTTTCAAACACAGAAACAATCCACACTGCTTTACTATATTTTTTTATTTTGATAGCAATTTCTGGCTGTTCTTCGTTTCTTATCAGATAAAACAATTGTTCCAGATATAGTTATCGCGTTTCCTCTTTTTACTTCTTTATCGATGATTATTCTGCCGCGCCGTTTTCATTTTCTAATATTCCATAATCTTTCTCTTCCTGCTCTTAAAGAAACTGTTTATTAGATTTTTTTCTTTCTCATTTAATTTATACCGATCCAGATTAGCTCCATATAACAGTTTTAAGTTCTACTTCCATCAGACTAATCAATACGTTTATTTAACATACCTATTATTAAGTGACAACACATTTTTTCTTTTGTCTTATTTATTTCTGTTGTTTTTGTACAGAGAAGAAATCAATATAGATGTAAGATTTTTAAAATTGATTGTTACCTATTATTCCTTGTATATTGATCCTTTTTTATTTTTAATAAGAAGGTGAAAATATTTTTAACCTCTCCTCAATTAATTTTAGAAGTGGTTATTTACTGCTCTTACTCCATATCTATTTACATATATCGTCCAATTGTTTTCCCTTAAATTTAGCTCACCACAAATGCAAAAAGTACTGGACAATGAAAATTTTAAAGATAAAGTAATAATTTCAATTAAAATCTTTAATAAACATAAAAGTGCGACAAAAGAGAAATACCATGGATGGCAGTTATTAGAAACACTATTTGACAAATGAAGACTATGCTCCAATTCCAATTCAAAATATAGTCAAATACAAAGCTTCAGAGATACATGAAAAAATACAAATAAAAAAAGACAACTTTATGGTAGGTACTTAAAAACATTAAAATGCCAGTTGCCAACTAGGGTTTAATGGAAACAGAAAGTACCGGCCCTAAATATATCAAAATCTAATACGGCCAAGGGGACTGAAAATATTTCAACAAAAGTAGTTAAATTAATTTCAGAAGGTCACGTTGATGCGTTATAAATAGACGTTATAGTAGTAGGCTTATATTACCTACTAACATTAAAACATTTCGTTGTACAAAGTAATTGATATGGCAACGCTGTTAGGATAAAGTTCTGTGTGACGCGATTGAAGCAGAAGGCACTGCTATCTATCGAACATAAATATTACCGATGGTGTAGATGGCGCCATGTCATGGCGGCACAAATTCTTAGCGGCAATTCAACATATAATTCTTGTTTAACGAGATTTTTCATATGTTTAGGAAAAAATATTCAACATTTTATTGGAAATATTTTCCATTGTTACAGTTTTATATATGTTGTTATTGACATTTTATCCAATTTCTTACCGGTAGCTTTATTATAAGCCGAAACATATTATTTTTTCCTACTGTGGCAAAACTGTATATTCAAAAATTTTAAAAAAAATCATAAGTATTTCCTAGGATTATATCTTTATGCTGTAAGAAAATTATCAAAATTGTATGTTTAGTTTTCCCGCTTTATACTTGAAAAAAAGGAGTTTTTTTGAGTTTTTTCGAAAACGAAAACATGAAGTTTGCTCAAAATTTGTCAAAATACTTCTAGTGATCACATATACCTTCTCAATTTTTTTCAAATTTTTTGAATGTGTAGTTTATTTTTGGGGGGGTTCAGATCAACCTTAAACATTATTTTTATTTTATATTTACCTTCAAAATATATTTGTTACACCACCAGAGTAGTTATTACCTAGAATTTAATGTGGTTGATAGATTAACATAAGTGTAGATATTAATTGAATCCCTCATATTATGCACTTGGATTTTTAACCATTCGGAGACGCTGATACCTTACTTTAGCGATACCCCAAGACCGATTTTTTGGTAAAAAATTTCTTCTAAAAATGTAATTCTGTCCGACTCATATGACCATTCAGACATATACTTATACATTTTACAGTACATTTTAAAGTATAAGACTTTAACAATGATATTGGCAATATTTTGAGTTACATTCTTGAGACTACTGTATTGGAAGATAGTTTATTCCATTTCATGAAATCAAGAATACCGGTCAGAAAAATTATAGCCCGTGACCATATGTGCAATAATGACTCTAAAATACTCCTGTAAGTGATCCCTAAGTAAATCATGAGGCAAAAACCAGTAAAGAAACCTCAAGATACTATCCCGATAGGGGAAGTATTTGGTCTTACATTTAGTTTACTCTCAATAATAACACCAAGTTCTGATTTTATATGTATATATAATATATAATCAGGAGCCACTTATACCATCTACTGGTATACAAATTTTCGCCATTTTTTTTATTTTTTGCCATTCTTCTTGCTTCTTTCCAAGTGGTTCCTCTTCTTACCAGCAGTTCCCCAACTGTCTTGTCCCAGGTATTTTAAGGTCTTCCTCTCTTTGCCTTATTCCATGTTTTGGCTTCCCATACTCTTCTAACCTGTCGTTGGTCTTCCATACGTTGCAGATGTCCCCACCAACTTAGCTGTTTCTGTTCGATAAATGAGATCAAGGGTTGGATGTTAGCTCTTCCCGTATTATGTTATTTCTAATTTTGTCTCTTCTCGTGACTCCTCTCACTCTTGTCAAGTATTTCGTTTCAGTGGCCTGTAATTTACTTTTCTGCCTATTTGTTAATACCCACGATTCGCAACCGAAAGTGAGGATTGGTCTGAATATCGTCTTGTATACATTCATCTTGGTTTTTCGTGAAATTTCTCTTTTTCCTATTAAACCCCTGTTCATTAGATAGTGCGTTTTCATAGCTTTTTCTATTCTTGAGTTGATTTCCATTTCTTCATCTCCTGAATCCTCTATCTTAGTGCCCAAATACTCAAACATGTCGACTTGTTCTAATTTTCTTCCCTCAATTGAAATGCTCATTTTTTGATTGTCTCCTATCTTCATTACTTTGGTTTTCTCTTTATTCAAGATCATTCCATATCTTTTTAGTGTTTCATTCCAGATTTCCATATTACTTTGGAGGTCTTGTTCACTTTCTGCAACTACCATCACATCGTCTGCGAATGCTCCCTCCGAAATCCTCACCATTTGTAAATTTTTGTACCCTACTTTTAATTTCTTCGCTTTGTTTGAACAGGCTCTGATGATCTCGTCCATAAATATATTGAATAATTGTGGGCTCACCCCTCCACCTTGCTTCAGTCCTTCACTCGTTACACGTCCTTAATCATATTTAATGTTTTGTCCTCTACACCTTTTTTCTTCAGTATTTCCCACAATTTATCCCTCTTCACCTTATCAAAAGCCTTCTCCAAATCTATAAATGCCAGTGACGCTGTCTGGTTTTGTTGCTTAACTTTTTCTATTATTTGTTTTAATGTGAATACGTGGTCCTGGGTGCTTCTTCCTTTACGGAATCCACTTTGAGCTTCGTGCAGTGAACTTTCAATTTTCTTATACAGTCGCCTCTCAATTATTTTTTCGAAGGCTTTCATAGACGTGCACAGTAAAGAAATTCCTCTATAATTACTGCAACATTTCTTGTCTCCTTTCTTGTAAACGGGCAAAATAAGCGCCATTTCCCAATCTTTTGGAATTATCTCTGTCTTCCATATTTCATTAAAAATCTCCAAGAGTACTTCATTACCTTTCTCACCCATGTGCTTCAGCATTTCGTTCGTTATTCTATCAAACCCAGGAGATTTTCCTTTTTTTAGCCATTTAATAGCATCCTCTAACTCTTCTAATTTTATCTGATCTGTTTCTCCTTGTTGCAGTATGTTTCCTACTTCCTCCTCCACTGTATCTCTATGCGTTGCTTCCAGAAATTCTGGAAAATACACTTTCCATCTGCTCATTATTTTTTTGTTTTCGGTTAACACTTTTTCTTCTGAATCTCTAATATATGTATTTGTTTCTTTTATATCCTGCCTGAACGATTTAAAGATTTTATAAAACAGCTTTTGGTTTCCTTTGCTATTTTGTTTCATTTTCTCTCCAAATTCTGCCCAACTTTTATCAATGGCGTATTATGTATACTAATCTTTGTTCTCTGCAAGCGAAATTTTTAGATACCATTACTTTTATGCAATGCGAAAAACCTTCACTGTTCTTAGTATCAGAATCTTGGTTACACAAAAATATTTTGGACTCTATGGTAAATATACCTGGGTATAAAATTTTTAGAGCAGACCGCATAGGGAGAATAGGAGGCGGATGTTGCATATATGCAAAGGAGTCTGACTTCTGCCAATTTAACATTGTTTGTGAAAACTTCTCTGATCACCATTATGAAGGATTGACGCTTAATTTTTCTTCTAAAAAGTTAAAAATAAATTTTGCTATAGCTTGTATATATAGACCTGGTTACAGTTCCGTTCAAAGTGATCAAGAATTATACAGTCAATTGGAAACGCTCATAGCCAAACATAAAACCTTAATTGTTTTTGGTGATTTCAATCTAAGCAACATTTCTTGGCCGCTGATCAATCACCCTCATGATACTCAATCTCAGCTTTTTATTAATTTCTTAGAAAATTCTGGATTAGAACAAATAATCAATGAACCGACTCGTCTTCGTCTGAATCAACAACCTTCTCAGCCAGATCTTACTTTAACCTCTGAGGTTAATCTTTTAACTAATATTTCGGTTACATCTCCAATTGGAAAGTCGGACCACGCAGTTATTTCAACTTCCATACAGATCCTCAAGTCGGAAATATTACAAAATAATATGCTTATGATATATAAAAGAATAAACTATCATCGTATAAACTTAGATGTATCTACTGCAAATTGGGCAGATATGTTGAATGGTAGGGATGTTAACAAACAGTGGGAAATTTTTGAAAATTTTCTGAATGAATCCATGCGCACGAACTCTCATTATGTGCAACGTAGATGTAATCCTAATAAGCCATGGATAAATTCAGAAATATTTGAAATGATAAAATTTAAAAAGTCATTATGGAAAAAGTATTTACGAAGTAAAACGAATGCTGACTACCTCAATCATCGAACTTTTTCTAATAACTTAACATCAACTATTTTTAAATCTAAACAAAATTTTGAAAACCAACTGTCCTCAAATAAGAACAAAAAACCTCTTTATAAATATGTCAGAAATTCTATTTTATCTAAAGTTTCGTTACCTATTTTAAAAACCGAAACAGGCGAACCAACCTCAGTGAAAACGGAAGTTGCTACTATTTTTGCCAAAAAATTTCAAGAAGTGTTTACAATCGAGGAGGCTCTTCCGAATACTTTACGTGTTGTTTCTACAAGAAATAACTACGATATTAGTGACATAGACTTTGATCCAGAGATTCTTAAACAAAAAATTTTGTGTTTAAAATCCTTTTCCGCTCCCGGATTAGACGGTTTCGCTGCAATTTTATTTAAGAAGTGTGCAAACTCGATTATCCATCCGTTAAGTTTTATAATGAAAACCTCATTTTCGTCACACACCTTACCTGATGGCTGGAAAATCTCTAGTGTTACTCCAATTTATAAAAAAGGTGACAAGTTAGATCCTGACAATTATAGACCAATTAGTCTAACATCCATTGCAGCTAAATTGATGGAATCATTTATTCGCGAATCGGTTATGAACTTTCTCTTAAACAATAATATAATTCCTATTTCCCAGCACGGTTTTGTACCTGGAAGATCGGTAGTTACTAATATGTTAACATATGTTAATGACTGGTCTCTTTGTTTGGATAGTAATCAACCTGTTGATATTATATATTTAGACTTTGCTAAGGCTTTTGATCGAGTTCCTCACAAAAGACTACTATTTAAGCTTGAACATAACGGTATTAGAGGAAACTTACTCGAGTGGATTAAAGGATTTTTAATAAACCGTAAATTTTGCGTACGCGTTGGTGACTGTTATTCCTCAATGTTTAGTGTATACAGTGGCGTTCCGCAGGGTTCAGTGTTGGGGCCGATTTTGTTCCTAGTGTACGTTGCTGATCTGCCAATTCACCTAAAAAGTAACATATCGCTTTTCGCTGATGACACAAAGTTATATGCAAATCCCTTTTCTGGTTACAATCAATTACAGACCGACCTTCAAGAGGTTGCTAAGTGGGTAGACGATTGGTGCTTGTCATTAAACACATCCAAGTGTGCAGTTCTACATTTAGGTAAAAACAATCCAAGGAATCGGTATGTACTTTCTAATGTTTCTCTAAAAACTGTTTTGCAGCAAAAAGACTTGGGTGTACTTGTGACGGAAACATTATCTTGGTCTGAACATATCCAGTCGGTATGCAATAAAGCTAGAACATCAGTTTACTTATTATCTAGGACTTTCTCTAAGATATCGCCAAAAAATTTTGTTGCTCTCTTTAGTGTATATGTAAGACCTATTTTAGAGTTTGCCGGACCCGTGTGGAATGTCGACTGGCAAAGGGATTCTGATCTACTTGAATCTGTGTGTTTGTTTATACGAAGCTGAAGAAAAAGGTTGATGGGTGGTCGTAAATCACTTCGCACTTGTTAATATTTTTGAATTTAAACGTATATTGAGTAAACTAGATATATAACAGTATTAAAAAATAAAAGGTTAATATGTGTGTTGCTTCTCTGAATGTTTTGACTCGAATGGGGTTCTGGAATCTGCCTTTGGTGAACTTCAATCCCCTCTGCTTGAGAGCGTGGGGTAGTAAAAAATGAACCATATATGTATTAATATTAGCCGCATTGGCGTACTGGTTCGTATTGTCAGATATCAGTATAAATGTGCGTAAACATAAGTCCCCCCTTGAAACCATCGGGTTTCAATTGGTTACTTACAGTAAAGTCACCAAAAACAGTCAGATCCTTTACATTCTTTGTACTAGTAATAAAGCATGTAAATGTAAGTAAAATAGTAATAAAGTAGGATATATACAAAAACGAAAGTAAAATAGCAAATTAAAGGTATTTAAAATAAAGTAAATTTAAATTGTTCAAAGTAAAGTAAAATCAAAATTGTTCGACGAACAGTAAAATTAAAATTGTTCAAATAATTGCTCACTACGCTTCACTGTCCGAGCTAAATAGTAACAAAGCGTAGAGTCAGTAAAGTTAAAATTGTGCAAAATAAAATAAAAAAATTAAGATTGTTTAAAATAAATGTCTCACTGCGATTCACCTTGAGACGGTAACACGCACAGCTTCACCACAGGTCTCTTGAAGATGCTGGATGCGGTCTTCACCGTCACGGATGGCGGATAACGCCGTCCTTACCGGGATGAGTCTCGAGGATGCGTCCGAGCTTCCATCTCAAAGGTGGCAGACCATCTTCTTTGATCAGAACCAATGTTCCGATATGTAAGTGTTGTTGACAGTTCTGCTTCCACTTTACTCGTTGTTGCAAAGTGGAAATGTACTCCTTGGACCACCTGGTCCAAAAATGTCGGCGTAGCTGCTGCATTCGTTCATATTGAGAAAGTCTATTCTCCTTAATGTCGCAGTAATTGATGGGGTCAGGAATTGACGTGAGGGTATCTCCAATCAGGAAATGCGCAGGAGTTAAGGCAGTAGGATCACTAGGGTCGGAGGAAAGAGGACAAATGGGTCTTGAATTTAAGCATGCTTCCACCTGACACAGAAACGTGGTAAAATGTTCGAAAGTTAAAGAGGCGTCGCCGACCACTCTTTTAAGGTGGTGTTTTACGGACTTTACTCCCGCTTCCCATAATCCACCTTGATGTGGCGCTCTAGGAATTATGAAATTCCACTGTATCCCATCACAAGCTAAATTAGTTTCAATGTCAATAGCGTTAGAAGCTAAGAAGTTTTTTATCTCGAATTACTTCCATTGTCTGAATATATTGTTGTGCATTTACCTCGTCTAGACATAAACCGACGTAAGGCTGCTAAGAAACAATCAGTCGTTAAGTCGCTTACAACTTCCAAATGTATGGCCTTAGATGCAAAGCAAACGAATAGTGAAATATATGCTTTGGTAGTTTTAAAGTTTCTTCCCGTCCTGTCACGAAGAAGGAAAGGTCCAGCATAGTCAACGCCGGAAGTGGAGAACGGCCTAGAAGGAGTTAAACGTGGAAGGGGAAGATTCCCCATAAGAGGGGATTTGTTTCTTAAATTAAATTTGAAACAACGTGTGCATTCATGTATAATTTTCCTCATAAGAGTTCGTCCGGACAAAGGCCATACTCTCTCTCTGAGAGATGCTAAAGTGCTCTGTGCTCCTGCATGTAAAAGTCTTATATGTTCGTGTTGTGCGATAAGTTTTGTTAAGTTGCTATTAGCAGGTAGCACAGCAGGGTATTTTTTGCTAAATTCATAGTTTGAGTTGGTTAGACGACCTCCAACTCTTATGGTGTTAGTGTAAGTGTCAAAGAAAGGATTTAAGCCCAATAATTTACTGTCTTTGTTGATAGGTTGGGAAGATTGCAATAAGTGGTATTCGTCAGGAAAGTGTCTAAGCTGTACGATACGAATCAAATTGTTCACCGAATCGGTACACTCTTGTACAGTAAGAGGGCCCGTAATACGAAACTGCCGAGGTTTCGTGGTATTATTTTTGAATCGGATTATATACGCAAAGACTCGTTGAAGTTTAGCAAAACTCGAAAACCTAGTTAGAAGGTCAAAATCTTCCGAAAGTAGGGCGAGACAAGTCTTGATAGGTTTTAGTTCCGGCAAATCGGAGGTAGTAGTGTCAATGTAAGAATTGGGCCATTCATGTTCAGAGTTAGTGAGCCACACGGGGCCATGAAACCAAGACTCAGAAGTCAGAAGTGCCTTTGGATCAATACCTCGTGTCAAAAGATCAGCAGGATTGTCGGAGGTATTGACGTATCTCCATTGGTTATGATTAGTCAAACATTGTATTTGCGATACTCTGTTGGCTACGAAAAATATTAACAAGTGCGAAGTGATTTACGACCACCCATCAACCTTTTTCTTCAGCTTCGTATAAACAAACATTTTGGTTCTTCGAGCAAATATATAATTAATTACCAGTGTCCTAGTGATCGCAGACAGGCAGACAGACACGCCCAGTTTAAAAAAGGTCAGTGTTCACATTTTCATATACCTACCCTTAAAATATCTTGATTTATAAGTACTGAAATCTGATAACAGAAACGTGGTATTTTATTTACGATAAGACATTTTTGAGTTTATGTTAAAAGATTTAATTGCTTCACGGGCAAACTGCATTTTTATCTTTTTTATGTCATAGACGGGGTGTCATTTTTATCTTTGACATTTTAAATATTTATAGTTTCGAATTTTGAACATTTTTAAGGGTTATTTAAACATTTATTTCACAAACTTTACAAACATTTTTTAAGGGTTATTTAAACATTTATTTTACAAATACGTTGGGCTCGAATCATTACACAATAATACATTTAATTACATTTATATTTTTCTTTAGACGCTTCTTCTTCTTTTATCAATTATTATAGGTAGTAGGTATTTTTACATTTTATAATTGTTGCATTTTACAATTTTTACATTTTTTGACATTATCTACATTAGGTACATACTATAATTTATTTTACATTTTATTTTACACCTTTCTTCTTCTTTAACAAATATTATAGTAGGTATTTTTGCATTTTACATTTCCTTTTACATTTATCTTTTTATTTGAATATTGATCACAATGTCAAAACAAAACAAAAAGGAATCAGAGCGTTTACAAACAGAACAGAACAAACGAACAACTATCAAAAATCACCTTACGAGATTTAGCGCATACTTTAACACCATTAAAACACAAGATCAGCCTGATTTAACGGAGTTAAATGCTAGGCTTGTAAGGGCTGAAAAATTGATTGACCAATTTGAAGAAGCTCAACAAATCATCGAAAATTTGGACAGTAAGTGTGATGAAAATTATAGAACTGTTCATGAGCCAGAACGATGTAGTTTTGAGAACATGTTTCATGCGCTAATGGCCGAGGTAACACACTTTTTAAACACTAAAGCTCCTGATAACCCTGTCGACCAACAAGACAGTGCTAGCACATCAGGTTCTCGGGCGGGCAACCTTCTACATTCGGTAAAGCTGCCTATCCTGAATTTGCCTTCGTATGACGGGAGCCTGGAAACCTGGATGTTTTTCCGTGACAGTTTTTCATCCATAATACATGAAAACGATGCTCTAGCAAATGTCCAAAAATTCCATTACCTACAGCTCTCCTTAAAAGGGGAGGCTGCAGAAACAATCAGCTCGTTGCAAATATGTGATGCAAATTATGAAGTAGCATGGTCGCTTATTAAAGAACGGTTTGAAAACAAGCAACTTCT
The DNA here is from genome assembly GCF_917563875.1 of Diabrotica virgifera virgifera. Lineage (NCBI taxonomy): Eukaryota > Metazoa > Arthropoda > Insecta > Coleoptera > Chrysomelidae > Diabrotica > Diabrotica virgifera. Next base: position 226,435,017 of record NC_065448.1, read on the forward strand.
AATAAATTTTCACATCAAATCTTTATTTAACCTACCGGCATTACAACACGAGTCACACACTGGACTTAGGCAACTTTTAAACGGGTTACAAAAACATTTAAATGCTTTGGAAGTTTTGGAACGTCCCACCGAACATTGGGATGATATTTTAATATACTTATTGGCCAGCAAATTCGATAACGCTACCAGACGCTCCTGGGAAAACAAAATTAATGCTAGCGAAATTCGCACACTCTCTCAGTTGACTGACTTCCTAAAAGATAAATGTCGAATGCTACAAACGTTGGAAACCGAAACCAAACAGTCAAGTAATAAATCTAATAGTAACTTTAAACAAAGGGAAAAAACAAAGACATTTCTTACTAACGCAACAAAACAATGCGTTTTTTGTAACAATGAACATAACATTTACCATTGTGAATCATTTTTAAAATTAACACCTTCTGAACGTTTAAATAAAGCTAAAGGTTTACGATTGTGCATTAATTGTCTAAACAACAATCATTCCACAAAACAATGTCACTCTTCCGGTTGCAAGAAATGTGGTAAGGTCCACAACACTCTGTTGCATTTTCCAAAGCAGCCAAATAAACAAACTTCTAGTAGTATAGTAATGAAACACAGACTTACTCACAATCATTTAATTATACTTTGACGACCGGTTTCGATCTCTACAATATACAGATCATCTTCAGGTCGGCGTTACAAGTAGTTAAATGATGCCGTTACAAGGATTGCGTTGCGACTTAGTTGTTGTCATATTAGTACGTCCAAATTATGCTAATTGGTTTGTTGGGATAGTGATAGGGTAAACAGACATGTTACGTAGGTTAAAACACAGTAAGATTTCGAATTTGGAATGGATCCTGAAGGAAGATGCGTATGTGAAACGGGTGATGTTTTGTTCGAATGGAGAAAGACAATGCTCCAGGAGTTGCGTATTAATTGTAGCAAAGTATGAAATGTTATTCTAGGCTCTTGTACAAATGTGATGGTCTTAGCTCGTAGATGTTATACGATGCGGGCAGAGGTCAAAGCATAGGAAATGACAAATAGGAAAATGTTGTCATAAATTAATCTAATTTAAGATATGTTGTTCTCAGTAAATTAACTGAGGGATGTCATAAGTATAAAAATGTCATAATATTATGAAGTAGTAAGTGCCATACACTGTGAAACTATGAAGTGTATAGAAATTAAAGGAAAGCTAGTTAGTTAAATGAAAAAATATTATTATCAAAACATCGGTTAAGAAACTTTAAATTGAAAAATTGAAAAAGGTAAGAAATTGATAAAATTAAAGATTATTTTGTTTGAGCTATTGTATAATGGGATATGTACAAAGAAAAAGAAAAAGAAAGAAACGAAATATTAATGGAAGGGTGTAGGCACTTACTTGAGAATAGTTTTTAACTAAATAAATAAATTAACACATAACACATAGGGTTTAAAAGCACAAAGACATAACAATTATTGGTAAAAGGTTTTTTAAGGGAGGTAGCACTACATTTCCCCAATTACTATTTAACTTAGTTTTTACTTCCTAAATTGAAGTCTAGTTTTTGTGTTTTCAAGAGTCTCTTGAAAACACAAAAACTAGACTTCAATTTAGGAAGTAAAAACTAAGTTAAATAGTAATTGGGGAAATGTAGTGCTACCTCCCTTAAAAAACCTTTTACCAATAATTGTTATGTCTTTGTGCTTTTAAACCCTATGTGTTATGTGTTAATTTATTTATTTAGTTAAAAACTATTCTCAAGTAAGTGCCTACACCCTTCCATTAATATTTCGTTTCTTTCTTTTTCTTTTTCTTTGTACATATCCCATTATACAATAGCTCAAACAAAATAATCTTTAATTTTATCAATTTCTTACCTTTTTCAATTTTTCAATTTAAAGTTTCTTAACCGATGTTTTGATAATAATATTTTTTCATTTAACTAACTAGCTTTCCTTTAATTTCTATACACTTCATAGTTTCACAGTGTATGGCACTTACTACTTCATAATATTATGACATTTTTATACTTATGACATCCCTCAGTTAATTTACTGAGAACAACATATCTTAAATTAGATTAATTTATGACAACATTTTCCTATTTGTCATTTCCTATGCTTTGACCTCTGCCCGCATCGTATAACATCTACGAGCTAAGACCATCACATTTGTACAAGAGCCTAGAATAACATTTCATACTTTGCTACAATTAATACGCAACTCCTGGAGCATTGTCTTTCTCCATTCGAACAAAACATCACCCGTTTCACATACGCATCTTCCTTCAGGATCCATTCCAAATTCGAAATCTTACTGTGTTTTAACCTACGTAACATGTCTGTTTACCCTATCACTATCCCAACAAACCAATTAGCATAATTTGGACGTACTAATATGACAACAACTAAGTCGCAACGCAATCCTTGTAACGGCATCATTTAACTACTTGTAACGCCGACCTGAAGATGATCTGTATATTGTAGAGATCGAAACCGGTCGTCAAAGTATAATTAAATGATTGTGAGTAAGTCTGTGTTTCATTACTATATTTAATATGGACTCACATATGCAACCCATTCAATATTTAAACAAACTTCTGTACAGGCTGACATTCCTATTAACGCACCTCAGGCTAACGAGGCTTCTTCTAGTTATTCTACTTTAACATGCCATTCACCTGTCAAACCACAGATTTTACTCTCCACTGCCATGGTTAAAGTGGCTGACAAAAATGGAAATTTTCATGATTGTAGGGTTTTACTTGACAGCGCCAGTCAATCTAACTTTATTAGTCAACGTTTATACAATATTTTACAACTACCGAAAATGAGAACTAATATTTCCATATTTGGTATTGCTCAAATGAATAAAAATGTCAATTTTTGTGTGTCGGTTGAGATGAAATCGACAATAAATGATTTTAACAAGAAACTCACGTGCTTAATATTGCCTAACATCACAGGAAGTACACCACAATTTTCATTTGACCCTGCTATTCTAACTATACCCAAACATATTACACTTGCAGACAAAAATTTCTACCAACCTGCCGATATTGATTTACTTATTGGTGCGGACACATTCTGGGATTTATTGTGCATTGGTCAAATTAAATTGGGAACCAACTTTGGTCCCATATTACATAAAACAAAGCTGGGTTGGATTATTTCTGGTCCTATCTCCAGCACTAAGTCCTCTAATGACACACTAAGCTGCTACGTTTCGACTGAAACTGACCTTAACGAAACACTCACAAAGTTCTGGGAGATAGAAGAATGTCCGAAAGCTACCTATCTCTCAGATGATGACAAATTCTGTGAGACTTATTTCAAGGAGACGACTTTACAACACACTAACGGTAGATTTATTGTATCTATTCCTCTAAAGCACCCCTTTTCCTCTTTGGGTGACTCAAAAACTAATGTCACTAAACAATTCCTTAACTTGGAGCGAAAATTGGATCGAAATCCCGATCTAAAGCGGCAATATCATGACTTTATTAATGAATACATAAAACTTGGCCACATGTCAATTGCACCCAACCAAGACAATCACGGATTTTTTTTACCACATCACGGTGTTGTGAAAGATTCCTCGACTACTACAAAATTAAGAGTAGTTTTCAATGGAAGTCAACCTAGCGATTCCGGTCTTTCGGTTAACGACTTAATGTTGCCTGGGCCAACAATACAAGATTCTTTATTTGACATTTTACTGCGCTTCAGAACACATAACATTGTGCTAGGTGCTGATATTGAGAAAATGTATCGTCAAGTACTTATTACAGAGGATCAGCGTAATTATCAAAAAATATTATGGCGATTTCATCCAGCTGACGAAATTCATGCATACACACTTAACACCGTCACTTACGGTTTGGTTTCTTCGTCCTTCTTAGCTATTAGAGCTTTACACGAGGTAGCTCATCTGAACGCAGAGAAGCATCCTAACTTATCATTGATAATATTGCACGACTTCTACGTCAACGACCTTCTTACTGGTGGAGAAACCCTTGAGAATGTCCTAAAGATAAAGAATGGATTATCGGACCTGCTGAGCCATTATGGATTCATTTTGAGGAAGTGGAAATCAAATGACAAACGCATTGCTGATTTTAACGAGGAATCTTCTATTCTACAGATTGGTACTGAACCACAAGAAAAAACTCTCGGCTTAGCTTGGAACTCTGCGAATGACACTTTGCAGTATACAATTGTTCCTTTGGATTTCACAAAGAAAATAACTAAGAGGCAAATTTTATGTTCGATTGCAAAGATATTTGATCCATTGGGACTGATATCTCCAGTTACAATTACTTCCAAAATTATTCTCCAAAAACTTTGGAAATTAAAGGTTTCATGGGATGAGTCTTTGCCCCATGACCTACACAGTTTGTGGTCACATTATAGGTCCCAATTGTCCTTACTTAATCATCTCAAAATACCCAGACAGTCTTTTTGTCCAAACCCTATTTCCGTTCAACTGCATGGATTTTGTGATGCATCGGAGTCTGCATTTGGTGCTTCTGTCTATGTACGATGTATTGACGCCTTGGGAAACATAACTTCAAGCTTATTCTGTGCCAAAACCAGAGTAGCTCCAATTAAGAGCGTTACCATACCCAGACTTGAACTATCTGGAGCACTTTTACTAAGTGAGCTTATGGGCAAAATTCAAAATTCAGTTAGACACAATTTAGAGAACACGTACTACTGGTGCGACTCTACAATTGTGCTTGCATGGATACATACTTCTCCTCACTTATTAAAACTTTTCGTAGCCAACAGAGTATCGCAAATACAATGTTTGACTAATCATAACCAATGGAGATACGTCAATACCTCCGACAATCCTGCTGATCTTTTGACACGAGGTATTGATCCAAAGGCACTTCTGACTTCTGAGTCTTGGTTTCATGGCCCCGTGTGGCTCACTAACTCTGAACATGAATGGCCCAATTCTTACATTGACACTACTACCTCCGATTTGCCGGAACTAAAACCTATCAAGACTTGTCTCGCCCTACTTTCGGAAGATTTTGACCTTCTAACTAGGTTTTCGAGTTTTGCTAAACTTCAACGAGTCTTTGCGTATATAATCCGATTCAAAAATAAAAGGTTAATATGTGTGTTGCTTCTCTGAATGTTTTGACTCGAATGGGGTTCTGGAATCTGCCTTTGGTGAACTTCAATCCCCTCTGCTTGAGAGCGTGGGGTAGTAAAAAATGAACCATATATGTATTAATATTAGCCGCATTGGCGTACTGGTTCGTATTGTCAGATATCAGTATAAATGTGCGTAAACACTGTGCAAAGATGGACAACAAGAATTTCTTATGGCCGTCGTCGTCCTTCCTACGAAGAACGGTTAACCTACTTAAATTATCCTACATTTATGGACCGACGACTTCGTGGGGATTTAATAATTGCTTATAGAGCGTTACAGGGAAAGTTTGGGATAGATCTCTCACATTTTTTTCCTTTGAGTAACGACCTTAGATTGCGGGGTCATCCATTCAAATTAGCCAGACAACAGTTTCACAGTAAATGTCGTGGGAACTCTATATCCAATAGAATATTTTATACCTGGAACTCACTTCCACACGACGTCGTCGGGGCTGTATCTGTAAATTGCTTCAAAAATAAATATGACTCTTTTAGTTCTGTATCACGGGAACAATAATTTTTCGTTTCTTAAATTAAATTAATTTATAAGTCGTATGTAGTCTTAAGTTTAGGTTCCTTTTTGCATAGTTCTTTTTAGTCAAATGGAGCTATATAGGTCCTAGACCTCGGCTCCTTTTTCTTTAATAATAATAATAATAATAACTTACTTTTTTTGCCTCTGCAACTAGTTCCTTTGCTTTTTTCCTTTGTTTCTTGTACTCTTCATAACTAGTTTCGTTCCTATTGGCCAAGTAGTTTTTCCAAGCGGTTTTCTTATTTTTAATACCCTTTTTCACATTCTCTGTCCACCAAGATTGTTTGTTTCTTGTTTTTGACGGTTCTACAGGTTCCACAAGCTTCCTTTGCCGCTTCTAAGATTGCTTCCTTGTATATAACCCAGGAATGCTCTACGTTTTTATCTTTTCTTTCTATTGAAGTAGTCCCTAATTTTATATGGATGTAATTATAATATATAAAATGATGTATCCTTATCATGTCATTGATTACCAATAGTTGTTTCTTGTCTTTAATAATTTTGTCGTTTAATATGTGTAACCAGCTCCTACTGCATTCTGCCGAGGAATGTGCGAGGCATTTGGGCAATTTGTGAGACTTTTTAGATCAGATTTTTTCAGGCCTATACTTAAGTCTTTCCATTGAACTTTATATTCATATTCCATGAGTGTTGGCATATTTGAGACCTAACAAATTCTTTATTTTTTAAACAATATAGATGTTCACTTATTATTATATTTAATAGTCTTGATGTTTCACCTAAATGAAAATGTTCGCATTCACAAGGTATTTTATAAATAAAATTATTGGTATTGTTATTTTCCTCGTATTATTTCTTGCAAATGTTATAAGATGCCGTTATAACTTGTTCTGTTTCATTCGGAATATTCTTAAAAAGTCCTTATTTATACAGGACAAAGGATAATCAAGTTTTAATAAAACATATGTTAGCAAATGTTTCTCCTCTAAAAACGGGTTTTCGTTAGTATGTACAAGTAATTTAGGTTGTTTTATATAAGGATTTCATGATTCCCGTTTTAATATTGATGTTATGATTTGATTTGCAATTCAGATATCTGTTGTCGTGCATTGGTTTTCTACACAGATATCTAAATTACAAATTAAATCACAACATCAATATTAAAAAAGGAATCATTTAATCCTTATACCATAGAGCCAAAATTACTTCTTGTTTTAACAAAAATTCGTTCTTAAATGAAAAATAGCTATTAACGTCTGTTTTATCAAGAAATGATTATCCTTTGTCATTTACGCAAAATAAGGAATACTTATGAATACTTTTAAGAATAGACCGAATGGAAGAGAACAACTTAGAACGGGATTCCATAACATCCAACAGACATCAGAATTACCGGTCCATAAGCCTATTAGACCACCTCTATAAGTTATTCACAAGAATAATAACAAATAGACTTGAAACGAAACAAAATTAGATTTTTACTGACCTATAGAACAGGCAGCTTTTAGGAAACACTTTGGCACTAACGGCCACCTACACTGTATAAAAGGAATTATAGAAAAATCTATCGAATACAACCGATCATTGGTCCTGGCTTTCGTAGACTTCCGCAAAGCATTTGATACGATAGAAATTAACAGTATAATGAGAGCGTTGGGGGAAAGTCGTATAGATTATCGGTACTCCAAACTGATAGCGAACATACAGGGTGAGTCATGAGGAACTGTACATACTCCTACCTCGTATAGAGGCTCCTATGGGAATAACAAATGACCATTAAAAAGTGTCTGCTCCCATTGTTTAATAATATACAGGGCGAGTTTCGCATTTTGACAGAAATTTGTATTAGTCATAATTTTTGAACGGTCAGATTGATGTGTCTCTTATTTTGGTCAATCGTTACACTAATACCACCTAATCAACTGATTTATTCAAACTAGAAAAAAATCAGGTCCGGTTTTAAAAAAATTAGTTCGTTTAGGTCTTAGAAAAAATTTCACCCTGTATACGCTTTTTGAAAACTCTAATATGAATTTTACAAATTAGACAAATAGGCAATTAAAATGGCGTATTTATTTTTTTCCGCACACGATTACTTAATTTTTCATAAAAAAATCAAATTTCACTATAAATTAAAAGTTTGGTAAAGTGAACCATAGATTTAAAAAAAAAAACAACTTTTATTACAAAGATTATTTTTTTTTGCACAAATAAGTAATTTATGTTACCATCAAATCAACTGCTTTATTCAAACTAGAGAAAAATCAGGTCCGGATTTAAAAAATTAGTTCGTTTTGGTCCTAGAAAAAATTTCACCCTATGTACGCTTTTTGAAAACTCTAATATGAATTTTGCAAATAATACAAATAGGCAATTAAAATGGCATATTTATTTTTTTCCCCACACGATTACTTAATTTTTTATTAAAATATCAAATTTGTCAAAATCGGAATTTTAACCTAAAAATGAAAAAAAAAATGAACTCACGGTTTAACTCGCTACAACTCTGTTCCATTTTAATATTTTTTTCTGAAATTTTTACAGCACATACCTCTTACCATTGTGAAGACTATGAAAATTGTTGTAGACTTTCAGTCTTCTTCTTGTAAAAGTTGCAAACTTGTAAATTGCAAAAATTAGGTGGAAAAATTTAAAATTTATCAATTTGATCACGTCTATGTTAAACTATAGAGTCCAAAAGAAGTGTTATGGGAAGTTTTAGATCTAGACGTGTTATAGAAAAAAATAATGGTAAAACTTTTAATTTTAAGAAAAACGTTGTTTTTGTAAATTAATTTTTGTAAAAAAAGTTAATTTTTTTAAATCTATGCAAAAACTTTGCCAAACTTTTTATGCATAGTCAAATTTGATTTTTTAATAAAAAAATAAGTAATCGTGTGGGGAAAAATTAAAAACGCCATTTTAATTGCCTATTTGTCTTATTTGTAAAATTCATATTAGAGTTTTCAAAAAACGTATACAAGGTGAAATTTTTTCTAACACCCAAACAAATTAATTTTTTAAATCCGGGCCTGATTTTTTTCTAGTTTGAATAAATCAGCTGATTGGGTGATAACATAAATTAAATATTTGTTTAAAAAAATTTCATTTTTGTAATAAAAGTTATCTTTTTTTAAATCTATGGTTCACTTTACCAAACTTTTAATTATTCATAGTCAAATTTGATTTTTTTTTTATAAAAAAAAATAAAGTAATCGTGTGGGGAAAAAAATAAATATGCCATTTTAATTGCCTATTTGTTTAATTTGTAAAAATCATATTAGAGTTTTCAAAAAGCGCATACAGGGTGAAATTTTTTCTAAGACCAAAACGAACTTATTTTTTAGATCCGGGCCTGATTTGGTTCTTGTTTGAATAAATCAGTTGATTGGTGGTAACCTAAATTAAATATTTGTTAAAAAAAAATTAATTTTGGTAATAAAAGTTAATTTTGTTAAATCTATGGTTCACTTTACCAAACTTTTAATTTATAATCAAATTTGATTTTTTTATAAAAAATTAAACAATCGTGTGCGGAAAAAAATAAATATGTTATTTTAATTGCCTATTTGTCTAATTTGTTAAATTCTCACTAGAGTTTTCAAAAAGCTTATACAGGGTGAAATTTGTTCTAAGACCCAAACGAACTAATTTCTTTAAAGCCGGACCTGATTTTTTTCTAGTTTGAATAAATCAGTTGATTAGGTGGTAATAGTGTAACGATTAACCAAAATAAGAGACACATCGATCTGACCGTTCAAAAATTATGACGAATACAAATTTCTGTCAAAATGCGAAACTCGCCCTGTATATTATTAAACAATGGGAGCAGACACTTTTTAATGGTCATTTTTTATTCCCCATAGAGGCCTCTATACGAGGTAGGAGCATGTACAGTTCCTCATGGCTCACTCTGTATACAATAATGCAACCATGACTGACCGATTACACAAAGATACCAAATCTATAAAAATCAAAAGAGGAATTTGATATGGAGACACGTTATCCCCCAAACTCTTTCCGGCAGTACTTGAACATGCTTTCAAACAATTGGAGTGGGACGCCAAAGGAATAAATTAATGTCGACGGCGAAAGGCTCTCCCACCTACGATTCGCAGATGATATAGTTCTTATAACAGACAACTTAAAAGAAATTAGAACTATGTTTACTGAGTTAGATGCCACCTGTAAGAAAGTTGGTTTAAACATAAATTTTGGAAAGACACAATACATGACAAACCTGGTACCAAGCGAAAATCCAAAAGTCGACGTCAACTAAATAGCATTGGTCCTTAAATATAAATTCTTACGGCATGAAATCCAAATTGCCAGGGACAATCAAACTGCCGAATTACAAAGAATAATCACCTTAGCATGGGCCGCATATGGAGCTCTATCAGACATTTTCAAGAGCAACTTGACAAAGTATTTGAAAAAGAAGACTTTCGAACAATGTGTGCTTTAAGTCATGACTTACGGCGCCGAAACATTATTATTAACAACCAAACTAAGAGTGGCCCAAAGAAGAATGTAATGGTCACTACTTGGACTGACTCTCAGGAGACAGGGTCAGAAACGAAGAAATCAAAAAAAGGACAGTCGTCACAGATGTCATAGAGCGAACAGCATGGCTGAAGTAAGGGGCCCTGTAGCCAAAATGAAGGACGGCTGGTGGACCCAAAAAATTACAGTGTGGAGACCAAGAGCACACAGAAGAAGTAGAGGTAGACCACCTACACGATGCACCTATGACGTCAAAAGGATTGCTGGGAATTAGTTATAGAAAGCCCAAGATCGACAATACTGGAAGAAAATAGGGGATGCCTATGTTCAACTTTGGATGCAGAAGTCTGGATGATGATGATGACTTACTATGTCGACGTAGTAGCAGAAGCTTTTTTATTACGTTCACTTAAAGGAGAATTTTACTGTCATCTAAATAAATATCAACAGCCATTTTTTAGAATGGGTTATTGAACGTTCCGAACTAAATAAATTTGCCAAATTCTATTAAGGTCTTTGTGAAATTCAGAATACACCGAAAATTTTTTATTGAAGCGATTCTACATAATTACTGGCGTTGTGTTACTTTTTCTCTATAGTCAAATGCTGAGGCAATCGTCACGAAACTAGCGTCACGAAATAGTTGGAAGTGTCCATATACGCGACGAGTGAAATTTTACATTATACATGTAAAATTTTTCAACTTTAATAAAATCTATATTAACTAGTAGCGGCTTTATGTACATTCGAATGTACAAACAATTTTGTATGTATAAAATAAATAAACGGCAAAGTAAAATACAGAAGAAAACATAGTATAGTGCAGTCACTAAAGGTGGATAGGAGCTATTACCTACGATTTCGTTGAACCTCCATCGATTTTCTTGAAAATTGGTGAGTGGTTAGAGGATATCTCAGGGAACAAAGGTAACATGGTGTCAACTTGCGCTTTTACCCTGGGGTGGATGCCACCCCTTCTCGTGGGTGAAAATTATTTTATTAAAAATAACCCAAAATCCGATAGAGGGACAAATTCTAAGCACAATTTGTTGTATAACTTTATTAAAATAAATTAAAACTTTTTGAGTTATTAAAGATCAAAATTTTTCATTTTCGTGAGAAAAATGCAAATTTTTAGTTTGTTTTTTCAAAAAAAGTATTATAACCAAAATTGAAGCTAATAAAAAATGAAATAAAGTCCTTACTAGAAAAACCTTTTAATGTTAAGTTAAAGTGAGTTATAGGTAATTAAACGTATATTTTTTCGGCGAGTACCCAAATCTAAGTATTCAAGCCTAAATAACGAGAAAATGATGCATTTTATAACATAAACTTATAATGAAATTTGTGAAAGTACTTAGAAATAACTATCAAATGAGCCCCGGAACAAGTTGATAGCATTAAAATTTATGATCCAAAAATTTTTCAAAATTTTTCTTTTAAAAATTTTTCCAAAAAATGTTATGGTCTTTTTAAAATAACTCCGTTAATTTTTACGATATCAGGTTCACCTAAAAACTATTTGAAAATTAATTCCAAGGACTATTAAGTTACCTTACATTTATTCTTTTAAACCCCTTATCTTTTAAAAAATAAAAGGTTAAGTTCCCCTTGTTACAAGGTTCTCGTAGCAAAATTTAAGGTGTAAGCGTTTCTATTTCCGTTATTTTTTACCCTATAGAAATAGTAAAAAAGGTAAAACATTTGATACAGAAAAAACTAAAATTTGGTTATATATCATTTTTTACGTAAATTGAGTATTTTTGGAGTTACAAAAAAATTACGAATAATTTAAGAATCCTTATTTTTTTAAAATATATATCTTTTTTTCAAAAATATGCATTCTAAACCGGTCAAAATTGTTGAAATATAAAGAAATTATTGTAAGGTTAACGATACATTTTAATTTTTGTGGAAATGGCGTATGTTTCATTTTTAACTTTTTCCTAAAAGAATCGAAAGGGTCCTTTTATTTTCATCATAACTTGCTTATTCTGAAGTACTTTGACAAGTGTTTTGCAGGTATATTTTATAAAGTGCATCGTTTTCCCGATATTTAAGCTTGAATACTAAGATTTGAGTACTCGTCGAAAAAAATATACATTCAGTTACACATAACTCACTTTGAATTAACATTAGTTTAGTTGTTTAAGTGATGAGAGTATTTCATTTTTTGACTTTTTTGAAAAAGCTTACAGTTTTTGAGTTATACGTGAAAAACAGCTTTAAAACATGCATTTTTTTACGAAAAAATAAAATCTTTGATCTTTAATAACTCAAAAAGTACTGATTTATATAAATCACTTTATATAACAATTTTTATTTAGAATTTGTCCCTCTAGCAATTTATGGTATCATTTTCAATAAAATAATTTTCACCCACGAGAAGGGGTGGCATCCACCCCAAGGGTAAAAGCGCTAGTTGGCACTTTGTCACCTTTATTTCTTGAGGTATTCTCTAACTACTCACCAATTTTCATGAAAATCGATGGAGGTTCAACGAAATCGGAAGTGATAACCTTCAGTGACTGCACTAGTATGAAGATGCAATAACATTTTAAATTCCCTTTTTAAATAAATCTGTTTTTCTATTCGTTTCAAAACAAACTCTCAGATCCGTCTAATTTATCTAGCAACAAATTTAAGATTTAAGACGATAATAGTTTCCATGTTAACGTCAAACTAAATTATACAATTATTGTTGAATTACGGAAGATTCACCAATATAGCTAATTGCCTAATGATACAAAGAACGTGGAGCAAAGAGATTTACCTTGCATATACCTGAAATGCAAACGTCTCTAGACACGACGCTGCAGGGTGTTCCATCTTTGGCGAACTCTCCCCAGGGAACGATTACTGTTTCATTGGCGTCGCTGCAATATAACTGGCAAGGTTCACCTGCATATAAAAAAAAACAAGAAATTAACGGTTAATTCGTAGTCATTATAACATTTTTGTAAATAGTCCAATGAAATGTTACATTTTTTAAGCCATACCTTGCATTTGTTAGATGAGTCAATTTTATTTTGTTAATGTGTAGGTAGTCCAGAAAGCCACTGCGCATCCGCTAGGAAAAATATTCTAATTCAGATTTTTTGCACACTCTTACTCAAAAAGGACTCCTTTTAACAAATTTGCATGTTGCCAGGACCAAAAGGTGGTCAAAAATTTTTTAAACTTTTTTTTGTTTTGTTTTTTTCTTAAAATTATTTTTTTTGCATGGAAAAAAGTTTTTTTAGGTTTTTTGGATCATTCCAAACAGAAAAGGTCTTTAGTAACTTTTCTCTAGAAATGATAGTTTTTGACATATAAGCGATTAAAAATTGAAAAATTGCGAAATCGGCCATTTTTAACCCTCAAAAACTATGTGAATAACTGAAAATTTAAATGTTGCCAAGGTAGACAGATATTCTTTAAACATCGATTGATGAAATCCCGAAGAGTTTTTTGCAATACAATATTCAAAACTCCTATTTTTTTTAATTGCTAATCAAGCGTGCGCGACACTATTTTCCACCGACAGTATGGTGCAAATGAAAGGAATAAATTCGTTATTTCATAAACCGGCGCCTTTAAGGAAAAATCCCGAAACAGGTCGATTTTTATTTTTAAGTTATGATATTGTGACATATATGGTATACTAGTGACGTCATCCGTCTGGGCGTGATGACGTAATCGATGATTTTTTTAAATGAGAATAGGGATCGTGTGGTAGCTCATTTGAAAGGTTCTTCAATTCTCTATTCAGTAATGTAAACATTTACATAATTATTTATACAGGGTGTTCTTCTACTTCTTTTTTTGTCAAATAATTTAATTTAATAATATTTCATTGGACAGCCTGTATAAATAATTCTGTAAATGTTTATATTACTGAATAGAGAATTGAAGAACCTTTCAAATGAGCTAGCACACGACCCCTATTCTCATTTAAAAAAATCATCGATTACGTCATCACGTCCAGATGGATGACGTCACTAGTATATCATATATGCCACAATATCATAACTTAAAAATAAAAATCGAACTGTTTCGGGATTTTTCCTTAAAGTCGCCGGTTTACGAAATAACGAATTTATTCCTTTCATTTGCACCATACTGTCGGTGGAAAATAGTGTCGCGCACGCTTGATTAGCAATTAAAAAACAAAGAAGTTTTGAATATTGTATTGCAAAAAACTCTTAGGGATTTCATCAATCGATGTTTAAAGAATATCTACCTACCTTGGCGACATTCAAATTTTCAGGTTTTCACATAGTTTTTGAGGACTAAAAATGGCCGATTTCGCAATTTTTCAATTTTTAATCGCTGATATGTCAAAAACTATCATTTTTAGAGAAAAGTCACTAAAGACCTTTTCTGTTTGGAATGATCCAAAAAACCTAAAAAAACTTTTTTCCATGCAAAAAAAAAAAAATTTAGGAAAAAAACAAAAAAAAAAACGTTTAAAAAATTTTTGACCACCTTTTGGTCCTGGCAACATGCAAATTTGTTAAAAGGAGTCCTTTTTGAGTAAGATTGTGGTGCAAAAAATACGAATTAGAATATTTTCCCTAGCGGATGCGCAGTGGCTTTCTGGACTAAGGGGAGATCAGTAGAAGCTTAAGTTCAAGTTTTTGGGGTCGCCACTCTTGTCCCCCGGTGGAAAATGTAGCAAATTAAATTTTCTATAATTTTATTTCTATTACTTTTTATCGTCAAGTGACCAACAAAAAAGATATAAACAAAAATAAGTAAAAATTTTTTAACAAATTTCCTTTTGAAGGTTATAACTTTTTTTTCAATTCATTTTACAATATTCATTTTACAATAAAATAACATTATAGAAATTTTGTAGGTGATTTTTCAGCGAACAATTTCCACTATAAAGGTGTTTTAATTCTATTTAATTATCTAGGTTTTACAGCGCTCCAAACTTGACCCGATTCTCGAATGCTCATAGGGATACAATAAAAACTAAACGTTAGGCTTACTTTTCTATTTTAATATTATTTTATTCATATAGTTTATTATGATTTGAACGTTCCTAGGCTATTATTAATCTATTTTAGACCTTTTTTTTTTTGAAAAATGGCTTTGGCAGAGCCAATTAGCCAGACTTGTTTCTGATTGATTGCAGATTCATAGTCATAAATTTCTTATAACATAAGTACATTCTACAATTTTATTTTTATAGATACATTGGTACATTGTGTAGCTTTTTTTTTTAATTTGTGCGAAACACTTTTTTACTTCTTTTTTTTTTCTATTCTTTTTTATTTTTGTTCCTTTTTTTTTCTTTTTTTTTTGTTTATTTTTTTTGTTATTATTTTATTTTGTGTTTTTTTTAATATTATTATTATTATTTTTATTTTTTATTTTTTTTTAAATTTTTTCAAACCACATTAACAAATTATGCCTATTTATTACAAATTACGTTTACAACTTATCTGGGAGTATCTGCCAAGCCGATTCTATGCATATAAGATGGCGTAAGAGCATGATTGGCTCTCAACCGATTAATGGTCTTTATAAAATGTCTGTTATATTCTGTGTAAAACCATCTTTTTGAGAATATCCTAGGGTTACAATGAGCAAAATTTGAGCCAGTATTACATTCTCTGTAATGCAATTGCCAATTATTTTTAAGTTTTTGTCTGCTAAAAGTATCAATATCTGAAGCTGGAATTAAATTCTGGTAAAATAAGTTCATCTAAATTCACCCATGCATCGTCTTGAATACGTTGTAAGTCCAAACGGTCAACTTCAACACGAGCTTTTACGACATTTTCATATGCAGCCAATTCCTGCATTGCTTCTGCCAATTCTGCAGTTGCACGTTGCATTTGAATAGGTGGAAAATATTTATTAATTAAACTGCACCCAATTTTTAAAAACATTCTAATATTAGGCACATGATGGACCGGTATTAATCCACAAAACAATTTAAAAATACTTTTTAAATGTCCATTCCGAGCTTCATTGTGTCTAAAAATTCGTGAATGTATTTAAAGTTTTTAAACAAAGCAATTAGTTATTGCGGATTTTACGAGTGTTTATATTTTATTAATAACATTTTAATTTTTAACGTTAATAAGTAAAAGAACATTGGCTCATTGAAAGCTGTTAGCAGCGAGTTATCGTCAGCAATGATTCCAGTGGCGTATCAACCGAGCAGGTAACATGAACAACTTTTCAACAGGCTTTTATTCCCAACCAAATTATGAACAAAATGTAAAAACCATGGCTCCAATGATCCAAAATCCTATACAAATTCCCACTTGTTCCCAACAACCTAATGATTCACTACAAATAAACCAAACAAATAAACAAACAGCCAGTATTGAAGAACAGCAATGGAATGAGGTTACCGGAAAAAGATTAAGAAGCAGTCCAGAAATGCCTAGAAGTAACAAAAGACAAACAAAACTTGGTGAGTACTGGTTAAGTAAACCTATAACAACACAAAATCAATTTAAAGCACTAAGTTCAATAGATGAAAGTGACAATTTGGAAGATACAGTTAAAAATACAGATGCAAAACCAAAACCACCTCCAATATTTGTATCAGGCGTGCAGATCTGCAAGCCTCTTATCGATCTATTGCAACAAGTAGCAGAAAATGATTTTATCACTAAAGCTATCAACAGCGAACAAATAAAAATTCAACCAAAATCAGACAAAGCATACACCGCCATAATAAATGCTCTAAAAACAAAAAACACGGACTTCCACACTTATAAACCTAAAAGTGAAAGACACTACCGAGTGGTTCTTAAAGGCATGCACCCCACGACAAATTTAGAAGAGATAAAAGAAGATCTTAAAACCAAAAACCATAATGTTATAAATATATGGAATATACTACACAACCAAACTAAAAAATCGCTGCCTATGTTCTACATTGATCTAGAAACAAAAGATAATAACAAGGACATCTATAACATTAAACAAGTAATGCATTCCATAGTAGAATTCGAAGCACCGCATGTCAAGAGAATAATTCCGCAATGTAGTAGATGTCAAAAATACAACCACACAAAAAACTTCTGCAATAAACAACCGTGCTGTGTCAAATGCGCAGAACCTCATTACACTAAAGAATGTCCAAGGAAAACCAGAGACAGTAATGTTAAATGTGCTAACTGTGGTGAAAATCACCCCGCAAATTATAGAGGGTGTGAAGTTCACAAACAATTACAAAAACTTAAATTCCCTAACTTGAGACGACACAACGCGAGGACAAACCAAGATAGAACTACAACAGTCAACTATGTGCAACCTGGAATAACATACGCACAAGCAACGCAAGCAGTTAACCAGCAAGCCTCCAACCAAACTACTACACAACATATACCAAATCAAACTAATAACCACACAGACATGTCAGAACTGAAAGACATGTTAAAAAAACTGACGGAACAAATGAGCACTATGCTCAACCTCCTGACCATGATTCTCAACCAGAAATGACTCAGTTACTAAAGCTAGTATTATGGAACGCCAATGGCTTAAGTCAACATGTAGAAGAATTAAAACTATTTATTAACACACAAAAAATTGACATAATGCTGATTACAGAAACTCATTTTACATCCAAAATCCACATCAATATTCCACGATTTACAACTTATCATACGCAACATCCCAACGAAAAAGCACATGGAGGCACTGCAATAATAGTTAGTAATAAACTAAAGCACTACGAAATACAAAAACATGAATGCGACTATCTACAGGCCACCAGCATTGTTGTGGAAGATCAACTAGGCCCACTAACAGTATCAGCTATATACTGTCCGCCAAAGCACAATAACAAAACGGAACAGTTTGAAAATTTCTTTAAGACATTAGGAAATAGATTTATAGCAGGAGGAGATTTTAATTCTAAGCATACTACCTGGGGATCCAGAATTATTACCACAAAAGGCAGAGAACTTCTTAAAGCTATAAATGCGACCAATGCAAATTACCTCACCACAAGGGAACCAACTTACTGGCCTACCGACAATGCAAAAATACCTGATCTACTCGACTTTTATATTGTTAAAGGAATTAATGTTAAATTGGCAAAAGTAGAATCTTGTTACGATCTACCCTCTGACCACTCTAGCGTAATCGCGACATGGTATGCACAAATAACAAACAGTACTAAACAACCATCACTATACAGTAACAAAACAGACTGGAGCATTTTCAAGACTAAACTAGATGAACTAATTGACATAAACATCCCATTGAAAACAGAAAGTGACATCTACGCAGCAGTAGAAAATCTTCAGAAATCTATACAAGAAGCTGCTTGGTATGCTACCCCTGACTGCTACCAAACAGAATTGAAAGAGAATTGCCCAACTGTAATAAAGGAAATGATTGCTAGAAAGAGAAAAATAAAGGAAGAGTGGCGAAGAAAAAGAACACATGAGAACAAGGCGAAATTAAATAAAATCACCAAGGAAATTAAACTACAATTGCATAATATCAAAAATAACAAAATACAAGAATATCTTACAGGTTTATCAGCAAACGCAGATAGTGAATATACCCTTTGGAAGGCCACGAGAAAAATCAAACACCCGAAACAACAAATACCACCAATACGAAACCAAGAGGGAAACTGGTGTAGAAATAATAAGGAAAAAGCCGAAGCATTTGCAAATCACCTCACTAATGTATTCCAGCCACATCCCATGGAAGATGGTGACACAGAGGAAGAAATAAATTACTTCCTGGAATCGCCCTACCAGATGGATTTACCTATACAAAAAATCACCACTAAAGAAGTTAGAAATATGATCCAGCATGAAATCAGTCCAAAAAAAGCTCCAGGGTATGACCTGATCAACGGGAAAGTACTGCAGCAATTGACATGCAAAGGTCTGAAAATGATAACGCAAGTATTTAATGCAATATTTAGGCTAGGTTACTACCCAGAACAATGGAAAGTTGCTCAAATTATTCTCATACCTAAGCCAGGGAAAAATAAAACTCAGGTGACTTCATACAGACCAATAAGCCTGCTACCTGTTCTATCAAAAATTTTGGAAAAATTTCTCCTTAAACAATTATCCCCAGTTATAGAAGAAAGGAAACTAATTCCCCAACACCAATTTGGGTTCAGAACACAACACGGAACGATAGAACAGGTACATAGACTGGTAAAACACATCAGAAGTGATCTAGAAAATAAAAGGTATTGTTCTGCTGCATTCCTGGACATTGGTCAGGCCTTCGACAAGGTATGGCATGCTGGTATGCTCTTTAAACTAAAGAAAAACCTTCCTCATCCTTTTTATCAAATCCTAAAAAGCTATATTTCCAACCGACATTTCCTAGTCAAGCAGGATAATGAATACACAAGCCTAAGACCAATAAAAGCCGGAGTACCACAAGGAAGTGTCTTGGGACCGGTATTGTACTTGCTCTACACTGCTGACCTACCCACAAGTAACAAAACAACGTGTGCAACTTTTGCTGATGACACTGCTGTACTAGCCTCTCACCATGATCCAAATACAGCATCCAGAACCCTTCAGAAAGACCTTAATAATATACAAATATGGCTTAAAAAATGGAAGATAAAGGCGAATGAGAGTAAATCCATCCATGTAACCTTCACCATGAGAAGACAAACATGTCCATCTGTAACACTAAATGAAACTCAACTCCCACAAACCGATACTGTCAAGTACCTAGGAATCCATCTTGATAGGAGATTAACTTGGCAAAAATACATTTTTACAAAAAGAAAACAACTAGGAATAAAATTTCGAGAAATGTACTGGATCATCGGTCGTAAATCTCAACTATCACTTGAAAACAAACTGCTGATATATAAAACTATATTAAAACCAGTGTGGACCTATGGTATCCAACTTTGGGGGACAGCCAGTCAAACTAACCTAGAAATATTGCAGAGATTCCAGAACAAAGTCCTTAGAACAATGCTGAATGCCCCTTGGTACGTGCCAAACTATGTGATAGAGCAAGACCTCAATGTGCCATCCATAAAAACAGTAATAACGGAATATTACAAAAAATATTCCAAGAGACTAGAATCTCATCCAAATGAGTTAGCCAGCAACCTTACTGATGACCACAATGATGTACGACGCCTGAAGAGATTCAAAGTAGTGGATCTAGCAAGAAGATTCGAATAATCTGTGATAACTAAACTTATTTTAATTTGTTTTAATTTAATTTATGTAAAGAGGGTGATCACTGGATCTCCCTCTACAGGTCAAAATTTTCAATTTTTGTCAAATAATTTACCTATTGTTCTCAGTTGAGGACAGATTGTAAATATTACAACATTAAATAAAAAAAAAAAAAAAATTCCGAGCTTCAACTATCCATCTTGTTTTAGTAATTAATCGCGCTTTATTAGCATCTTCAGTAGACAACTGTCTTTGTCCTCTTGGTAGAAGTGGTGGCATATGACATTCTAGGCCTAAATAATTTAATAAATAAATAGAATCACGATAGCCTCTATCTACAATTACAATATCATTTGGTTGCAGCCAGTTACGCAGGTTATTTACTTCGTCTTGTTCCTCATCTTCAAGGTGATGTTGTAAAATTGCAGCATCGTTATTTCTTGAATCAGAAAAATAGGGGCCTTGTAAGTCCAAAATATATCCGTCAAGTCCGACTATTAAAACAGGTTTGATTAAATGATAACCCTTATGTAGACAATAAGTTTGGCGAAGACTTCGAAAATTAGACGATTTGGGAATTTTGAGATAGGTTCCATCTATGTAAATAATGGCTTGAGGATTGTCAGGATTCGGATTGTACAAAGAGTTAGCAAAATCTGTAACATGGGTTCTAATAAATTCTTGGCGACCAATTGCTTCTAAACCCAGATTTTCTCTAACAAATCGTTGACAAAGACTTGTACGTACTGCAGTTATTGTCAGACTAACGTTGGATTTGCTGGAATATGAGCACAAAAGTTTTAATAAATCGTCACTTAAATTGTATTTTAATTTCATAAGAAATGTAATTAAAACCTTTTTAGTAATAACTCTAGTTCTATCATAAACTACGACCTCATCGCAATAAGTATAAAGATCTTGAAAATTATTTTTGCTTAAGTTTGTCAATGCTTTGAAGTCGTTTCTCTTGAATACCCGTTTCTGTCTCGAAACGATTAGTAGTATTTTCAATTGCTGTCAGACGTAACGCTTGAAACCACTCTGAAACTTCTTTCGGACTTAAGTTAACAGTACGCATATTACCACGCAAATTCTCTATTATATTATGATCTAACATACTGTCATCATTTATGTGATCACTGCAACATAAAGCACCCTTTCGTACAAAAATCTCTCGTTTCATGTAGATATCTACTCTAGCTTCTAATGACAAACGTTCAAGATTTCTAGCTCTATCACATACAAAACATAAATTATTTCTTTGTAATACACACTTGAATCTACAAGCATTCACATTATCATCATTACCTTGTTCAATTTCTTTAATGATGTATCTGTAGCAGTTTATGTGGATCACAATCCCAATATCAAAATTGGCTTCCGGTAGATTGTTGTTCATGCGGCGACCCAATGCAATCTCCTGAAATCTTGGTGGAAGATTATCTAAGTTCTCAACTCGACGAAAACCTCTAGCACGAACTCGAACATCACAAATATAACACTGCATTTTCACTAATTAAAATAGTTAATAGTAGAACAACAGTTCGACAAAAACTAACCATTTGGCGGAACGTAACGACCCTTTATAATAATTACTAGTTTACAATAATTACCAGATAAAGTTGACTAGTGACAAAAACTTTTGATTCTTTCTAAAGCAAACGATTTGGCTAATTTTCTTTTAATTGATCGATAATGTTAAAACACAGTAGAATGCAATTTAAGTCGTAATTCAATAGTGTTAATTAAATAAAATTCTGTTAAATTCTCATTAGTGCATTAAATACCCTTGTTTTACGGTGCGTCACTGGAAGTGCGTTGTCATTTATGATTTACAAGGTAAGAGGCTTAATAGTCTTAAAAGATTTATGAAGTCCCGATAATTTGGATATCTTAAAATATTTTTTCCCTCTCCAACTTATGTACCTACCCATTTGATTTCAGATCAATTTATATCAATTCCTGCTCTTATTACTGAAAAAATACGCTAACTGGACTGAATTCCAAAACTTCATCACACAAAATCTCCCTATGTTAGGCGAACTCGATACTAACGATAGTATCGACACCAGTGCAACCGAAATCGAGAACCTCATCACTGAGGCGATCACGCACGCAATTCCACTCAAACAAATAACCTATACATCACCGGCACTTCCACAATACATCATTGCCAAAATCCAACAAAAACGACGTCTTCTACGTCAATACAAGGCCAACAGAAACCCACTAATCAAAACAGAGTACAACCGGATCTGTGCCAGGATAAAGAGGGAGATATCTGTCCTAACGGCTCGCCGGTGGGAAGATGCTACCTCAAAACTGGACTACAGAGACGGAGGTAAATTCTGGCAAAAATTCAAAGTCCTAACAAAACAAAAACTATCTCAACCATCCCATCTGTTGGTCAACAATCACATAGTCAATTCCCCAGAAGGGAAAGCCGAAGCATTCAGAAATTCGCTTCAAAACAATTTTCAAACTCCAGATAACCCGAACTTTGATCGCATATTTAAATTCAACACAGAATACATTGTAAATGTTACTCTCAACCACTACATTCCAGTCTATGATCCTATCATGGACCCCCTCACAGACAGGGAAACGGAGAGCTTTTGCCAAATCGGCAAAAACAGCGCTCCCGGACCTGATGGCATCAACCGAAGGTGCCTCAAAAAACTTCCAGAGAGTATCATTCCTCTTCTAACTAAAATATTCAATGCATGTCTCAAAAACAGCCACTTTCCTACTCCTTGGAAGGTGGCCAACACCATCATGCTTTTGAAAAAAGGCAAACCCCCAACCGACGTGGAATCCTATAGACCAATTTCATTAATCAATACTCTGGGTAAAGTTCTTGAGCTAATCCTAAAAGAGAGGCTCAATGACTTTCTCGAAAACCACAATATCATACCAAAATTCCAATACGGATTCCAGTCAGGTAAATCTACTAAACATGCATTAATAGATTTCACTACCAAAGTTACTCAAACCATCAACGATGGTTCATTCGCCATAGCCACATTTCTGGATGTGCAGAAGGCTTTCGACCAGGTCTGGCACGACGGGCTTGTTCGGAAACTTCTGGACATCGGGCTACCATTGCAATTTACCAAAATTGTACACTCCTACCTCCACAACCGTACTGTCAGAGTTAAAATAGGCGATCAAAAGTCCACCCCCTTCACTCCACAAGCTGGAGTTCCCCAGGGTTCAGTCCTAGCACCGCTGTTGTACATCATCTACAACAGCGACATCACTAACCAAAATATCCCAGGTACTCGGCTGTTTCTCTATGCAGACGACACGACTCTGCTCTCAACAACCTCTCGATACAACCCAAGACTCCTCTTCAGAAGAGCCCAGGCTCTGTTGGACGGCGTCGGCGAATGGTGTTGTAAGTGGAGAGTCACGCTGAACGCGAACAAAACAACAACAATTGTGTTTCGCGCCCCTTCTGTGTCAAATAGAATCATACGCAATGAAGACGACCAATATCCACTGAGACTGTTGGGAGAAAGGCTTGTTGTTAGCCCGACTGCGAACTATTTGGGAGTACTGTTCACCAGGACTCTCAACTGGGACGCAGATCTAAAGGCAACTTTAGATAGGGTAAGGAACAGGGCCAGACTTCTCAACGCTCTCTCGGGAAAAATTGGCAAGACACACAAGAAGACTCTCATTCACACTTACAAGACCTTTATTCGACCCGTCATGGAGTACAAATCATGTATCTACTCTCTTTGTTCAAGACAAAAACAAGAGAGGTTGTTGAGAACAGAACGTAGAATCTTGCGTAGATGCAACTATGAGCACTGGCGATATCCCTCAAACGAAATCCATAACATCTCGAACACCCCCAAAATCACCGAGAGAATAAACTCTCTGAACAGGAACTTCACAATCAAAGTAATCAACGGCCCCCCTTCCGACACACAAGAATCTCTCAAATGTTCCTGTTCATCTTCCGGCCACGTACTCCACCGAAAGCCCAAACGCAAAAAGATTCATGTACCGTCCGCTCTAATGCAAACATGCATTGACGAACTCCCGGTGGAGTACGAAAACATCCTTGAGGCTACCCCGTTAGCCTACCGTACCCACCTCTAACATTTCCTCTTCCCTACCCCGAACAGGGAGAAGTTGGTTTTTTGCGGTTTCCCAACTTCATTGCACAATTATACCTGTTCGTCCCAAGAAAATAGCCGCAACTATTTTCTCCACTCGAACGCACACTGTCCACGCTGCACTCAAAGCCACCTCCTGACCGCCGACGAGGGACGCAGGTTCGCCTGTCGTTGTACAATGGTTTCTAGGGAGACTGGTCGAGAGCAAAGCACGGACAGTACACGTAAATGTCTATGGAACCAACAACAACCCATCAAACTTTCTTCTCTGTTGACTTCTTAGCCTTCTGGACACCACCGTCCGGCATAACCCAGGATCCAAGAACACCAGGACACGGCGCTTGCCCCAGTGTGTTTTTCGGACTGTTTGCTTTTGCTGCCAACACAATACATTCACCTCAAACCCTGAAGAGGACAAAATCCTAAACGGGGAAGCACATTGAACGCATTTCTTCTAAACATTATCCAGACAAGCAAATCAAACAATGTGGCTGGCGTTACTGAAAATTCAGAGTTGGCGCAATGATAATAAGTGACCGTTACATTGAAACGAATCTATTCATGTAAGTTTTATTGAATTTGAGTGACATTATATTTTCCATAAGATGTGTGCGATGTGTTAGCTTCGGTCTCAAGTCTTGACGTTGTGTTATATCCAGCCGATTTCTTTTTTTTTACCAGAAAATCATTTACAGCACTTATTTCACATTCAGCTAAATATGAAGATGGAAATGGTAGCAGTAGCTTTGTTGAACATTTTGTTGAATTTGGATATTTATTTTTGTTTCCTCGCTTTTTTGTTAAACACACTTTGATACTGCACATTTGATATACACATCAGGCAAATCCTCGAACATTGGCTGCATCATCCATGCTCAAAATCAATATGTTTTGTATCAAAAAATCTTTCTCTGAAATCAGCCGATAGAATATTCAGATGATTGGCAATAACAAGTAAAGCGGTTTCAGTTACTGCACATGTTTTGAGTCAATGAAACTGTACAAACTTTTTCAAAAAGGATAAAACTGAGTCACAAATCTTATCAAGCATCTTAGGTAGCCATTTTACTTCAGTATGAAGTAAAAGTCACATTGGGTCTTCATTTTGTTCTTCACAAAATAGCTTGAAGAGACGCTCACATTTGGCATTAGTTTTAATAGTATTAACACACTTTATTACTGAATGCAGTGCTTCATTTAGAACAGTCCAAATGTTTTTAGCTATCAAGTTTTCCGTATGGATGACACAATGTACAATAATCATTTCTGGATTCGCATCTTTCATCAATTTTAAGCAGCCCTTTTTCTTGCCCATCATATTAGGAGCACCATCTGCAGTACAAGATGTTATATTTTTTATTGGTATATCATTAACAAAAAGCAGTTTTTTAGCTTATTATACATATATCTTTGAAATTGATGGTGCTTTCTAGTTTTTTACAGAACAATTTTTCAACAAACTGCCCTTTATGTATCAGTATATCCTACGTAAGTTACCAATACTGCCTCACTGTCTCTTAAGTTGATCCATGCCATTTTCACTGACAAATTTCTTGTTTTCATCTTTTCAACAAGTTGTTTTTCAATATCTTCACTCATTTCGTCTACTTTTCTGTTAACAGTATTGTTACTGAATTTCACAGCTTTTAGATATTTGTCATCTTTTTTAAGAACCGTTAAGAAATGATGGTGTTATTAAATTCTCTCCGACAGTATGATTTTTCCTGTTTAAGCGAATAATAAATAAATTGGATAACTATCCTTAAGAACACGATGCTTAGTTGAAGTATGGGTAGTACATATAGGGGAGTGCATTTAGATTTTCACTTCGGAAAAAATCAAACAAGATAAAACTTTTTGTAATTTCATTAAGAAATATTTAATAAACAACATATCAAAAAGTTCTACTCGAGAAGTGGGTGCTTCATTTTTTATTAAACAAATGAACAGCGAAGTTAGATGTTTTTTTAAATAACTCCGAAAATATAATTTTTAGAAAAAAACTGACCTGACCATTGAAAAATTCAGAAAATTTTACAAAAAAAACCTTATATAAAGATTTTTCGAAAGTTAAATCTCTAGCTTCTGTAATTTTTTATTTATAACGCTAAAGTCACCCTTCTCACACACATTAGCGCACTGTAAACTAGCGTTGGAAGAAGTGCACGGTTGAGTTTTTTTAATGTAATTCTTTAACTAATGGATCAAAAGAAATTTTACAAATTGGATATGAAAGAAGCTGAAACAAGCTATCTTATGGTTGTAATAAAAAGAAATAAAATGTATGGACATAAGTACGGTGTGGGCGGAAAATGAGCCTTACGTGAATTTTGTTTAAAAATTATTTAAAAATGTGTAACTAATACAATTTTACTTATAAAACTCTCAAAGTTGCACAACTTACCTCTCAATCATCTGACTAAACGATGTTTTATTCAAAAAAAATTTCAAAAATTTAATTCAAATAATACGATGTCTCAAAAAATGTAATTTTTGAAAACTTCGTAGTTTTACAGAATTCCCACCAATTTAAGACAGTATTAGTCAAGTTTGAATAAATATAATAAAAGTTTTTTGTTATTTTTTTAAAGCTTGGGATGTAATCTTTAAAAAACACTGAATTATTTTAATTTAAAAATGAAATAAACAATTTCTTTTTGAGAAAACTTAGAAAGATAACAAAAATGTAATACAAAAACCGAAAATTACCAGCTGAAAAAATGTATATACAGAGTGATCAAAACTTTTTTCTGTAAAAATTACCTAAAATACATTTAACAATAAGCTTCAAAAATAATAAATGTTCAACAAAAAAATTTTTTTTAGCTCTTATACAGTATGTCTGCGTAACTTGGAACCTATTGATAACTTTTTTAATATCAGTTTTACGAAAAAAAGTTATTCTTTATAAAATACTCTGCATCATATATAGCATAAGATGTAACCATCAAATATCCAATTTTGTTAATTTTGTACGAGGTATGTCAAAAAATATGAATTTCACTCAGGAGTAAAGTACCTTTATATTTCACAATATCGAAAATGTTTATAAAGAAAAGTTGTTTGGAATTAAAAACTATGTTTCAATATGTAATTAAATCCTTCTAATCGAAAATTTGTTTTTCTTTAAATATTCTTTCTAATACATTTTAATTTTTAATATTATTGTGAAAATTATTTGTTTATCTTTTTTTTAAGAATGAAATTCCATATTTGTTTGATTGGATTCTACTTGTTTTTCATTTAAATATCCGCAATTTTGGATCCGCCATTTTGAAATTTAAATTTTTAATCTTTAATTCAGATTCAACAACCTGTTAAAAATAAAGACAATAAATGTTTTAGAAAAATGTTCTTTTTAATGTTCTTTTAAAAAAAATCCGCATCTTGGATCCGCCATTTTATAGTTTATAATGTTAACATTTAAGTTAGGCTTATCAAAGCTCTCAAAAATAAATATATGTAGAAATAAATACATTTTGTAAAGAAATTATGATTTTACAACTATTTGTTAAGTTATCCGCCATTTTGGACATGCCATTTTATAATTTAAATTATCCAGATTTGATTCAGGTTCAGCAACCTCTCAAAAATATCCACATATATGTAAACAAACACGTTTTATAAAAAAATCGGATTTTACAACTACTTTTTAAGGATTTTTAGGAAAAAATCCGCCATTTTGAATCCGGCATTTTGAATTTGCAAATTGTAATGTCAGATTCGGATTCAGCATAATCAAAACTAAAATAAAAACATTTTTTATCAAAATAAAATGTTGAATTTACCCATATTCTTAACATTATTTATACAAAACAATTGTTATTGTTTAAACAATTAATAAACAATTAGCGGCGAAATTTGTGAGTAGAACTTTTTACTTTAACATATTTATAAACTAACAAAAAAGTTTTAGAAAAATATAACCTTGTTTGATTTTTTCCGAAACATTGTATCTTTTCGTTCTAATTGCACTCCCCTAATAGAGATTTTAATGTTCTTCTCTTTTCAAAATTTTTAGTTTACTTGAGGCACCAAGGATCCAATTGAAATTTTGGTACTTATAGCGAAATTATACCTAATAATTATTTACCGCAATTATTTAAGAATTTGCTTTTTCGTTTCTGGTACCGAAACCTAGCATTGCATTTAAATATCCAGTAGCGAAAGGATTTAACTCGTGTTGAGTCCATTTTAGAATTGCCCCCCTGTGGGGCATGGGCCCGACGTTGGGAAACACTGGTCTATGTAGTCCTACAACGAGTCCCAGAGAAGGACAAGGCTACATCCTGATCAATAACAAATTAAATTAAATTATTGAGGATATCGTCAACATAACTGTTAAGGAAACAACCGATGTAAGGGACTATAAAAATTAATTATTTACTCCTCTCGTGATATACACTAAAACGTACTTACCTTCATCGAAATATGGCTGCCACTTATATTTCTTTCCTTCGTAAAGCTCATCGTCGTATTCGGAACATTGCCTCGCTCTAAATGTAGGCTCCCCAGGTGGACAAGCTTGAGTGTTGCATATCCGGTATCTCTTTCTCTCGCCGACGCAGTACTTGCCTCCATAGGCGGGCGTCGGGTGGTTGCACTCTCTCTCCATCACGGAAACCCCCGCGCCGCAGGATTTGGAACACTCGCTCCACGAGCTCCAGTCTCCCCAATCGCCGTCGATGGGAGCGGGAGGTTCCAGCATCAAGACGCATTCGCGATCCTTGCACCACTGCAAATATAACATGAGGTAGTCGACAAAATAATATTCTACAGTTGTATTGCATTATAAACAAGAAATACATGTTAATAAATATTAAAAATTTGATTGATTCGACCGTTACTTGATGGAAGTTCATTTTATCTAACAATAAAACACTGAAAACGTTTGTTTTCTATACTTTCACAAAATTGATTGTAACTATGTGACTACAGTTGTTTCGGCAGAGTGCCTTTCTCAAGTGATTTACTTTGCTATGGGTTTGCCTTTTTAAAGTCTTTAACTGAAGAAGTTGAGGAGTGGGGAGCTGTTTGTCTCGAGTTGGTTTATTAATTTCCATAGATTCTCATACAGGTAGCTTAAGGCCTTTATTTTGAATATGCAGAATTTGAAACTCTTCATTAAAAGAATGATTAGGATCTAGAAGGTGAAATGCGTATGTAGAAGTGTCTGGTTTTCTATTGTTGAAAGCCCTTTTGTGTTCTAGTATCCGTTTGTCAAATGTTCTGCCAGTTTGACCGATGTAAGTTTTCGGACAGTCACCAAAATTTAGTTTGTAGACACCACTCTGTAGTTGTTTTCTCTTTCGGCTCTTATTGTTCTTAATATATTTGCTTAAGTTGTTGTTAGTTCTGAAAGCTGGTGTTATTCCTTTCTTTTTTTTGTATCTGGCTATTTTTGTTGTTATCTTGCCAGTATATTATGTGATAGAGCAGAAGGTACGGGGTTCTCTCTGTGGTGGTGGATAGACTAATTTCAGGGCTTTCTTATGGAGTTTTAGGTATAAAATTTTATTAATTGTTTGTTCGGTATAGCCATTGTTTACTGCTATTTGTTTAATGATGTTCAGTTCTATTTCCAAGTTATTTTTTGACATGGGAATTTCTGTCAGTTTATGTATCATGCTATGGTAGGCTGCTAATTTGTGTTGTGTAGGATGGGATGATGAATTGTATATAGTTGTGTCAGTATGGGTAGGTTTATGATATACGGAGAACTCATGTTTGTTGTATAGTCTGGTAATTGTTATATCTAGAAAGTTTATGGACTTATTCTGTTCTGTTCCTATTGTAAACTCAATATTACTATGAAGTGAATTAATGTATGATAGAAATTGGTCAAGTTGCCTGTTTGTTCCTGTAAAGCATACTAGTATATCATTATATTGGTGGAGAGTGGAGATACGTGGATGATATACTAGTATGCTTTACAGGAGTGAACAGGCAACTTGACCAATTTCTATCATACATTAATTCACTTCATAGTAATATCGAGTTTACAATAGAAACAGAACAGAAGAAGTCCATAAACTTTCTAGATGTAACAATTACCAGACTACACAACAAACATGAGTTCTCCGTATAGCATAAACCTACCCATACTGACACAACTATATACAATTCATCATCCCATCCTACACAACATAAATTAGCAGCCTACCATAGCATGATACATAGACTAACAGCAATTCCCATGTCAAAAAATAACTTCGAAATAGAACTGAA
Source organism: Diabrotica virgifera virgifera (assembly GCF_917563875.1). Taxonomy (NCBI): domain Eukaryota; kingdom Metazoa; phylum Arthropoda; class Insecta; order Coleoptera; family Chrysomelidae; genus Diabrotica; species Diabrotica virgifera. Next base: position 226,465,676 of record NC_065448.1, read on the forward strand.
CATCATTAAACAAATAGCAATAAACAATGGCTATAACGAACAAACAATTAATACAATTTTAAACCAAAAACTTCATAAGAGAGCCTTGAAATTAGTCTATTCACCACCACAGAAAGAACCCAGTACCTTCTGCTCTATCACATATACTGGCAAGATAACAACCAAAAAAAGGCAGATACATAAAAAAGAAAGGAATAACACCAGCTTTCAGAACTAGCAACAACTTAAGCAAATATATTAAAAACAATAAGAGCCGAAAGAGAAAACAACTACAGAGTGGTGTCTACAAACTAACTTGTGGTGACTGTCCGAAAACTTACATCGGTCAAACTGGCAGAACTTTTGACAAACGGATAGGAGAACACAAAAGGGCTTTCAACAATAGAAAACAGACACTTCTACAAACGCACTTCACCTTCTAGGTCATAATCATTCTTTTAATGAAGAGTTTCAAACATGCATATTCAAAATAAAGACCTTAAGCGATCTTTATTAGAATCTATGGAAATTAATAAATTAAAAAATACAGATATAATTCTGAATGACCAACTCGAGACAAACAGCTCCCCACTCCTCAACCTCTTCAGTTAAAGACTTAAAAAAGGCAAACACATAGTAAACTAAATCACTTGAGAAAGGCACTCTGCCGAAACAGCTGTAGTCACATAGTTATAATAAATTTTGTGGAAGTATAGAAAAAAAAACAGTTTCAGTGTTTTATTGTTAGATTATATTTAAAATTTATAAATCTATTATAAGAATTTTACATAGACCAGGCGGTATCTGTCTTGGGTGGGGTAAATCGTATATGATCCTATTTTTTTCTGCTTTAATCTTTTCAAAATATTATTAGAAATGATAATTTTGCTATACGGACCCACAAGGTGGGCTAAGCTTTTTTTAAAACAATTTGTTAAAATTTTTAGAAAAATTCAATATTTTCTCTCCTTTTCGTTGTTACATCTCAGTAGCTATGTATTTTAGAAAAAAATTGTGGAGACAGAAAGTTTAACAAGTATTAAATTTCCTACAAGGTATTATATATTACAAATTGACAAATAAGTATTATTATAAAAAGGGTCAAACATCAATGTATTTTCAATAATCATTTTCACGTATTTAAGAGCCACACAGAACCGTCTTAATTTATCCAGAAAATATTTTTAATATAAAAACACACTACATAAGATTTCAGCATCATCATCATTCTCTTTGCCTTATCCCTATGCGGGGTCGGCTTCCCTAATTGCATTTCTCCACACAATTCTATCTTGGGCCATATCAATGTTAATCCCCTTTACCAACATGTCCTGCCTTATCGTCTCCCCCCAGGTCTTCTTTGGTCTTCCTGTCCTACTCCTTCCAGGAATCTGCACTTCAGCTATTCTTCGTATTGGGTGGTTAACGTCTCGACGTTGAACATGACCAAACCATCTTAACCTATGCTCTCTCATTTTGGCATCAATTGGTGCCACACCTAGACTTCCCCTAATATACTCATTTCTAATTTTATCCTTCTTTGTCACTCCACTCATCCATCTAAGCATTCTCATTTCAGCCACATGCATTCGCTGTTCCTCTTTCTTTTTCACTGCCCAACATTCAGTTCCGTACATCATAGCTGGTCTTATGGCTGTTTTATAGAATTTTCCCTTCAGCTTCATTGGAATTTTTCTGTCACACAACACACCACTCGCTTCTTTCCACTTCATCCATCCAGCCCTAATTCTACTGCATGCATCTCCATCTATTTCTCCATTACTCTGTAATACCGATCCTAGGTACTTAAAACTATTGCTTTTTACAATCATTTCACCATCCAAAGATACCACTTTATTTGTAGTAGCTCCATCTTTAAATGAACATTCCAAATACTCTGTTTTTGTCCTACTAAGTTTTAAACCTTTTTCCTCCAGAGCTTGTCTCCACTGTTCCAGTTTTTGTTCTAAGTCTCTTTCACTATTTCCTACTAACACGACATCATCAGCATACATTAAGCACCATGGAATGTTACCCTGCATTTTCGCTGTTATCTGGTCCAAAACTAATGAGAATAAATACGGACTAAGCACAGAACCTTGATGCAATCCTACTTTCACATGAAATTTATCAGTCTCTCCCACACCTGTCCTAACACTAGTCGTTACTCCCTCATACATATCCCTCACAATCTTTACATATTCACCAGGGACTCCTTTCTTATTGAGTGCCCACCACAGAATCTCTCGAGGAACTTTATCATATGCTTTCTCAAGATCAATGAATACCATATGAGCGTTTGTTTCTTTACTCCTGTATTTTTCCATCAACTGCCTTATAATGAAAATTGCATCTGTTGTTGATCTACCCTGCATAAAGCCAAATTGATTCTCGGATATTTCGGTCTCTTCACGTATCCGTCTATCAATTACTCTTTCCCATATTTTCATGGTGTGGCTAAGCAGTTTTATAGCCCTGTAGTTTGTACATTGTTGTATATCTCCCTTGTATTTGTAAACAGGTACCAGTATACTGCTTCTCCATTCGTCTGGCATTTGTCCAACTACCATAATTCTATTAAATAGACCTGCTAGCCACCTTGTTCCTGTCTCTCCCAATGCTCTCCATACTTCCCCAGGAATATCATCTGGTCCTACCGCTTTTCCTTTCTTTATTTTTTGAAGCGCTTGAGCCACTTCCTCGTTGGTTATTTTGGTGACCATTGCTGCTACTGTCTCCGTTGACTCTACAGGCTGTCTGTCAAATTCTTCATTTAATAAGCTGTCAAAGTACTTTCTCCATCTCTTTTTGACATCCTTTTCGTGAACTAGTATTTTATTATTTTCATCTCGGATACATCTAATCTGATTAAAATCTTTTGCTTTCTTTGCTCTCTGTTTGGCTATTTTATATATCTTCGTCTCGCCTTCCCTGGTATCAAGTTGATCGTATAGGTTTGAATACGCTTCTGCTTTAGCTTTTGCTACTGCTACTTTCGCTTCCTTTTTGGCGACCATATAGTTTTGAAGATCTATGTCCGATCTGGTTTCTTGCCACTTTTTATATAATTTTCTCTTCTCTTTTATTTTTCCTTGTACTTCATTTGACCACCACCAAGTCTCTTTATCCTCAAACTTCTTTCCTGACGTTTTCCCAAGTATTTCAATAGCCGTCTCTCTAATAATATTGGCCATTTTTCTCCAAATTGTGTTAGGGCTTCCTTTCATGTTCCAACATATTTTTTCTACTATTCTTTCCCTGAATAGACCTTCCTTCTCATCTTTTAGCATCCACCACTTGATTTTTTGTGGTCCTCTCCGATATTTTTGTTTAGTTTCGCTTTTTACTTCGATGTCCAGAACAAGCAGCTTATGTTGTTGGCTTACTGTCTCACTAACTATTACCTTGCAGTCCTTGCATTCACGTATGTCTTCTTTCCTTATCATGAAGTAGTCTATTTGGGATTGATGTTGTCCACTTTTGTAGGTAATAAGTTGAGTTTCTCTCTTTTTAAAGAATGTGTTAACAATCGCCATATCCAATGCTGTTGCTAATTCTAGCATGTCATCTCCAGCTTCATTTCTAGTTCCAAAGCCTAATCCCCCATGTATTGTTTCATATCCTGTCTTGGCTTGGCCCACATGTGCGTTGAAATCACCTCCTATTATAACTTTCTCCTCCGCTGGAATATCACTCAGTACGTCACCTAATTGATCATAGAAAGCTCTTCTTTCATTCTCACCCAGACCTGTTTGAGGAGCATACACACACACAACATTCAATACCTCTTTATCAATTACAAATTTCACTGACATCATTCTATCACTCGTTCTTACAACTTCTACTACGTTATCTTTCATTTCACTATCAGCAATTATACCAACTCCATTTCTAGTGTTACTACTCCCTACATACCACAATTTATATCCATCACCTAGTTCTTTCGCCCTTTGTCCTTTCCACCTAGTTTCTTGAATACAAGCAATTTGAACTCTTCTTCGTTTGAGCGCATCCACTAACTCCAGACTCTTACCCGTAAGACTACCAAGATTCCAAGACCCTATCCTGATTTTTCTAACCTGCAATGGTGTTCCCCCTGAGATAGTCCTCACCCGGAGATCCGAATGGAGGCTCATTTTACTTCCGGAACATTTTACCTCAGGAGATGCCATCATTTCAGTATAAGTTTTTATTTCGTTTGGAGAAGGTCTTTTCATTATTATGGCCTGAAAAGATTTTTGGATATTTGATGCCTGAATGCCTTTTCTATCAGCACCATACCCTGCCCTGTCCTGCACGTTTAGCCAATACACCACCAATGCAACCAAAGTGCAGTATTACCCCACACCCGCCTGCATTTTTCTGTATAGGCCAGGATCCCTACTGTAAGGACTGCCCTATAAGCCAATGTATTGTTGCCCGTATCCCGCCACTAGGAGGCACGTACTTCATTCGGGATACAGTACATAAGATTTCAGCATAAAGCCTAAACTATCAAGTAGAAAATAATTTGGAAAATCTTAACTTTTTTAAAAAAGCTATTAATTTTAAAAATAATGCAGAGCCGACAAAAAACCCTTAAATACTTGAATTTTTTTCTTCTTCTTCTTCTTCTTCTTCTTCTTCTTCTTCTTTTATATAGGCAGTACTGCCTGTTTTCCTTCAACGGTGCCTTTCATTCTGCCCCTAAGTTGTCATTCCATCTTTTCCTAGGGCGTCCTATACTTCTCCTGCCTAACGGTGACTTGTCCCTGGCTATTCTTACTATCCTTGAGTCAGACAAGAAACAAGACCAGATACAAGCAAAACACGAAGACATCTGGAAACCAACGAAATGAAGATCTTAAGAAGGATTGCTGGAAAAGGACTACAGGATAGGGTAAGAAGTGAGGAAATCAGACGCATATGTGGAGTAGACAATATAAATACCTGGGTAAAGAACAGAAAAGAAGAGTGGAATGAGCACATAAGCAGGATGTCTGAATCAAGGATAGTTGAATTTTTTTGTAAATATAAAAGGACATTTAATTTTTCACATAAACTCCGAACCATTGAAATCCGTTGAATACGAGAGACTAGTATTTTTTTTAACAATTATACAATTTTTAAGCTAATAAAGAAATAGAATAATTTTCAATTAATATTTTTTTAATTAATATTAACAGTTCAGTCAAAGACGCGTATTTTAACACGTTGACGGACAGTGCGTCAAATGTATAAGCAAATGTTGTGACTCTTAGACCGAGAGGCAGCGCTGAAAAATCTATTTGAATTTACTAAAGCTAGATTTTTCACAGTTGATTACTGTGAGTGTGTAGAGAAACATACTGCGGTCGGTCAAGCGAAACGTAAAACAGGGGTTACAGAGAGGGTATTAAAATTGCTTTCCTACGAAGGTAATTATTTCCATTTACTAAGGCTGAAAATCAGTACACACATTCTAAATTAAATATAAATAAAAGTTATTATAGTCTGTCAGCTGTATGACGGGACAGAGCCGGTCGGTCGGCCCCAATAGTCGATTGAGGAAATGAAGCATTTTGGATCGCAATTTTTTCGTTCAGCATGGATTTACTTGAAATTTTCACAGAAGGTAGGGAATAGTTCAAGGATCATTTTATATATGCCGCTATCATACGCTAAAACCTTGGGGGTGGTTGCCAACCCATCTCCTGGGTAGAAATTTTTTATTACATTTTAACCATGCAATTCGATGGAAAAAGTGATTCTAAGAAAAAAAATATTTTTTACATTTTCTTCGTAAAACTAATATTTTTCGAGTTATTCGCGGTTGAATATAACAGTTTTTCGACGAAAAAATCGACTTTCTAGAGGGATTTTTGAAAATATCTCGAAAAATATGCATTTAATCAAAAAAACTGTAGATATCGAAATTGTATCTTTTAGTAACACAAACCAAATTCTTTTCCTATAATATCTTTAAGACCAATACAAACCGAGATACGGCATGTTAAAGGTTAGCTTTTTCGTCAAATGCATAATTTGAAATATTCAAAGGAAAAATATTCGAGAAAAATTTGCATTTTTCGAGAAAAACTTAAATAATCTCTTTTCAAGTATACAATTAGACCTTTCAAAAAAAAAATAATAAAAATTTTCTAGCATAAAAATTAAGCGACTTATAATCAAAAAAATGTCGGTACCTGCTTTTCTCTACGAAAAAATCAGTGAAAATAACCCCCTAACTACCTTCCTAATTCAAAATTGGTCTCCACCTTTCTGTAATTCCTTTTATATTTATATTATCGATACACTCGAGGAGTTTGATTTATTTAACATGCCTACTTTTGGAAAAATATTATATCTCACTGGGTACTGATTTTCAGCCTTAGAAAATGGATTTAATTACCTTCGTAGGAAAGCAACTTTGATACCCTCTCAGTAATGAGACCCCTCAAAAACGATTTTATAGGATTTTTAAAGAGCTATAAGACTGTGTAAATTAAATTCCGTAAGATACCTTAGTTTTTAATTGGGGCGGGTTTAAAATACTCGAATAAGGATGTATTTGCTGGTAAATAGAGGTTTTAAACAGCTATATCTGGCGAACTATTCACTGTAATGAAAATCTATGCACAGAATAATTTTAGTCATTAAAAAACCTACAATTTAGTAGTTTATAATTTTTTTCATATCTTCAGTATTTTCGTAGGTATTTTGAAGTAAAAGGTAAAAAATACCAAATTGCAAAAAATCAATTTTTCTTTAAACTCCAATTTTTCCAAAACTAGGCATTTTAAATAGGTCAAACTCCTTGAGTGTATTGATAATATAAATATAAAAGGAACTACAGAAAGGTAAAGACCAGTTTTGAATTAGGAAGGTAGTTAGGGGGTTGTTTTCACCGATTTTTTCGTAGAGAAAAGCAGGTCTCGACATTTTTTTAAGTCGCTTAATTTTCATGCTAGAAACTTTTTATTATTATTTTTTGAAAGGTCTAATTGTATACTTGAAAAAAGATTATTTTATTTTTTCTCGAATATTTTTCCTTTGAATATTTCAAATTATGCATTTGACGAAAAAGCTAACCTTTAACATGCCGTATCTCGGTTTGTATTGGTCTTAAAGATATTATAGGAAAAGAATTTGGTTTGTGTTACTAAAAGATACAATTTCGATATCTACAGTTTTTTTGATTAAATGCATATTTTTCGAGATATTTTCAAAAAACCCTCTAAAAAAGTCGATTTTTTCGTCGAAAAACTGTTATATTCAACCGTGAATAACTCGAAAAATATTAGTTTTACGAAGAAAATGTAAAAAATATTTTTTTTCTTAGAATCACTTTTTCCATCGAATTGCATGGTTAAAATGTAATAAAAAATTCCTACCCAGGAGATGGGTTGGCAACCACCCCCAAGGTTTTAGCGTATGATAGCGGCATATATAAAATGATCCTTGAACTATTCCCTACCTTCTGTGAAAATTTCAAGTAAATCCATGCTGGACGAAAAAATTGCGATCCAAAATGCTTCATTTCCTCAATCGACTATTGGGGCCGACCGACCGGCTCTGTCCCATCATACAGCTGACCGACTATAATAACTTTTATTTATATTTAATTTAGAATGTGTATACTGATTTTCAGCCTTAATAAATGGAAATAATTACCTTCGTAGGAAAGCAACTTTGATACCCTCTCAGTAATCCCTGTTCTGCGTTTCGCTTGACCGACCGCAGTATGTTTCTCTACACACTCACAGTAATCAACTGTGAAAAATCTAGCTTTAGTAAATTCAAATAGATTTTTCAGCGCTGCCTCTTGGTCTATCTATATAATATGTATTTTGCAAAGTAGAATAGGGAATGCAAATAATATACTCTTCATTCGTAACAATAAAGTCGTTAGTTTTCCAGATATTTAGTTAAAAATGAAAAGGCACACTTATTTTGATTAATATATTATGCTCCTTCGTTTTCAGCTTCAAATATCTCGAAAACTAATGGCTTTATCGTTACGAATGAAGAGTATGTTTCTTACATAGAAAGTATTGTAGAATCAAAAAAATTGCACTAAAATAGCAATTCCGCCAGTGTCGTAGAATTTGGGAAGGGTCAACTCTTCACGTTCCCCCGTCGTACGCCTCTGGTAGTAGCCAGAAACGTGTGTGTAACATAATTTAGTAGATTGTATAATAACAGCACCACTTACTAAATTTCGTGTTGTTATCCCATGTCTGTCAGTAAATCGACGCTGCCAAGCCAAAACGGCATAAACGCCAAAATGACCACTTTTTAGTTAGCTGCACTAAAAAATAGGATTTTAATTTCCGCACCAGACAGTCAACGCGGAATAACCGCAGAAAAAGTGAAATAGGTGTAATATAGGTTTAAAATTTTTATAAACGCCAGTCTAGTCACGCACGTGAATACCGACGTGAACACCGATTGACATAATCGCCAGTGCCCGTAAGATTATCATTGTGTACATTTCGGTCCAGTAATAATAGTAAAGGTATGTATTTTTACAATTTTTATGGATAACTGACATGGTATTATCTACCTTTGCAATATTTTCAATTTGTATTGATTTTTGAAGCGTAAACACAATGAATTTCTTTGAAAACTATGAGACGTTTATGCCAAAACCACATATTTACATCGTGGTTGACACAAGTGCCATTCCTCAATGGTATTCTTATGCAGGTTTCTTATTTAAAAATTGCGCAAATAAAAAGTTTATTTTAAAATATTCTACTGTAACTTTGTACTAGTGTGATGAACAATTCATTTTGTATTACAGCATAGAGTTCAAATCAATTTTATATAGCTAAAAATGGCGATCGATTTTTGGCGTTTATGCCATTTTTTTGTTGAACATGAATAGCAGAAGTAAAAAAATAATGGCCTTACTAAATGAAAATAAAACATATACCGAATCAGTACAAAAAGATATACTGACTGACAATAATCCCCCTATATTTCCCTTAGAGGTTTATGACATTTATAACGCCAACATTGCAGAAGCTTTTAGCAATGACATTATCATCTTTGAGGAACCACCAGACGTTGCAGTAGAAGAAAGAATATTTAGTCACGATCTCACATCATGTTTCAACTTAGCAGCAGATAATGATTTGGATGCCGGTATAAGTAGCGATCAAAATAAGGAAAATACATACAATCAAATCAATACGGATGTTGAACCAAATATTGACAGTCATTATGAATTAGAATCCACTACTCATTATTAGATATCCACTTTTAAGTATTTCATATTTATTTTTAAGTATTTCATCCTAGCACCAAAGCATGTTTAAAGAATTTAAAGTTTTGTTTTTAACTTAGAATGTATTTTTGATTAATAAAAAATAAACCCTATCAAAAATCTTCGTAATTTCATCATTTTTCTTGTTGGCATAAACGACAATTTTTGATTTTCATTTCTTTTTTCATTAATGGCATAAATCCCTTTTAAGCGCCATATTGACTAACCTTACAACGATGCGATCGACACAAACGCCAGAGATAAGTTTGGCATATTCACCAATGTTATATCTTGATTGGACACAAGCGCCATTTTATAGTTTTTAATTTATTTCAGACAGTATTTTCAGCCACATTAATATTCACAATATATTAAAATTTGAAAAAAAAATCACCAATTTTTTTGAGTCACTGTGCAGATAAGCAGAATTGGTAAAAATAAAAATAATCAGTTTTTTGTGTTTCCTGAAAAATCAAGTTAATGTCGTTTATGCCGTTTTGGCTTGACAGCGTCGAAATATTCAAAAATAAATAAAATAAAAGTTTAACTTTGACACCCTATATTTCGGTTATTATCAACTTTTGTACTAAGGTAAGTTAGCTTAAATCGACCTATTTTAACCTCAGAAAACTAAGTTTAGGCTATGGCCCATTCTTTACCAAACACCCTGTATACATTGTAAATTATGATTTGGGCGTGCTCCTCGTACATTCAACGTATCTTGGTTTCTTTATTTCTAGTGTATCTTTATTGTGTTTGTAGTATAATTATTGGTATTTTATTTCATTACCCCTTTTCTTCAAAATGAATTCTTTTAAAGTCATAAGCGAGGAAACTAGAAAAAACGATGTTTTAATAATTTTTAAATGATTTTAATTTTTGTAGTAATATTCCCGACCTAATTTGGAGAAAGAACAAGCCAATTATTGTTACTGAAGTTATTATAAAATTTTTCTGCAAAAATCAGAATGACACCTTTCACATCCAAAGTAGTTGCTTTTTACAGATCTGCCCTGGTCTAAACGTATCAGCAATAATATTCTAAAAACTCTTGAACTTACTTTATGTTTTCCACAATACGTTCCCTCAGCAGCTGGCCTCAGAAGGGTGGTACAAGTGTTATTAATGGAGCACCACAGATGCAAGCAGATCTCATCTGGCGGGGTACACAGTGTCGCCTTTTTTCCGAACTGTAACTTACACTGATAGTTGGCATCGTACATAACACCGGCTGGAAGATCAGGGTACTTGTACCTTTCCAGATCTTTCGGTTTGTCCTTGAGGCATTGGCCCAAACCTTTGCTAAAAGGAATTTCATTATTTGAGTTTAAGTTGAATTATGATAAAGCTTAAAACATATATTAAAAATAATATAAACTTTCGAACTACTGAAGGGAAATAAAAAGACTCAACTTAAACTTGCAACCAACCTTATGTAAAGCAAAAGAAAATAAAACAGAAATAAAACTAATAGTATAGTGGAATAGAAAAATAGGAAACGATACAGAAAAATACGAAGAAAATCATGTATATACAACAAAATAGAAAAACATTAAAAATCTTAAATTAAGTCTACACAGGAATATGACAGAATGCTCCACTTTTTCTTTCACATTGTCCAGCCATCTTTTTGGAGATTAACCAATACCTCTCTTATGTAACCTAGATGTTGTCTGGTAACATGTCCTACCCTTCTTCTTCTGAAAGTTCCCTCTCCTATCGGAGGTTGGATATCATAATGGCTATGTTCACTTTGTTGGTTACTACTCTGAACAGTTGTAATAAACTACAGTTAAACCATTATCTAAGGTTCCTCAGCCAGGAGATGCGTCTTCTTCCTATGCTTCTTCTTCCTTGGATCCTTCCTTGCATAATAATTCTCAGCAACTCATATTTTTCTCCTCTGGTAATGTGACACAAATATTCCAGTTTTCTAGTTTTTGTACTCTTCATAATTTCTAACTCCTTATTTAAACCTCGTAGCACTTCAACATTGGTAATCCTTTGAACCCACTGAATTTTCAATATTCTTCTGTAACACCACATTTCGAAGGCTTCTATTCTTCTTATGTGTTGTCTCTTCAATGTCCAAGCTTCCATTCCGTATAGCAATATAGAAAATATGTAGCATCTTTGAGCCCTCAATCTGAGAGGCAACTGAAGGTCTTTGTTTGTAAGCAGAGTCTTCATTTTTATAAATGCTTCAGTTTGCTGCAGTTTCAATTCGGACTTTAATTTCTTTGCTTTGGTCATTTTTGTCATCGACTCAAGTTTCTAGATATTTGTATGTCTTTACTTTTTCTATTTGGGTTTGCTCTATCATTAACCTTTCAGTTCCGTGTTCTGTTTTTGAGACGATCATACATTTAGTTTTTTTCTTGTTTATTTTTAGTCCGTACCGAATGCAATAATCGTTAATTCTATTTAGCAATTCTTATAGCGATTCCAGGGTGTCTGCCATTATAACGGTGTCATAAGCGACTCTTATGTTATTTACTATTCTTCCGTTTATAGAGATTCCATCACTTAGCTTCGCTATCGCTTTCTGAAATATGGCTTCACTGTATAGTTGTTCACTGTATGTTCTATCTTTATATTGGCCTTTTGATTCCAATACAGATTTATGATGATTCGTGAATCTCGTCTGTCTATATCTCTGTTTTTCAATAATTCTATTAGTTTTTCATGTCGGACCCTGTCGATCGCTTTTTCGAAGTCGATGAAACAGGAATAAATATTTAGGTTCATATCTAAGCATCTTTGAGAGAGGACATTAAACGCAAACAATGCCTCTCTTGTTCCAAGTCCTTTGCGGAACCCAAATTGGGTATCATCCATATCATATTCTAGCTTTCTGTATAATCTTCCATAAATCACCTTAAGAAATATTTTGAGGGTATGGCTTATTAGTGATATTGTCCTATAGTCCGAACAATCTTTGGCACATATTGTTTTTGGTATTGTTACAAAGGTGGACACCAACCATTCCTGAGGGATTTTTCCGGTTTTATATACTTCATTAAACAGATCCAGTAGTACAGGTAGAGTTTTATCGTCTAGACATTTTAGTAATTCCGCAGGTAATTCGTCTGGACCTACAGTTTTTCCGTTTTTTGCATTTCGTATTGTTTGTTCGATTTCCTCCATTGTGATCTCTGGTCCCGTTTCGCTGTCGATTTCTTCCGGTTCTTGTCTATTATCCTCAAACAGATCTGTTATGTATGTCTTCCACTTTTTTAATTTCTCTGTGACTTCTATAATAATTTTCCATTTTATGTCTCTAAGAAGGCCATCTTTCTTTTTTCGCTGTGTGTTTGTGATTTCCTTTATCTTATTGTGCATGTTAAACTATCATACTTTTTAGAATATTCTTCTATTTCACTACATTGATTTGCCAGCCACGTAGATTTGGCCTCTTTTATTTTCTTTCCTATTAATCTCTGTATTTCCTTGTATTTTGTCTTACTTCCATCCATCTCTGTTTTTTTATTATTTTTGTGGGTAATATTTTCTTTCCTGCTTCTAATAACGTTTCTTATATCATGTTCCATTTGTCATTAACATTTGTTGTTTTATCACGTCTTGTTTGATTTTTTTCAAGTTATCATTTATTTCTTGTTTTAACCTCTGGCGTACAGGTTCTTCTTTTATATTTGAGACATCAAATCGTGGTATATTTGTTTGTTTTTGGATCTTTTTCAGTTTTATCTTCATTACACCCACTAATGGATTATGATCTGAACTCATGTCAGCTCCGGGGTATGTTCTCACAGACTTTATAGTGTTTTTATATCTGGATTTGATTAAAATATAATCTATCTGGTTTCTTACAATGTGATCTTCCGAATCCGCCAGTGATATTCAGGTATAAAATCTTCTTTTAGGTAATTTAAATAATGTATTCATTACTACCAGCTCCTTGCTTTGGCAGAATTCGACAAGTCTGCCATGTCCTACCCAAGACTACTTTAATGAAGCAGCGCATTGTATTACACCATCTTCTTCATCTTAAAGTGCCCTGTCCTTAATAGAGGTTGGCTACTACAATTGCACACTCTTCTCTGTCTTCAGCTGTTCTTATTAGCTGTTCAAAATTTAGCCCTGTCCTTTGTCGGATGTTTCTGAGCCACGATAGTCTTTTCCTTCCTAGCTCTCTCTTTCCCTCCTTTCCTTTCACTATAAGTTGAGCATATTGGTACTTATTAGTTCTTAGTATGTGGCCTAGGCAGAGGCGTGCGGTCCATGGAAGCGGGGGAAGCGCCGCTTCCCTATACCTACTTCGATATAAGAAAATATATCTATTATTCTTCTTCTTCTTCAGGTGCCGTCCTCGTTCCGAAGTTTGGCTATCATCAAGGCTATGCGTATTTTTGATACCGTAGATCTAAATAATTGGCAGCTGCTGCACTTGTACCAATCTCTTAAATTCTTCAACCATGAATGTTTTCTTCTGCCAATGGATCTTTTACCTATTATTTTTCCCTGAATAATTAATTGTAGTAGCTGGTACTTTTGTCCCCTCATTATATGTCCCAAGTATTGCAGTTTGCGCTTTTTAATAGTAAGCGCAAGTTCTTTTTCTTTCTGCATCCTTCGCAACACTTCCATGTTTGTCACTCTCTCTGTCCACGATATTCTCAGTATCCTGCGGTACATCCACATCTCGAATGCTTCTATTTTCCTTGTATCGATCTTTTTCAGTGTCCAAGCTTCCATTCCATAGAAAAGAACTGACAGCACGTAACATCTCATCAGGCGAATTTTAAGATTTAAACTTAGCTCTCTTCCTATCTAAATCCTATCTAAATCTATTATTAATTAATACCTATTTAATAACAAATTTTTTCCCTAATCCAAGTAATCTACATATTATTACCTAGGCCTACGCATTGAAAAATATTAAAAATTAATCGCGTACGAACGAAATCAATATGCACACAATTCAACTACATATTATTCGGTCCACTCCTGACAGAAGCGCATCTCAAAATCGCCGCTTGTCATGCAGTTGTCCGGTTTAAAAATTGGTCAGGGTTCAACGACCGCAACCCACTAGTCGCGCGAATTTTGTTATTCTGGAAGCGATCGTCCTAGCGCATCCTAGCGCCTTCCGACTGTTACTGCTGCAGCGCGGTGGTTAGGTAAATACGTACACCGTTACGTACATTCGTTTAAAGAATATGTATTTCGATTTAAATTTTTTGCAGATATTTTTCCTGTTACTGATCTTTTATTTGACATTTTACAGATGAAGTCAAATGACATTGCATTTTGTATAAGACAAATTGATGACTTTATTAATACGATAATTAAAAAACGAGAGCAGTTTAAAAATATTTGGGATAAAACTGAAAATATGGGGTTTGAACATGAAAGAAAAATAATGAAGATTGATAATGTCGGCAACAGAGAGATCTTTTGATAATATTCTATAACAAATGAATTCTAACGATCAAAATTTTAACGATTTAAAATTTGTAGAATTATATATAATCTTAATATTTCTAATTATAATTCATCAAAATTTCCCACAGAGGAATTTATTTCACTACGATTAAATAATGAAAATCTTTTGATATCTCAGCTTTGCATTCTCAGTTAAGTGTCGTTTATGAAACAACTGACATAAGTGATAAAGAAATACCCAGAAATCTGGGTATTTCTTTATAACTACTGGTTTAAACAAGTCACTGTGTGAAGTGGTCAAGTTGTGTGAAGGAGTAGGTACTAACTATCCCAGCCACAACTGCATCAGTTGAACAAAGTTTTTCATTATTAAAATGCATTAAAAGTTTCAAATTAAGAGTTTAAAAGAAATTCAACAAGCGAAATTTAGCCCTATTATCCATTGAAAAAGACTGCATTCAACAATTATCAGAAGTTGATAGGAGAATAGACCTCAAGTATAAATAAGTGTCACATTGTTGAAAGTTGTGTGTTGTGGAAAATGCCTCGGAATATATTTTTTTTTAAATAGAACTCTTCTTTAGGAAACAAAGCCCGGCGCGAGGACTCAAGGCCCGAGCTAGCAATATAGATCAATGATAGGTCACTAGTCACTAGAAATAGCGGGAATAGAGTGCCTCACGCATTGATCGGGGTAGGATTTAGTGTGTAAGTCCTTGTAGCTAGGACGTCTCACATAAGCACTTTGCTGATAGAGAGCCCCTATAGTGCATCAGAGTGTTATCAGGTGGGAAGTGGCTCGAACCTCGACCCTTAAGAAAATATTTTTATATCCTTATTGAATCGCTTCCCCTTCCGAAAAAGTCACCGCACGCCACTGGGCCTAGGTATGATTACATCATCTACTTGTGTTCTTCTACATATTTCTTCAAGTTTTACCAGCTTAATTGGTTCCACTGCACGCTATGTTACCCTCACGCTTGCCTTGGATTTATGGGAATACTACTGTTCTTAAAGATAATTCTAAGTTTGCTAATGGCAGCCCATCTCATGCGGATTCTTCAGTCTACTTCTGCGTGTTGGTTTTCTCTGTTCAACTTTTGTTCCTCCCCAAGTAAGTACAAGTACAGTAAATGGTACTTTCTCCAAAATAAGAATGGTGGTCACTGTTAGATAATTTTCAAGTCTATTATTTTTGAAAAATTTCTTAAATCTTAAAAATATTTAAGAAACTTACTCTAAGAATCTGGTAATGTCCTTTCTGCTACAATTCGACCAATTGACAGTCACAGTATCAGCTTCGAAATTTGGCGTCATGATATGTATGACATTGCCTTCCCTTCGTTTACATCCAGTTTTTTCTGTATCATGAATCATACCAAAACTGAAACAAAAATATATTGGTGAATAGAAGAATTTTTTATTAACATTTCCGACCTCTTTGGGAGGGAGGGAAAAATACTATTTTTACTGAAGTTACTACTACACAACATTTTCTGTAAAAATCAGAATGACATTTCTCAGATTCATCCTGAAACAGATCCGCCCTGGTCTATATCTTCTTAATTTATTAACGGATTACGAGTACATTATCTCAATATTATTCAATTATATGAATCCATTTCATTTTTTCTTGTTTTAATCTAAGGTCGCCCGAGGGAAACCACTTAATACTTATTACTCACTAGTTGTAATACATAAATATTTTATCAACCGTAATTATTATTTGGATTATACGAGAACCCTGTTAATACGGTAAGAAGAGCTGGAATTTGTAATGAAACAAAACGACAAAGAGACTATGTAATTCCTGCTAGATGTATTCGGTATTTGCATAATAATTGCTCGCATTGACTAGAAAGACTATACAATTATATACTTTATTAAATTCTTGTACGACTTTTTACCACATAGCTGTAACGTTCAGGGGGTACTAGACGAGAATATTGAAATATTTCATTATTCTAGTTTATAATCAGATACTTAGGAAAAAATAAGGAATCTTGGCTGAGGAATATCAGTGTTTGGACTAACCTCAGTGTTGCACAGATATTCCATGTTACAAAAGATGCAAAAGCATTTAAAGAAGTGATCGCCAATCGTCGTTAGAAGATGGCACAAGAAGAAGAGTCAGGTGCTATTGGAAAGCACTAAAAAAATTATTTAATCACGAATCAAGTCACGGACCGAACTCCATTGAAGCTTCTCAGCGGCATCAGCCAGCTGTGAATCTAATCGTCCTAGCGTAGGCATGTTATATCAGGGATGTACCAAGGGATTGGCGTAACTTTGCCCCCTCCTAAAAAGGTGGTTCCTCCTCGAACCTTGTCAGAACTGGAACTGGATGCTAGTACCGGCAACTGGACCCTCATTTAAACTTCCAGTTGTATAAAAGTGGCAATTGACAGTTTTCGTTCCGCACTATGCGGATAGCAATAGACTAGTTAGTACCTGGACTTCGGTGTCTTTAAAAAATTTCTCCACCATATTTCGGGCAGACCTCTAATACAATTAGCGGCATTCTAGCATTGGCATAGCTGATTTTCTCATTAATTTTGGGTTGGGGGGTTGGGGTAGGAGGCTTGGTCATTGAAAGTGTTATTTTTTCCAGTTAAAGAAGGCCACGTGATGTATTTTGTAATTTCAAAGCTTTTTTGGGCGTTGGTAGTTGGTATTGAAGTGCTGCAATTCTACCAAACTTCCTTCGAAAAATGGATGCCAATCCATGTGCGCCTTTAGTACTGGAGGGAATGGTATGGTGTATAGTCATCTGAAAGAGCGAGTAGGTCTTGTTTTTCTTCAGTGGTAACACCATGTCTTGCTTTACTGGTACCTCCATATACCCGCATAAATTTCTCAAACGTGATGTTAGGTACTTCTTAGGCTTGGTTTACTTTCACTGCTTCAGCTGCGTGGTGGTTTCCTTCGAGTGAAGCCAGCCGGTTGTGGTATGTGTACTATGATCGGTTTTACCCTTGGAATCTTAATAATACGATGAATGGCATCGTTAATCTTCCCCCTAATAAGGTACAGACTCTCCTAGAACTTTGCAATTTGGGAGAACAACCCTTTTGCTGCATAGACCCAGACTTCGTCGTTTTTATTACCAGTCCTTTACATCTTCGGAACTATTCATCTAATAGGAATGTTTTCTTAAACAGTTTTTTACGTCGAAATTCCCTCTTGATGGAATGTCATATAACTGACGAAGTACTTACTTCAGCTATTCTTCTCTTTGGAATCACCAACTGTGATCTCTTTTTGCAATCATCATTCTCCATTACTCGTTTAAGCAAGCCTTCTTCCATGATAAAGGTGTCACACTGTACCCAATAAGTTTTAACTATGGTGCATAAACTTGGCATTTTTTGTCCAGACGGTCGAAGGCTTTCTTCTTTCCATTTTTGAATTTTCTGTAAAACTGAATCTTTTTTTATTCTTCTCTGATCTTTGTCGGCACCCACTAGTCATTTATCACCGTTTTCTTAACATTGCTGCTTTCTTGGATTTTGTTTTGTTGCAGTGGGGAGAGTTTACTGGATACGGCCTTCTAGAGAGGGAATCAGCTTCTGTCTTCGATTTTTGAACTCTGACTGGTAGCCGTGTTCCAAGTATTCCTGAACATATCGCATGATCAGTCTATTCTTCAGTCAAATGAAAGAAAGGTTTTTTTAAGTTGATTGAGACCATGAAGGGCATCCAACGGTTTGAAGAGCAATATTGAGGTCTACAGCATTTTTTTGCATCATTATTTTGTCATTCATTTAGTTATTCAATGACAATTTTCTGTCGAAATTTGGGACTTTCACACGAACATAACGTCCACTCCCTATGTCGCCCGTGTCTCTAACTTTCATTTCGTCTCTTTTATCGTCTTTTATGTCCACTATCATTTATACAATCTCTTTGGATGCTGTCCCTATTTCCTCCATCTTTCTTTTATTCTATTCTATTTTTTGTTCAAAAGACATGAAGACACGAAGACATGTTATCATCAAGAGAAGAAAGGTAACTTTATTTTCTAATGAAACAAGGTATAGCCCGGTTATAGATAAATGAGAAATTTAAAGAGATAGACCAATTGGTGTACAAATGGTATTACCACTTGTACACCAATTGGTCTATCTCTTTAAATGTCTCATTTATCTATAACCGGGCTATACCTAGAAACTTTGGAAACATCAGAAGAAACTATTTAAATATCATTGCTTTCCAACGATGCTACAGGTAAAATTGATGTCAACATGTAACAACAATTAAAAACATCAAGCTACTAAAGAAAATCAGAAAATGGCTTTAAAATATAGAAGCAAAAATCAGAAAGTCCGTACAGAAGCATTAAAGGTTGGGCCTCTGTGCTCTTATTGAACCTTGTTTAATGTCGAGATTATATTAAATCTGGGCAGGCAGCTCTATAAGATTAAGAAGCAAATAAAATCAACCAAGTGCTCGAAGAGGACAAGTGACAATTCATTTCGTTTTGGTCGACAGACAATTTCAGTGAGTTCTTCCGGCTGCGTAATTTCCTGAATTAGCAAATTATGGTGATGCAAGGGTAGAGGGTATCATTCGTTCCAGTGAAACAGGGAAAACTTCTCTACATATGGAGGTTAAGAAAGAGGAGCAACCTTCCACAGACGAAACCAGCACACTCGTAAGAACTAATGTCTAAGAATGTGTTAGACCCACAGAAGAAAAAGGAAAATCCACCGAACCAGAACTGGACAACTCTTCGTAATGAAGGGAGAAATAAGGCTACTGTATCTTCAACGCACAAAAGCAGCAGCGCCAACGCTGGTTAGGAGTGTGGAACAAAAACGCATGTAATACTCCTGTAAGAGCCCTTGAAGGATAGGCGAGAATGTTTCAACTAAATAAGGTAAGGTAAACGCCTAAAGCTATGAGGCCAAGGTCGTGCATAACTTACAGCAATTAGTAGATTTTACACATTAATTACGATGATAATTTCTACAGCAAATGTGACCATTTGCTGTAGAAAAACCTTGACCTTAACAAACTGTCCCAATAAATTTGAGGGGACCACGAACAAGATCTACAGAAGGAAACATATTCTTGAAAATCATCCCAGACCAGTTTGCGAAAAGAAAACCGACAAAAAGTACATGCCTTAAGAGTAAACCATCGCAGATGCAGCCAGCAGGAAGAATGTGACCATTTGCGGTAGAAAAGCTTTGGCACACTGTCCCAATGGATATGAGGGGACCACGCCCAAGATATACAGAGAGAAGCATCTTCTTGACAGCCATCCAGGACCAGTTTATGAAGTAGGGAAGAACCAACCAAGACCACACTGTTGATGAGTCCAAGCCGTGTTGCACACACGGCACAAAAAAAATGTATGCTACATTTTTTTGTTTTCCAAAGAGAAGGGGGTGTAACGATGTGATGCCACGACAAGCGATGAGCTGTTCTACCAAAGACGACCGCAGGAGTGTCAGCGTTGGCGCATAGCACCGCTGGTGGAAACCGAAAGAGAGGGAATCAAGAGCATATTTAAGGCGAGCTAGGAGAATGAAAAAATCAGTCGTGGCTAGCGAATTGAACTAACCATGGCTCAACAGCTGCTGCTAGCGTATTGAACTAGCATTAGCTGGCTTGGCAAAAGATGCACCGTATGTGAGGTGGGACTATGCCTCGGCGGACGCCACAGTAGTGACGTGGAGTCTTGCCATGACCGTTATCGCAGTGTGAGGTAGTAGCGAGGAATGATCTCCGGATCGGAATATAGGGCTATGTTGATATAACGTAGCGATATTGTTATTGTATATAAATATACTGTTTATCGTATTATTTTAATGTTGCTATTATGATTGGATAACTGTAAGAAAGTTTAATATTGTTTTTCCTTTGCAGAAGACGGAGTTATATTTTATTTTATTTGTTTTAAACTGTATATAATTATCTTTAATATATTTACTTTATTTTTAACTTCTGTTTTACTGAGTCTATCGTCTTGAAAGAACTACCCGTTACAGTCTATAATATTATTATAAACATTCTAACTCTAACCCTGAAGCAGGAAAGAAGAAACTGGTGGTGTGTTCAGCGTACTTTCCGGGTGATGAAGCTCTAAGTCCACTAAGCATTATAAGCGATATAATTGGATATTGTCTAGGTAAAGGATTAGAGCCCATTATAGGAGGTGATGCCAACGCACACCACATCATAAGAGACAGCACAATTATTAACGTAAGGGGTGAGTATTTTGAATTTCATTTTATCTTAAGGTTTAATTATAACCAATGTAAGGAAAATACCAACTCTTGTCACTAGGGCAAGCAAATAAGTGTTAGATTTAACATTCGGCACAAGCAAGTTAAGTAATATAATATCACATTGGCATGTGCCTGATACAACAAGTACTCAAAAAGTGGATACAAAATACAACAATCGAGACGATGGACAGGAAAGAGAGCAAGAAGACGACCCCAGATGAGATGGGGATATGACATTAGAAAGATAGGAGGGACACACTGGAAACAAAAAGCACTAATCAGAGACGAATGAAGGAAACTGGGGGAAGCCTATGTACAAAATTGGACGAATTAAAGGGCAAAAGAAGAAGAAGAAGAAAAGATATGTCTCATGAACCCTCATGTTCGGATCACAGACATATACGATTTGACCTCAATTTATTTCCATCCTAAATTAAATCTCGAGTAAAGTACTTACTTATTTAAAGACGTAGCGTAGAGGATATAACAAATCCGGCAGCAGAAACGGTAAGGGAAGCTATTATGGCGGCTTACCAAAGAAGAATACGGACAGTAATACAATCTGGTGGAATAAAGGTTTAAAGAAGCTTAGGGCAGAAGTCCGCAGCGTATTTAACAAAACCAAAAGTAAACAAGACTGGTATACCTACAAGTATAAGCTAACGTTATGCAAGAAAGAAATTCAGAAAGCCAGAAGCAATGGCAGTTGGAAAGATTAATATAGATCAAGGTCAGCTTTCTCTTGATGGAGAGGAGTTAGAACGGGTAAATCATTTCAAGTACCTTGGCAGCTGGTTAAATGTAAATTGTAACTCTGATGAAGAGGTAATAACTAGGATCGAAATATCACGGAAGGCTTTTATGACCTGGAAACCAGTTTTATGTAATAGAAACCTGTCGATGAATATTCGAAAGAAGGTGCTGAAATGTTATGTGTGGTCTATCCTATTGTATGGTTGTGAGACATGGACGTTAAAAACCACAATGCTAAACAAAATAGAAGCATTCGAATTGTGGTGCTATCGACGAATCCTAAAGATATCGTGGGTTTCGCACACTTCCAATGAAGATGTTCTTTAAATGATGAATTCGGAACGTCTGCTCATAAGCATCATAAAGAGGAGAAAAACAGAATACTTCGGCCATATAATTAGAGGACCTAAATACCATCTGCTTCGCCTTATAATACAAGGAAAAGTGGAGGGAAAGAGATGGATTGGTCGAAAGAAACTTTCATGGCTGCGTAATATTAGACAATGGTGTGGCTGCACAGTAGAAGAATTATTTCGCGCAGCAGCCGATAGAGAGAGATTTCAGGAAATTGTAAACATGATGACGGCCAACGTCTGAATACAGACACGGCACCTAAAGAAGAAGAAGAAGAAGAAGCAATTTATGGAGAAAGTTATGTGGGAAGATTACAGATATCTCGGCCCCTGCTCTAAAATCATAAAGTCTTGACAAAGCATGACGTTACCATTAAAGAAGTAGGTTTTTTTAATTGCTTTTGAACAAAACCAAGCTATTAAAGAAAATCCGAAAATTGCTTTAAAAAAAAGATGCAAAAATCAGAAAGTCCCTACAGAAACATTAAAGGTTGCGCCTCTGTGCTCTTATTGAACCTTGTTTAATGCCGAGATTATACGAAATCCTGGCAGGCAGCTCTATAAGGTTAAGAACCAAATAAAATTAACCAAGTGCTCGACGAGGACGAGTTAAATAGACAATTTATTTCGTTTCGTCGACAGACAATTTCAGTGAGTTCTTCCGGCTGCGTATTTTCCTTAATTAGTAAATTATGGGGACGCGATGGTAGAAGGTGCAGCCATTGAAAAGAAATCCTGTTTGAATATCTAATACGAAATAATTATTGGATCACAATTAGTTAAGTGAAAACGTTGGTACATAGTTGCAGTATAATGTAATTTACCAGATGCAATTTACAATGCAATACAAGAGTATCAGTGTATGTAAATTCCACTTGTGATGTTAAGGATCAGGGACTGTAACCAGGAAAAGTTTTTTTATTTATTTATTACAGCATATTTACAATCTACTCAGTGTTAGAGGAGTATTTAGCAAATGTGTTGACTGGTACGTGGCTTGTAGCGGGTACCGTCTATTAACGGTTCTCCAAGTCTTCACCTAATCTCCAAGACCTTCGGGCCAGGTTCTATTTAGACGTCTAGTAGGTAGTCGTGGTTGGTATAGTTCTCTGATGATTTGACAATCGTTTGTGGAATTTCTTTCTTTGGCTCTGTTTGCTTGAAGGTCAATGATTTCTTTTATGAATGGAATACCAAGATCATTGTGTATGGTATGGATGGATACGTACCATGGAGCATTGGCTATTGTTCGTAGGGTTTTTGATTGAAAAGTTTGTAGGATCTTGGTATTGGAAGGTTTACTGCAACCCAAATTGAAGGTTCAATTCCGTAAGGCCAAATGGGTTTGAGGATGATCTTGTGGATTAGTATTTTATTCTCGAGTGATAGTTTTGACTTATTTCCAAGTAGCCAGTACATTTGTCTAACTTTTATATTTAGCTGTGACCGTTTGGCTTTGATATGGGTTTTCCAAGTAAGCTTCTGATCCAGATGCATCCCTAAATATTTCACTTCAGATTTTTGTGGAATTGGTATAATATTGATGTGTAATACTTGGGAACATGTTTGTCTTGTGAAAGTAACTGCTGTCAATTTTTCGGCGTTAAATTTAATCTTCCATTGTTCAAGCAGGTTTGTAGCACTAATAGGTAATCTTGAAGTTTGTTTGCAGCATTTTCAGGATCTGCGTCTGAAGTTAGAATTGCTGTATCGTCAGCAAAAGTAGCCACTAGGATATCATTATTGGTAGGTATGTCTGCTGTATGGATTAGGTATAGGAATGGGCCAAGGATACTACCTGGGGAGAGTCCAGAACGGATAGGATGAAAGTTGATGTTGAAGCGTTAACTTTGACTTGAAAATATCGTTCGTTGATGTAGGGTTTGAGAATGAGATATATTTAGTGAGTCATATGTGTTTTCAATTTAAATAAGTTTGGCACCGTCGTGCCAAACCTTGTCAAATGCCTGCTTTACGCCAAGAAAAGCAGAAGCGCATACTTTCTTCTCTTACAAGCAGCTTTTTATTGTGTTAGTGATTCGGTGACATTGCTGAATGGTGGAGTGATGCTGTCGGAAACCAAATTGATGCTGTGGTATAAGTTCATCGACTTCAACAAGATCTTAAATACTATTCAGAATTAGTCTTTCAAATACCTTAGAAATAACAGGTAGTAAGCTGATGGGACGGTATGAATTAGGTTCAGTCGGTGGTTTACATGGTTTAGCAATGATAATAATTTGGGCAAAGGACCCCGTAGAAACCTTATGGAAAATGGCTCTCTGTCAAATGCTCTGAAACTTTGGGTTCTGATAGTCCTTGATGTGTAGAACAAAAGACTCACTGGGCGCGTAGCTCCAAAAAATCATGGTTTTAAGATATAGGCCTCTGAAGTTATAGGATAGGTACAGTGAGGACGTTTGAGTTAAAATAAATTCATTTTCTCGAGAATGGGCGACTCTGGAGATAAATTACGAGTGAGGTCGATTTTTATTTTTAAATTATAATTTTTTGGCATATATATCATACTAGTGACGTCATCCATCTGGGCGCGATGACGCAATCGAAGATTTTTTAAATAAGAATAGGGGTCGTGTGATAGCTCATTTGAAAGGTTATTCAATTCTCTATTCACTAATATAAACATTAACATAATTATTTATAGAGGGTGCCCAAATTTTTTTTAATTAAATTAATTGAGACAAGAAAAAGAATGTTTATAATTTATTTAATTTGGAAGACATTTTACTGCTGTCATAAAATAAAAAAAAATGTTAATTTGAAAAATAAACATTGCTTTTCGCTTAATAAATGAAAGTGACTCCAAAAACCCCCCGAGTAATGATTTTTGACTAAGTTTTTAATGAATTTTAATGACGAGGTAAATAGTAGGTACCTTGGTCACCAGGTACTTCGGAGATCACTTACGACGTCATATTCGTTTTCAGCGACCCCAAAAACCCCAGAGTAACAAAATTGAACTCATTTCCGCCGATAATTGATGAGTTCTATATTTTTTTATTGTCTGTTTGAAATGCACTTTAAGAATGCATTTTTTGTATGCAGTTTTTCAATATTATATCATGGCTCGTGGTCACAAAATTTCCTGGCGCATTCACGAATCGAATGCAAAAATAATTATTAAGATTCGTCTTCTCGTTTTTTTTTCGGAGGTAAGGCCGATTTTAGTGCTTTATTGCTTCGCCTATACGGTAGAACCGAAATCCGTGAGGTTGTCGAATTCTTTTATCGCGAAATAAGGCCCTGGCCAAAATCACAAACCAGGCGACAGAATTAATGCCGAAAGTAACAACATATAAAGTCTCGATATTCGCTCCTCGATTTTTTTTAGTGCTAGGTTGAATAAGCCTGTTTTAATCCTTTATTGATGTCAAACTGATTTGAAATATTTCTTTCTAACATGACTTTATTGACTGTATTGTTTACCGTCATTTTCACTATTCGTATCACTTTTTCTGGTATTCCTCGTGTTCTCATTGCTTCGTATAGTATGTTTCGTGAGAAGGAGTCGTCGGCCTGTTTAAAATCAAAAAAAGCATATGTAAATCTATAGAACGGAGATTGCTCAATATTAAGCTCAGCGATCACAAGTCCAACGAAAAAAAAACAAGAAGACAATCAAAAGAAAGAGATGTGATCCAAAAAATTATATATAATGGATTTCTACGGCTGTCGCCGCCTCCCCATACCCAGCTTCCAATTTTTTCTATCGTAACACATATCTTCATCTAATTGCCTCGAATCCATTGCCTCCTGAATATTGTCCCTCCAGCTTCTCCGTGGTCGTCCTCTTCTTCTTCTCGGTGGGATCCACTCTAATATTTTTCTCGGCCAGCGAGTCTCATTCATTCTTTTTACGTGACCGAACCATGTCAGCTGTCTCGTTTCAATATCGTCTATTATAGTTTTTTCCACCTTCATTCTCTAATTGTTTCATTTCTTACATGTTCTAATCTCGAAACCTGAAAACCTCTCCTCAAAAAGTCCATTTCTGTACTAAATAGCTTATTTTTATTTCTTGCACTTATGTCCCAAACTTCTGCACCGTAGATTGTAGCCCTCTTCATTATACTTTCATATATTCTTCTCTTTGTTCCCTTCCTGATATCTTTGTCCCATGAAATTGAATTGAGGGATCTGGTGATGCTTCTACCTTGGTAAAAAAAATCTGCTTCCAAAAAATTGCCATGATAAAATGGAACTAGCCAGGACACATAGGAAGAATGGAAGACAACCGTTGGACGAAGGCAATTCTTGAGTGGCGACCAAGAACAAGTAAGATAAGTAGAGGCAGATCGATGATATCAAGCGAATGTCTGTCCACGAATGGATGCAAAAAACAACGCATAGAAATACCTAAGGGAGAGAATGGACACACTTAAGCGAGGTTTACATATAGTCCAGAGAAATAAGATTTTTCTCGTGACACATCCCCTCCAGGCCAAAACCAAATTTTTTGAGTAGTATGGACATCTATATTATTAACCTATATGTTTCCTGCAGCCGATTTTGATGATATACATAGTTATAAACAAATGAAGATCAAAAAACGGTAAATTTTCGCTTTTTTTCGTATATTACCAAAAAGTTAAGCACTTTAAACAAATTTGAGAGTAAGAAACTCATAAATCGTGTAATTAACTTCAATATGGCGTTCATTGAATATGTCCATCCTTATTTGTTGCTTATAAAATTGCAAAAGAAATCATAAATTTTGAGTTTCTATAAATATTCATAACTTATGTAAAAATTAACTTAGAACCTTCTTATTACACGGAATGTTGAGACTTCTTGTAATTAAATTATATTTTAAATTTCAAAGCAGTTGGTCAAATAGTTTAAAAGTTATTTAATTTGTTTATTTTAAATTCTTTTTTTTTTGCAACACTATAAGTCAGAAAATTATGAGGTTACAATAATACTTCGGACAGTTTATAAAAGAAGAACAATTATACTATTACCTTAATTAAAAATAAATGACAAAAAATAATTTTAACCAGTGTAAAATTAGCTTGCAAAAACATGTCGATTTTTTGCTTACTTAAAAACAATTAGAATAACTTTTTAAGCGTTACCCGTAGAAAAATATTTTTTTCATATTTAGAAAGACTGAATTTTTATACACATTTAGAAAGAAAAACAACTGTCCTAGGACTATTAGGGACAAAGTTAGCCCCCCCATTTTTTTAAATCACATGTTTTTGCAATATTTATAATTATTTTATGTCATTTTTTTTAAATAAATTAATACTGTAAATTTTCTTCTTTCATAAACTATCCAAAGTATTAGTGTAGCTCAGTGATTCTCAACCTGTGGGGCGCGCTTTTAGCAATGAGGGGGCGTGAAATTATAAAAAAAAACACCTAAAACATTGACTAATTTACTAAAATCAAAGCAAAACAAAATTCTGACAAACAAAAAAATAAAATACCCATGAACAAGGAGCTATACATAGTTATGAGCACTGAATACTAAATCAACTAATTTAATGTAAATTAGTGACTTCCTTGGGCCTGTTTTGCAGAGCAAAGCTTATCAAAACAGGGTGTAATATTAGAAATAGACGCTCTCAGTTCTTTCTCTATATTTAGCTGCGATCTATATTTGGTCTTTAAAGCAGCCATCGCGGAAAATCCTGTTTCGCAAAGGTAGGATGGTGAAAACGGTAATAGTATACGAAACGCTCTGGTTTTCAGTGCAGAAAAATCATCATTTACCCCTGCCCAAAATTCAAAGAGGGATCTAATATTAAACTGTTTCTTGATTTCGGCATTTGCTGTGAAGTCTATGAAGGTTTCTTCTTCTGCAGTAGAGAGCTCTTCGGGTGTAATTTGAAACGGATTCCCGACCCACTCATAACTATTAGCTATTAGGTAAGTATTAATTGGTCGTCGGCAAAAAAGTATCTTTTCAATTTTTTTGTCAGCATTGCTAAATGATTTTCAATGGTTACAAAAACAACTTTCACGTGTTGTTCTTCAACCTGGTAAGTTTTAAAACATTCATCCACATTTTCAAATATTTCTAGGTTTTTTGCTTTAAATCTCTGCTCCACAATTTCAATTTTCTACAGAAAGCGTTAATTTTATCATTCGTATCAAATATATGTGTATTGGCCCCTTGAAGTTGTAAGTTCAAAATATTTAGTTTCTCGAATATATCAACCAAGTAACTCAATTTCATCAAAAATAAACCATCGTTAAACATCTTGGCTTGCGGCCTCTTTTCTTCTTCTAGAAAAATGGCGATTACATGTCTTAATTCAAAACACGTTGTAAAAATTTCCCACGTAATAACCAGCTTGCCTCACAATAAAATAATAATGCTGAATGTACCGCATCCATGTCTTTGCAAAGTACAGAAAAGATTCTAGTTTTCAAAGGTCTCATTTTTATGTAGATAATTAACTATTGTTACAACCGCAGTTAGCACAATATTCAAGCCAGAGCTTCTCTGTTGATCATACAGTATCTCTATTTTTGCTTCATTTATATAATCATTTAACATAGCAAATAATGCAAGCGACTTTGCTATCAATTCTATTGGTTTGCAGAAAAGTAGTTCTGCTACTGATCTGCCATCACAAAATCGAACGTAGGCAATAAAATGAGCATATTTATTGCTACTGTTGCCTCATCAAGCTGAATCGAAAACGGCTTTTCACGCAACTTCCTGATTAGCTGATCCTGTACATATTCAGCTATATCACCAATTCGGCCGGCAACAGTATCATTTGATAGAGGTATAAACTCCAATTTTTTAGCAAAATTATCTCCAAACACAGTTTCTACAATTTTGATTGCAGTTGGTAATATAAGATCTTCACCAATAGTGTTAGGCTTTTTAGATCTGGCTATTTAATATCAGACATTATAAGAGGCAATACAAGTAAAGCTATTTCATTCACAGTCAAAGTTTTTATTAAAACTAATTTTTGCTTTTCACGCCGTTTTAATTTTAACTCGAAGAATTCTCGGGGTTTGTTAATGTACTCACTACGAAGCGTTTCCCAATGTCTTTTTAGTTTATTAGGTTTCATGCTGCTCAAGGTATATTATTATTGCATAGATATATTGTTATTGAACGAGGGGGGGGGGCGGTGAAAATAATTATGGAAAATTGGGGCGCAAATGGTAAAACCTTGAGAAACGCTGGGTAGCTTCATCATTTTCTGACTTACAGTGTTTCAAAAAAAAAATTAATTTGGGATAATCAAATTAAATAACTTTTAAACTATATTACCA
Organism: Diabrotica virgifera virgifera; assembly: GCF_917563875.1. Classification (NCBI taxonomy): domain Eukaryota; kingdom Metazoa; phylum Arthropoda; class Insecta; order Coleoptera; family Chrysomelidae; genus Diabrotica; species Diabrotica virgifera. The sequence goes on from NC_065448.1 coordinate 226,494,898, forward strand.
ATTGCTTTGAAATTTAGGGTATGATTTAAGCACCATAAGTTTCAGCATTCTTTGTAATAAGAAGGTTCTAAGTTAATTTTTACACATGTTATGAATATTTAAAAACTCAAAATTTATGATTTATTTTGGAATTTTCTAAGCAACCAATAAGGATAGACATATTCAGCGAACGCCATATTGAAGTTTTTTATACGGTTTATAAGTTTCTTATTCCTAAATTTGTTTAAAGTGCCTAATTTTTTAGTAATAGACGAAAAAAGTGAAAATTTACCGTTTTTTGATTTTCATTTGTTTATAACTATGTATATCATCAAAATCGGCTGCAGGAAATATGTAGGTTATTATTATAGATGTCCATACTACTCAAAAAATTTGGTTTCGGCCTGGAAGGGGTTGTGTCACTAACAGGATATTTTTTTTCCTTATTTCTCTGAACTAATACGACGATGGATGGAATAGCTGTTGATGATAATAATGATATGTAAACCTAGATTTTGTTCATAATTGTTGTTTTGTAATAATTTTAGCATAAAAATTTGGTCGGTTGGTATAATTTCCTGTCTGAACCCAGCCAACAATATAGTAGACAGTATTCTACTTCTTAAAATTTTTACTAATACCTTATACACTTCTACTGCTAATAATGATTCCTCTGTAATTTTCAGACAGTTTTATTATCTTTCTTGTGAATTGGGCAGATGAGCATTGTTCCATTGATCTGGCATTTTTTTTAAGAGGCTACAGTAGCGATCAACAGGTAGCAACAAACGCGGTCCAAGATTGCGGCTGTAATTTTGAATATTTTGTCGAGATATTTGGCAAACATATTCTTAATATAATAAAGAATGGCGGTACAGAGCCCAATTTGAGAAATATGTTAGTATGTGGAAATTACTCTCTAATTAAATACAATATTGAAAAAACTAGCCTGTACCGCCATTAAGAAGAACAAAAAAATCCACTTTTTTCAAATAAACTTGTTTATCCCATCTGTAGATTTTACACAAGAAATCGAAGATATTATACGTAACACCGAATTAGGCAACATAGAGAAATTGTCACTGTCATTTTGACGAACCTGCGTCAGATTTTCTCTTATCTGTTCTTGTTCTGTTATCTTTATCGATATCTGTTCAGTGCAGTAGTGTATTATTTTAAGAATTCGTTATTGTTGTTTCATAGGAAAGTAGTGTTTATTTATAGTTAATTTAATTTATTTTTGTGTAATAGAACGAAGTTGTTGGCCTATTTGAAAAAAAAATAGATTATTGTTAATTGTGAGTTTTAGTTATATGTATGTAGGTAAGTATATTTTACACAAAAATATTTCGAATTCTAATGCGAGTATATAAAGTTAGTGTGCCTTTGGCGCTCTATGAACTAAATGAAATAAGACGGCTCTTGTTTCGCTTCCCAACGAAATTATTATTTATTATTATTATTTCGTGCTATTACCTATGTTAACATAAAATTTTCACCCATTTTGGTTTATTTTTATAAATATTTATTTACTAATAACAAAATTGTTTTCTATTACTTCCATTTGGCGCGCCTATGAGTATAATTGTCAAAATATTGATCTTAGATAATGTCAAAAATTACCACTGTTGTCAAAGTTTCGCAGACCTTACGAAAAAAGGTATGATACTATCTTCCGAAGTTATATTGATGACGTGCTACTGTATGCTCTTAATAAATCGAGCTATCTTTTTCTACAGTAGGTAAGTATACCTATATCTTCCTACTTGTAATATTTCTCCTGCACTTTGATTTCTGTTTAGTTCTCTTTTTACATACTTAAATTATTTCTTTTTCTGTTGGTTCTTGTGTTCTTCTGTTACTTGATATTTAAATTATACTTATAAAATATAAAAAACTAGACATTTTACAGTACCATCAGATTGGAAAGTCAAGAAGATAAAATTTCATCATTAATATTACATATTTGTTTCCCAATGGACAAACATAACATTAGATAAAAGAAAACTCCGATACAAATACGAGAACATAAGAATTAGTGTATTATTAAAATATCGAGATCGCCCTGTAAACTGATCCGAGTTTTCCCATCGGCACTTGAAGATGATCCTCAGCTTCTCGTCAATCGTCGCGTTGCTCCTCAAAAATTCTGCTCTCCTGATCGACACGGTACGTTCGTTAGACTTTTGCGCACCATTTCTACTTGCCATGTTTCGAAATCAACCTTTCTCCTCATGCGTAGAAACAATCCCAACACCAGAACACAAAATGCTTTGGAATATCAGTTTGTCGCCAAATTAGTTCAATATTCAAGGAAAACCGACGAAAAAAACACTTTAAAATTGATAGCAATAACACTAAAACTAGCGGGCAAATTTGTTATATGTTAAAGGAAGGATGAAATGGATTGGAGGTGGCGATTATTCGCAGAAAATGAATATAAATGAATGAACATGGTACGTAACTACATAATATATACTGGGTGATAGCTTCCATTTTGTTAATTATCCACAGACTTAGGGGTCAGATCGTAAATAAATGAATTTGTGTAAATTAATACCTACTATGTTAACAAATATGTAAGACCTTACTGTTTCATAGACGTGCAATTGTATAGTATATACTATATACAAAGCATAACTGAATTAGTTAAAGTGCTTGACACACTTTCAAACCTATTTCATCCAGGACGAGGTACCAGAAAAGGATGTATAGCTATTATCTCCACAATTATTCAATATAAATGGGGAGCATATTATGGGAAGAGTACTACTTGAAGGATGGGAAAATGGCATGTCAATAAATGGTCACAAAATAAACAAACAACTACGTTTCGCAGATGACACAGCCCTTCTTGCAAATAGTTAAGCAGAGCTGATTGATCTTATACGATTGGTCGAAAACGAAAGTCTAATATTTGGTCTGTAATTAAACATATCAAAGGCAAAGATCATGGTAGTGGATAGACTACATAACAATCATCCACACATAATCACAATTGACCAGTTTAAGGTTGTGAGCTCATACTTATATCTGGGATAATTGATCACAAACACAGGGCCACTACAGGAAGAAATAAAACGTAGATGTTATCTAGCAAAAGTTGTCACAGCAAAACTGACCACAGTATGGAAGGACTCTCAAATTTCTAGAGCGTTAAGGATGAGGTTGATCAACTACTTAATATTCACAATACTGACCTATGGATGTGAATCTTGAACCCTGAGACAATTGGAAAGAAAAAAGATAGACGCCATTGAAATGTTCTGTTGGAGACAAATGTTGAAGTCTAATATCTGTGTCAAAAAGTTCATCTAATGCCATCCCCTCTTTGTGAACACACACACACACACACACACAAATGTTGAAGTCTGAAGTTAGTTGCTTTTTACAAAACACCAGAAGCCCAAAAATGCGAAGAACACCGTACGATAAGCCTCATTTATTGTCGTCTCCTAAAATTGTTTCTACAGATAATCCATAAGAGAGAGAATATACAAGCTCTGCAAAAGTCAAATGTCTCCCAATCAGTTCGGTTTCATAAATCCTGTTGGTACTACAGAGGCTTTATTCTTAGTACAAGTCTTATTTCAGAGTGGCCGATACGTCAATGGTCGTCAATACGTCAATATAATATATGTACATGTACATGTGCGGTTGATTACGAGAAAGCGTTTGCTCGAGTACAGTACACCAAGATAATGCATATGTTATAGTCAAAGCCCGAATTTCAGGCACTCCTAGGTTTGACTAGGCAATCCTCAGGTCTGACTGACGGTCTTAGTCAAAGCCCGAAATAAATTACAGTTTAGGCCTTTGACTAGTCAAACCTAGGAGAGACTAAGTTGATCAGGCAAAGGTCGAAATTTAATTTTATGAAATCGGGGTTTGACTAGGCAAACCCTGATCAGCTATTAAAATGTCGTAATTTGTTAGATTAGGTTTAATAAAACGTAATTTTTTAATTTTAATGTTTATTATTTTTATATTGTCGTAATTAAAAAAAGAATGTGTGTGTACTTTGTACGCACGTAAGAAGTTATACTTCTACTACTTATTATGTGATTTTTAAGACTATACCAAAAATTTTAAAAAATAAAAGAATAAAACGCACACAAACACATTGAAAAATGCCACAAAGAAAAAATGATTTCTGGACGATAATAATTGTTGGCAAAAATTTTAAATACGCATTTGCTGAAAAAAAAAATTATATAACAAATATACTTACAATCATAATATGCATAAAAAATAAAACTTGCATCGGGAATTGAACCCTTGAATTTCGTGCCGCTTTGACTCGTAATCGAAGCGTAGACTCACTCGTCCAATCGCACATTATTTATCATGTGGAAAAATACGGTAACTGAACGTTTTACTGTTTGACAATTGTTTTGAAAATTATGTAGTTTAAATTTTGTGGAAGAAAATATAAAAATATAACAAAACAGTAAGAAAACAATATATTATATGAAGATTGGTAGAACTTTTGTTGGTAATCAAATTAAGTATGTAAATCAAAGCATTACATACCTACTAGATAAATAAATCTACGCCAAAAAATCATAATTTAAAAATAAAAATCGAACCTAATTTGGGATTTCTCTCTAAAATCTGCATTCTTGAGAAAATAAATGTATGTATTTCAACCGAATCCAAATGTATAATTAAAATATGATTATAATAAAAACTAGGTACTTATCAAATTAGAATGAGTTTTCCTTGTCCAAAATAGTCCAAAAGTCCAAAAATATAGGTATATGAAAACTATTTAAAAAGGCAGTATAACTATTAACTAACTTTTGTTTGTTGTTTCTTTTCACACAAATTTTAAAACGCAACAACCATAAATAATCTAACTACAGCTGTGCCACAGCCACCATATTGAATAATTTTTGACATGTCATTTGAACATCCAATCAGAACAAAGTTATAATGCGCATGCGCCCGGTCGCTAGGTTTTCCCATATAAAAATTTACCCTCTATCGCCGGTAAAGAAGTATAACTTCAATAAAAAAATTAGTGTTTATTCTCTCTCACATGTTGAGGCATTATGTCATTTAGAGTTGCAAAATACGTTAGACCTTTTACACTTACGTAATTTGAAAGAGCATTTATTATTGCAGTAGCATTTTATAAATCATTGTCCTCCAAATTTAGAATCTTTTGTACGAATTTCTCTTAGAGACAAAGACAGCTTAACGTCTGAAACATCTTCGAAATTTGGAAATTCCACTTTGCAATCTCTTATTTGATTTCTTGAAAAAAGTCTGTTTATTGTTCCGTATTTCGTACCAACTCTATATAAACCGTCAATTGTTTTATCTTGTATGCTACTCAAAATATTTCGAGTATCCTCTTTGACTCTATCAAAGCTGGGGATAGGTATTGTTACAGTTTTTTCGATCGAAATTGGAAGACTTTTTTTCCACTTAATTGTTTCATAGCATTAGCCTGGGCATGAAGACATTCAATCGCATTTCCTTTATTTATTTTAATCTTTTCTGTTTTTGCACAACGCATGCTCGAACGCGTGCCAAGGAGATGCTCGAAATATTTTGGGTATCACACAAGATAAAACAATAATTGACGGTTTATTTGGTACGAAATACGGAACAATAAACACACTTTTTTCAAGAAATCAAATAAGAGGATGCAAAGAGAATTTCCCTAATTTCGAAGATGTTCCAGACGTTAAGCTGTCTCTAAGAGAAATTAGTATAAAAGATTCTAAATTTGGAGGACAAGGATTTATAAAATAACACTGCAATAAGAAGTGCTCTTCAAAACCATATAAGTGTAAAAGATGTGACGTATTGTGCAGCTCTAAATGCCGTAATGCCTAAACATGCGAGAATAAATACTAATTTTTTTATTTTAATTACGACAATATAAAAATAATAAACATTAAATTTAAAAAATGACGTTTTATTAAACCTAATCTAACAAATTACGACATTTTAATAGCTGATCGGGGTTTGACTAGTCAAACCCCGATTTCATAAAATTAAATTTCGACCTTTGCCTGTCTCTCCTAGGTTTGACTAGTCAAAGGCCGAAACTGTAATTTATTTCGGGCTTTGACTAAGACCGTCAGTCAGACCTGAGGATTGCCTAGTCAAACCTAGGCGAGCCTGAAATTCGTGCTTTGACTATAACACATATACTAAAATAAGCAGGAATTAACAATCTAGATCTGAAAATAATAAGATAACTTTACCGGAATCATATCGCAAAGCTCAGAGTTCAAGGTGATACATCGAATATGTGAAAATCAAGCGTAGAGTGAGGCAAGGCTGTATTTTGTCTCCTCCAATCTTTAATTTATACTCGGAAAGAATATTTATCGAGGCTTTGCACGAAACAGAAAAATGCATTCTACTAAACTGGTACCGGGTAAGCATAATCAAATATGCAGATGACACCACAGTATTTATGAAACCACAACCTAGAAGTCCTACAAGTCCTTTTGAAGAAAATCACCTATAATAGTAAACAATGTTTACTGTAATAGACTCAGTATAAACGTAAAGAAGACTTCATGACTTCATGACAATTATGACTTCAAACCAGTCCCTTAAATCTGGTTTGAGTTCTGCCTCTATTTCTCTCATTTGCTTGTGTTTCTTGCTGCGTTCTTGAGCTTTATCTGTTTTATTGTGAATCGATTCTTTGTTAATAGATATTGCAATTGCTGGATCTAGCATCCAGCAATCCAGCTGGATCCAGCAAACCGTGCTGAATCCAGCAGCGCGGATCCGCAAACGTGTCAAATTTGAAATAAGTTACTTAATGTCTTCATTAGCCCCTTTATTCAAAGCCGTGATTCGACAACTTGTCATTATATCGTGCTAGCAGTAGCTTAGTATGCTGGAAAGTTTCTACAGCCTAAAAGTTTGAATCGATAAAGTGTTGATAGACATTGATTTTGCGATAAAATTCTATGCTGGAGAGTGGTCAATAATCAATGAGTTGATCGCCACTATTTAACCGGTGAAACTGGCTGTAGAAGCTCTTTACAGAAGAGAACCCACTTTGATAACGGCCGACACAACCATGAAATTTGTCTTAGACAAAATAATTAACCGGGACTCTAGCCTTAGTCTATAGGAAGCATTACTCAACAGAATCGAGGAACGGCGCATCTCTGAAATTACAGGTACATTAGTGTACTTACAAAATCTAAAAAAGTATGACGAAGGACTAAACAATCCTGGTTATTTCCCATGCCGAAAAAAAATGCAATGCGACAAGAAATGAAATATTTGGTGAGTAGTATAAATATAAACAAGTGACTGTGGAACCAGTGCAAGAGGACATAAAGGAAGAAGGTGGGTCAACTAATCCAAAGCCCTTACATTTTACTTTGGAACAAGAACTTGAGATTGAACTGAAACAAGAAAGGAAAAACTTTTATAAACAAAAAAAAACTAGTTCTCAAAAAGATTACGAAAATATTTTGGAAACAGAAATGGCCGTTTATGAGACCGAACAGGTGAAAGGAGATCATTTTGTCCATGGCATACGACTATCTGATGACCTTAAAACCGACCAGAATAGGTCGAAAGGGGTTTCTCCGCAACCGACTATATGGGCAGTTCTGTAGGTAGGTTAGGCGATAAGACGATAGATAAAATATGTTTTTTATGGTCTCACTTCCAAAAAACTAAATAATTCATGTTTCTTTTGTTTAGAAATTTAGAATACAGACAAAAAAACATTAAAATCGTGTTTTTATTTTGATTCCACATTTTACTGGATCCAGCTGGATTCAGGCCAATCTTGCAAAAATCCAGCTGGATTGAAAATGCTGCTGGATTGCAATCCCTATTTGTTAATGACACATAAGACATACTTTAAAGAATTGTTCAAAATATTCAAAATGGAAATATTTATAGTTTTTTAAGTATTGAAAATTAAGAAGAATATACTCCTTGACGTTTATAACTTACTTATGACCCAATTCGTGCGCAATGGTATGCGCCGACATGATTCCATTATCTTCGTTAACGCTGCAACTTCTGCTCGCCTTGCACATGCCACCAATATGCGCAACACCCAAGGTTCCACACGGCGCCTCCTGCCTGGCGCAAATATCCTTCCTGGTGACCAATATAGCGACGTCGTGGTGATGGGGGTGCGAGTCTTTTCCAGGATTAAGACCCAGCTGCCATTTGCAGAACGATCGGAGGGTGACGTCCGCGTTGGTGGAAACATTAAGGACTGGTTCCGATTGGGGATCTTCTATCAGAATGATTTTGACGACGACGATGCTGACGCTGTTGCCGAGGCTTGGGTCTTGAAATAACATTGACACCTAAACAGATAAGAACAAAACATTTTTGAATTGGACTGTATTGGAATGTAAGTAAATGTAGTATTTTAAATAACAGCCTAACGATATTCAAAAAGAAGTTCTTGAGAAATAATAATAAAGGGTATCCCCCGTTAAGATAGACAAAATGTTGTCACTGCCAGAATTAATTTTTTTTTCAATTTAAAAATTTCAAAAAATTCACACCCATGGTACTTAGGCTTTTACAAAACTTGTCTATTTTTCTAGACCTGCAGGTAAAATGTATTACTAACACAACTAAAAATAACCTAAAAATGCATTTTTGTTTTCGAAAAAAGTGTACTTATAACTTTTTTGGGGAGATGGCGGCAGGTCAATTTTTCTTTTTTATTTTGTGAATTTTATCAACAAATATTTTCCCGATTTTTTCTAGATTTCTCCGTAGTGTGTGTCATCATAAAAATTCGACAAACTAGTTTTTCTACAGCCGTGCCAAAACAACCACTTTCCCGCACGCAATTCGTTTCCGAAAGTTGCGCTTTTCCGCACGGCGTGCGGGAAAGTAGAATACCTTGTAATATGGCATTATACTATATTATAATACGTGCAATAAACTAATAGTTATATATTATTTACTAATTTATTTCAAATGTATCTTATTTTGTTAATGTTTTAATGAAATTAACGCGATTATTTCATTCATAGGAGATTCTGACCAAAAGAAAGCTACATAAATCTGAATTAAATTGATAATTTTTGATAATTGCCCGTCGTTAAGTATATTACGTCAGATGCCCTTCGTTGCTACGAAAAAATACATTCAGTGACATTAATGAAAATTAATGTTTTAAAAATTATAAAAGTGATGACTTTCAATCGTCAAATATTTATAAACACTTTGTGTTTAATTGTACTAATTTGTACTTACATAAATAAATTACAATAAAATTTTGGTTTTGAACAGTTTTATTCATGAAATAATCGCAACAAATTGCACTCGAACTCTAAAATTAATATAGAATTTTAGAGCTCTTGTGCAATTACTACTAGACCGGGCAGTATCGTCGCCCCCGCTAGCGAAATTATTCCGATTCGATTTTTTTGCATAAACTACCTAAAAAAGAGGTCCTTATAACATATCCACAGGGTGCCGGGCGGTGCCGTGGTCGAAAAAATTGTTTAAACAATTTTTTTAACAAATTCACGAAAATAATTTTTTCATTTCGAACAATTTGTTTTTAGATAATTTAGGTCATTCTGAGAAAAAAAGGGCTGTTGTCATTTTTCTCTAAAATGGATTGTTGTCGAGTTATATGCGATTAAAATTTTGAAAAATGCGAAAATGGCCATTTTTATTGCTTAATAAGTCGATCAAAATTATTATTATGAAATTCAAAAAGTAACCAAATCAAGTTTCAAACCTTTTCTTTAAGGTTCTGAAGAGATTTTTGTCATTATTTTGGTAAAAAGCTGTTATTGTTAATTATTAACAATTAGCTCTATAGTCCATTTTTATCGTCGCCCCCGTTAGCGAAACTATTTCGATTAGATTTTTTTGCACAAACTTACTCAAAAAGAGGTCCTTATAACACATCCACAGGGTGCCGGGCGGTATCATGGTCGAAAAATTGTTTAAATAATTTTTTTAAAATAAATTCACAAAAATAATTTTTTCATTGCAAACGATTTTCTTTAGATAATTTGGATTATTCTGAGCAAAATAGGTCTCTTGTGATTTTTCTCTAAAATTGATTGTTGTGAAGTTATATGGCCGTTTTCGCATTTTTCAAATTTTAAATCGCGTATAACTCGACAACAATCAATTTTAGAGAAAAATCACAAGAGACCGTTTTTGCTCAGAATATCCCAAATTATTTTAAAAAAAATTTGTTCGAAGTGAAAAAAAAATTTTGTGAATTTGTTTAAAAAAATTGTTTAAATAATTTTTCGACCACGGCACCACCCGGCACCCTGTGGATATGTTATAAGAATTTTTTTTGAATAAGTTTGTGCAAAAAAATCGAATCGTAATAATTTCACTAACGAAGGAGACGATACATACTGGACTATAGCGCTAATTGTTAATAATTAAAAATAACAGCTTTGTAATAAAATAATGACAAAAATCTCTTCAGGACCTTAAAGAAAAGGTTTAAAGCTTGATTTGGTTACTTTTTAAATTTCATAATAATAATTTCTAATCGAGTTATTAAGCCATGAAAATGGCAATTTTCGCATTTTTCAAATTTTTAATCGCATATAACTCGGCAACAATCAATTTTAGAGAAAAATGACAAGAGCCCTTTTTTGCTCATAACGACCCAAATTATCTAAAAACAAATTGATCGAAATGAAAAAATTATTTTCGTGAATTTGTTTAAAAAAAAATATTTAAACAATTTTTCTACCACGGCATCGACCGTCACCCTGTGTATATGTTATAAGGACCTCTTTTTAAGTAAGTTTGTGCAAAAAAATCGAATCGGAATAATTTCGCTAGCGAGGGCGACGATACTGCCCGGTCTATACTGATAATTCGTTGAAATATAATTATTTAGACATGATATTAAAAAGTCAAATTAGTAGACAATACCAATGGTTTTGAATCGTCGTCATGGAAACCAATATCGTCGTCATGGTAAGCAATTATATTGAAAGTTTGGTTTTGACAACCTTGTCAAATAATTAATTTGTGTATTTTCACTCCTAAATAAAGATTGATATAACTCTATTTGTTGTGGCTTTTTTCCAAACGTACGGTCCTAGAAAAAAATATTGTTCCTAACTGATGCGGAAAGTGTCTTCCCCGCACTCGACTGCTTGCCCGAACTCCGCTATCGCGTCGTTCGGGTCAACGGCAGTCTCGTGCGTGAAAGTATCACTTTCCGCACTAGTTAGGAAAATAACTATTTTATGGGCTTTTGGGGATTTTTCCCATTTTACAGATTTCAAATAGATGAGATCAAGGTTTTTTTTATAGGTTATATATTATTTATAGTAAATGAGTCCTTTAAGACATTAAAAAATTAGACGAAACATTTTTAAATCCCCCCAAAACCATATTTTTTCAAGTATTAAACCCCTTAGGAGTTTAAACCCCTATTTTGCGAGTTTTAATACACATAGCTTTTTGGTTGAATGTCGTTAAGGTCTCAGTTACTTGAGATTATTATATAATCTATACAAAAAAAAATGATTTGATCTATTTTGAAGTCTATAAATTGGAGAAAATCCTTAAAAAGCCCTAAAAAACCGGTTTATCGGGGTTTTGAAGGTGGCGTAAAAATTAAAAAATTGATTCAGGTTGTATCGATCTCATAAAATATGATTAACCAGGCAAAAAATTAGAATAAAACCCTTAAAAACCCCGAAAAAAACATTTTTTGGCGGTTTAAAGGTGTTTCACCCAATCTTTCAATTACCTAAAGGACTCTGATACTTCCCGCTATATATTAATCCAAAAATACCTTTATTTGATTCGTTTTAATGTCTATAAAATGGAAAAAATCCCCCGAACCTCAAAGAAAACCGTGAAACTTCCAAAGTTTTTCGTGTTTTTGAACATTTTCCTTACGGAAAAATCTAATAAAATCAGAAATATAGTTTTCAATAAAATACACAAAATAAAAACAATTGACTTGCAGTTATCTCTAAAAAATCGTTATACACTTTTTTCGAAAAACATGCATTTTTAGGTTATATATCTACACTCAACTTCTGGGTCTATAAAAAAATACAAGTGTTGTAAAAGACTCAACAACGCGAGTAGTTTTTTAAAATTTCTAAATTGATTGCAACCCACCGAAATAAAAAAAATAAAAACGGAAAAATGACGTTTTGGGGGAAGGGGGAGGAAGACAGCCTTATTTTTTAACTAGAGAGAACTTAAGAAAAAAAAATGAATTCTGGGAGTGCTTCACACATGGTAGAATATTATAGTACGTAGGGATCAAAATGGCCGCTGGGTTGGATGGTTAATGATCTTGTATATTTACCATATTCATTAGGGTTAAAATGTAGGTCTCGATATCCCCATCTTGATGGAAATCTACCATATTGGCGTCAGCAACGACTAAAGTCTCCACATAATGATTTAAACTTACAGACCTTTGATTCCTTCCAGCTTTTTTTCTATTTCTTCTGTATCTATATTTTCTCATGTTGGATCGTCGTACGTTTGATATTTTTACGACATTCCTGGCTTTGGGTTTCTTTCTCTGAACTTTGAGCTTTCCTTGTTGGTTTTGCCATTCTAAGCTGTAAAACAATAAAAATTATTGACAATGATGATTATTGATAATTTAGAAAAAAAATCATTAAATAATCACAAAATAACGTTCTCAACGTTTTCCTTAAATTTCTGAATTAAATAATTAAGAGGCTCTTGTAGTGGAAGCGATTCAGTTTCAAGAAAGCTCATTGTGCAGTGACCTGTTTTCTAAAATTGATTTGCATTTTGAAATCGCACCAATATTTGTTTCTTCAAAACTTAAAAGTAGGTAGTTCTTATATAGGGAGAAAATGTTCCGCATAAAAACAGGCAGCTTTTAACGTGTTCCCCATCTTGTGATTATAGTCTCCGGTGGCAAAGGAGTATTTGGTAATTTTTCTTTGTATATCTGAATCCTTAAAAGCGATTTTAAAAATATTTTCTTCACGTTGCTAATTAAACTATTATCTGCAGGAAATGAATTTCGAATTTCTTCCGCCACTCTGTTTAAACCATGCGCCAAACACGTCACATGAATTAAATTGGGATATAAAATTTGTAGTTGTTGGCCAGCTTTGACCATGTATGACGCAGCATCGAAAACCATAAGCAAGATTTTATTAGTTGGAACAAAGTCAGACGTATGTCTGCGACGATTCTTGTGACATCAACAAAAATTTCGCTAAAATTTGTTAAAAATATGCCAAAATATGTCAAACGGTCGAAAATATGTTCAAACCATTCAAATATGTTAAAAAACGAAAATATTCTAAATATGTAAAATTAAATTAGTGTCAAACGCCTTTAATTATCATAATTCGTCCACATCCTGAAGCGTTTGATTGTATCTTTGATGGTTATCGATATGCAAAAAAACATATAATCCGGTCTTTAGTAATAAGTAATATGGAAAAACTATAAGGGGATATGTTGAATTAGTTGTGTACATAACTTTCCCCAACGGCCGGAAACCAGAGTGGGGAGGAGGGTAGTTATAAGGGGTCAAAGTCGCGGTTTTTATTATTTTTTTTGTGACGCTCATGATCGAGATCGTGCACCAACATTTGGGAATAAATAGGTCATGACGTAACTAAGTAAAATCTTCAGAGGTGGCATGCTGCGTGGCCGACAAAGGGGTGGGGCAGGGGTGAATATAAAAATTATAAGGGATTTTTTGGGACTTAAAAATGAATATAAAAATTATTAAGGGATTGAGATAGTGAACCAAAAATTGGGAGTAAGTAGATCATCATGACGTAACTAAGCACAATATCCAGGGGCGGAAACCAGAGTTGGGGATGAGGGTAGTTTTAAGGGGTCAAAGTCGCAGTTTGTATTATTTTTTTTTGTGACGCAGCACAACATTTGTCTCCCACCCAGCGTTCCGGCCCTCGAGATTTTACTTAGTAATGTCATGATCTACTTATTCCCAAATTTTGGTGCACTATCTCGATCACGAACGGCAAAAAACCCCTTATATTTTTACACTAACTACAGTTAAAACTAGTAAACAAAATTGGACGGAACTCAACAGATGATGCGTGGGACTAGCAACCTCACCATCATTCCTCATGCTACTTGAAACACCGCAAGGTGCCCTTTGCTTCATTTGGAGATGTATGATTATGATGATCTCGATCACGAACGGCAAAAAACCCCTTATATTTTTATAGTCACCCCTGCCTACCACCCCTTTGTACCCCAAGGAGCGTTCCGCCCCTAGAGATTTTACTTAGTTACGTTATGACCTACTTACTCGAAAATTTTAGTCCACAATCTCAATCATAAGCGTCACAAAAAAATAATAAAAATCGCGACTTTTACCCATTATAACTACACTCGTCCCCCACTCTGGTTTCCGCCTCTAGGGATTTTACTTAGTTATGTCATGGTCTACTTATTTCCAAATTTTGGTGCACTATCTCAATCACGAACGTCGCAAAAAAACCCTCATATTTTGTATATTCACACCTGCCTTACCCCTTTGTCGGCCACGCAGCGCTTCACCCCTGGAGATTTTATGTAGTTACGTCATGACCTACTTATTCCTAAATTTTGGTGCAATATCTAGATCATGAGCGTCACAAAAAAAATAAAAACCGCGACTTTGTCCCCTTATAACCACCCTCGTCCCCCCACTCTTATTTCCGGCTCTGGGGATTTTACTTAGTTATGTCATTGTCTACTTATTTCAAAATTTTGGTGCACTATCTCAATAACGAACGTCGCAAAAAACCCCTTATATTTGGTATATTCACACCTGCCTTCCCCCTTTTCGGCCACGCATCGTTCCACCCCTGGACATTTTATGTAGTTACGTCATGGCCTACTTATTCCCAAATTTTGGTGCACTATCTCGATCATGAGCGTGACAAAAAAAATAATAAAGACCGCGACTTTGACCCCTTATAACTACCCTCGTCCCCCACTCTAGTTTCCGGCCGTTAGGGAAAGTCTATAGTTTTTCCATATTACTTATCACGCACAAAATCCGCTCCCAGCTCTTTGACTAAAAGTCTTTATCAACATTAATCGCACACATTGGTTAAAAACTTTTCTTCTCGGACATTTTGGTATATTGGTTTTATACCATGGATGATTTAATTTCTTCTGGTATCTCTGGTATCTGTAAGATATCTGAGCCATACTGGGAAGTATGTCTCAGATACAAAATACAAAACTATGCAAGTGAAAGAAAAATGGTGAAAAGAATAATGTGTAGACATAGAAGAATACCAGTAAAAACATAATAATTTTATCACTTACAAAAAATTAAAGAATTCCCACAGCAATAGAAAAACTTGTGCTGAATATTAACGAAAAATTAAAGAGATGGACAAAATATATTAATAAATTGTCCACAGACAACAGAACAGAACAGATGGACGTAGAAGTAGAAGATGAAGTAGATGAAGCAGAAAAAATTAAAATGGCAATCAAAAACAGCAAAAATGACAAAGCGGTAGGTCCAGACCAAATCCCATTAGAAAGCTTAAAATACATAAATAATGAAACGTTAAAGAATATAGTAGGTAACAATATACAAAACGGGATACATACCACAGGACATATATACATACAGTTACTCTCCAACTTTTGCGCATTCTCTAAAAATACAAAAATACAAACTATACAATAAATATGAATTTGTATTGTCGTTGTCGTGGACATTTAATTTTAATAAATCTTTTTCTCAAATTATATTTGAAAATAACACATTGTCGTATAAATAAAAATCTGGAAGGAGGAATAGATGGGGCACCTAATGAGCGGCCAGCGATATTAAATGCTCAAATTGATAATACAGGGAAATATAAGAGGGGGAAGGAGTATAGAAAGAAGGAGAGGATCATAGTTTAAAAAATTATGGGACTGGATTAAACGCAGTTCAATAGAACTATTTAGAGCAGCGGTAGATAAAGCAAAGATAGTGATGATGGTATCCAATGGGAGACGGCACTTAAAGAATGAGAAGAACCTAAACTAAATATGTGCGTTAACGTTAACGCTAACGGTAAAAAGTGTATAAAAGGAAGATTTTTAAAAATAAAAATCCACCAGGAAAAAGTTTTCAAGTAGTTGGCTGTATACCATATTTACGAAAAACAAGTAAAATCCATTATAAAGAGTATATTTATTAAAATTCCCTAAAAAGGGCTACATCACACGACTAGTTTTCGATCTGATAACAGATCATCATCAGTGCTGACAAGATGCTGACATGCTAACCACCAAAATACAAAAATATTCGGGTAAAACCCCTTTAAACTTGATCCGTCATGGAAACATAGATTATAAATGTGAAATTGAGCATGGATGCACAAAATATCTCATGTATTCTGCTCAGGGTACCATTTCAGCCCAAATCGAGTTGTTCACATGTTGAATAGAAACAAGTTTAAAGGATTTTTTACCCGAATATTTTTGTATTTTGGTGGTTAGAATGTCAGCATCATGTCAGCACTGATGATGATCTGTTATCAGATCGAAAACTAGTTCTGTGATGTAGCCCTTTTTAGGGAATTTTAATAAATATACCTTTTATAAAGAATTGTTTTTTCAAAAATACCCTTTTCTATACAATATAAAAAGAAATCAACAATAATAAACATATAGTATGGTATAGTTAGACCCAAACCCAGACATCCAAAGTGAAAGTTATCCTCCAACACCAAATTGTTCTAAATGGTCCACATAATGTTCAGAAAAAAGTCACACCATTTTGAGCGTCGGGTTTGAGGGGGGAGGAATCTGCAAATTCGTAGTTTTTTACGTTTTTCGTCAATATTTCTAAAACTAAGCGGTTTAGCATGAACAACCCTCTACACAGAATTGTTCTACATTAAATTTGAAATAAAAAAGGCACTATGCATAACCCTTTTAAAATGAACGGTTCCAAAGTTACGGAGGTAGTATAGTATAATTGGTCCAAAAAAATCCTAACCCAGACATCCAAAGTAAAAGTTTTCCTTCAACACCAAATTGTTCTATATGGTCCACATATTGTTCAGTAAAAAATTACACCATTTTGAGCGTCCGGTTTGGGGGGAGATGGGGGAAAAGTCAGTAAATTAGTAGTTTTCTTACGTTTTTCGTCAATATTTCTAAAACTATGATTTAGCATAAGGAATGTTCTATAGAAAAATGTTCTACATAAAATTTAAATCAAAAAAGGTTCCATACATAATTGTTATAAAATCAACGTTCCAGAGTTACGGAGGGTGAAAAGTGGAGGTTTTCGATACTTTTTATATTTACCGATTTCTCCCCCCTCTCCCCCCAAACCCGACGCTCAAAATGGTGTGACTTTTTTCTGAACATTATGTGGACCATATAGAACAATTTGGTGTTGGAGGATAACTTTCACTTTGGATGTCTGGGTTTTTGGTATAGTTATATCATAAATATTGCCCAAAATATATAAAAAGTATCGAAAACCTCCACTTTTCACCCTCCGTAACTCTGGAACCGTTTATTTTATAACAATTATGTATAGAACATTTTTTGTTTTAAATTTCATGTAGAATATTCTTGTATATAACATTGTTTACGCTAGAGCATAGTTTTAGAAATATTGATGAAACACGTAAAAAAACTACTAATTTACCGGCTTCTCTCCCATCTCCCTCCCAAACTGGACGCTCAAAATGGTGTAACTTTTTACTGAACAATATGTGGACCATATAGAACATTTTGGTGTTGAAGGAAAACTTTTACTTTGGATGTTTGGGTTAGGCCTTTTTTTGGACCACTTATACTATACTACCTCCGTAACTTTGGAACCATTCATTTTAGAAAGATTATCCACAGGGCCTTTTTTATTTCAAATTTAATGTAGAACAATTTTATATAGAAGGTTGTTCATGCTAAACCGCATAGTTTTAGAAATATTGGCGAAAAACTTAAAAAACTACGAATTTACCGATTTCTCCCCCCCTCTCCCCCCCCCCCAAACCCGACGCTCAAAATGGTGTGACTTTTTTCTGGACATTGTGTGGACCATATAGAACAATTTGGTGTTGAAGGATAACTTTCACTTTGGATGTCTGGGTTATGCCATCTTTTGGATCAACTATACTATACTAATATGGGAGTATGCGTTAAGTAGGATTAAAAGTACTTACAGTGTCCATCGCCTTGGCACCCTCGTACCGCAATTATTCTGCCTTCTCCTTTTCTTTTTTCGCCTCTTTGGGTACTTGTTTAGGGCTGCAGATCGTTTATAAATTAAATGTTTGTGTCCAGGTTGGACTATTTTTGAAGGATGGTGAGCAGGTTCGATGTAGTACTTTCCTTTGTTGGAGATAATAACACCCGTCTAGAAAAGAATAAGGTATATAGCTATACATTATACTCACAATCCAAACTTTACAAGACATTATACAAGGGAAAATATCAGTAAAACGCAGTCCAGGACGAAGAAAGACTTCATGGTTGAAGCGCTTGTGAGATTGGTATGGTGTTGATACAAGCATTCTATTTAGGGTGGCAGTGAATAAAATTAAAATAGCTATGATTGTAACCAATGTTCTGAAAGGACATGGTACATGAAGATTAAGAATAACGAAGGAAATAATGAATGGAAAATATAGGGCACATAATTATATCAACTCAGCAGTGAAGAGTACAGGGGAAAAACAAGGAATGTCACATTTTATACATATTGAGATATGCACCAATAAAGGTTTAATTAGATAAAAAAGATCAAGGCAGGTTTTGTTTATATTTGATTCAGAGTTGGACCACCATCTCCATATAGCTATTTCAGCATCCTTATGCCTCATCCGTGAAGCTCAGAAGTCGCAACTCTTTCGAAGGTTTAATTCTTATGATATCTAAAAACTACTTATGGACCAAGAGCTAGCAACGTCGGGAAAACAGTGATTTCAAGACACTTGGTTTTTTAATATATTATTCCCTATGCTTCCTTGAACACCTTACCGCCCATCTCGCTACTGAGACAGGTTGCGTTTATTACTGCGCAGCGCACCTGTATAGGTAAATATATCGAATTTAAAATTATTTTAAGACGAAAAATTTTTTTGTCATTACTTTTTAAACATTATTAGAAATATGAATTATAATTGCCAGGCATTTCTGTGGTTGCTAAATATGCGCCAGACGCTATTTTTTATAAATAATAATTGAAAAATTTAAGTCATTTTAGTACTATGTCTGAAATTTTAATATGATATTATTTACACATAAATAAATGCAAAATTAATTTGCCAGGCATTAATTCGGTTGCATTCATCAGCCAGATGGACTTAAAATCATAAAAATAATGTGTATTTTCAGCAAAACGATCGCTGCTTGGGTTAAGAAACTAGACAAACAAAAGATACGACAATTTCGGGGGTGAATGTTGTCCGCACATGTTATTAAGATGGTCAGTCACAGTCGCAATAAATTCACAGTTTGTTAACGATTCTTGTCGAGTTTCTATTTAGTGAAAAGTAATTGTGATACAATATAATGGCAAATAAAATACAATGTGTGTTTTGCAAGGAAAAAAACGAGAATATAATAACTTTTGTGGATGAAAAACTGTTAAAGTGTAAAAAAGTTTTGAGTGCGCGTGTGAAATACAATTTAAACTATAATAATGTACAGTTACCATTTAGCAACCACAGAAATGTCTGGCAATTATAATGCATGTTTCTAATAGTGTTTGAGAAGTAATGACAAAAAAATTTTTTGTCTTAAACTAATTTCAAATATATTTACCTGCATCTTTTGTTTGCCTTATTTCTTAACACAGCCAGCGTACGTTTTGATGAAAATATATATCATTTTAAACGATTTTAAATCCATCTGGCTGATTACTGCAACCGAGTTAATGTCTGGCAAATTAATTTTGCATTTATTTATGTGTTAATAATATAATATTAAAATTACAGACATACTAAAATGATTTACATTTTTCTATTATTATTTATAATAAATAGCGTCTGGCGCGCATTTAGCAACCACAGAAATGTCTGGCAATTATAATTCATGTTTCTAATAATGTTTGAGAAGTAATGACAAAAAAATTTTTTGTCTTAAACTAATTTCAAATATATTTACCTGAATCTTTTGTTTGTCTTATTTCTTAACACAGCCAGCGTACGTTTTGATGAAAATATATATCATTTTAAATGATTTTAAATCCATCTGGCTGATTACTGCAACCGAGTTAATGTCTGGCAAATTAATTTTGTATTTATTTATGTGTAAATAACATAATATTAAAATTTCAGACATACTAAAATTATTTAAATTTTTCAATTATTATTTATAAAAAATAGCGTCTGGCGCATATTTAGCAACCACAGAAATGCCTGGCAGTTATAATTTATATTTCTAATAATGTTTAAAAAGTAATGGCAAAAAAATTGTTCGTCTTAAAATAATTTTAAATTCGATATATTTACCTGCACAGGTGCGCTGCGCAGTAATGAACGCAACCTGTCTCAGTAGCCAGATGGCCGGTAAGGTGTTCTAGGATGCATAGGGAATATTATATTAAAGAATCAGCCGTCTTAAAATAGTTGCTCGAAAACGTTGCTAGCTCTTAGACCATTAGGAGAATCTTAGCAGAATTCTAGCAATTATTGGTCTATAATCTTAATATAATATAAATCTATAAAGTTATTAATTTAAGAATGCACCAAAAAACTGCTAACATTCCTTATTTTCGTCCAGTGGCGTGCGGACAATCCTGCTCCTTCGCCTGGATACAAATTCTTAAAAAATTTATATAGACTGATCTTTCTGGTTATTGTTCTGAATCGATAGTCTAGTCGATAGTACTCAGTTTTTGCTACCACATGGCGAGAAAAGCCAAAATTCATGAAAAAGTGACATTTCTTGTTTTTCCCCTGTACTCTTCAAGTTAAGCATTTACGGCGTTATATAGTATATTTTACGAACTTATAACTATTTTGCATTGGGGATGAAAGTTTTGATTTAACGGTCCGCTGTACTGAGAAAGTTAAAAGCAAATTCTCCCAATATTTGAAGCACTTCGAGGATAAGCAAAAATACGGTTTGAACCGATAATTTATTTTACATTCAATTAAACAAACATACAATTGAATGACTGGGAATAAGTATAAAATTTATTAATTCCTAGCTGAGCGCTGTCTACTGATAACAACATCTACTTACTATAACATCTATTCAAAAAAGGAGATAAAAACAGACAGAAAACTACAATATATAAACTTGTTAAATACTACTCTAAAACTTCCAACTAAAATTTTACAAGAACTAATGATAACTATCAGACGATAAGTTTAGCAGATGAGCAACAGAGATTTCGTACTGAAAGATGTGTACAGGTGCAATATTCGTCATAAATCAAATTACAGAGAAATCACTAGAGTGTAATAGACCAGCATTACTATGTCTGATGGACTTAAAGAAAGTATTCGACAGAGCAAGACTCACAGCTGTAATCCATATTCCGTATATATCATAACAACTATTGAAATCAACTACCACATCAACAAAATGGAAGTCAGAATAGATGGACAACTTACAGATCCCATAGACAATGGCAGCGGAATAACATAGGGGCACTTAGTGAGCCCTATTCACTTCAATTAAATCATGGATGAAATCATCAAAAGTGTCACTAAAGGAAGAGGATATAGAATGAGAAACAAATAAGTAAAAATACGCAAATATTGATAGCCCAAGGTGAAGATAGTCTGAAAGGACTAGATCGCAGATTTAACATAAGAGCAGAATAATTTAGTATGATAATATCTCATCTTAGAAAACGAAAAAAATAATCAGCAAAGAACTAATCAGATGTAAAGAAATCGATAGCGTCAGTGTTAAACCAGTAATGGAAATAAAATATTTTTGAATTACACTGTTTGGAGGCCCCTGTCGTCAAAATAGCTAGAGATAAATTACCAATCTGCAGAAGAAGTATCGGACAACCGCGCAAAAGGTGGAATGGCAACCTTCCATAGATGCATCAAAGTATCAATCCGCCAATGAACAAACAGAATTTCTTATAAAGAGAAAGAAGCAGAAGAAGAAGATATTTTTCGCTGTTTCATTAGGGTTCTTCACTGCTTAGTGCAGTAGAGGACATTTCAATACAGGGTGTTTCATTGGGAAAGTAACATACGTTAACTGTAGAAAGAGGACACTTAGGCGGTCTCAAAAATACCATACCTAATGTGTCTTACTCCATTAATAACAGAGATACTGGGTGTTTTATCTATTTTGCCATTTTCTTATTTGGTTCATAACTTTTTAACCACACCGTATATTTATTTTATATTTGGCATGCAAATATCCTTTACGGTGTACAATAAATTAATTTATTTACAAATGTAAAAAATCCAGGCCCGGATTAAAAAATATTAGAACAATTTTCCGACCCAAAAACAACACCCTGTACATTAAATTTTTTTAAAATGGATTTTTTAGTTGAAAAGAGGATGAAAAACTAAATTTAGTGGTATACTTTGGATTTTCGGCAAAATGATTTTTATGGTCAAATTTTGAATTTGAATTCTTAAATTATGTGAATTGCGAGAGCTCTAAGTAGAAAAAAAATTAAATATAACTTACAACTTGTTAACCGCACTGTATATTTATTTTATATTTAACACGCGAATATTCTTTTAGGTGTCCAATCAATTATATTATTTACAATTATAAAAAATCCAGGTCTGGATTAAAAAATATTGTAAAAACGTTCCGACCCCAAAAAACACCCTGTATATTAATTTTTTTTTAAAATGGATCTTTTAGTTGAAAAGAGGATGAAAAACTAAATTTAGTGGTATACGCTGAATTTTCGGCAAAATGATTTTTTTGGTCAAATTTTTAATTTGAATTCTGAAATTATGTATGTGAATTGCGAGAGCTCTAAGTAGAAAAAAAAATTAAATACAACTTACAACTTGTTAACCGCACTGCATATTTATTTTATATTTAACACGCGAATATTCTTTTAGGTGTCCAATTAATTATTTTATTTACAATTATAAAAATCCAGGTCTGGATTTAAAAATATTGTAAAAATGTTCCGACCCAAAAAACACCCAGTATATTAAATTTTTTTAAAATGGATTTTGCATTTGAAAAGAGTATGAAAAACTAAATTTAGTGGTATACTTTGAATTTTCGGCAAAATGATTTTTCTGATAAAATTTTGAATTTGAATTCTGAAATTATGTCAATTGCGAGAGCTCTAAGTAGAAAAAATTTAAATTGGACTTAATTTTAATTAATACCATTATTTAATCTAAATTGGTAAAATTTTAAAACATTTCAGTTTTTTTATTATCTGTGAAAGATTGTTTATATAAAATAATGAATAAATAATAAAGAGTCAATAAAGAATACATCACTTTAATCAACAAAGTATCTAAAAATTATTACAAAACAGAGAAAATGTGCAGCATAACTATTCAAAACTAAAGTACTTATTCAAAATTACTACCATCAAAAATTATTGTTATGTGTCAAAATGTTAATATTTTACCAATTTAGATTAAATAATGGTATTAATTAAAATTAAATCATATTTTATTTTTTTTACTTTGAGCTTCGCAATTCACATAATTTCAGAATTCAAATTCAAATTTTTACCAGAAAAATTATTTTGCCGAAAATTCAAAGTATACCATTAAATTTAGTTTTTCAGCCTCTATTCAAATGCAAAATCCATTTAAAAATAAAATAATATACAGGGTGTTTTTTGGGTCGGAACATTTATACAATATTTTTTAATCCGGACCTGGATTTTTTTTATTTGTAAATAAATTAATTGATTGGACTCCTAAAAAATATTCGTGTGTTAAATATAAAATGAATATACAGTGCGGTTGACAAGTTGTAAACTGTATTTCAATTTTTTTCTACTTAGAGCTCTCGAAATTCACATAATTTCAGAATTTAAATTCAAAATTTGATCAGAAAAATCATTTTGCCAAAAATTCAAAGTACATCACTAAATTTAGTTTTTCATTCTCTTTTCAACTGAAAAATCCATTTAAAAAAAATTAATGTACAGGGTGTTGTTTTTGGGTTGGAATATTTTTCCAATTTTTTTTAATCCGGACCTGGATTTCTTACAATTGTAAATAATTTGATTTATTGTACACCTTAAACGATATTTGCGTGCCAAATAGAAAATAAATATACAGTGTGGTTAAAAAGTTATGAACCAATTAAGAAAATGGCAAAATAGATAAAACACCCAGTATCTCTGTTATTAATGGAGTAAGACCCATTAAGTATGGTATTTTTGAGACCGCCTAGGTGTCCTCTTTCTGCAGTTAATGTATGTTATTTTCCCAATGAAACACCCTGTATAGTGCTCACAGCGGACAACCTATCAATTAATTCAGTTGGTGCATTGTATACGTCCAACAACAATATATGACGTCGAAACATGGATCAGAACAGAAACACAATGAACCTTATTTACTTTTGAAAAAAAGATATTAGGGAAGATATTGGGACACATGTGCGACAATGGTATATGGAGCATAAGGTTCAACAAAGAGTTATGGCTACTTCATAAGTAAAGCTCGGATTATAGGCAAAATGCCTTTTTTTGCCTATTTTGCCTATTAAAATTGTTTTTTGCACTTTTTGCCTTTTTTCGTAAATTCCGCCTATTTGTGCCTTTTTTAAAATTTCATGGTACTACCCATGATATTATTCTATTACTAAACCATTCTATAATAAAATTTTGGGTCAATAATAAAATATCAATGGTTTGTTTATATAACAGATTTCTAGGAAAATGTACCTGATCGAGACTTGAGGGTTAACTATTTGGAAATCCCTAAGCTTTATTTTTATTAGTTTATTATCAGTTGTACAGTCGGTTACTGTATCAGAGTTTAGTCACAAATTGCTATATCCTATAGGTCTGGATCCCGCGTATGAAAAAAAGTTGATTAATAGCAAGCTGAAAATTTGTTAATAGCTTAAGGGTGTCTAGTCGGACAAACTTTGATATATGGGAACACTGAAACAGGGGAAGTTTTAATTGTGGAATACGTTAAAAATTTGGAACGGTCAGACCACGAAAACGGCACATGTATTTTGTCCGACAGAACAGACTTAAACTCTCCGAACAGAGATTAAACTCTCATGCAAAAATCAGACTTGTATTTATCACCAAACGGGCGTTTTAATGAGTGGAACATGTAGAATATGTCAAATGACAGGAATTATGACAGGTGATAAATAGCAGTCTGATTTTTGCATGAGAGTTTAATCTCTGTTCGGAGAGTTTAAGTCTGTTCTGTCGGACAAAATAAATGTGCCGTTTTCGTGGTCTGGCCGTTCCAAATTTTTAACCTGTTCCACAATTAAAACTGCCTCTGTTCCAGTGTTCCCATATATCAAAGTTTATCCGACTAGACACCCTTAAGCTATTAACAAATTTTCAGCTTGCTATTAATCAACTTTTTTTTCATACGCGGGATTCAGACCTACTAGTTTAGTTTTGTTGCGTATACCGAAAAGCAAAGAACACGTTTTAAAACGTTTTAGACATTTGTGTGAAAAGATGACATCTAAATTAGGGCTATGGATCGCACCTTATTCGGAACTTTCTCTAGAAGGAGATCGAGCATTTTGTAAACCATGTGCAAATTGGTAAGTTTTATTTTTTCTCTTTTTTTCTCGTCCCACAACATAACTAAATTCTAAAGCGGTTTTAGAATTCTAATTATTATTTTTTTAAATTCTCAGATTTCAAGTAGAAAAAAGTACTTTATTGACCAGCATTGTGGAACCCCACTTCCTAAACGCAATTTGGAAAAATTAAATTCCTCTAAGTTAGCCCAAATATCTCTGCGGGATAGTTTAAGCAGTTAAAAAAAAGGAGAAAGACGCATTTAAATTTGATTTATGCCAGATGATGATTGCATCCAACATTCCTCTATATAAAGTTAATAACCCTAGTTTTAAATGCTTTCTCGAAAAATATCTTAATAAATCCTTACCGGACGAGAGTACATTGAGAAAACATACTGTGGAAAAATGTTATGTGGAATGTATTTCAAAAATTAAGCGGGAGTTAGAGGGCAATTTTTTGTATATTATCGTGGATGAAACGACAGATGTATGCGGCAGGTATATAGCTAATTTAATGATTGGAATTTTGAACGAAAACTTTGCGAGAAAACCTTATTTAGTTGCCGATAAAGAATTGGAAAAAACAAACAATTTAACAATAAGTCGATTTATACAAGATAGTTTAACAAACCTCTTTTTACCCAACCCTATACCAGTGAATAAAATAGTTTTAATGCTTTCAGATGCTGCGGCATATATGTTAAAATCTGCTGTTAATTTAAAGATTTTTTATCCTAATTTAATTCATTGCACTTGTGTAGCCCACGGGGTAAATAGAATTGCTGAAGAAATAAGAAATCTGTTTCCGTTGGTAAATAATTTTATAAATTTTATGAAAAAAGTTTTTGTAAAGGCTCCGGTGAGGGTGCAAATATATAAAAAAAGACTTCCCGGTGTCCCTTTGCCACCTAAACCAGTAATTACAAGGTGGGGAACCTGGCTCGAAGCAGTTTTTTTTTACTTTGAACACTGCAATGAAATAGAATTAGTTATGTCAGAATTTGATGATGATATTTCCGAAGCCATTCGAGAAGCAAAAAAAATATTAAAAAATCCCAAATTGAAACAGGAACTCGCTTATATCAAGGACAATTATAAATTAATAGTTACCACAATTACCTTATTAGAAAAACAAGAGATAAATTTATGTGAGTCAGTAAAATTAATAGATAATTTAAAGACGAGAATTAAATCGGCACCTGGAAGTAACAGTCAATTAATTTTAAAAAAAAATGAAATATGTTTTCGACAAGAATGAAGGTTTTTCGTTTTTATCTAATGTTGCTAAAGTTTTGAATGGGACATTTTCCGAGGAATTACAAATTATGCCAGATTTATTATCCGCTCTGAAATATGCTCCAATTACATCTGTCGATGTCGAACGTTCGTTTTCAATGTACAAATTAATTTTAAGTGATCGAAGACATAGTTTTAAGACCGAAAATATTGAAAAACATTTAGTTGTTTCTATTAATGATAAAATTTTAAGTGGTTATAAATAATATTGCCTATTTATAGGCAATTATGCCTATAATATTGCCCTAATATTTATTGCCTATATTTTGCCTAAATGTTAATATTCCTGCCTTTTTTAATAAAAATCTTTGCCTATATAGGCGCCTTTTTCTTCAATTTTTGTTGCCTATAAATCCGAGCTTTATTCATAAGAATGGATAATGACATAATCAGAAAGGTGTCCTCTTTCTGCAGTTAATGTATGTTACTTTCCCAATGAAACACCCTGTATAGTGCTCACAGCGGACAACCTATCAATTAATTCAGTTGGTGCATTGTATATGTCCAACAACAATATATGACGTCGAAACATGGATCAGAACAGAAAGACAATGAACCTTATTTACTTTTGAAAAAAAGATATTAGGGAAGATATTGGAACACATGTGCGACAATGGTATATGGAGAATAAGGTCCAACCAATATTACAAAGCACCTTCTGTAGCAATGGCCACTTCATAAGAATGGATAATGACAGAACATCTAGTAGAATGCTTAGCGAAACTATGGTGGTACCTCGACTTCGAGCCTCGACTAGTAGGAAGACCAAGGAAGAGGTGGACAGACGAAATAAGAACCAATGCTAAAGAGATATTGAGGGTGGATAACTGGTGGATAGTAGCCAGACAGAGAGAACATCGCACCCTCAGTAATATAAGGGCTCAACTCAAAATTTGTGTTTTTAAAACTCAAAAACTGTGATTTTAAACGATAAGGGCACAAAATGAAATTCTCTACCGGTTAGCATTGAAAGAGGGAGAAAAAAGAACATGAATGGTTCGGTAAATATATTTATGCCTCTCTCTCACTCTCCCTCGCCACCTCTGGTTTTTACTGCTACAACGGAGCAATCAGTAACATGTCTTTTTATGACGAAAGTCCTGGTGAGTATGCGTTTTAACATTTTGTATTATATAGAACAGTTTTTAGTTGAGCCGTTATATTATGCAAAATATAATACAGGGTGTCCCGAAAAGATTGGTCATAAATTATACCACACATTCTAGAGTCAAAAATAGTTCGATTGAACATAACTTACCTTAGTACAAATGTGCCCATAAAAAAGTTATAGCCCTTTGAAGTTAAAAAATGAAAATCGATTTTTTTCAATAGATCGAAAACCATTAGAGATTTTTTATTGAAAATGAATATGTATCATTCTTATGGCAGGATCATCTTAAAACAAAACTATAGTGAGATTTGTCCACCCCATAAAAATTTTATGGAGGTTTTGATCCCTTAAACCCCCCCAAACTTTTGTGTACGTTCCAATTAATTCATTATTGTGGTACCGTTAGTTAAACACAACGTTTTTAAAACTTTTTTGCCTCTTAGTATTTTTTCGATAAGCGAGTTTTTATCGAGATGCAGCTTCTTTTTTAATATATTTACATAAAATTTGTATGGGAGTTTTGTTCCTTTAAACCCCAAATGTTTGGGTACGTTCCAATTAAACTATTATTGTGGTACCATTAGTTAAACACAGTGTTTTTAAAACCTTTTTGTCTCTTAGTCTTTTTTTGATAAGTCACCTTTTATCGAGATGTGGCTTCTTTTTCAAAATATACCTAAAAATGTAAATTATAAATACATTTTCAGATTATTAACAGGTCCCTATAATCGTACTTAACCATATACAAATATGTGGTGGACCCGATAAATATTTAAAATATCTCGATAAACATTGGCTTTTCTCGAAAAAGTCATAAGAGGCAAAAATGTTTTAAAAATAGTGTGTTTCACTAATGGTGCCACAATAATAATTAAATTGGAACGTACACAAAAGTTTGGGGGTTTAAGGGAACAAAACTCCCATAAAATTTTTATGGGGTGAACAAATTTCACTATAATTTTGTTTTTAGATGTTCCTGCCGTAACAATGATACATGCCCATTTTCAACAAAAAATCTCTAATAGTTTTCGATATATTGAAAAAAATCGATTTTCATTTTGTAACTTCAAAGGGCTGTAACTTGTTTTATGAGCACATTTGTACTAAGGTAAGTTAGGTTCGATCGAACTATTTTTGACCCCAGAATGTGTGGTATAATTTATGACCAATCTTTTCGGGTATAATAAATCGCTATTTTGCATAACTAGTGACAGCGCATTAATCATTGTATAAGGGATCAAACTTAAACAGTTCCTTTTTTCTGTTGTTTTTTTGTACTATATGGGACTAACTTGAAAGGATTTTTTTCAATTACATGTAATTAGTGGAATTTATTTATACTAATATTTTTTCTCATTGCTATTTATAGTGCAATTATCAAATCACAAATCTGCCAAATTTCACATTTATAACTTAAATAATAAGCATGTTATTTGAAAAAATAGCTGTAATGTTGAAAATCAGAATTTTTAAACGCGATTTCCCAAAAATCTACTTTTTTGAATTGTGCCTCTATATTACTGAGGGTGCGACATGGAAACGTTTGCAACTCTGTAGTTTCGTAATGGTAGGAGAGCCCAAGCGGGGATTTTTGCAGTTACTTGAGCGCGTCAGATTATCATATGGGGAGAAACCTGGTACCCTACAGATGTACCTCTACCATATATTGGCTTTTAACACAGGAGAGTTCGTTAAGGGGGCCCGAAAAAAAAATCTCTCCTTAAAAATACTCGAAATTGTCAGATTAAGATAAGGTAAGTTAAGTACATGCAAAAGAGTGTATATTTCAAAAATCTGACGATTTGAGCGGGGCGTAAGGAAATGGGTGAGTCAAAATTTTCACAAAAAAAAAGCGAATATTTCGCGAAATGAACGTCAGATCGAAAAACTAAAAACTAAGTTTTCAATATTTTTTAAAAATCTATCGAATTATACCAAACGTGACTCCCCACGGAGAGGGGTGGGGGGTAAATTTAAAATTATAAATACAATTCCCGCGATATTTCGAAAAATAAACATCAGATCGAAAAACTGCAAAATACAATTTCTCAATATTTTTGAAGAATCTATCGAATGGTATCAAACACGACTCCCCAAGGAGGTGGGGCGGGTTGTTACTTTAAAATCTTAAATAGGAGCCCCAAATTTTTATTGCAGATTTGGATTCTTTACGTAAAAATAAGTAACTTTTATTCAAAACATTTTTTTGAATTATGGATAGATATAATCCGAAAAAACGATGTTGGAAATGGAAAATTAAATTAAAAAATGGAAAGTCCCCACAAAAATGGAAAATTTCACTTAACTTTTTTTGGTTTTAGGACCTAATAATCACAACCCAATAGGTCCCAACAGCGCTCGAGTGACTTCACATTTAGCATACTTTGCTTCCCTACTATAAAAATAATTAATAACAATTAACAATTATTTAATGCGATAAAAGTGAATTTGACGTTTAGTTTTTCTCATCTACTCTATTTTTTTCAAATTTACTGGAATTTTACGGCCCTAGCACAATAATTCCATTCTCCAGGTTTGCTAACACCGGTTATGAGACTGTATTTTCTAGCCAATTAACTGTTTGAACAGAATAATACTGTTACGATTTATAGAAAACGTATAGTATAATTTTCTTTTCATCAAAACAACGTAATTCAAAGAGCAGAAATGTATTTTTCCAAAGTCAGAAATCTTTTATGCTGGAGATAACAAGAATCCTCGAATTTTACATCTAGACAAATAAACTATTTTACATAGTCAATAATCCCATCGAGTTCCCCAGACTGAGAATTCTTTGAATCATAATTTCCATTCGTATCCATAAATTTACTTTGTCCTTTTCACCCATTCATTCCGTTGCCAATTGTTTCGTCTCTCCATTCTCATACACTACAAACACAATGGCTTTTGTTTGAGCACATTAACTGGAAACTTACTTTAAACGAAGCATTAGAAATATATATTCGCAGATGTTTGTCAAGCCGGAATCTTCCTGGCGTTGACATATCGTTGGTATAAAGAAGCTAAATTTTAAGTCAACATTCAAAAGGGCTGGGAATCGAGACTGGTAATTATACGGGATAGTTCTCCCTCTTTTAGCTTCTCTCGGATTAACTCTGTAGTTTTGTTTATGTTTCAATTTTGTCGGAGTAGGATATTTATTTGGAAGGTTAAATACTGTTTTGCGTTGATTTGTAAGAACATGTTCTTTAAATAGTTACTAGGTGGCACTATGAACATGATTTTTTCTGTTTGACATCAACATGAGAGTAAGACACTGAGTTGCTGTATCAACCATGCTATTCAACCCAGTTCTTGAGTCGGTTATCAAATAAACCAATGTAACCAAGTATATAATCACCAAGACTTTCAGCCAATGAGCCTTCCCTAATAACACCAAACATTCCATGTATGTTCCTAGAATGTACACATAGAATATTGAAAACATTCCTGGAATGCCTCAAAAGCACAAGAATGTCCCCTAAATGTCCCAGGAAAGTCCTCTGTCAGCATTTTAAACGTTCCTTGAATGTCTTGTTGGAACATTCCATGAATGTCTACGAATGTTCTTTGGACATTCACAGTATATATTTTATACATTCCCTGGATATAGTCGCTGATGTGACATAATACTTCCGATTTGTTTCCTCATGAGTTTTGTAAGAGAGAGTAAAACCTTTTTTACAGTCACCTCCTATTTTCATATGATATTTTTAGACACGTTCTGTAGTAAATTCAACTATCTATTTACTAAAAAAAAAGTCAAAATTTACATGTGAAAACAGGAGATGACCTGTTTTTTTCGTCTCCTACAAAATTAATGAAAAAGCAGATAGGAGGTATTGTCACATCACCGACGATATACCAGAAGTATATGTGGCCATACCAAATAATATATCCTTGATAAATATAAACATTTTTATTGCAGAAAATTTTGTCATATATTTTTTTCCATAATCATCACTACGATGATGATTCATTATATTGAATTCTACATTACAATTACAAGCTGGTCAGAACTGACCAATGAGCAATTTTAATTTAACCTAAATTATTACTGTTCCTTAAAACGAAGAGCTTACCCCATAGCGTCTCTTATCTAATCTAACAAGAACATGCACTATTCTAACATATACAGTCACACAAGCACTATGCTCTGCTTTTCACTATCACATATCGCTCAAACTAGTTCAAAAGGCTTTGTCCTCTTCAATCTTCTAGTTTGCCCAGTAGTATCGAGGAGCTGGATTTCCTCAATATTCTTGTAGGTACTTATGAAGTTGTTGTTCGTGACTTCCAACTTTACTCCAACTTTAAAAACAAATCCAGCTGTAAAATATTTATGTGCCTGAAGGCTCTTGTATGCTTTAATCTGCTGCTTAGAGTAGTAACTGTGATACTCCACCAGTTATGTATAAATATCTATAGTAATTTGGTGGAATGCACTTTACTGTAATATCCAATTCTGATTGAATTGTATAAATATGGATCTAAATCCCTAATTATTTTCAGCCTCAATAAATATCTAAAACAATAAAAGAAATAATGTTATTGTTTGCAAAATTCATCAATAATAATAAATATCAGGGAAAATAAACAGTAAATAAAAATTGTTTCCCCTACCTTTCTAGAACATCTGGAATTTCCAATAATAATTTCAATAATAAGTTTCCTTAAATAATCACTTTGCATTGTGGTAAAGTTTATAAAGTTCACAAAATACAGCAAACGAAATCCAAATGAACGAAATGAATCCAAAATAGACAAAATACGACGATAAACAATGAAAAATAGATATTACAAACATAACATAACCTCTATAACTTTTTGTATACCATGCCAACCAGAAGTCACGTGGTTTGGATTGCCTAATACATAGATACACGCGCGGCAAATTTGAAAAGGAACGCAAATTGAATAGTAAATGGCCTCTCTTAAAATATAGGACATTGGTAGTATGTTCATGGAATGTTTTGTGTTGTTAGAGTTTATCCTGCGATCCTAATGATCTCTACCCCTTGACCCCTGCACATTTTCTCATTGGAAGATCACTTACTACCAATCCAGATCCAGATTTTCGTCATATTTCAGCTAATCGTCCCTCGAAATTACAGCATATACAGCAGCTTTCTCAGCACAAATAGGAGCGCTAGAACAAGGAATTCATCTCCGACCTACAAAACCGTACCAAGTGGACTAATACCCATGGTGAAGTGGCGGAAAATACATTAGTGTTTATTAAAGTGGACAATTTGCCTCCATTAAGGTGGAAGTTAGGTCACGTGATTGAACTGATATGCGGTAGTTATGATGTAGCCATAGCTTTCAAGATAAAGACAGACAATGGCATCGTTACTCGTTTCTATACCAGTGTTGTTTCCTTTGTTGTTCACAACATTCAAAGGGGCTTGGAATCGAGACTGGCAATTATACCGGATAGTTCTCCCTCTTTTAGCTTCTCTCGGATTAACTCTGTAGTTTTGTTTATGTTTTAATTTTGTCGGAGCAGGATGTTTATTTGGAAGGTTAAATAGTATTTGGGGTTGATTTGTAAGAACATGTTCTTTAAATAGTTACCAGGTGGCACTATGGAATTGATTATTTTCTGTTTGACATCAACATGAGAGTAAGACAGGCAGGCGCTGTATCAACCATGCTATTCAACCCAGTTCTTGAGTCGTTTATCAGAAAAACCAATGTAACCGACCATATAAACACCAAGACAGTACAAGTTATTGCATATACAGACGAAGTAGCTATCACCCTAACAACACAAAACATTCCAGGAATGTACTATCAAAGTTCTATTAATGTTTGAATTTCCTGGACATTCAAAGAACATTCGGTGAAAATCTGATTAAATTATTGGTGGAATGTTACCACAAGACATTCTACGAACATAATACCAATGTCCTTTATTTTAAGTGAGGCCATTTACTATTCAATTTGCGTTCATTTTCAAATTTGCCGCGCGTGTTCTATGTAAGTAGGGTCGCGTGCCGCGTGGTCATCACATTGTATGATAACCTAAAAATTTATGATTGGGTACAAAATGGAAATTAGTGGCTTTTTTGCTGTTCTGTCTGTTAGTTTTGCTCTGGCTGGATCTCTTTTGTTTAAACAATTATGTAAGTATTATAAAATCAGTTTTCAATTTCCTTTATTCTTTATGAAACGACTTATTTATGCATAATATTACCTGTAAATAGTACCCATTTCTTTTGATTTTTATTAATTGTAAAGAATAGAAAAATTACCATTCATTTTAATTTTTTTTTCAGAATCAGCTGAAAGTGTTCTACAAAAAACCAGGAAGGAAACGTATAGCCTTGTGGCTATGAAAGGCAAAAGAAAGATATAAAAAGTGTATTGGCTAGTTGGAAGAAACTCCACATTGTCGATGCATAATAAGTTATTACTTTATAAACAAATATTAAGACCTGTATGGACTTATGGATGCCCACTATGGGGGTGTACTTATTAGACCAAGTAATATAAAAATTTTACAAAGATTCCAGAACAAAATACTGAGAAATATTGTAGATCCTCCTTGGTATGTGACAAAAAGTGATCTCCATAAGTACCTAGAAATGGAACCTGGATATAATCATCAAGAAGATGGCAGGAAGTCACGAGCAACAACTTCATAAGTACGAAAATATTGAGGAAATCCAGCTCCTCGATACTACTGGGCAAACTAGAAGATTGAAGAGGACAAAGTCTTTTGAACTAGTTTGAGTGATAGGTGATAGTGAAAAGCAGAGCATAGTGCTTGTGTACCTGTGTATGTTAGAATAGTGCACGATCTTGTTAAATTAGATAAGAGACGCTATGGGGTAAGCTTTTCATTTTAAGGAACAGTAGTAATTTAGGTTAAATTAAAATTGCTCATTGGTCAGTTATGACCAGTTTGTAATTGTAATGTACAATGATGATTATGGAAAAAATATATAACAAGATTTGTTATCAAGATATTTGATATACAGTATGTCCCTGTAAGTTGTATCCATATGGAAAACATTTTTGTTATTAAATTTACGAAAAAAAGTTATTACTCATAAAAAGCTCTGCATGGTCGAAAATCTAAGATTTAACAATCAAATATCAAATTTTTCGAATATTATACGAGGTATGTCAAAAAGTTTGAATTTCACTCAAGAGCAAAGTAGCTTTATTTTTCACAATATTGAAAATTGCTATTAGGAAAAGTTGTTTGGAATTAAAAACTATATTCCAGTATGCAATTACATCCTTCTAATTGAAATTTTTTTTTTGAAAAATTATGGATAACTAACATTATTTTCAGTTTTTTCAATTCTGATAACTCGTTTATTATTAATTTTACGAAAAAAAGTGATTCTTAATAAAAAGTTCTGGATGGTCTAAAACCTAAAATACAACCATCTTATATTAAATTTTATAAATTTTATACGAGGTAAGTATGTCAAAAAAGATCAATTTAGATCAAAAGTAAAATATCGCAAATTGTTATTATGAAAAGGTATTTAGAATTAAAAACTAACGTTTCAGTATGTAATTACATCCTTCTAACTGAAATATTCTAAACTATAAAGGTACTTTACTTTTGATCAAAATTTATCTTTTTTGACATACCTCGTATAAAATTGATATAATTTGATATAAGATGGTTGTATTTTAGGTTTTAGACCATCCAGAACTTTTTAAAAAGAATCACTTTTTGTCGTAAAATTAATAATAAAAGAGTTATCAGAATTGAAATAACTGAAAATAATGTTAGTTATCCATAATTTTTCAAAAAACAATTTTTTTCAATTAGAAGGATGAAATTGTATATTAGAATATATAGATCTGGATCCCGCGTATGAAAAAAAAGTTGATTAATAGCAAGCGGAAAATTTGTTAATAGCTTAAGGCTGTCTAGTCGGACAAACTTTGATATATGGGAACACTGGAACAGGAGAAGTTTTAATTGTGGAACAGGTTAAAAATTTGGAACGGTCAGACCACGAAAACGGCACATGTATTAATTTTGTCCGACAGAACAGACTTAAACTCTCCGAACAGACTTAAACTCTCATGCAAAAAATCAGACTGCTATTTATCACCAAATGGGCGTTTTAATGAGTGGAACATGTAGAATATGTCAAATACAGGAATTATGACAGGTGATAAATAGCAGTCTGATTTTTGCATGAGAGTTTAATCTCTGTTCGGAGAGTTTAAGTCTGTTCTGTCGGACAAAATAAATGCGCCGTTTTCGTGGCCTGACCGTTCCAAATTTTTAACCTGTTCCACAAACTGCCCCTGTCCCAGTGTTCCCATATATTAAAGTTGATCTGCCTAGACACCCTTAAGCTATTCAAAAATTTTCAGCTTGCTATTAATCAACTTTTTTTCATACGCGGGATCCAGACCTAATAGTTTTTAATTAAAAACAACTTTTCATAATAGTAATTTTCAATATTGTGAAAAATAAAGTGAAATTATTTGTTCAATATTGAGTGAAATTCAAACTTTTTGACATACCTCGTATAACATTCATAAAATTTGATATCTGATGGGTGAATCTTCGGTTTTGGACCATGCAGAACTTTTTATAAGGAATAACTTTTTTTCGTAAAATTAATAATAAAAAAGTTTTCTCAGGGACATACTGTATAACAAGAAAATTTTTATATTTATCAAGGATGTATTACTTGGTATGGCCACATATACTTCTGCTATATACTTCTGCATTTAAGGAATGTTTAAAATGCTGACACAGGACTTTCCTGGGACATTTAGGCGACGTTCTTGTGCTTTTGAGGACATTCCAGGAATGTTTGCAATGTCCTGTGTGTACATTCTAGGAACATACATGGAATATTTGGTGTTATTAGGGCATTAGTAGGAACAGGCCACGACTAATGAAAGCGTTCAAGAAATTGATCCTTATGCACGAAAAAAGGGGCTTAAAAATAAACGAAGCAAAAACGAAGTACATGACCGTCAAAAGAACACCTGCTAATGAAAATTATATCACAATAGACTATACTATTGAAAACTATACTATTGAACGTGTGGTTACATTCACATATCTGGGCACATGAATCAATCAGAAGAATTCCGTACGTAGCGAAACTAACGCACGTATTTCCAGCGGGAATCGTTCATACTATGTTAACAAAAGATTGATGACATCGAAAATATTGGACAAAAGAACCAAAATGACTATCTACAGATCATTAAATAGACTCGTAGTAACCTATAGTTGTAAAACCTGGGTAAGGACGAAAAGGGATGAAGCCCAACTCAGGATATTCGAGAGAGAAATACTAAGAAAAGTATATGGCCCGGTGCAAGAGGAAGACGGCACATGGAGAATCAGGAGAAACAACGAGGTTAATGAATTGAATGAAGATTACGATATTGTACAATTTGTGAAAAGTCAAAGATTGTCATGACTGGGATATGTGCATAAACAAGACGATGAACAGACAACAAAGAAAATATTACAATTGAAGCCGAGTGGAAGGCGAAAAAAAGGAAGGCCCAGAACAAGATGGTTGGATGACCTGAAAACCATGAACATAAGACAATGTAGATGAGGGGCACAAGATACATCCGAGTGGAGTCACATAGCCAGACAGGCCAAAGCCCATCCAGAGTTATGATGCAAATATGAGAAGAAGAATTCTCATACGGTTAAACACAATGGAGAATTCTCATACGGCACAAACACAATGGTTTTTGTTTGAGCAAATTAACGGGTAACTTACTTTAAACGAAGCATTAGAAATATAAATATTCGCAGATGTTTGTCAAGCCAGAATCTTTTTGACGTTGACATATCGTTGGCATAAAGAAGTGAATTTTAAGTCAACATTCAAAAGGGCTTGGAATCGAGACTGGTAATTATACGGAATAGTTCTCCCTCTTTGGAAGGATTAACTCTGTAGTTTTGTTTGTTTCAATTTTGTCGGAGTAGGATATTTATTTGGAAGGTTAAATACTCTTTGGTGTTGATTTGGAAAAACATGTTCTTTAAATAGTTACCAGGTGGCACTATGGATATGATTTTTTCTGTTCAAAGGAATAACTTACCAATCCGTTACATGTAGAAATAGCTACCCTCGAACTTTCCTGACCATCGATTATCCCCTGAAAATGACAGGAACTGCCCATTAAAGAAGGTGCCATCCTTGTATAATTATCCCTACTTCTTCGTTCTATTACTACTGACTTTGTAAAAAAGGCGTTGGTTGGTCGAAGAACTAAAAAATATACGTCTTGTTCCAGTGATATATTAAAATGTACAGAATCTGAGCTTTTGTGGTGTGTTGTGACATCGTCGGATAGATGTTCTCCTGTGGAGGTAACTCTTTTTGGAATGGTTTCATGGGCATGGGAAAGAAATGGCGTGTAAAGGCCTGAAATAATAAAAAAAAACAACGTTAGATAATGCACATAAATATAAAAAATTATAAAAGCTTATGCAACTATAATGTTATAACCATACCGATGTATTTTTAAAACTCACTTCATACTAATTATTATAACTGACGTTTCTAACCCGGTCTATATAGACATTTCAAATAACAAAAATTGCCGGAGAGCCAAATTTTGGTGGAGAGCTAGGGTATACCATAACAAGTAAAGTTTAAAAAGTCCCCATCGATCCCATGTGTGCGTCAAAAGTTATTCGGGGTCAAAGGTCAAAATTTGAGATTTTTTGGATTTTTTTCGAAAACGGTAAGTTTTATCAAAAAAAAAACCTTACACCAAAGTTGTAGATCTTAAAATTCTCTACAAAAATAGTCCTTACTATTTTTTTCCTAAGAGTTGTCATTCCTGAGATATCGCGATTCAAAGAGTCACATTATACATGACATGCACACGCTTCCACACCACCTGTGAGGTAGTGTAGTGTACTCGGCGCGTTTTTTTACCGTGGTTTCCCCTGTAGGCCTACTCCACTAACTGTTTTGACAATTTTAGTTTTTAGTTTTTAGTTTTTACCGGTCAAGTTCTAGATATTACCTTATTATTGATATTGATTATTGATATTGCTATTGATTATTAGGTTAACTATTGTTTGTATTTCTTTAGATATTTTAATCAGATTCATATTCTTGAAAGTCTACTTCAACAGTCAAGTCTTCTTCGATTTCATCTTCTTCCTCTTCCTCTTGCTGGATGTTCAAAAATTGTTCAAATGTGACTGAGTCATTGGTCTCTTCATTAAAATCACAGGAGTCTTCCTCTGTTGTACTAAACTGGACATTTGAGCAAGACTGACCTTGGCAGTTGGTACACACTAGAGAACACAGCAACCCGACTTTTTTACATCCACATTTGGCACTACAACCTTTTTTGCAATTGCAAAAAATAGTGTTAAGGAGTTTTTCTGGAGCAGGTGGGAGTAAGGTTTTAATCGGTTCCAGAGTATTATCTATTAATTTCCAACCCCAGTCTTCTTGATTCAGTTCATTGTTCATTGCCTAGCCATGTTTGACCTTGATAATATACTCGATACAAATGTTGAAAAGCAGATGCTGATGTTGGAGGAAGACATGACAGTTGTACTTGTTTCTTGTTTCGCGTATTTTTTACAAAAGTTAAGTATCGGTATTTATCAAGACAAATAATTTTTTTTGGAGCTCCATAAACCGCAAGAAGAAAGCTGAAAGAAAGCTGAAATGGTAATTGACAAATTAACAGCTGCGAATATTGAAGTGAAACAAGCTAAAAATGGCGCAGATGTCCTTATAATTGAGACACCAATTGAAAAATTTAAGGCAACAAACACAATTGTAGTTGGTGAAGGTGTTGATTTGTTGGTACTGATTACTGCAAGGACTCCAGTAGATAAAGTAATTTATTTTCTGAAACCTGGAAGGGCTCAACAGCGAACAGAGATATATTTTTCGAATAGTTTATCGGCTTATCCCAAATGCCAAAAGTACATTTTATTTTTACATGCGATAACCGGCTGCGACACTACGTCCGCAATGTACAGAAGGGGCAAAACGTCAGTACTTAAATTATTCGAAAAAAAAAAAGATTTGACTGACTGCTGTAAAGTTTTTACAGAACTTGATTCTACACCGCAAACAATAATTACGGAAGGAATTCGCTTTCTTCTTGCGGTTTATGGAGCTCCAAAAAAATTATTTGTCTTGATATATACCGATACTTAACTTTTGTAAAAAATACGCGAAACAAGAAACAAGTACAACTATCATGTCTTCCTCCAACATCAGCATCTGCTTTTCAACATTTGTATCGAGTATATTATCAAGTTCAAACATGGCTAGGCAATGAACTGAATCCAGAAGACTGGGGTTGGAAATTAATAGATAATACTCTGGAACCGATTAAAAGCTTACTCCCACCTGCTCCAGAAAAACTCCTTAACACTATTTTTTGCAATTGCAAAAAAGGTTGTAGTGCCAAATGACTCAGTCACATTTGAACAATTTTTGAACATCCAGCAAGAGGAAGAGGAAGAAGATGAAATCGAAGAAGAATTGACTGTTGAAGTAGACTTTCAAGAATATGAACCTGATTAAAATATCTAAAGAAATCAAAACAATAGTTAACCTAAAAATCAATATAGCAATATCAATAATCAATATCAATAATAAGGTAATATCTAGAACTTGACCGGTATTGTTTCCTTAAATTATTCTAAAATTGTCAAAACAGTTAGTGGAGTAGGCCTACAGGGGAAACCACGGTAAAAAACGCGCCGAGTACACTACCTCACAGGTGGTGTGGAAACGTGTGCATATCATGTATAATGTGACTCTTTGAATCGCCATATCTCAGGAATGGCAACTCTTAGGAAAAAAATAGTAAGGACTATTTTTGTAGAGAATTTTAAGATCTACAACTTTGGTTTAAGGTTTTTTTTTTTGATAAAACCTACCGTTTTCGAAAAAAATCCAAAAAATCTCAAATTTTGACCTTTGACCCCGAATAACTTTTGACGCACACATGGGATCGATGGGGACTTTTTAAACTTTATTTGTTATGGTATACCCTAGCTCTCCACCAAAATTTGGCTCTCCGGCAATTTTTGTTATTTGCCAAGCATTTTGATGTCTAAGTTGACCGGATTATTCATTGAACTTTATCCAGCAGCCAACATAATAAAATAAATAAAGTCCACAAGACTCCAATGTGCTGGACACCTCAGAAGACATTCCGACCAAAGAACAGTAAGGCTGGTATGGGAGGAAGTCCCAACTGTAAGCCCCGGCGCAAATTGATACTAAACGAGACACAACCTGCACCGGCGAACTGCTTAGACCGTTTTGCGCACCCTACTATCAGTGCATGCGTTCGCATGTCTCGCTTGGGAACGTTTGTCGTCAGCGTACAATTTTGGGCTGTGGAACGCGTGACTCACCGCCAGATGTTTATTTTTACTTGTTTTTGTTTGCGAGATGGACGTATCTTAAATGAATACGGATGGTAAAGTTGACACCATCTATCTATCGCCCGTCGGCAAATTCAAACAAAAATGTAACTTGCAGACAGTCTTTTACCACCTTTAGTCCAGACAAATTAATACATGTACATAATATATTTTTACCACTAAAAATGAGATGTTTTAACCAAATATTGCTTCAAATATAATGTGCAGAATAATTTTGAATTACGTTCCGCTAATGAACTTGCTTTTTTGTCCTTAAAAGTAGAAAAAAAGTTTCAATAATTATATTGCTTAATATCTAAATATAATCGTTTAACAATTTTAACTGTACTAATGCCCAAATATCAGATTTTCAAGTGTTAGACTGATTGATTTACGATGCGTAACCGGATTGTAAAAACACCAGCACGTGCCTTATCTGGGACTGGGGACTAGGGCCTGACTTGCAAATTTTTAGTTTAATTGTATCTTTGCAACGAGCTTGTTTATCGATAGATGTGCATTATTAATTGTGCATTGCTCCAATTTTAAGTTGTGTTGAAATTTTGTTGAGTAGTTATAATAATTGTAGTATTTTTTTGTTGTTTGTTTGTTTGAAACTGTCTATGTGTGTATAAAGAAAATGTTTAGACCATGGGAAAAATCACCTACAGTTTTTCGTGCATGGGAGCAAGAGAACCCAAGTAGTAGTAGAGAAAGTGTAGTAGTCAACAATCTTTTAAGTGTAAGTGATACAAAAAACAATGACACTGAGACTGTAACTGTAGAAAAGTGTTTAAGACTTCCAAAGAAAAGGATTGTTTTGAATGAACAATCTAAGAGAATTTGTATGAACGTTTACAAAAATCTTCAAAATGATCCTGAAAATAGTTGTAAAGGGAGTATTATAAGAAAAGCGGCATTTCTAACAGGAATTCCTTATTTTACCATGCGCGACATCGTAAAAAGTGGTGTTAAAAAGAGAAAAACAAGATCGGGTGCTGGAAAACCTAAACAAATTAATATCGTG
Organism: Diabrotica virgifera virgifera; assembly: GCF_917563875.1. Lineage (NCBI taxonomy): Eukaryota > Metazoa > Arthropoda > Insecta > Coleoptera > Chrysomelidae > Diabrotica > Diabrotica virgifera. The sequence continues at coordinate 226,537,312 of NC_065448.1, forward strand.
ACTGCTAAATGTTTAAGGAATTTGGTTTACGAGGAATACAAACAAAATGTAATACCGACAATTGACATTATATACACCAAGCTTGTTGCGATGGGAAGAAGCTGCCCTAAAACCACTTTACGTAGACGGCTGAAAAAACTTGGGTTCAAATACAAAATCGTTGATAAACGGGTGGCTATTATGGAAAGTAAGGGGATAGTACACTGGCGTTTAGATTATTTAGAAAAAATTCAAGAATATCGAGACCAACAGCGGACTATATATTATTTAGACGAGACATGGTATGACACGCATGATACCGCTAGCAAGGGTTGGACTGATGGTTCACGTAGGTGCCAGTTGAAAGGCATACCTCCGAATAAAGGTTCCCGGATGATTATTGTGCACTGTGGATCTGCAAATGGTTGGGTGCCAAATGGGTTAATGCTTTGCGGAAAAAAAATAGAAAAATGTAGTATAGATTATCATCAGAATATGAATTCTACTATATTCGAAGAGTGGTTTAAAAATACACTACTTCCCAATATAACACCGGGCAGTGTAATAGTTATGTACAATGCAAGCTACCACTCAAGCCTTCTCAAAAAAAATTCCTAACAGTTCGTCTTCAAAACAGGAACTAAAAGATTTCCTCTCGGATAATGATTTGTATTTTGAAGACAACTATAATAAGAAACAGTTACTTGAAGTGCTTCGTACCAAAACTTATAAGAAACAATATATATTGGACACTATTGCAATACAACATGGCCATACTGTTTTGAGGTTACCACCTTATTTTTGCATATTCAATCCTATCGAACTTATTTGGGGACAAGTAAAAAAACGGATTCGGAGGAAAAATAGTTTTCCAAAATTTGACGCGAAAGTGGTCGATTTAATTCGATATGAACTATCACAAATTACAAGTGCCGACTGGAAAGAAGCAGTAAACCATGTAGTGAAAGTAGAAGATGAGTACAGAAGACTAGGACAATTTTTTTCAAACAGTGGAAAACTTATTATTAATCTGGTGGATAGTGACGATGATGAGAGCTCGTCTGCAGGAGAAACATTTTAAACAAGGTACGCTAATATGATGATTATTTCAGTTAAAATAATTCAGTTTTTCTTAAATGTAATATACTTTTCCACAGTTTCTTCTATGTAGGTACGTCATCGTTAAACGCTAATAGGGCTTTTCAACGCTTCTCATAGGTTTCAAGCACTTGTCATAAAATATGTCGTTTAATTTTAATATATCTGCGTCATACGTTATTGGTATATAGTATATACGTATATACCAATAACTATACATACCAAAGACGTATGACAGATATATTAAAATTGTATGACATAACAAGTGCCTGAAACAAATGAGAAGCGTTGAAAAGCCCTACAGAAGATGCCGTTGTATCACCTAGTATTTTTTCCGACAGGGTGGTAGAGTGATATTTTTTTTTACATTTCACTTTTAACCATTTAAAAAACAAAGAAATATAAATAGTTCAGAGAAATAAGGAAAAAAAATATCATGTTGGTGACACAACCCCCTCCAGGCCGAAACCAAATTTTTCGAGTAGTATGGTCATCTATAATAATAACCTATATTTTTCCTGCAGCCGATTTTGATGATATACATAGTTATAAACAAATGAAGATCAAAAAAAGGTAAATTTTCGCTTTTTTCGTCTATTACTAAAAAATTGGCCACTTTAAAAAAATTTGAGAGTAATAAACTCATAAACCGTATAAAAAACTTCAATATGGCGTTCGCTGAATATCTCTATCCTTATTGGTTGCTTAGAAAATTGCAAAATAAATCATAAATTTTTAGTTTTTATAAATATTCATAACTTATGTAAAAATTAACTTAGAAACTTCTTATTAACGGAATGCTGAGACTTATGGTGCTTAAATCATACCCTAAATTTCAAAGCAATTGGTCAAATAGTTTAATAGTTATTTAATTTGTTTATCTAAAATTAATTTTTTTTGCAACACTGTAAGTCAGAAAATGATGAAGTTACAGTAATATTTTGGATAGTTTATGAAAGAAGAAAATTTACAGTATTAATTTAATTTAAAAAAAATGACAAAAAATAATTATAAATATTGCAAAATAATTTTGCAAAAACGTGTCAGTTAAAAAAATGGGGGGGCTAACTTTGTTCCTAATTGTCCTAGGACACTTGTTTTTCTTTCTAAATGTGTATAAAAATTCAGTCTTTCTAAATATGAAAAAATAATTTTTCTACGGGTAACGGTTAAAAGTTATTCTAATTGTTTATAAGTAAGCAAAAAATCGACATGTTTTTGAAAAATAATTTTACACTGTTTAAAATTATTTATTGTCATTTATTTTTAATTAAGGTAATAGTATAAAAGTTCTTCTTTCATAAACTGTCCGAAGTATTATTGTAACCTCATAATTTTCTGACTTATAGTGTTGCAAAAAAAATAAATTTGGGATAAACAAATTAAATAACTTTTAAACTATTTGACCAATTGCTTTGAAATTTAAAATATAATTCAAGTACAAGAAGGCTCGGCATTCCGTATAATAAGAAGATTCAACGCTAATTTTTACCTAAGTTATGAATATTTATAAAAACTCAAAATTTATGATTTATTTTGCAATTTTCTAAGCAACCAATAAGGATGGACATATTCAGCGAACGCCATATTGAAGTTTTTTATACGATTTATGTGTTTCTTACTCCCAAATTTGTTTAAAGTGTTTAACTTTTTGACAATAGACGAAAAAAGCGATAATTTACCGTTTTTTGATCTTCATTTGTTTATAACTATGTATATCACCAAAATCGGCTGCAGGAAACATATAGGTTAATAATATAGATGTCCGTACTACTCAAAAAATTTGGTTTCGGCCTGGAGGGGGATGTGTCACGAGAAAAATCTTATTTCTCTGGACTAAAAGTTTTGTTTGTTTTTCCAAAATCAGATTTTCTGCTTTTTGACTATAATATACACACTAATACATTATTGTTCTTTTATGATTTATTACTTGCATCAAAAAATTTGTGTCGGTGAAATAACAAATATCGCGATACGTCCCTGGACATCGGTTACTCGAATTTCATAACATACAAAAATATTTATTATCTGTTTGAATTAGCCGACGGGCGAAATAGCGATGGACCCGACTTTACCTAAGTAAAATTTATTATGATCAATAAAAATATTAGCATAGTCAACACCCCGAGTGAAAACTGCGTTGTCTTTGTCATTAAATTCCGATAACTTTTGGTAGACTAAATAAGCGGCCATACGAAATTAATAATCAAAGTTATGCCTTTACAAAAACACATTATTAGAAAAATAAGGTGAAAAATGATTCATGCTACTTAACACCGTGATCGATAAAAATATCGCATTACCCTCAAATTCAACTTGTCGGCATATTACATTTTTGTTTATACTTAAAAATTAAAAACTAAATATGCAGATAGTGATATTTTTTATGACCGATCAGTAGCGGAGGAATTATGAATTATGACCTGCAGTAATTGTACATGATTGCGATCCTGCAGTAATTGTAAATGATTGTAATCCGAGCAGTAAATTGAGGAATATGAGTTATAACCGAGCAGTAGGGGAGAGATTATTTTAAGTATGTAGGTATTATATGCAGAAATAAAATACTCAGTGTAAGATATCTTTTTATGTACCCGCTTATGATCAAATTCGATGATTTTGAAAGTCATATCGCTACGACTACTAGGGACGTGTAAGATATTTTTAAAACGTTACTAGTTACAAATACGGAAATACCGATTTTAAGTTGCCTACTCAATTCAGTACAAGGATCAGGTACATCAGTATTTTGTAATCAGTATTTGTACTCAGTACCACTGAGAACCGGTATCACAAGTAACCGTTACAGTCATGTCCGCACTGATTTTGCCCGTCTCTATTCGCCACATCGATAGCCAACGGTTGGGTTGGGTTGTGTTCAATATGCGGCACGCTAGAAAAATAAATGCATGGGTCACCCATCCCACCGGCGCATAGTGTCCAAAATTGAAGGAAACGTGATCGAAAGTCCAAAAAAAAATAAATCTGAGAATGCCGAAATTAAGGGATTTGTTTGTACTACTCATGATGCAACTTTTCAGCAAAAATTGATTTTTTAAGTTTGTTAGGGACAGATGTATTAATGATCAAAAGTACAAAATTCAGTATAATTTTATACATCAAATTTAAATCCTCAGAATATGCCTTTTACTTTGATTATTACTTCATTTATGTGGATAGCTAATGTAAAAGTAATTATTGGAGATAAAAATACATACTTTAAAGATTAAAATGATATAGTTAGCTTCACGGAAAGGTGATTATAATTTTGATATAATCGGCTGGCTAAAAACCAATACAGTTTTTGATAAAATTAATGTTTGACAGCGTATTACGTTTATTGTGCCATCTTGTGCCACGTTAAATCCTTCACTAGATGAAAGATTATAGTGTAAGGAATAAAAAAAGATATAACACAAACTGCAGAAAACTGCGCAACTGAGTACATGGAGCATTGAATCAAGCGCTGCGCGCGTTTAGTCTGAATTAATTGCATCCGTACGTATTGTTTACATGTATGTCAAACACATGATATTTGTTGGGGTTGCGAAAAGAGATTTTAGTTTTGATGAAGTAGTGTTTTTGCTTAATAGAGAATATATTAGTTTTATAAATAGCTATATTAACAATTTATTGAAGTTATATTTCTTTAGGCGCGATTGGGAAAAATGTTGGGATTTGGAGTAAATGTAAATGTGTGCGAATTCATCAAAAATTGTTAGCTCTACGCGCAGATACGTTATAGGGTTTTTCAACGCTTCTCATTTGTTTCGAGCTTCCGTCATAATCTGTCGCATAATCCGTGTATATTAATACACTAACCAGCAAAATTACCACACTACCTGTAAAATGGGACATTTTTGATGTCTCGAATTTCCTAAACCTCTTGTCCGATTTAAGTTATTTAATATGTTATAGCCTTATTCTTTAACAATATTTCCGTAATAATATTGTTGCTAGACGGGTAAGATGTCATTGTATAATAATACTGTGTTTTTTTCTAAAAGTATTGAGTATTTCTTACCACTCATAACACTGTTAAATATATATATATATATATATATATATATATATATATATATATATATATATATATACAGGGCGTTTCATTAAGAATGTCCAATGTCTGAGTTGTAGATTCTAGACCTCGAAATATTAAGATTTAACCAAAATCACTTAAATAAAATATGGCTCCTTACAGAGTTACAGAGTGTGTAATTTAAAAATTTAAAAACTATGCTCAGTATTTTAAAACTATTCTACGTATCCTTCTTATACTTGACAGACAGTGTAGATACTATACACCCTATGTTACACCCTATGTACACTATCAAATTATGTTAAATATCCGTTTCTAGTTAGTACCAGAGGCGTACGAGATAGGGGACAGTGAGGGGTTGATCCTTTCCAATTCCTACTCCACTGGCGAAATTTCCATTTTAGCGCAATTTTTCGATTCTCCAGTACTCGCTATGTAAATAATATACTCCTCACACCTAACGATAAAATTATTCGTTTTTGAGATATTTGAACTTAAACAAGTAACGGCACAGATATTTTGAATAATGTATTGTGTCGCTTAATTTTAAAATATCTCGAAAACTTATGATTTTATCATTAATAATGAATAATATACTCTTCAGTCTTAACGATAAAATCATTGGTAATAGAGATATTTGAAGTTTAAGATTAAGCGGCACAATACATTAATTAAATATCTGTGCTGTTACATATGTTTAACTTCAAATATCTCGAAAACTGATGACTTTATCGTTGCGAATGAAGTGTATGTTATTTACATAGATAGTATTGTAGAATCGAAAAATTGTGCTAAAATGGCAGTTCCGCCAATAGCGTAGAATTTGGGAAGGCTCAATGATTCACTGTCCCCTGTCGTACGCCTCTGGTAATAGCCAGAAACGATTGTTTAACATAATTTTATAGGGTGTACAGTACCGACACTTTTTGCTAAGTATGAAAAGGATACGTCAAATAGTTTTAAACCAATGAGCAAAAATATTTTTTAAACTTTTAAATAAAACACCCTGTAACTCTGTAACGAGCCACATTTTATTTAAGTGATTTGGATTAAATCCTAATATTTTGAGGTCTAGAATCTGCAAATCAAATTGGACATTCTTAATGAAACACCCTGTATAACGATATTTTTTAAGTAATTCACCCCCTAATGAAGGGATGAAAACTAAAAAAGAAACGATCCCTGTTATAATATACCCGTTATACGATATAATACCTCAAATATTCCAAGTTTTCAGCCGGATCACTTTTACAGTTTAAACAAATTGAGTTTCGATCACGTTTTGACCAATTTTGAACACTGTGCGGCGCAGGTTGTGTCTCGCTTAGGTTTAATTTGCGCCGGGCTTAAGAATACCACGCGGACGCCCTTGACTCCGGTGGCGAGATAATTTAGCAGGAGATCTAAGGCTATGGGTGTGGAAAATTGGATAGAGGTTGCTCAGCTGGGAAAATTGGACAGAGAAGAGTGGGCCATGTTGTTGAGTCGGCTAAAAACCACGAAGGGTTGTAACGCCACGGAGTAAGTAAGTTTCATTGACAGTAACTTAGTTAGCAGTCAAAATATATTCTGTTATCGGACTTATTATAAAAAGGTAGAGGAAGAGCAATTGGCATAATTGAAGCTGGCAATGGAATAAGTGGAGGGATTCACTCTATTGTTCAACCTGGTCATGAATGAAATAATAGAAAACTAAAAGATAAGAAAGGATACCAAACAAAAAAACAACTTGAAATAATCAGCTATGCAGATGATACAATACTAATTTCTCAAAGTGAAGACGATTTACAACGTATGCTGCATAAGGGAGAAATGAAAATGTCAAAAAAAATGAAAGGCAGAATTTACAAAACAGTCATCAGACCAATAGTGACATACGTGGCAAAAACACAACTTGACACAGACAGGGCAGCAAAAGTGCTAGAAACAGCAGAGATAACCCTTGGAAAAATCCATGAAATACATTATGGGTCAGAGCTAGAAGTACACTCAACAAAAAATGTACGCAATAGTAATAAAAATGATAATTCAGACAACAAAAGCAATACTTAAAATTTGTCCAATTCTTGATTTTATTGGAACAACAAAGCGATATTCATCAATTTATTATTTTCGTTAGTTGATCTAATGTATTACGTTTATTAAATGGATGAACATCCATTTATTAATATATAATACTTTCATTATGTATACTGTATACCATAATATCACTCTATTGATATTACAAACACTGTTCACTGAGTCAACGAACACTATTCATTGAAACAACAACGTCGTTAATTGACCAACGAATAGTCTTCGTTCTGTCAATAACAGTGTTATTTCCCCTAACGTACACTGCTTCATACATTCAATCAACTTGGTTAACTTCTTCAATTATTTCCGTTAATTCTTACAATTAATTCCGTTCATTCCCACAATAAATACGGTTATTCTTACAAGCAATCATATTCATTCCTACAATCAGATTCATTTATTCCTTTTATGAACGTATTTTATATTAATAATTACTGAATGCATTAGCTCAATGTATGATATTAATTGATTAATAATTTTGTAAATGCCCCTTTTTTGTCCTAAACCTAATGGACTTTACACTGTGTGATTTCTCGTATAATTTCACTTATACAGTGCGCTGGAATAAGTGTTACCCCCTTATTAACCTATTTATTTTTAGCACATAAGCAAAACGCTTGGATAGGTCGATTGTTAAAATAATCAAAGTATATTATAACGTCAACGTTTCGAACTTTATGGGAAAGTACATCATGTGACAGCTCATTTAAAAACGTTTGAACTAGTAATTCCAAACATATATAACATTTTAATCCTTTTTGAGAGCGCAGGTGCAAAATTTCGATCGAATTCTTTTTAAACGCATTCATTTTTTTGGACTCCTGAGAAAATTAGCAACTAGAAAAGTATTTTTGAAAAACGTAAACGTAGAATAAAATATTACATTATTACCGAGGGCTGAAAGTCCCTTAGAATAAACAAAAAGTTTCTTTTGAATGGTATATTTGAAATTCAAAATCATACTAAATTTTCTTTTTCACCCCTTTGACTTATTAAAATAATCATTATAGAAGTTCTCAGGGACTTCAGCCCCTCGATAATACTGTAATATTTTGTTCTGCGTTTAAATTTTTCAAAAATACGAATTAGTTTTCTCAGGATTCGAAAAAAATGAATACGATAATAGACACACGAAAACTTCCTGCCAGTACGGACTACACTTAGAAACGAAATGAAATTATTCGGCACTTCGGCAGAGGTAACAGCATTGTTTAACTAATAGTTATTCTTTAAACAATGGTAACACAGAGAAGCTCGGGGTATCACGATAAGGAAAAGCCGTTACATTTCAAATGGTCCAGCAAAACATTTATTGTTTCAACAACTGCGTTTATTGTTACCATGAACGCGTTGATTGTGGTTATTAAACGCAGTAGTAGATTGATTAATGAATTCGTTGTCATAACAATCAGTTTGCATCTACAGAATAATCAAATATTACTCTATATTAACAACATTTGTACCTTGTTTTAATGAAATCTGTACGTTGTCACGATAAATCAAGGTAATTGCTTATCATCTACGAAATCTAGAAAGTGTTTTGCTGCCAGAATTACAATTATTTATTAAATATACGAAACTAACTTATTGGCTGAATAAATTTTATTGATTAATATACTCTAGTTATTTTCACAATTATTATTCAATCATTGTGACAATAACCAAATATATTGATCAATGTCTAAAAGTTCGTTGAAACAAAAAATTAAATTTTTGTTACAACGAAATACGATTCAATAATCACTGTTAATCAATATTACGATTACATTTTTTTGAGTGTACACATATACGGAGGAGATACAAGGTGGAGAACATTCATAACAGGGTAAGAAACAGAAGAGTAGAATGGAATGACCATCTAAGCCGAATAACAATAAAATTACGTATTTTTTATGGGAAATAAGCCACAATTTTACTAAAAAATGAATTTATTAACGTTTCGAAGCCCAAATCGGGTTTCGTTGTCAAAATACAAAATACTATTAAAATAAACAAACATGTTGTTACTAAGTAAAAAAATTATTAAATTTTAAATTATTTAATTTTAAGCCCTATTTGGGCTTCGAAACGTTAATAAATTCATTTTTTAGTAAAATTGTGGCTTATTTCCCATAAAAAATACGTAATTATAAAAATGCCACAAGGAAATAGCTTCAGAACAACATTAACAATAACATTAAATAGAGTAGTAAGGACGGCGAAAGATGGTTTCCCAATAGGAAGACGATCAGTGGGAAGACCGCGAAAACGATGGAACGACAACTTTCTGGAGTCATATTGAAAAAACAGATAGAGTCATATCTATACAAAAAAAAGAAAGAGAAGAAATTCTTACGAATTTCAGATTTAGTTTCTCCTGATTAATAAAACTGATGATGACAGTAATGTCGAAACGCTTGTCTTCGACCGCACTTCTAATATTGAGAGAATTTGCTATTACCTTTCTTAGTACAGCGGACACTTTAAGTCACAGCTTTAAATTCATTACTACAAAATACTCACAAATTTATGAAATATACTATAAACGTCGAAATATCTAAAGTGCTTTGCGTAACATGTTTGTTTAAGCTTTAAATTGCGACTTGCTCAAATCGTCTCAATGCTTGCTCTTGCCTTGCTCATAAAATATACTATTATTTCTACCTTCTAGTACTTCCATTGTGTCATATTTTCAAGAAATCCTGCAACATTTCACCTCCATTAAGTCGTTTCGTACCATTTATATTGAAATATCTAATTCCGCGTAACAAATTCTACAACTTTACATAAATTTCCATATTTCTCGTAAAAACAGTTTCCTAGTACCCGTTTGCAATGAAAAGACGCAATAGCAAATCCAGGTGCACTCTACCTTTCCACTCGTCAACACTAATTGCATGGAATAGATTTAATCAATCGCCATTGGTCGTACTTTTAATCAACTCTATGAGTCTGAATAAATAATAATATGGGCGTAGCTCACTGCACAATCTGCTCGTATGTATGAATATTACTCATGAAATCGCCTCCATTTTCCGGATTGTTTACTTTAATGGTCGATTACAAATTACTCAATTTGCTTAGAATATTATAGAATGTTATTATCATATTATATTTCAATGTTATAAATAAATAAATAAATAAATAAATAGTTTATTTACGGCCAAAAATACCATTTACAAAAATACCACATTTCACAATAGGTATAGGTAGTATCACAATCATAAATACATATTAAAATATAGAACAATATCACTTAATAAAGACTGAAAAATCAAAAAAATATATATATATATATTAAATACAATTTAGCATTTTTTTTTTTCAATTTTTTCTTAAAACTAGGCAATGAACAGTCAAAAAAGTCAATATCGATATTATTGGCCCCCTTAGACATTCTTTCAATTACTTTGTTCTGTGCATAATTGGTGCAATGAAAGTCTACAAAAAATAGTTCTTTACTACGAGTATTACATTGAGGAGCTCTATATTTTATCTTCTCAAGAAGTGTTGAGCAATCAACCAATCCATTAGCAATCTTATATAAGAAAACTAAATCAAGAAATGATCTTCTATTTTCCAGTGATGATAAATCTAATAAGTTGAGAACTTCACTATAATTGATGTTTTCAGATGGTATATTTAGTTTATATGCAATGAATTTTAGAAATTTTTTTTGGACTTTCTCTATATTATCGATGTGGCATCTGTAGTAGGGTGTCCATATGCAGCTTGAATATTCTAATATTGATCTAACTAATGCACAATAGACAGATTTAAGACAATTTATATTATTAAAATCAGAAAGACTACGTTTTACAAAACCAAGCAACTTCAAGCTCTATTAACAACAAACTCAAAGTGCTTAGTAAATCTCAAAGATGAGTCAAAAATAATGCCTAAATCTTTAATGGATGTTAAAATTTCTAAGTTTTTGTTGTCAATAGAATAGTTAAAGAGTGTAGGTTGTAAGATTCTGTGATATCTCATTATTTTACATTTATCAGTATTTAAATTCAGTTTATTGTCACAACACCACCTGAAAAAATTATCAAGATTCTCTTGTATTAGAAGACAGTCATTTACATCTTTAACTACCCTAAATATCTTTAAATCATCAGCATACAGTAATATTTTACAATCGGAAAAACAGTTTAAAACATCGTTGAGAAAACAATTAAAAAGCATTGGAGAGAGATGACTTCCTTGAGGAACTCCTGATAAGACTTTAATTTCTGATGATAAGCAATCATGAATTTTGAAAAATTGTCTTCTATTTGTTAAGTAACTTTCAAGCCATGATAATAATGATCCATGAATTCCTAATGCAGATAATTTTTTAACTAATATATCCTTATTCACTCTGTCAAATGCCTTGGAGAAATCGGTGTAGATCACATCAACCTGTCACCGGCTTTCCAAGGCCTCTAAAATGAATTCCTCCAATACAAGTAGGTTTATAGATGTAGATCTACCTGACATAAAACCATGTTGTTCATTTATTAGTATGGATTTTATTTTTGGATATAATTTTTCAGTTATTAACATTTCAAAGATTTTAGCAAAAATAGAGATTTTTGAAACTGCTCTGTAGTTCTCAATAGATTTCTTATCGTTATTTTTGTGTATCGGGGTAACATAACTATATTTCCATTTATCAGGAAAAACACCTCGAGACAACGACAAATTAAAAACTTTACATAAAACCTGAGAAAGGATGAATCTACAATTATAAACAAAAATGGGTGAAATATTATCAGGGCCGCATTTTAGATTAAGGTTTATTTTTTCTATGCTATTATATACATCTACTTCACTAATATCACAACTATTAATATCGACATAATTATTATATAGAAACGATTTTGCTGTATCTAAACTAGAATTCGAAATTGTATATGCAGAGGCAAAAAAACTTCTAAAATAGTTACAAATTTGTTGAGGATCATCCGTTGAAATATCGCCATAATTCATAGTACTAGGTAATTCATAATGATTCCGTTTACTATTTACAAATTTCCAAAATTCCTTTTTATTTGACACAATCCCTTCTAGATCCCTAACATATACATTATAGCTATTTACTGATTGAGTTTTACATTCTTTTCTAAGATTTGAAAAAATTTTATAATCTTCAGGTAATTTTGTTAACTTATATTTTTTGTGAGCTTGTTTTTTAGAAAAAATAAGTTCTTTCAATTCGGGTGAGTACCATTTTGGAAATTTGCGGTTTTTACATCTATGTTTTGGTATAAGAACGTCTATAGCATAATGTAATATTTCATATAACATGTGTATAGCTTGATTAATATTATTACTCTTAAAAATATCATCCCAATTAAAAGAACCTAAAAATTCATTCACTTGGATATAATTAGCATTTCTAAAATCAGTATAAACATAGTCAAATTTTAGTAAAGATATCTTATCAAGATTTAGATCAAAAATTAAGGCTGGATGATGTCTGTCACATTTAACAATTGGTAGGGTCTTGGCTCGTGTTTTTATATTTTCAACATTTGTGAAAATCAAATCAAGGTAGTTACCGAGATAATTAGGTATAGTATTTACTTGAAAAAAATTTAAGTAAGCAAAAAGGTCAGATATGCATTCAACTTTATCCGTTAACATACCGATAGCTTTAGAACCAAATTCATCACTTTCCCATCTTATCTTTGATAGATTAAAGTCACCAGATAAAAATACTGACGAGAAATTCTGACTTGCCAATATTTCTTCCACTGATCTTGCATAATCTTCATAAATTTCCAACGAAGCAATCTGGAGGAATGTAGACACACCCAAAAAGAATTTTCTTAGTAGCACATATGATTTGTACAAAAACATTTTCTATATTTAATATAGTAGATTATAAAACTGAAGATTGTAGTGTTTTCTTAACTGCAATTAGTGATCCACCCAATCGTTGAACATTGCTTGTTTCTTTTGAACGATCACATCGATAAATAACGTAATCGTCAATGTTTAGTTCCTTATCATGGATTTCAGAATGTAAAGATGTTTCTGTTAGGAAATGTAATACCTGTAGGAATGTAATACCTGTTCGAACGGTTTGTTTGCTTATAGTAATGGGCAATCGCGCGCCAAAAACTGATTTCGGCATTTTTCACTCACTTGCTTACTTTTTTTGTCAGCTTGTCTTTGACAAAGGTGGCATTTAAATTTTTTGACCGGTTCAAGTTCAATATAGGTTGCAGGAAGTGGAGCAACACCTAGTTTTATTATTATATCTCTTAATTCACGACTAAGAGGTCGGTGGATAAAATACTTACATTAACAGTACAGTTAACAGTACATTAACAGTACTAGATCCGAACAACCTCCATCCTACATATGTGATGACCACTTACCAATCACATCAGATGAAGTGGAAAGAGCAATATCACAACTAAAAGATGGCAAAGCTCCTGGACCTGACAATGCATATGCTGAACTCATAAAACTATTTAACACCGACGGTACTCAACGCCTAACCAAAATATTTAACGACATATATTTAAGCGGAGTAATACCAAAAACATGGTTGAAGTCGACGTTTGTTGCTTTACCAAAGAAAACAAAGTCCGTATCCTGCAGTGATTTCCGAACCATCAGCTTAATGAGCCATATTTTAAAACTATTTCTAAAAATTATACACCAAAGAATATATAGACTGTGCGAAAAAAAAATCAGCCGAACACAGTTTGGTTTTCGAAATGCAGTGGGTACAAGAGAGGCTCTATTTAGTATACAAGTGCTATTTCAACGATGTAGAGACGTAAATTGCGATATTTATGCATGTTTCATTGATTACCATAAAGCGTTCGATACAGTAAAGCACGACAAGCTGATGGAGATATTAACCAATATTGGAATTAACACCTGTGATTTAAGGATTATCAGCAATCTGTACTGGAATCAAACATCCTCTATCCGGACAGAGGCAGGGGAATCCGACGATATCAAAATCAAACGTGGGGTCCGTCAGGGATGTATACTATCCCCCCTGCTGTTTAACATCTACTCTGAGGAAATTTTTCAAGAAGCAGTGGATGATGTTGAAGCCGGAATTCGAATTAACGGAGAATGTATCAATAACATAAGATACGCAGACGACACTGTGGTATTCGCTGACAGTTCTGAAGCCCTACAGGAGTTAATGAACAGAATCGCGGAAGTCAGTCAGAGATACGGACGTTCACTTAACACTAAGAAAACAAAATGTATGATTATCTCTAAGAACAAACAGCAATTTGGACGACCTTGGTACGAACGTCAATGAAAATTGGGACCATTCTATAGAAATCAAATGTAGGATAGAGAAAGCAAGATCTGCATTTCAAAAAATGGCAAAGTTGTTCAAATGTCATGATTTGTCGATACCCATAAAAGTCAGATTACTACGATGTTATATCTTCCCTATACTGTTGTACGGAGTTGAGTCGTGGACTCTCACAGACGCCACCTGCAAGAAAATTGAGGCTTTTGAGATGTGGCTTTATCGTCGAATCCTGAAGATATCTTATACCGACCACATTACTAATGAGGGTGTTTTGCTGAGAATGCAAAAAGAAAAAGAGCTGTTAATCAAAATAAAAACAGGCAAAATCGAATACCTCGGTCACATCATGAGGAATAGTGAAAGATATGGACTGCTGCAACTGGTCTTACAGGGAAAAGTAGAGGGAAAGCGAGGACCAGGAAGGCGAAGGATTTCGTGGCTGAAAAATCTACGTACGTGGTTCAACACGGCCACTACAAATCTTTTCAGAGCAGCAGTGTGCAAAGTACAGATTGCCATGATGGTCGCCAACATCCGAAACGGATAGGCACTACAAGAAGAAGAAGAACAGTACAGTGGGGTTTTTTGAGATTTTTCGTTCCTGTTTTCTAAATTAGAGTTTATGTTAACACGTGTTGCATATCAAACGATAGAAATACTAGTAATGGAAGATTACACAAAGTCACAATTCCATGTATTAATTAGTAGCCAAATTACAACTCATATTCTTTGTCGTGGGATCCACTGGGACCCCACAATACCACTTGTTAAAATAAATGTATCGTTATGTATTTATGTTAAGGTATACCGCAAGGTTACTACACGCGTCTCGGTTTTTCGATGAATGCCAAATAGGATTTTAGGCTTGTGTAAAACACAATACCAAGCCATAATAAGTATTCATTTAAAAATGCTTTGAAAAAATGGGTAAAATGGGTTTAATTTGCAATAACTTTTTTTTTTGAAAATTTTGAAAATGCTTTTAAAACACCAAAGCAGATTTACTCGACAGCCGATATTAACAAAGTAATTGAATTATTTATAAGCCAAAAATGACTCTAATTTAGAAAAATATTTTCTGAATGGTAAAAATGGCTTTTTACTGATTTTTTAAAATACTTTGTTGTTTATTTGGGTTTATATGACTGCTGACACTAAATCCATTCGCCAATTTTACTATTTTTTAATTTATTTGTCATTTTGTCGTATCTTATCCTAAAACTAATACTAATATTAATCTCTAATAAACAATTCTACTAATAAATAATTATTTTTGTAAAAGACTAAGTTTTCAAACCTAATAAAAATATTTGTAAATTAAATATTTTTAAAAGATTAATTGAAAAACTTTATTGGCCCATTTCCTGGTGACAACCTCCAAGGCTTCTACAATATGCAAGCACATGGATGCGGCAGTGAAGACTAAGGGGAAGGAATTCTACACTATGCAATTCACAACCCCCGTCTGCAGCGTGGTAAAGTTCAAGCGGAAAATGGACCTAGTTACTCTATAGGAGTAATACTAATAAAAATAAAAAATAAAAACAAAAAAATAAAAATAAAAATAAAAAATAAAAAATTTTTATTTTTATTATTTTTTTATTTTTATTTTTTTATTTTTATTTTTTATTTTTTTTTATTTTTTTATTTTTTATTTTTTTATTTTTTTTTATTTTTATTTTTATAATTATTTTTGTATTTGTTGTAAATAATTTTTTATAATATATTTTTTTGTATTTTTTTAAATGATGTTCTCAGAGTTCCACAGCAAAAACTGCAACATTTTTCTTTAGCTTTAAATACTTTGAAAATATAAGTAATTTTCTTTCATGTGGTTTACGCAGAATTGCTATATCATTATGATTTTCTGAGCAATAATATTGCAAAAAAAGCTCTGTGGGATAAACAAATCGAATATTTAAACTAATTTAGGAATGGTCTTCAAAATTTTTGTCCATTATATATGTTACAGTTCAAGTTGATTATCCAGTTGGAGTTGACTCCAACTAGTTGGAGTCAACTCTAACGGCTGGTTTCAGTAAAAGTTGATTATAAATATAAAATGAAGATTTATATTCAACATTTACTAGTAAAAGTAGACTCCAACTAGGAAAAGTATACTCTTCCCAATGCCATTTAGTAAAAGTTAATTCTGATTCACACAAACAGCCCATTCTAGAAATTAACTGAATATGTTCAAATTAGTCTAGGCTGTATCGTCGCCCCCATTAGGTAAATTACTCCGATTCGAATTTTTTGCACAAACTTACTCAAAAAGAGGTCCTTATAACAAATCTACTGGGTGCCAGGCAGTACCTTGATCGATAAATTGTTTAAACAATTTTTTTTAGACAAATTCACACAAATAATTTTTTCACTTCGAACAATTTTTTTTTAGATCATTTGGGTTATTCTGAGCAAAAAAAGGTATTTTGTGATTTTTCTCTAAAATTGATTGTTGTCGAGTTATACGCGATTTAAAATTTGAAAAATGCGAAAATAGCCATTTTCAAGGCTTAATAACTCGGTTAAAATCCATTATTATGAAAGTCAGAAAGTGACTAAATCGAAGTTTATAGCCCCCTCTACAAGATCCAGGAGAAATTTTTGTCACTATTTTATTACTAAGCTTTATCTTTAATTATTAACAATGAGCGCTAAGTGCGTATTAGGCGGCCGTCAATGGTGAGTGCTAAAGAGATGCACCATTCCAGCCGTCCAATGGTGAATCTCACTCGCACTCACATTAACGGCCGCCTCAATACTCGGTTAGTGCTCATTGTTGATAATTAAAAATAATATCTTATTAATGAAATAATGACAAAAATTTCTTCAGGATCTTATAGAGGTAGTTTAATTCTTTGATTTTTTTTAGTTTCTGACTTTCATAATACCGTATGGCATTTTTGCCTTTCGGACAGTTCCGGCGCCAATTACATCTTTAACCCTGTTTCAAGTAACTAGTGTCGATGTACACTAGCCCAGGTGGACCGACTGCTTAATGTGCTCTCCGAGGCACGGTGAGACGGCTCGTGTCAATATTGAAAATGAAAATGGTTTGTCTTTAGCAGGGCTCGAACCCACGTGCACTGTCGTATGAGGCCAGCGATTATGCCGTTACTCCACGGCCGCTCGCTCGACTTTCACAATAATTATCTTTAACCGAGTTATTAAACATTGAAAATGGTTATTTTGGCGTTCTTCAAATTTTAAGTCGCTAATAACTCGACAACAGTCAATTTTAGAGAAAAAAAGGCCCAACGGATTTAAAAAAAAATGTAACGAAGTGAAAAAATTATGTATTTTTGCGCATTTGTTTAAAATCATTGTTTATCGCCAAACTTCACTAAAATCATTCATTATTGTACTCATTTGCCCTCATTTTCGGCAGTAAAGTAACACTTTGTTGTATTGAAAGAAGAATTTTACTTTACCTGCCGCGATAATTAATCAAATTAACCGAGATTGAATGTAAGTGGTCAATGGCAGCAATCGATTATTTATTTGAGTGAAATTAAAATTTATTTACTTTAATTATTAAAAATATTATTAATAATAAAATTAAAATTAAAAAATTAAATTAAAACGTCGAAACGTTAATAAAATTATTTTTTTCATTTTAATTGTGGCTTATTTCCCATATAAATATTAATCATAAAAATGCCACAAGGAAATAGCTTCAGAACAACATTAAAAATATTGTACAAAATTTATCTTATTTTTAATAAAATTTATGTCAAAAAGTAAAATTCTGTAATGTTTTGCAATTATATTCATACAAAATAAATCAAAACTTTACAGATTTAGTAATTAGGTAGGTATACAATATTGATAACTATCGATTAAACATCAAAACCGGCCATCATGCAAAAGTCATCTGTCATTACTGTCATACGAATTTTTTATTTCGTCTAAAATTAAAAAAAATTCCTCAAAGTTGTAAGTAAGTGTTAATGTTTTTTATGATTGACGATACAATTTTGTACGCACCACCAGTGGTGTCATGGCAAAATTAGCAGTGCGGGAACGCAGTGCCGGAACGCACTGCTAATTTTTGTTTACAAAACCTAAATTCTCTATTATTTTTTTTCTTTTCTTAACCAGTGCGGGAACGGCGTTCCCACGCGTTCCCACACCATGACACCACTGCGCACCACCTCAATACTCTTTATCGAACGCGTCTGTTCCTCTGCTCGTAATATCAGACTCGTTCGATAAAGAGTCACTTTACTGACTGACTTTACTGAAATTGGTTAAACATTTTTTCGACCGCGGTACCGCGTGACACCCTGTGTATTTGTTATAAGGATTGTTATACGGATGTATTTCTTTGAGTAAGTTTGTGCAAAAAATCGAATCAGAATAATTTACCTAACGGGGGCGACGTTACAGACTATACTAATAAGTAGTTGAAACGGTCAAAACAAAGAAACGCACACTCATCAAAAATGCACTTGAGATTCTCGTATAATCAACATTTACTGAATCGATCCAGGAAGAGTCAACTCCAACTAGTAAAAGTTGATTTAAATTTTTAAAATCAACTTTTACTGCTCGTTTCAGTTGGAGTTGACTCCAACTAGTTGGAGTCAACTCTAACTGAGAATCAACTTGAACTGTAACATATATACTGTTTCACTTTTCGTGCAATTTTAAAGTCTTTAGAGTTAATTTTCGCAAAATTTATAACAAACTTTTTATTTTCGAACTATACGCCAGTCAATGGGAGCAATAATAGGATATTATCTACGAATTCTATCCTACTGCATGGATTTTAATGAAATTTTGGGCCTAGTCTCTACTTATCTCCTAATTCAAAGTCTACCCTATGCCGATGTGTGCTTTTATCTTGGGGCTCGTGGAAAATTTTTTGGTTAAAATTACCACGGAATTCGATAGAGAACTTAATTCTGAGTAAAAACTTTTCTATATTTTTTTTTGAAAACTCAATACTTTTTGAAATATTCGTGGTTGAAAAATAGCCATTTTCATTGAAACAATACCTGTTCGAACGGTTTTTTGCGAATACCTTAAAAACTATGCATCTAACTAAAAAAACTATATTAAACATTTTTGTAGGCTGTAAAAAAGCAAAGAGACACTTGCCTTCATAAATCTTCTAGTTATATTACATAAAAGAGATATGATAGGTGATAATAGTTTGTTTTTTGATACATTCTCAAATTGGTGTATTTAACTTGAAATAACAGAGAAACGATCGATTTTACGTGTATAATGCTACCTTTTGTAGTGCTTGAAAAGATCTTTAAAATGAGATATGTTAAAGGTCCATTACATTAAAACTAAGTGAGATATGCTGCAAAAAATATTGATAATTAATGTGTTTTAAGAAAAAATGAGAAGTAATTTTAACCCCCTTCCACCAAAATGCAAATGCATCGTTTTCCTTCGACAATACCTTTTGTTATAGTGTTATTTCTATGTTTAAAAAGTTGGATGGGTTTAAATGAATGGTTTTTGAAAAAAAATATCAAATTATAGAGAGCATTTTTAAATTTTCTTAAAAATCTCCCTTTTTCTCCATGTAACTTGAAAATTATAAGAGATACAGTAATGAAAAATAAAAAAGAAATTTTTATCTGAAAAAGCCCTACAGTTTTGTGCGGTATATTTTTTTCGTATCTCTTATATTTTTCGAATTACATGGAGGAAAAGGAAGATTTTTAAGAAAATTTAAAAATGCGCTATGTAATTTGATCTTATTTTTTTCAAAAACCATTCATTTTAATTCAGTCCAACTTTTGGAACATCGAAATAACACTATAATAAAAAGTATTGCAGAAGGAAAACGGTGTATTTAAATTCTGATAGACGAGGGGTTAAATATACTTCTCATTTCTTCTTAAAATACATTAGTCTTCAAATTTTTTGCAGAATATCTTCCTTAGTTTAAATGTAATCGACATTTAGTATTGCTCATTTTAAAGTTTTTTTCAAGCACTACAAAACTTATTGGTATCATTATACACCTAAAATCGACAGTTCCTCTGTTATTTCAAGTTGAATACACCGATTTGAGCATGCAGTAAAAAAATAAACTCTTCTTACCTACCATATCCCTCTTTGTATTTTAACTAGAAGATTTATGAAGGAACGAATCTCTTTGTTTTTTATAACCTACACAAAATTTTTTTATAGTTTCTTTGTTAGATGCATAGCTTTTAAGGTATTCGCAAAAATCCGTCCGAAAAGGTGTCATTTTTCAATGAAAATAGCCAATTTTCAACCACGAATAACTTAAAAAGTATTGAGTTTTAAAAAAATAATTATAGAACAGTTTTTGCTTAAAATTGGGTTCTCTAACCTCTTCAGTGGCTATTTTAACCAAAACATTTTTCACCCCCGAGAGGGGGTGGGAACCACCCCCCAAGATAAAAGCGCACATCGGCATAGGGTAGACTTTGTTTATTGAGCTATTCCCTACTTACTTTGAAAATATCAAGTAAATCGATGTAGTAGGATGGAATTCGGAGCCAAATACCCTCATTGACTGCGCTACTACTTGTAGTCTTATTTTCAATTTCAAGTAACAAATGCTCGGACCAAAATTCAAAAACTGCCATTTTAAACCTCTGCTCATCTATGTACTAAAAGTTGAATACCCAAAATAAAATATTTAATTATTTTTACCTGTAGCGATTTAAATGAACAAATTATCATTTTTGACTCTTGTTTGTCAATAAATAAAATTCTCGTCCGAACTGTGACCACGGGAATTTTTGTATTTATAATGTATTAGGTACCCATATAGTACCCAAAAAACCCATTTGCAACCTGGCTGGTTAAGTGTAACGAACATGGTATATTTTTGCCTTATTTCCGTGGAGTAAACCGTCACTTTGTGATAACAAAAATATTCTCTCTCTAGGCCAATGAATCGATAAACGTTCAACAAATCTAAACGTAGCAATTTTTCGCATCCACGGATTACTCCGGAAATATTCATTTTTATTAGCTTTGCATTGCTAATATAGAACACGGATATACCTATGCGTTACTCGCATATTTGCCTTTCTGGATACGGAAATTCTACACATTTTCAAGTTTATGGACGAACAAATTAATTTCACGGGGCAGAATGTGTAGAGCTAACGGCCAGCTATTTAGAGAACAAGTTCATGCCGACTGGAGCCACTAGTTCATCATTTAACAAGACTCTTATTAACGAAGGGATTACTGGCTTGGGCTTGGGTGAGGGCAGAGTAAGTACCATTCTTGAAGGTTTTTATAAAGTGTTCTCCTCTGACCTGTTCGAATTACCCCCAAGGGTTTTTAGGTAACTGGATTTGCGGATGTGAATTTTATGTTCATGTATTTTTATAGCATGGCATAAAAACTACGATTTTTAATTAAAAAAAGGCCAGGTAGCCCAAGTAGCAATTTTTCGACGCATTGGTTGTCAGTACAAACAAATGCACTGTCTACAACGTTGCCCGAGAGCATTTTCAGTTGTTTCGGCCAACGTCCCCTACCCCGACTGACATTACGATGTTACAACCTGTAGTTATACGGGCAACTAATTTATTACCATTTTGACAACTACATATCACACTTCAGTTGTTTCAACAATCGCAACGACTTAAAAATGTTATAATGGTAAACTAATTATTATATATTTTATTTTGATAGAAATTTTCGATTTATTTAACAACCTGTTTATTTGTTTTTTTAATAGCTGGTTTCCATTCCATTGTTTTATCAGAAGATTTGAGATTTGATAACCATCTTTGTATCTGCTTTGGTAGACAGGGTTGCCAGGTCAGTTTTAACTCTTTCAGTAGTTTTGTTTTCACAAAATCAGTAGATTCTTTTTAGACCATTAAATATACAGTAATGCAGTGATATGACATCCGTCCTAAATGTCCCAAGAGCAATTCCACAAAATTGGAAACCTAATTATTCCAAACCACCAACAGGTAATTATCATTTTTTAGCTAAAATCTACTAAATCAAAAACTAAAATATACTTAAGTATTTTTGAGATATATTTGGGATTTTTTATAATAAAAACAGCTAACTTAAGGGGATAGGCGCAAAATGTCGTCTGTTAAAATGTTCAATGTATTTTAAATGTTTTCGTTCTTTGCGAATCCTTAGAAAACTAATAAGTATTTTTGAAAAATTTAAACGCACAAAGAAAGATTACGTTATTACCGAGGACCGAAAGTCCCTGAAAACTTCTATAATGTTTATTTTAATACGTTACAGGGGTGAAAAAAAGAAAAAAATTAGTGACTTTTAATTCCAAATATCTCGTTCAAAAGAAACGTTTTGGTTTTTCTAAATAATGCAGTCTTTCATTCTGCGTTTAAATTTTTCAAAAAGACTTATTATAGTTTCCTCATGATTCGAAAAAAATGGATCAAATTCTGTTGAAATATACCAAAAATCTACTAAAAAATATTGCCTACTAGAATTTTTTAAAAAATATCAAAAATCTACCAAAAAAGTAGAAATCTACTAAATGTGGCAACGCTGTTAATGAGAATGATACACTTTTGACACTGGTCACATGACCTCTGCCACCCAATAAGAGGGTGCGTTCTAAAATGGTTTTGATAGTCGGCGCGGCCGGGTTTGGTTGGCGATTGGACTTCTAAGTTGTCTTATCCGTCTAAGGTTGGTAATTAGGTATTTTTTTAGTAATATTGGTAATATTGTTTAATGCGCCATTTTGGTTTTACTTGCGATTTTTGGGATGTAAAGAAAATGAAAACACAAAATATAAAAAATTCAGGCATTTTCTGATAACTTTAAAAGCACCATCAATACATTAAATTTATACAGAACATCTTTAACATAAATTTTGACTTTTATATTAAAATTTGATTTTTTAAATTTGCATATTTTTTGTCAAAAATGTCATAAAAAAAGCAGCGCGTGTGTTTTTTAAAGGTGAAATATCCATATTTGACGGTAATCTGAGATGCGTTTATAAATTTCACATCAAGTAATAAGTCCTTTATGTATTTATATCATATAAATTTAAATACCCAATACGATGTCAAAACAGTTTACTTTTTAGTTTTCGCATTCACCATACAGGTGTTAAAATATAGGTAAAAAAACATAACTAGTCTGACTCCTTGAGCAACCATTGCACGCGCAGGTGCTTC
The DNA here is from genome assembly GCF_917563875.1 of Diabrotica virgifera virgifera. Classification (NCBI taxonomy): domain Eukaryota; kingdom Metazoa; phylum Arthropoda; class Insecta; order Coleoptera; family Chrysomelidae; genus Diabrotica; species Diabrotica virgifera. Next base: position 226,560,902 of record NC_065448.1, read on the forward strand.
TTATAGTCGCTTCAGTTGTCTTATGCAACGGTTACGAAACGATGTTGCTTAAACAGGAGGTTGCCTAGGACCTAGGCAACGTCAAGACAACTCAAAAATCGTCCACCAAATCAGTGCAGAATAGGGTCGTCTTTTAGGCAATAACAACGTTGTAAGAAAACGTTGCCACGCGGTAGACAACGTTGTCGCGTCGACAAATTGCTACTTGGGAGGTTAAAAACCAAATTAAGTCCATTAAGGTATTGTAATATTAATTTTTTTTAAAATATTAGAACCTTCTGTCAATATGGCGGCCCAACTCATAACAAAAATTAAAATTTATTTACGCACATTGCAGATATCTGTGTTCCTAATAATAGATTCCTAGTTTGTTTTTTAACCAAGAGGAGTGATTCAAATTTACCGCGCTGTATTGTTTGTTTGTAATTGGTCTAACCGCAGGCAAGTTTACTCCACTGTTATAAAATTTTGACACTAATGTCATTTATCAAATTTTGACACTAGTGACATTTGATAGGCTAATTAAGTTATATGTGCGATTTTTGTGTGTTTCTGTGTTATTCCTTTAATTTTTAGATTGTTAGTCTGCTTTTATATAAAAAGCAGTTGTTTTTGGAACTCTTTAGCTACGTATTAATTTAATATAATCCATATATTTATGGATTACCGTTGAGGGCCGACTAGATTAACCAAAAAAGAAGATGTATTTGGTTATTATTCTAGTGACTTTCTTGGGTGTGAATCTGTCTTTTTAGTTTACTCCTCCTGTTTAAAAAATAACTTATAGAATTCATTTATCTACAATTATAAATGTATTCAAATCCTTTCAAAGCCGGAAAAGACATACTAAATAAATTTTTTTCATTCATTCAAGCAAGGTGTCAGATAAACGTTAGTAATTATTATGAACTGCTAATATTCTGTTTAACCTGTATTCTATTAACCTGTTTCTTATTTTGTTTCCAATAGGATCCACACCCAATTTTTTCTTATATACTCATTCCTAACATTATCTTTTTTAGTTATTCCACTCAGCTAACCAAGCATTCGCATATGAGCAATATACAACTTCTGTTCATCCCTATGTTTAACTGCCCAACATTCAGTACTGTACATCACAGCTGGTCTTAAAGCATTCAGTTAGTTACCTTTTAGTTTTATTGGTACCTTTCTATCACACATTACTCCACCTACCTCTTTCCAATGCATCCATTCTGTTACTTGTATTCCCATTGCTCAGTGATATCAATCCTACATACATAAAACTAACATCTTGTGTGATTTGTTTATCCAGGCTTACTACTCTATGCATATTAAGAATACCATCTTTAAAAGGATATTCTGTTTTTGTCCTACTTAATTTTAATACTTTTTCTTAAAGCGCCTGTCTCCACTGATCTAGTTTTTCCTCCACTTCTCTCTCAGACTGTCCTACAGCACAAAATTATCTGCTAGAACTAAGAATCTTCCTTTGAATTTCATCTGTTATCTGACCCAGCATGAATGAGAATAAATACGGGTTTAAAACGGGACCCTAATGAAGCCCTGCTTTCACAATTTTTTTTCCAGTTTAACCTGCATTCGCTCTCTCTAATTGTGACCATCTCATACATGTCTGGCACTACTCTCACATATTCAGCCGGCACTCATTTCCTACTTAGTACCAATAGGTTTCTGGTAACTTTGCCATATGCCTTCTCAAGATTAATAAATACTATAAGGTGCACGTATTTCTCGTCTACTCAAAAGTTTTTCCATTAGCTCTCTTAAAATAAAAATTTATGTTGTGGACCTGCCTTGCGTAAATTAAAACTGACGTTTATTTCTAGAACCTTACACTAAATTTTGTTAGATTTCACCATAAATGTACGATAATAAAAACATATTTTGAATTGGGTGCTAAGACAAATGGCCTGAACAAAATTAGAAAATCCACCTTTGCGTGCAGATATCACAATGAGTTTATTTTAACAATGTTTAATATTATTATACTTTTTTCTACAATTATAAAACACCAAAATTTTACAAATATAGGGGAGAGTTGCCAGAGTTGGAAAAAATGGGATAGCTAACGTTATTTGACTCATAACTCTTTGACTATGCTATTGATATCTACTTCTTCTTAACTGTAACTTCTTCATTGATCACTTTCTATGTTTAAGTAAAGTTAAGCCTAAATATTTTGACGATAACATTTAGTACATTCTTTTACGGTTTTTGCTGTAAATTTTAAAGAACCGCTTGGATTGACATGAAATTTGGCATACGCATAGTTATCATATCAACAAAAAAAAGTGATATGGTGCCGATGTGTGCTTTTGCCCTGGGAACTGACTAATTTTAAGCAACTTTTGTTCTATAGAGTTTTTTCACCAAATCAATACTTTTCGAGTTATTTGCAAGTGAATATGTTCACTTTTCAACAAAATAACCACGTTTTTAGACGGTTTTTCGTAAATAACTCAAAACGTAAGCATTTTGTCTAAAAAAATATTCTTAGCAAAATCATAGCCTTTAAAAAAGTAAAAAAAAACGGTGTACATATTAGGTCTCCATACCTAGCCAAAGCAGAGGTATAGCTAACGAAAAATAGGTTCATATTCGAAAAATTCCAAATAGAATAATTCAATGTGAAATATCCAAATAATGAAGCATTCTTGGGGAAAACATATTAAAACTTTTTAAAGTGTGTAAAAAAACTTTATTTCTGTTTTTATAAAAAACTATTCTAGCATCAAATGTAAGCAAGTTATACTCAAAGTAAAGTTGGTCCCTTTTGTTTTGGCAAAAAAAATAGGGAAGATATCCCCCCAATTAGCAACTTAAATGAAATTAATCATTACCGCTTCACAAGTTACTTTACTTATGTTGTGTTTATATGATCTGTAAGTTTCATCGATTCAAAGTGCTAATTTTTGAAAAAATTTGGATTTAAAGTAAAATTTTTAAAAATTTTAATTTTGAAAAAATTGCTTTTCTTCAAAATAACTTAAAAATTGTTAGAGATACCAATAATCTTAAACAATAAAAAGTCGGCTTTACTTTTCTGAATATTTTGTATTTTTTTGTTTTTCTGTAAGACAAAAATTGGTTAAGATTCGGTGTTTCTAAATTTGCATACACTCGTGATAATTGACTCGTTCAAGCCCTTTTAACTACAGCTCTTTCAAAAATAAGGACTTTGAACCGATGAAACTTACAGATCATATGATCAATACATACGCGAGTAAAAAAGTTGTGAACTGGTAACAATTAAGTTCATTTGAAATGCTAATTAGGGGGTGATTTTCCCGATTTATTACCAAAAAAAAGGGACCAACTTTATTTTGAGCGTAACTTGTTTACTTTTGATGCTAAAAATTTTTTTAAAGAACAAAAATAAGCATTTTTTAAACACTTTAAAAAAGTTAAATTGAGTTTTCCCCAAAAAAGTGGTTTACTAAGTAGTGGTAAAAGTTTACTCTAAATGGTAGGTCCAGTGGTTTGAACCTCTTTAACCTACGCTGTTCTTGGGAATTGTCTAGGAGGTTAAGTGCAAACTGGTTTTCATGACCCTCCAACTTAGCAATGTATTCAGCGCTACATTTTGTGATGACTTCTTGTACCATATCCATTTTAAGGTCTCGATGAATAATTCTTCTAAACACCCTTCTCGAGGATGAAAATTATTTTATTAAAAATAACCCCATACACCGATAGAGGGACAAATTCTAAGAAAAATCTGTTATATCAAGTTTTTAAAATAAATGAATACTTTTTGAGTTATTAAAGCTCAAAAATTTTAATGTTTCGTGGAAAAAATACCTGTTTTAAAGCGGTTTTTCATAAATAACTCATAAATATAAGTTTTTACAAAAAAGTTATAATTACCAAAATTACAGCTAATAAAATGCTAAATAAATTTATTGTTCGAAAAATCTTTTATTTTTAACTTAAAATGAGTCATAGATAGTTGAATGTATATTTTTTTCGGATAGTACTCAAATCTAAGTATTTAAGCTTAAATAATGGGAAAACGATGCATTTATAACATATCCTTACTAAATATTTGTTAAAGTACTCAGAAATATCTATCAAATGAGCTGCTGAAGAAGTTGATACCATTAAAATTTATTCTCCAAAAATCTTTAAAAATTTATGCTCCAAAAATTTTTCAAAAAAATGTATTGTTTTTTTTTAGAATAGCTAAGTTAATTTGTATGACATCAGGTTTGTCGAAAAACCATTTGAAAGGTAATGTTAAGTACTTTAAAACAATATTAATTTTAATCCTTTAGATCCCTCAGTTTCTTAAAGATAAGGGTTAAAGTGCCCCTGTTACATGGTTCTTGCCGTAAAATTAAGGCTTTAAACGTTTCTATCTCCGTTATTGTTAATGTTATAGAGATACTAAAAACAATAAAACATTTACTAAAGAAAAACCTAAAATATAGTTTTGTGTCATTTTGTACGTATATCGAGAATTTGTGGAGTTATTATCAAAAGGAAATGAAAATTACGAAAATATAAATATCCTGATTTTTTTAAATCATACTTTTTTTTTTCATAAATATGCATTTTAAACCAGTTAAGGTTTTTCAGAGATCATTACTTACGCTAAAATAAAGAAAGCCTAATAGGGGTTACTGTAAATTTTAACTTTTGTGGAAATAGCACATGTTTTATTTTTCACTTTTTCCTAAAAAAATCGAACGGGTTCTCTTAATTTCATCATAACTTACTAAATCCTGGTGCTATCAACTTCTTCTAAAGCTCGTTTCGTAGGTATTGATAAGTACTTTGACAAGTGTTTAATAAGTATATGTTATAAAATGCACCGTTTTCCCGTTATTTAAGCTTGAATACGTAGATTTGAATACACACCGAAAAAATATATATTTAATTGTCTATAACCCACTTTGATTTAATACTAAATGGTTTTTAAAGTAAGGAGTGCATTAAATTGTTTATTATCTTCAATTTTTGTAATAACTTTTTTGTAAAAAATTATAGTTTTTGAGTTATTTATGAAAAACCACTTAAAAACATGCATTTTTTTCACGAAAAATGAAAATCTTTGATCTTTAATAACTCAAAAAGTATTCATTTATTTTAATAACTAGATATAAAAAAATTTACTTATAATTTGTTCCTCTATCGATTTCTCGGGTTATTTTTAACAAAATAATTTTCACCCCCGATAAGGGGTGGTACCCACCCCCAGGATAAAAGCGCAAGTTAGCATCATGTTATCTTTGTTCCTTGAGGTCTCTTCTAACTACTCACCAATTTTCATAAAAATCGATGGAGGTTCAACGAAATTGGAGGTAAAAACCTTCATTTACTCCACTATATGTATTTTCAACATTAAATCAGATTTTCTTTTTAAAATACACATAATCTTCTTGAATCCATTACTTTTAACCGCAAATAACTTGAAAACTACTCACTCTATCGCATTGAGACAAAAGGATGATACTTACGTAGAAATTAATGAAGAATCATAAAAACATGCTGAAATGATTATTACGACAGTAGCATAGATTATAAGGGGGGAAAAGGGGGGAAAATGAAGTATATATCCCTACAGCACGCATCTGCTAACATCGGGAAACTATCTTTTAACACTAGTTAACGTATCCTAACATGTAAACCGTTTGTCAAGTTTGAACAACAAATATTGGAAGATGTTAAAGTAATGGTCTAAAATCGTTTTAGAATATTTATAATAAAACACTCTGTATCTCGGTAAGGAGGAATATTTTATTGAAGTGTTTTAGGTTAAATCTTCATATTTTGTAGGTTTCTCCAGTTACTATAGGGACAATTGTTAATGAAACACCCTGTATAAGCTAATATAAATATGTAATGTAATAACTAATGTCTCAAATGGCCCAGGAGTTTAAAGCGACTATTAATTTGTAAATAAAAAAAGTGATATCCTTGTCCTCAAAACTGTTTACTCTTATAGTCCATCGATAACATTCTGCTTTTTATCTATAGGTAACACATAAAAGTATAAATATTCAAATTGACTTTCACCTATAATTTTCGTAATTGCATAAATCCATCATGTAATTTCCGGAGCAACAAAGAAGCAGAAGAAGATATACAAAGAAGCCCGAGGTGCCTTAACAATTACGATAAATCATATGGCTGCTATAGTCACTTAAGGCCATATCGGACAGTTTGAAGTACTGGGAAATGCGGCACCAGATAAAAAATACACCACCGTGGCGTCTTCACAGTGGAAGATACTTACATCCGGTTTTTCAAGAAGAGTACAAAGAAAATCATGAACGTACTGTAAAGGAAAGTGCTAGGGATTAAAAATTTAATAAAATGTCAACGTGCAATGAAGTAAACACTTCTGTTGTATATAGGTATATGAATTTATTAAAATTCTTAAAATTTATCTATGTGGAAGTGGAAAATGTACCAAACGTTTTCGGTCAGACTGACCATCATCAGTGTAAACGTCTAGTGTACAAGTAGTTGAAACTAGCCACTTCAATAGGTGAAGTGGCTAGTTTCAACTACTTGTACACTGTATACCACAAGGTATAAAACCCTCAAAGGGCTACATCTATCACAGAACGTTTTTGATTTAAGTATATCGTCATCAGTGCTGTTACAGGCAAATCACATGCTAAGGCACCAAAAATACATGGGTAAAAACCGTTTAAATGTTAATAAAATGTGTTACAATGACATTATTATTGAAAAATCCGTAAGGATATGGCCTTTGGCACCTATGAGTAGCAACTCACCGTCCTTAATGTGAAGACATATATTGTCAATTAAGCAACCCATGTGCCTTATGGGGGGTCATAAGCATAGGGGATTTTTATCCATCTATTGTATTTTTCAATAATAATGTCATTGTAACACATTTTATTAACATTTAAAGGGTTTTTACCCATGTATTTTTGATGGCTCAGCATGTGATTTGCCTGTAATAGCACTGATGATGATCTACTTAGTTTGAAAAAACGTTCTGTGATAGATGTGATCCGTTGAGGTTTTTTTTTAAATAAATATACCTTTTATAAATGATTTTTTTATTAAAAATAAAAATATACATAAAAAATAATTAGTTAAAAATACGAACATCTTTATTAACTCGACTTCTTTTCCGTTTTGATCAGTGTATTAACATGGTTAAAAGGATTTCTCACCTTTGCTAAACCTTTAATTAACTGATTCGTGAGTATCTAGTTCCACCTTTCCTTTTTTTGGTCGTAAATATCAATGTCGGTGAATAATTCGGTAGAAAAAGCGGTGACAGAGATATAAACTTTGTCTCGTTCATTAATAAAGCAATTAAATTCATATCGCTATTATCAAGGCCATCTCGGTAGATCGTTGGTTCGATTGCAGGTGTGATATTAAAAAAAAATAGCCGATTTACCGGAAACCCACCCACAAATGCATTAATTTGCATGGATTAAACATTTACATGAAATTTCGGGAAAGCGCTGAATTTAATTGGGGGATTAGGCCGAGGTAGGATGGAGCTGCGGTAAAAAATATAAGAAACCGCTTTACTTATACAGATATTGTTATTCTGAAATTTATATACACTCAGGTGCAAAAAAATCGACCCAACTAAAAATTTGGTCATTTTTGATGTCTCGAATTTGCTAAACCTCTTTTCCGATTTAAGTGACTTTTTTACCATGTTATAGCCTCATTCATTAACAATATGGCTGTAATAATATTGTTGCTAGACAGATAAACTGTCATTGTATATCGGGTGTACGAATCAAGCTGTGTTTTTTTCTCAAAGATCGCATCACCCTGTGGAATATTCTGCCGTTTATAAAATACTGAAATTAAAACCCAACTATAGCCTCATTTTTTCTTAACATTCTGTTTTTAGATTCATTCGCTTATGTTGGATAATAAAAAAGTTAGGTACTTTAACAACTAGCCATGTTCCTCATCAGTACAGAGTGTTTCTAAATAAGTGCAACAAACTTTAAGGGGTAATTTTACATGAGAAAATAATGATAGTTTGCTTTATAATCATATGTTCACAAACGCTTCGTTTTCGAGTTACGGCATGCTGAATTTTTTCTTACAAACTGACGATTTATTTATTGCTTTAAGACCAGTTGAGATATCCAAATCAAATTTGGTGGGTTTTAAGACGTAGTTATTGCACATTTTTTGACATACAATTATTAAGAATTTAATATTTAGCATTGACGCGCATACGGGTAATATGACCTATCATATTACCCGTATGCACGCCAATGGTGAATATAAAGTTCTACATTGTGTGTCAAAATATCCGCAATATCTATCTCTTAAAACCTACCAAATTTTATTTGCATATCTCAACTGGTTTTAAAGCAATAAATAAATTGTCAGTTTGTAAAAAAAAATTGAACATCCCGTATCTCGGAAAGAAGCGTTTGAAGATTTTCTCATGTAAAATAACCCATTAAAGTATGTCGGACTTATTTAGAAACACCCTGTACTGATGACGAACAGGGCTAGTTGTAAAAGTACCTAACTTTTTTATTATCCAACATAAGCGAATGAGTCTGAAAACAGAATGTTAAGAAAAACGGAGGCTATAGTTGGGTTTTAATTTCAGTATTATATAAATGCCAGAATATTCCACAGGGTGATGCGAACTTTGAGAAAAAACACAGTTTAATTCGTACACCCGGTATACAATGACAGTTTACCTGTCTGGCAACAATATTATTACAGCGATATTGTTAATGAATAAGGCTATAACATGGTAAAAAATCACTTAAATCGGACAACAGGTTTAGGAAATTCGAGACATCAAATAGACCAAATTTTTAAGCGGATCGATTTTTTTGCACCCGAATGTATTTACCATATAAATACTATTATGTTTTTTCATATTATTTTGAAATGAATTTGATTACATGTTTTACTGTGGATTTTTAAAATTTTCATGTCCAAGAAAAATGTTTGAAAGAGAGAAAAGATGACATAGTGGGATCTACACCCAGTGGTAAGCACCCTTTACCCATGTTTAGTTTGTATTACCAAATTTCTGGGTTTTACACAAATGAGTAACATCTGTCTAGCTCATAGCGATGGAAAAATCAAAAAACATTTTTTGTCTTTTAAGTAGTGGTAGGGTCATGAGATCGTTGGCCAGTGGATTTGGATGAGATGAAGTAGTTTGTACACTGAGTGACGGTTGCTGGTTCGAGAAGATACATAGAGAGCTGAATCTGTCAATGATTAGTTTTTATTCCTAGCAGCCGTCTTTCATAAACTGGTCGTACTGCGATCAGTTGGCTTATTGTACATTTTCTATTTTTTTCACTGAACCACTCCAGGAGTCTCGAACCATCTATTGGTTACAGGTTTAGAGGTGTAGTGGATGGTATTGCAGTTTTGCAACTTTAAATAAATAATAATTAAATATTAAATGGAAATTATATCCCCCTCGTACCGATTACACTATCTAATTGTTGGTGGTAGTACCACCATGATTCATCTGATCATGAATCACATTGTCGATCGAGTCAACGAATCGATGGGCTTTTCTTTTCTTGGAGATGACACACCGGACATTGCAGGAATAGAACAAAGTTCAATTTGCACTCGATACTTGGATAAGAGCGACGGGAAGTTTATCATTCGTGAAGATTTTTTGTGCTTCATCACTATCGCAGATTTCACTGGAAAAGGAATAGGAACTTCTTATCTCAATTTCTTGGATTCTTCCGGACTTAATTGCACATATTTTCTCGGACAGGGATATGATGGCGCGAGAGCGGTTAGCGGAGAATTCCATGGAGCCCAAGCTGTTGTCAGAGAGCGTTATCCACTCGCGCTCTACTCCCATTGTGCGGCTCACAGCTTTAATTTGGCAGTCAGCTCTGCATGCAATATAACAGCAATCAGAAATTGTTTGGGAACCCTCGAAAGCATTCATACTTTCTTCATCTATCCGAAACGCCAAAATGCTCTTCAAGATGCGATCAATGAAGATGAGACGCTACGTGAAAGTCGGTTGAAGAAATTGAAAAAATTTTGCAAAACCAGATGGGTAGAGCAACACGAGTCTGTCGCAACTTATCTGCACTTACAACCAGCAGTAATTCGCGCTCTTGATGTGATTTCGACCACCTGGAAGGATCCGACGACTTTATCTGGAGCTTTCCAACTTCTTTCAGCAATAAAAACTGCAAATTTCCAGGTAAAATTCAAGACTCACACTAGCACGTTACCAGCTCTCTATTATAAGATGTTTGTATATTCTTCATTCTTTGAATTTAATTTCCAGATCTCCATGCATATTTTGAGCTCAGTACATTCTTTGACTTTGTCTCTCAGTCGAGTACTTCAGTCCGAAAACCAGGATCTTGGCGAGGCTATCGAACTGGCTGATGCTGCGAAACAAGTCCTGCTTGAAAGAAGAGAAAACGCCGAAAAGGACTTCAGAGGAATTTTCAAAACCGTGAGCGAAATCAGCGCAAAATACGACATCGAACTGCGGAAACCAAGGCTCGCGTCAAAACAGACTCAACGCTCCAACGTACAAACTGATTCAGTTCAAGATTATTTTCGCATAACGATTTACATCCCATACATTGATTTGTTTCTGACCCATATACAAGATCGATTTTTGAATCACCGCAAAATTTTATCAAACTTTGCTTGCCTCTTCCCCAACAAAATGAAGAATTTCAATGAAGAATCCTGCGCTCAACTGTTTGAACCATACTCTTCAATTTTGCGGGATGATTCCCGTGACATCTGGGTAGACGAAGTCAAACTTTGGCGTCAACGCATCGCCGGAAAGAACGTTAAAAATTCGCTTGAAGCACTCGATGTGTGCAATGGAGATGCGTTTCCAAATGTACATCAAATGCTTCGCATTTTGGCAGTTCTGCCTGTAACGACAGCAACGAATGAACGCTCCTTTTCAACATTGCGTCGCCTCAAGACGTCAAGACTTACCTCAGGTCAACAATGTCTGAAGATCGGCTGAACGGATTAGCTTCGCTCAATATACATCGCGATGTCGAGGTCGATCCGCAAAGAGTTTTGGAGAAGTTTTTTTCTACACCTCGCAGAGTTAATTTATTATATAATAACTGAATATCAAGTCAAGACCAAGACACAATAAAATGTCTTCATTTATAAGAAAAGTTTCTTATTATTTTTTATTAACTTCATAACCTAACATGATACACATATGTCAAACCCCCCCCCCCCCTATAAACGAATTCTGCGCACGGGCCTGGGTGGTACGAATCAAATTAGAAGAACTCTCCAACGCATAGCGTAAGTATGAAGCCACTTTGGTGCTAGAAGTCAACATATATTTCCAGAAGGTAGTCGCTTCGATGGAAAGTCTCAATTAGAAGCAGAGAAACCAGCGTGTTCTAGAGTGAACATATAAATATATTCATACTACCTTTCTGACGTTCTTAAATATGTATGTTAAACGGAGACCATCGTACATGCAGAAAGCAAAACGTGGGTAACAACATATTTTTGAAGTTATACTTCTTTAGGCACGAGGGTGAATTTTTACATTCCCTGGCGCATGCGCACACCGACAGTATGGTATTAGTCGCTACATCTTTATGTCCCGCAAATAAGGTGTGCGTGAAAAGAATATATTATTAGTGTTTTTAGTAAATATATTTATTATAATTTTTGTGTCTTTGGATTTGTCTTCCTCGGGAATAAGATATTTTATAATAATAGTTAGTATATTTAAAGTATTTTTATATACTTCACTTGGTCTATTAAATTTGTCAGTATGTATGAGAAATCTTGTAACCTGTCAAAGCGAAGGGAGTATAGCTCAGTGGTAGAGCGTGTGGCCGGAGATCGAGAAGTCTCCGGTTCGAATCCGTGTGTTTTCTATTTTTTTTATTTTTGGTATTGTTTTAATAAAAATTTTTGGAAAGTAGTAAGTAAAAATTAGTTTAATCTTTAAATAAAATACAAATAACCTGTTGAAAGTATATTTATTTCGTTAAAATCATATAATAGAAGTATAACTTCTTACGTGCGTACAAAGTACACACACATTCTTTTTTTAGTCACGTGGTGGTCCTCAAAAAGGATTTATCGCCTACAATCTATTCGCAGTCAAGTTGGATGTTGTTGAATGTTTCAGGTTTTCTGATTGTATGCGGGTATTCTTTGACTGGTGCAAATCCAGTAAGAAAGCCAGTTAATACCCTAAACTGATTCCTGCCTGTTTTTCGCAGTATTTCAGCGCTATTAGCACATTCCTGTACAATAAACATTTTGTCATGTGTTTTACCGGGTAGGTTTTGTCAGTGAGGATCCAGACTTTTTTCCATCGTGGACGATTTTTATGACTGCCAAGACCAGTTCTTTTTATTATTTTCTTTTCTGTTCATTACATTTAATAAAATGTAATCTTTTCCACCTTTCAATATATCCTATCTATTGTCTCTGAACAGCAAAAATGTATATGATTGTTTAATGAAATTTATCTGTGAAACTAAAATTAACCTCTAAATTGATTAATCCTGATAATTTGATATATTTTGTACATATGGAAAAAGAAGAAGAATAAGATGTATAATGGAAAAATGTGGTGAGTAACTTGGACAGTCCGTAGCGGCCAGCTGCAGCTTTTTAACTGAGTAGAGAGCTGTGGAAGAGTTTGCTATGGAACTCTAAGGACCTCATTACCTTCTTTATGTATGAATAGAAAACAAAAAAGTTGTGACTGGTTAATTGACACCCAAGTCTATACCATAAAAAAAGACCAGTTCTGGACCGAAGTACATTTATTTTGTAGCTGAAATTCTTCTGGAAAATCTATCAGCTCTTTCATTGTCGTAAAGTACACGATGATCTTGTAGCATTTCTTTTTTAATTCCGTAATATGGATTTAATTCACGTATTACAAATCTTGGAAAGAGAAACACTTGAATTCCGAACTAGAAGGGCAAACACTGAATGTTTATGCATACGGTCTTAATTGCATCGAATGAAAACAACCACGTCCTTTTTTTAAATTGTTTATCTGTAAACGCTTTTAGATTTGCGTCTCAAAAGTGTCGGTTAAAATGAACAAAATCGAAACATTTATTTGGATTGGAAAATGTCGCGAGCAGAAGTATAAGTTTTTTTTTTGCATTTGATAGATGCCTTTACCAACATGCTGATTATTTATTGTCTTTCTGTTCAATTCGTTTATTCTCTGTTTCGCCATAGTAATTTTAAACTAAATCGGAGTTTTCAATCAAGACCGGATTAAGAAGAGAAATTACTCAAATCGCAGCGAGGGGGATTATTACCGACGAAAAGTATCGTGGTGGAGATTGAGAGTAAGGAATTTAGTTGGGGTCTGGACTTTGGACAAGTCTGGGTCTGGCTTCTCGCTACTCAAGTGGTATTGACCACACCAGTACCACCAGATTCCTATTTCGACTGCGATCTAGGCAGTTGAGTTATAGAGTTATGGTCGCTTCACGCCTTGGTACCAGTCAGGCGTTAAATAAATATTTGCCGGCAAGTTATAGAAGCCCTGAAGAACTGCGAATTATATCTGAAACCTAAATTGGTCTTCAGAGATTTAAGTTACAATATACATGTAAAAAGGGTTTAGTTGCAATCTTAGGTTGTAGTGAAAGTAGAACTAAGTCGGTTCGCTAAACTCAGACACAGCTGGCTAGTGATTTTAGTAAGTAATTTTGCCAATTTGGTAAAATTGGCAATAAAATAAGTACTAAATATTTAATAATTATTAAAAAGTTAGTAAATTTGCCAATTTTGGCAAAATTGGCCAAATACAAAAAAATTACCTACTAAAATCACTAGCCAGTTGTGTCTGAGTTTAGCGAACGAACATTAACTACATTTGGTTAGTCATTTTTTAACAAATAATAAAATCTTGTGTTTAGTGGTAGGATTATTAAAAATCCGAAAGTGTATTTAGGTGGGAAACTCTTTATGTTTTTTATATGATACTTTTAGAATTAGGTATTGTATTTTCTATCGTTCCACCAAATTTGTAGGTATATTGTATTAAATAATAAGTTCTCATATCATGATAATATGACAATGACTAAGGTAAATTCAAATTTTTAATTTACATTTAATATAATTTCTTATTCAGATCATCTTTAAAACAAATATTTTACCAGCGAGAAATTAATATTTATTTCATAAAGTTGTATGAAGGTATCAATTATTGAACATTTCTGTTTGTAAAATAAAAATTAACGAAAAACAACGAAACACTTTATCACAGCATACAAAAAGAAATTCGATGCAAAATACGAGAAGCAAAAAGTCAACATCTAGCCAAACAGTGCCATGACATTGAAGAACTTGAAAACAGATACGACACGTTTAACATGTATAAAAAAGTGAAAGAAGCGGCTGGTATCTTCAATAAGAAACAAACTGCATTGCTACAGGATAAACATGGTAAAATAATATTTGAAGTAGAGAGCAAACTTCAGAAGAAGAAAAGAATGGGAAAATTACGCCACGAACCTATTCGAAGACGATAGGAGTAGTTGACCTCCCGATATTACTAACTGCGACGGACCCCTAATAACACGCTCTGAGGTTATAAAAGCCATACAATCATCAAAAGATGGCAAAGAGACTGGTCCTGATGAAATTCCAACTGAAATATACAAGCTTATAAATGATAGCAATGTTTTAGAGGCTATAACTTCGTTTTTCAATACCATTTATACCAGCGGACAACTACCTAATGGTTGGTCTAATTCACTATTTATAGCTTTACCTAAGAAGACAACAGCAAAAACCTGTGCTGATTATAAATCCACCAGTTTGTTAAACTTATTGAAAATTTTTCTGAAGGTAATACATGGTCGTATCTACAATAAATGCGAGGAATACCTGGATGACATACAGTTTGGTTTCCGTAACGGGTTTGGAACGAGAGAGGCACTGTTTGGAATGAACGTACTTGCTCAAAGATGTCGAGATATATCTGTAGACATATACTATTGTTTTATTGACTTCCAAAAGGCATTTGATCGTGTTAAGCACTCTATATTGATCGAAGCTCTAAAAGACATTGGCTTGGGCGGCCGAGATGTTCGAATAATTGCAAATTTATATTGGAATCAAACAACATCAGTTTTAGTAGGTGGTGTGAAATCACAGGCTCTTAATATTAAAAAAGGAGTACGGCAGGGATGCCTCTTGTCACCCCTGCTTTTCAACGTTTACTCCGAAAGAATTTTCAGAAAAGCACTTTCTGAAAAACAAGAAGGAATACGTGTGAACGGTGAAGTCATCAATAATTTGCGATATGCGTACGATACAGTACTCCTAGCTTCTAGTCAAGAAGATCTGCAAACACTACTTGATAGTGTCGTTGAGAGTTGTAGGGAGGCAGGTCTGGATCTGAACATACGGAAAACCAAAATACTCGTAATAAGTAAACAACAGCATATAAAACCGTCTATATATGTAAATAATACCAAACTTGAGCAAGTTGATAAAATCGTTTACCTTGGACAGCAATTAAATTGTAACGCAGAAAGTCACGGCGAAATTAGATCTAGGATAGAGCAGGCTAGAGCGGCTTTTAGAAGGATGTCCAAGGTGTTATGTAACAGAGACATAAAATTGACATTGAGGATCCGCCTACTTCGCTGCTACGTGTTCTCGGTCTTACTTTATGGTGTCAAGTCCTGGACTGTGAATAAGATCGATCTAAATCGCCTTGCGGCTTTCGAAATGTGGTGCTATAGAAGAATTTTAAAAGTTTTCTGGGTGGGGAAGATTCGAAACTCCACAATACTAGAACGTCTCAACAAGACTACTGAGATCATAAAAAGCAGCAAGCAGAGAAAGCTGGAGTATTTCGGACATGTAATGAGAGGTCCCAAATATAGGTTGCTACAAAATATCATGCAAGGAAAAATAGCAGGCAAACGCAGTCCAGGACGAAGAAGAACCTCATGGTTAAAGAACTTGCGAGATTGGTATGGTGTTGATACAAGCATGCTATTTAGGGTGACAGTGAATAAAATTAAGATAGCTATGATGGTAACCAACCTTCTGAAAGGACATGGTACATGAAGAAGAAGAAAATAAAAATTAACATGTCCAGTTAGATTTATGATTAGGTAGTAATAAATCACACAGCTAGTACATAACGACTTTGCATGTTTAATTTCTCTGTCAATCTTTTGGATTTTCGGCCATTCATCATCACGTAGCGCTACAACCCTTGGTGGGTCCTGGATGACGGTACAACTTTTTTAAAATTTGTTCGGTCTTCCATCAACCTAGGGTCAAATGGAATGTTAATTTTCCGGAGATCTGCTTGGATGTTATCTCTCCATTGCATTCTGGGGCGTCCGAGTGGTTTTTTGCCTGTACATAGGGATGGGAAAAACCTACCGGTTTAAACCTAAAACCGGTTTTTTTACTTAGCAATAACCGGTTTTACCGGTTATTTTTTTGTCCCGGTTATAACCGGTTTTTTTCTTTTTAAAGAAAAAACCGGTTATTAGGTTTTTACGGTGATTAGGATTAGGTTAGGTATTATTTGGAATCCCAATCATAATTATTATTCTTAAGTAACTATTCCAAACAAAACCATAATTCAAATTTTATTTTATTTTATAAATACAGAAGCAAACTGAAAGTGCAATCTCACATCAGCCAGCAGAATCAGTTAAGTTTTATTTAATATTTCTTTGAAAAGGTATTTGTAATCATAATATTTACATAAGAAGTGTCTGTTTGAATTAGACGCAAGCCAAACATCATCTATTTTTCACACTAAACTCTAACTCTTGACATTGAAAGTCGGTGAATGATTTTATCTGATTACCAAAAATAATGCTCTGCCTATTCATATCGTATTACTGATTACGAATACGAATCTCCAAGAATTTCCCTACGTTTTCAAAACGATACACCCATACAGGAAGTATTAAATGAGTTAAAATGTACCTATTCTAGAAATATATACAAACGTGTTAAAAGTAATACATGATAAATTTTTTTTGATGGTAGCAAAAATAAAAGATATATTGCATTATCCAATTTATTTTTAAGTAAAATATTTATGTTGATATTATTTTTTTTAAACCCATTTCAAAGAGTCTGGGAAATTTTTTATAAGTTGAAATGGTTGGGGAATTTTTTGATTTTGGGAGGAGAGGAAAATTGTAATTGTAAATGTAACTTTGTAACCTATTGGATTAAAAAAACCGAAAACCGGTTTTTCCAAAAACCGTTTTTTTTGGCCGGTTATAACCGCCAGGTTAAACCGTAAGCAAAAAAACCGGTATAACCGAAAACCGGTTTTTTGTCAAAAACCGCCATCCCTACTGTACGAATCTCCTACCATATCAGTTGTACAAGTCTCTCTTTTCGTCTGATCTTTTCTTCGTTTGCTTTGGTCATGGTCCACGTTTCGCATCCATATGTTAGTACAGATTTGACAATGGATTTATAGATTTTCGGCCATTGTGGGGTGTATTTACTTATGAATATTGACGTAGGGTAACAACCTTTATGTCGGACATCCTAGTTTCCATCTATTTGGCGATATATCTCTGGCTATTTTTACCTCTTTTTGACCCATTGGTTTATTGTGTCTAACAAACATCTCACTATGATTAGTTCTATTAGAGTTCAGTGTAATCCCGCTTCTCTATTTGATTTATTCATTTGCTCGAGTACTTCTTCCCTCACTTTTATGTGGCTAAATAATCTGATCTGGGTGTGTTATAAGAAACTAGATAAAAAAATTGGCACAACTTTACCCTATGTGTTGTTTTATGGAAATTGACTGGGTTGGGATGAATTACTAAATTCTTTTATGCAAATTTTTAATTCGTCCATATTTTAAGGATTATTCATTCAGTCGTTTTCATTCATGTTCTTGTAAAGATCAGCTGGATGCTGGTAAATTTATGTATGCGGCCACTCTATAGCAGTAACGGATTAAGGCTAAATGATAAACACTTTACTCGAAAACTAAAATAGTACTGGAACCAGATTTTTGACTTTTGTACTACATTTTCCAATGGGGGCATGTACCGGGTGTCCCAATAAGAATGGCTCTCGGCAATATCTCAGGAACGGTTTATAGTAGAGCTTTGAAATAAAAAATTTTATAACAAAAGTTGCCTCAGGAAAAGCCTGGAAATTATTTTCATAATTGTGGGTCCACCGCTAGAGGGCGTAATTGAATATCAAAAATAAAAAAATCTAAATTTTACAAAATTTTCCTAATGAAGGGGCACTGGAAATCCGATTATTGTATTCTTCATCAAATTCTGCGCATATTTGATTTAACAAGTTTAACTCTACCTTTGCAAATAAGAGGTGGGGGTGAGTGGGAACCTTGTTATGAAAAAATGGCAGTAAGTCCGGTTCTGCTAAATCAAATTTTGAAAACTGGGTCTTGTTGAAGACAGATCTTTTTCTTCAATGTAAGCGTGATAATTTTGAACCATCCTAATAAATAATAAGCCAGCTGGGAGGCGTTATTTAATTTTTTTCAGAAATCTAGTTTTCTTTGGAAAATATTAAATACAAGTATGCATTTTTAATCATACTTTATAAATTTAGATTAAATTAGCAATAGAATAGCGAAAGCCGCATGTCGATACCTTTTGTCTATCTCAAGATATCTCGAGAAACGTGTAAATTTTATACATAACTGTTACTATCACCGGTAAACTAAGTTAATGAAAAGTAGTGTGCTGTGGAAAAAACAAAATAACATTTTCCAGATGTCAACGTATAAAAACATAATTAATTAAAACAACAATATAAAGAGAAACAATACTATTAAAATTAAATATAACACAGAACAAAAAGAACTACTTAGTGACGACCTAAATATTCAAATTGTTGCCCATCATATACTACTCTAGAATACATTATTCAGAGAATACTAAACGCCATTCAAAGCATATATCGAGAGCAGAAATTGAGACTGCTGTTCAATCTACTCTTGAAAGAGTAAATGTTTGCAACGAAAATGATGGGCAAAAATTTGAACGTTTATGTCATCACTAAATAGTTGTTTTTATTTCTTTGTAATAGGGCTTTTCAACGCTTCTCATTTGTTTCGAGCCTCTGTCATATGCCGTATAATCCGTGTATAATATTAATATACGAGATATGAACGAGGCTCGAAACAAATGAGAAGCGTTGAAAAGACCTAATATACGTTGACAGCTGGAAAATGTTTCTTTGTTGTTTCCATAGCACACTACTTTTAATGAATTATTTCGTTTACCGGTGACAGTAACAGTTATGTTTTTAAATTTACACGTTTTGTAAGATATCTCGAGATAGAAAAAAGGTATTAACATGCGGTTTTCGCTATTCTGTTGCTAATTTTGTCTAATTTTGTAATATGGTATTAAAAATGCATGTTTGTATTTAATATTTTCCAAGGAACACTAGATTTCTGAAAAAAATTAAATAACGCCTTCTAGCTGGCATATTACTCAGTAAGTTGGTTCGAAATCATAACTTTTACATTGACGAAAAAGATCTGTCTTCAACAAGACCAAGTTTGCAAAATTTGATTAAGCAGAACCGGACTCACAGCCAGTTTTTCATAACAAGGTTCCCACTCACCCCCACCTCTTATTTCCAAAGGTAGACCTAAACTTGTCAAATCAAATATGCGTAGAATTTTATGAAGAATACGACGATCGGATTTCCAGTGCCCCTTCATTAGGAAAATTTTGTAAAATTTAGATTTTTTAATTTTTGATATTCAATTACGCCCTCTAGCGGTGGTCCCACAATTATGAAAATAATTTCCAGGCTTTTCCTGAGGCAACTTTTGTTATAAAATTTTTTATTTCAAAGCTTTACTATAAACGGTTCCTGAGATATGGCCGAGAGCCATTCTTATTGGGACACCCGGTACAGGGTGTAACAAAAATACAGGTCATAAATTTAATCACATATTCTGGGACCAAAAATAGTTCGAATGAACCTAACTTACCTTAGTACAAATATGCACACAAAAAAAGTTATAGCCCTTTGAAGTTACAAAATGAAAATCGATTTTTTCGAATATATCGAAAACTGTTAGAGATTTTTTATTGAAAATGGATATGTGGCATTTTTATGGCAGGAGCATCTTAAAGAAAAATTATAGTGAAATTTGTGCTCCCCATAAAAATTTTATGGGGGTTTTGTTCCTATAAACCCCCCCAAACTTTTCTGTACGTTCCAATTAAATTATTATTGTGGTACCATTAGTTAAATTCAATATTTTTAAAACTTTTTTGGCTCTTAGTATTTTTTCGATAAGGCAGTTTTTATCGAGTTGCGGCTTCTTTTTTAATATGTTTACATAAAAATTTTATGGGGGTTTTGTTCTTTAAACCCCCCAAATGTTTGTGTACGCTCAAATTAAACTATTACTGCGATACCATTAGTTAAACAAAATGTTTTTAAAACTTTTTTGCCTCTTTGTATTTTTTCGAGAAGGCAACTTTTATCGAGATATAACTTTTTTTTAATACGGTTCAAAATATACCTAAAAATGTAAATCATACATAAATTTCTCCATAATCGTACTTAACCATATACAAATATGTGGTGGATTTGACAAATATTCAAAATATCTCGATAAAAACTGAGTTTTCGAAAAAGGACTAAGAGCCAAAAAAGTTTTAAAAGTATTTTGTTTAAATAATGGTACTACAATAATAATTTAATTGGAACGTACACAAAAGTTTAGGGGGGCTTAAAGGAACTAAACCCCCATAAAATTTTTGTAGGGTGTCCAAATTTCACTATAATTTTTTCTTAAGATGCTACTGTCATAAGAATGCCACATGTCCATTTTCAATAAAAAATCTTTAATAGTTTTCGATATATTGGAAAAAATCGATTTTCATTTTGTAACTTCAAAGGGTTGTAACTTTTTTTATATACATATTTGTACTAAGGTAAGTTAGGTTCAATCAAACTATTTTTGGTCCCATAATATGTGATTAAATTTATGACCTGTATTTTCGTTACACCCTGTATAATTACTGCAATGACTTCGTTTTAATTTGTTTCAGTACATCTGTGGCGTCCGCGAATTTTTATCAAATTTTAGTTCATTCTTCTTTAGGTTCTATCCGCGACGAAGGTTGGCAATCATCATTGCTATTCTAACTTTCGATACTACAGCCCGAAAGAGTTCAGCTGCGCAGCATCCAAACAATTTTCAAAGGTTTCTCGGCCTGGACATTTTTCTTCTACCTATGCTGCGCCTTCCTTGAATCTTTCCCTACATTATCAATTTTAGGAATTCATATCTGTCACCACGTCTTATATGACCCAGATATTGTAGTTTTCTTATTATGGAATCTAGTATCTCCCTGCTGTTCTCTATTGTTCTTAGTACTTCTTTATTGGTTATTCTGTCTGTCCAGGAGATTATCAGCATTCTTCGGTACGTCCACATTTCAAATGGTTCCAATCTATTGAGACATTGTTTATTAACAGTTCATGTCTCCACACCATATAAAAGAACAGAAAATACATAGCACTCGTTTTCTAAGATTTAGGCTGAGGTCTCTACTACATACCTAATATTTGTTTCATATTATTGAATGTACTTCTAACCTTTTCTATTCTAACTGTGGTTTCTTTGGTATAATCGTTTGTTTTCTTAATGCTTGTCCCTAATGGTTATAATTCTAAACTCGTTCTGTCCTCTTATTATTTAGGTGTAGATTGGTGTTTCTAATATTTTTCTTTGATATCACCACAATTCTTGTTGTTTTTATGTCTCGTGACAGACCAAATTCTTCACTAGTTGCAAGAATCTTATCTAAAATTCTTTGTAGATCTGTAATATTTTCTGCTGTTAGTATTGTATTTTTAGCATATCTAATTTAACATATTTCTATATTATAAAATTTATTTTATGTTTCACATAATTTCTAGTTTCTTATTTATAACTTAAAAAATAGTCTATAGCTCATTTTTAGCCCTATAAGTGACTCTGTCTGGGCCCGAGGTATGCTCCTCTATAGGTCCAAAAATAGCCCTTTTTACCCTATATTTAAAGGGCTATATCTCTTAGTCCAGTGGACCGATTTACTTGTATACTGCAAAATATACCTTGTATTTTATAGATTAAGAATAACATAAAAAGACTTAAAAAGTTTATAATTTTCTACTTATTGTCACAATTAAACTAATAAAGGAAAGAAAATATAGATACTGGCGAACTAAAGTGTTTATAAATATCTTTCAAACGAGCATTATAAATTAAAATCTCCTTTTTTGTCACTTGTAAACTGAGAGTACTTTTGCCTGACAATCTCAAGTTGCCTAAAAATTCAGGCAATGTTAGTCCTAGATGTAAACAAGAATCTCTAATTACTGGACTTCTGGGTTTCTTCTTAAAGTTCTCTCTCCTATCGGAGGTTGTATATCATAATGGCTATGGTCACTTTGTTGGCTGCTGCTCTGAACAGTTGTAATGAACTACAGTTAAACCATTCTCTAAGGTTCCTCAGCCAGAAGATGCGTCTTCTTCCTATGCTTCTTCTTCCTTGGATCCTTCCTTGCATAATAATTCTCAGCAACTCATATTTTTCTCCTCTGGTAATGTGACTCAAATATTCCAGTTTTCTAGTTTTTATGCTGTTTATAATTTCTAACTCCTTATTTAAACGTCGTAGCACTTCAACATTGGTAATCCTTTGAACCCACTGAATTTTCAATACTCTTCTGTAACACCACATCTCGTACGCTTCTATTTTTCTTATGTGTTGTCTCTTCAATGTCCAAGCTTCCATTTCGTAAAGTAATATAGAAAATATGTAGTATCTTAGAGCCCTCAATCTGAGAGGCAACTGAAGGTCTTTGCTTTTAAGCAGTGTCTTCATTTTTATAAATGCTTACCTTGCAGTTTCAATTCGGACTTTAATTTCATTGCTTTGGTCGTTTTTGCCATCAACCCAGGTTCCCAGATATTTGTATTTCTTTAATTTTTCTATTTAGGTTTGCTCTATTATTAACCTTTCATTTCCATGTTTTGTTTTTGAGACAATCATAAATTTAGTTTTTCCCTTGTTTATTTTTGGTCCGTATCGAATGCAAAAATCGTTAATTCTATTTAGCAATTTCTCTAGAGATTCCAGAGTGTCTGCTATTATAACGGTGTCATCAGCGAATCTTATGTTATTTACTATCTATTCTTCCGTTTATAGAGATTCCATCTCTTAGCTCCGCTATCGCTTCCTAAAATATGACTTCACTGTTGTATACGTTAAACAGTAGCGCGACAGAAAACAACCCTGTCTTACTCGTCTCTTTATATCAGTATTCTCGAATTCTTGTTCTTCTATCTTTATATTGGCCTTGTGATTTTTTTTGGCCCTTGGGAACTATGCCCATTTAGCCAGCACCATATAATAAACTAAAAACTATCTAATCCTAACAAGCACCGAAATTAGGACGAATCCAAAAAATTCGAGCAAGGATGGGAAAAGGAAAATCACTTTTTACACCCAGGGATCGATCAGGGTGACTAACCACAGAATAGGTAGACCACGGAGGCAAGGGGTCTTTTGATTCCAATACAGATTGATGATAATTCGTAAATCTTGTCTGTCTATATATCTGTTTTTCAATAATTCTATTAGTTTTTAAAAAAGTTCACATTTTAGTAAGAATAATGAGACGTTCGCTAAAATCGGGCTATTAGGATCAAAGATATCGAGGGTATACCAGCAGAACGCACTAAGTCAATTTTTTTAGTTATTCAACTATTAATGCATTCGTATATAAAAAGGTATGCTCTATATACTGCAAAGACACACTAAGTCGTACTTATTATAATAACAGAAAAAAATTTAATACTAAGTCAGTTTGATTGTTTCATTTACTAGCAGAATGCATTAAGTACTCTTAATGCAGTCTGCTTGTACTATTTTGCGAAAACCGAACATACACCACTATATTAATTTTGACTTAGAACATTCTGGTTGTACAATCTGTATACCTATCGTTAGGTTTAATCAAAAGGTTAATGTACGAAAAAAGAAAAACCTTTTTAAGAGAAAGTAAATAGATTTTAAATACAGCATCTAGAGATTTGCAACTTTTTGCATTGTGTTCAGGATGATGTTGGGAAAAAGTCTACAACAGAAAAATGAATGGAAATGTATAATTGCATTTTAAACTACATAAAATGTATCCAAAAGTGCATAGACATGTCAAGATAATTAAGGGCCAGATTTTGTCTCTCGGGGGCTTTTGGGGTAGCTGAATACGAATTCGCCATCAACACCGACCCTCGAGGGTACCTAAGGCGCAGTGTCATTGCTAAGGCACATCATCTTCTGGAGTTTAGAGGGTTTTCGGCATTAAATTGATGCAAATAGATTACTCAGGGAGTCTTTGGGTGTACTGAAGACGAATGCACCTTCAGAACGGACACCTGGTGTCTATGGTCACGCCATCTTCGAAGTTTCGAGTGATTTCGGCACTTAATGCAAGCAAATAGATTACTAGGCGGTTTTGGGGTCACTTAATACGAATACGCCATCAGAGACGAATCCGGACCACCTGGTACCCAAGGTCACTGCTAAGGTATGTTACCTTATCGATTTTGGAGGGTGTTTGTTCATCGGGGGACGGTTCAGATGTCGTATTCTTATTCAGCGGTCCAAAAAACCCTCGAGTAATCGTTTGCATCAATTCGCCGAGAGCCCACGAAACTCCAGATCATGTGCCTTAGTAGTGAGCCTGGGCACCATGTGCTCCGGTGGTCGGTTCTGATGGCGTTAACGACAAAAGAACCATCGAGTGACAAAAACTGACCCTCAATGCACTTATTTGGATATGTTTATGCACCTTTCGATGCATTCTTTACAATTTTAAAATGCAAGTATGCATTTTCATCCATTTTTCTATTGTAGATTTTTTTCTGACATCATCTTGAACACAGTTCAAAAAGTTACAAGTTTCTATGTGCAGTGTTTAAAAACCTTAAATTCCCTGGTCTAGATAAAGAAGACTAATCATCTATTTGCTTTTTGTATTTTTTGTATCTAGTAATTAAATTTCTGAAAATTTCTATTGTTCTTTTCTATTTTTATTTTTCAAGAGGATTTTTTTAATGCCGAAATTCTAGTTGTCTAAGATTTTAGGATAAAACATTATATATAATGGTAAAATTGATACAACTAAAATTAACATTAAAATGGGATTAGTTGTGTGTCTACTTGTGTAAAATAGTAACATTACATAACAGTTCATTATTTATTAAAAAAATGATTACTAATTAACCAAAAACAATAACTGTTGTTGTAATATACCACATTTTTTAAAATACCATTACTATTTCTATACAAGTAATAGAATTAAACTAAAAGTAATACTTTTTGTGTAATTTTGATTTATATTTAAAAATTTTACTAAAACTTGATTTTCTCAAAACAGTGATTTTTGACTTAGTGCAATCTGCTCGTAAACCCTCGATATAGCTCTTCAAATATATGGAAAAAAAATGTTATTTTCGACCATTTAGAGAGGCATATCTTAAGCCCAGGGTCACTTAGACGGCTAAAAAAAGCTGTAAGCTACTTTTTTAACGTAAAATAATATACTAAAAAATCATCAATAAAAAAATTATGTTATTTTGAGACAAACGTTTTAAACGAACCAACTCCATCAATGTACATTTATCTTCAACGGCGTCTTAATGATGTTGAAGATAACTAAATATATCTGTAGACTGTTATTACATCTGTAAATGCACCATTAAGATCAAGAATGTATGATATTCGTGTAAGAATATGGCTTTAATTAACGATAAAATCTCGCTCTTAATCGTTAAATCGCTGATTTTTTTACAGCCTCGCAAATTGTTATTGCTCGCGGATTGCGGACGTAAAAAGAGTTGATGCTGTAATGCGCGCTATATAATTTTTGATTGAGTCAGTCTAAAACACATAAAAATATGTACTTCTTCTTCTTCTTAAGGTGCCTATCCGTTCCGGATGTTGGCGACCAGCATGGCTATCCTAACTTTGCTTGCTGCTATTCTGAATAGTCCGGTTGTCGATGTATTAAACCACTTTCTCAGGTTTTGAAGCCAAGATATTCTTCTTCTCCCTGGTCCTCTCTTTCCAAATACCTTGCCTTGAAGAATGAGTTGCAACAAGCCATATCTCTGTTCATTCCTCATAACATGGCCAAGATATTATAGTTTGCGCTCTTTGATTATGTTAATAATCTCGCATTCCTTGCCTATTCTACGTAGAACCTCAATATTAGTCACACGATCCACCCACGAAATTCTCAAAATGCGCCTGTAACACCACATCTCAAATGCCTCGAGTTTTCTCAAAGAAGCCTCGGAAAGTGTCCAGGCCTCTACTCCGTATAATAACGTAGAAAATACATAGCATCTGATGATACAGATTTTGGTAGCAAGAGGTAAATCGTGGCTTCTGAAAAGAGACTTCATCAATATGAACGCTGATCTCGCTTTTCCTATGCGTTGTTTTATTTCACTTGAGTGGTCCCACTGGCTATTTATGTTGGTACCAAGGTATGCGTAGCTGTCGACCCTGTCAATTAGTTGTTGGTTAACCAAAAGCTGTGTATTTAATATTTCGCGCTTACTGACTACCATATACTTTGTTTTTTTCGTATTGAGATCAAGTCCGTATTCTCTACTTATATCTGATATGCGCGACATTATTCTTTGCAAACCATCTAGACTGTCTGCAAAAACTACAGCGTCGTCGGCATACCTAATGTTGTTCAGACGCACTCCGTTGACTAATACGCCTTCCTGTAGTTCTCCCAGCGCTTGCTCGAAGATACGAATATGTACTTAGTTGGTTAATATTATATTAAATGTCGTCATAATAAAATGTTAACCGCTTTAATATGGAATGTCGCCTCATCACCATCTTATTAGTCGTATTCTTCTTGTTATGTTTTTTTTATTTAAACAATATAAATACACCTAATCTACAAGATTAATCAGTATTTTTTCTTTAACCTAATTTCCCTAAAAATGTTTGTAAACTAGATGTCACCTGGTCAATCCTAGCATTTTTTTTACATGAAATGTCCACTTCTTTGTTGTGGCTACACAGCACAGCACTGACTCTGCTTTTCACTAATTGCTCACGTATTTGTTGTGGCTACAATACAATGCACAACACTAACTAAGCCCGGCACAACTTCACACATTACACGAGCTCGAACGGTTTAGTCCTCTTGAGCCTTCGCATCTGGGGTTCGTTGACAAGAAGCTGAAGTGCTTCATGGTTGGGATGCCTGTCTTCATGTCTCCTGGCGACTTTCTTAATTTCATTTGGAATAGATTTGATTTTAAGATCTCTACGCAAATCGTCGTTCGGAACATACCAAGGAGCACATACAATATTCCTTAATATTCGGTTCTGGAGCGTCGCTAAATTTCGGTAATTACTTTTTTTGGTACAGCCCCATAATTGCAGGCCATAGGTCCACACCGGTTTCAATATCTGTTGGTAAATTAGTACTTTGTTCTGGATGGAAAGTTGAGAGTACCTACCTATTAGCCAATACATATTTTTGTACTTTATCTTCATCTGTTCAGTTTTCTTTTTAACGTGCTCCTTCCATTTTAGTTTGACGTCGAGATTTAATTTTAGTTTGACGTCGAGATTTAATTTATTTCGTTGTTTTTTTTTATTAGGAACAACGTTGTTGTTTAGGATAATTGGAAGATTATTGATTTTCTTGTTAGTGAAGTTAATATGAACTGACTTCTGTTCATTAAACTTTATACGCCATTTTTTGGACCAGCCTTCTATGCCATTAATTGCATTTTGTAAGTTAATCGTAGATTCCTCTATAGTTGCTCCTATTGTCATGACTGCTGTATCATCAGCAAATGTGGCCAGTTGGATGTTTTCCCTCTCCAGAATGTCAGACGTGTACAAAAGGTATAGTATTGGTCCAAGAACGCTACCTTGTGGAACCCCTGCATTTATTTGCTTTAACTCAGAGTACTCGTTTTCCATTTTAACTCGAAATGTTCGCTGGTGTAGGTATGACTTCAATATTTCAACGAGTTGCATAGGAAATATTTTCTTTAGCTTCATTAAGAGACCGTCGTGCCATACTTTGTCAAATGCTTTTGCGATATCCAGAAATACTGCCGAACAAATTTTGTCCCCTTCCAGTGCTTTTTCTATTTCAGATACTATTCGATGGATCTGGTCAATTGTGGGAGTGTTTATCACGAAATCCAAATTGGTGAGTTGGAATAATATTTTTTTCAATTATATGGTTCATTCTTCGTAGTAGTAATTTTTCAAACACCTTTGAGATTAAGGATAGTAAGGAGATAATAATAATAATAATATCGTATGGCATTTTTGCCGG
This sequence comes from Diabrotica virgifera virgifera, assembly GCF_917563875.1. Lineage (NCBI taxonomy): Eukaryota > Metazoa > Arthropoda > Insecta > Coleoptera > Chrysomelidae > Diabrotica > Diabrotica virgifera. The sequence goes on from NC_065448.1 coordinate 226,589,264, forward strand.
GGAGATCCTTTCGGATAGTTCCAGCGCCAATTACATCTTTAACCCTGTTTCAAGTAACTAGTGTCGATGTACACTAGCCCAGGGGGACCGACGGCTTAACGTACTCTCCGAGGCACGGTGAGACGGCTCGTGTCATTATTGGAAATGAAAATGGTTTGTCTTTGGCAGGGATCGAACCCACGTCTACTGGCGTATAAGGCCAGCGTTTATGCCGTTACCCACGGCCGCTCATTGAGATACTATTCGATGGATCTGGTCAATTGTGGGAGTGTTTATCACGAAATCCAAATTGGTGAGTTGGAATAATATTTTTTTTCAATTATATGGTTCATTCTTCGTAGTAGTAATTTTTCAAACACCTTTGAGATTATGGATAGTAAGGAGATTGGCCTGTATGATGTTAATTCATGGTTATCTTGTCCTACTTTTGGTATCATTATAACCTCTGCAGTTTTCCAAAGGATGGGAACATATCTACGCCTAAAGGATGCATTTATTAGTGTAGTAAGCTTTACTATGGCTTTTCTAGGTAATTTTTTTAGTATCTCACCATTGATCAGGTCAAACCCAGGCGCTTTTTTTGTATTGATGTTTTTGATTATTGTTTGAACTTCTTTTGTAGTAGTTAGTTTTATGTTAACAGAATCAAAAGCTACTGGTCCATCGTCTACATGAGTTTCCCCAGGGTTTGGCTGAAATATGTTTTCTAAATAATCAGCGAACGCATCCACTTTCTCTTTGGGATTTCTTGCCCATGTTCTGTTTTCTTTTCGTAAAGTAGGTACATGCTGAACTGGCTTATTTATCTTTTTGGCTGCCTTCCAAAGTGAGTAATCGGTGCATTCATCATCAGTTAGTTCTCTCAGGTACTTATTGATTGATTCGTTTTTAATTTTCGAGATTTACCTTTGCAGCTGTTGTGTGAGCCTATTTAGCTTATTTTTATTTTCTGTAATTCGAGTTCTTTGCCATATCTTCCGAGCCTTTCTTTTTTATGGTAATGCCTATTCATTTCGTATGTTAGCAACCATCATGGCAATCTGTACAGTGTACACTGCTGGTCTGAAAACATTTATGGTTGTTGTGTTAAACCACGTACGCAGAATTTATTCTTCTTCTTCTCCTTATGCAATCCACGAATGGATGTTCGCGATCACGTTTGACCATTTATCTCTATCCCTTGCCCTGTGTATTAGGTCTCGTATGTTTCTTAGTCCTCTCCATTGTTTAACATTACGGAGCCATGCCATTTTTTCCTACGCACTCGTCTTTTTCCTTCAATTAAGGTTTGCAGAAATTGGTATATTTCGTTTCTAATTACGTGCCCCAGGTATGCCGTTTTTCTCTGTTTAATTGTGCATAGCAGTACTCGTTCTTTACCAATTTTTCTTAGAATTTTGTCATTTGTCATTCGTGCGGTCCAGGGAACTTTAAGGATTCGTTGATAAATCCATATCTCAAATGCCTCTAGCTTATTCATTGTGTTTATTTTTTAAGTCCATCCTTCCATGCCATATAGGAGGACCAACCATAGCATTTTGTGAATCTTAGTCTTAGGTTAAGGCCAAAGTAAGAACTCGTAAAGACGTTTCTGAATTTTATGAATGCGCTTCTGGTCCGTTATATCCGACATTTAATTTCCACATCCGACACTAGTCTTCATATAGCCAGGTTTCCAGGTACCTACTTAAATTTTCTTACGTGCTCTACATCTTGATTGTTATATGCTAGTCTTGCATTTTGATGTTGACATAATTGACGGCTGATTATAAGGAACTTTGTCTTTTTTATGTTGATGCTAATTTCCATGTTCTTACTATGTTCTCCAATTTTAATAAGAAGGATTTGAAGGTCTTCTACAATACAGGGTGTCCAGAAACTTTACTGACAAACGAAGACTGGAGATTCCTCAGATAATTTTAAGACAATTTAACCTAATTCACCTAGTCCGAAAAAGCTTCTTAAGGGAGCTAGAGCTCTTTGAAGATGGCGTCATGAAATTAGTTTTTCTTAAATACCTCCAGAACGCTTAGATTTAGAAAAACGAAAATTGGTATGCATACTTAGTTTTCAGAGATGAATCGATTCCATCTATCGCAAAATTCTAGTACCGGTCATGGGCGTCCGTTTTGGGTAGAGAAACGGGTATTTTAACGCATAACTTTTTTGTTCTTAACTTTTATGAATTTTTGACACCGTATTATTAAATCGTGAGGTATTATAGTACTAAAAGGTACTCTTGCTTTAAGTCGGTAGGACACACCGTTTTCTAGAAAAATCGATATGAAATTTTTCATTTTTGGAATTTGAAAAAAAAAAGAAAAGAATTTTTCAACACAAAACGAAGTATTTTACCAACATGAAGTAAGAGTAACTTTTAGTATTCGAATACCTCATAATTTAATAATCTAGTGTCAAAAATGCTCAAAAATTCAAGAAAAAAAGTTATGCTATAAAATAACTGTTGACCTACCCAAAACGGACGCCTATGACCAGTACTAGAAATTAACAATTAATGAAATCGATTTATCTCTGGAATATAAATAAATTTACCAGTTTTGGTCTTTCTAAACCGTTTTTTTTTTGGAAAAAAAATTTTTTAATTCAAAGAGCGAAAAATTTTCAAATTGATTTTTCTAGAAAACAGTGTGCCCTACAGATTTAAAACAAGAGTACCTTTTAGTACTAGAATATTCCGTAATTTAATAATCCAGTGTCAGAAATGCATAAAAGTTAAAAATAAAAAAGTTATGTGATAAAATAACCGTTGCCCTACCCAAAACGGACGCCTATGATCGGTACTAGAAATTTGTAATGGATGGATTAGATTTATGTCTTGAAGATAAATACGCGTACCAACTTTTGTTTTTCTAAATGGAAGCGTTCTGGAGGTATTTAAGAAAAACTAATTACAAGACGCCATCTTCAAAGAGCTCTAGCTCCCTTAGGAAGCATTTTCGGACTAATTGAATTGGGTTAAATTAACTTAAAATTATCTGAAGAATCTCCTGTCTTCGTTTGTCGGTAGAGTTTCTGGACACCCTGTATTGTCCGCTATTAAGACAGAGTCATCCGCATATCGTATATTATTGACCCAGATACCATTTAATTTGATGCCGCTTTCTAGAAGATACCTTCTGAATATAAATTGAACAGTAGTGGGGAGAGAATGCATTGCTGTCTTACACCTCTGAGAATTTTTTGAGCTTGCGTTGTTTCGTTATCCACCTTGACGACAGCTGTTTGATTCCAGTAAAGAGCTTCTAGACAACGAATATCTTTTTGGTCTATGTCGAGTTGTTTTAGTATATATACTAATTTTTGATGTTGTTCTCTATCGAATGCTTTTTGATAATCTATAAAGCACATCATTACATCTTTCCTTTGATCGTAGCAGTTCTGGGTTAGCACCTGGGTTGAAACTAGTGTTTCCCTCGTACCCAGGCCTTTTCTAAATCCAAATTGTGAGCAACCAATAACCTTTTCGCATTTTGTGGAGACTCTGTAGTGAAGAACGTTGAGGAAAAATTTTAAGGAATGGCTCATCAGACCTATCAGTCGGTGGTCTTTACACTTTGTTGCGTTGTTCCTTTTTGGTAAAGGGATAAAAGTAGATACCAGCCATTCGACATACAAGCCATTCAACAACCTATAGAATACCTTCAAGGATCTAATACTGGATGCAGCTAAGCAAGTATGTGTAACAAGTAAAAAGAATTAAACAAAGAAACAGACTGCGTGGTGGTTCCAAGAAATAACAAAACAAGTAAAACTGAAGAAAAAGTATGGAAACAGTATTTAAAAGATAAAATAAACAAGATGCATAAAAATGAAAGAAAAAGGAAAAACTAGTAGTAACAGCAGCAGAGAGATAATTGGAAAAAAATCACAGAAAAAATGTAGGAAGATAGCAAAAGTAACCATATTCTACAGAACCCTGAAGATGATAAGAACAATTGATAGAATAATGAATAAAATATTTAAAACAAAGACATTTCGGAAGACTGGAAAGTATCACTAACAGTACCCATATAAAAAAAGAGAGAGGAGAGAATGTGATAACTACCTAGAATTGACGTCGATACGTACTTACTTAAAAAAAATAATAAACAAAACATTAAAAATATTAACAGAACATACATAAGATGAAGCAGAAAACGGATTTAGATTATCATCATAATTCTGCTTAAATAGGCTGCTTGGTTTCGTTTTGATTGATCATATAGCCCCACTGACGAGGTCTGAAGACCGAAACGGACGTGTGGGGATTGTGCAAAGACGCAGTTGTTGTTGTCCTTAGGCTACGGCTCCACGGGCGACAAATTTACGCTAGCAGTAGGCGTAAAACGAACTTAAGGTTCCGCGGAACGGAATAGGAATAGCCGAACTGAACCGACTACAGGACTTGTGCGTAGTCGGTTCGGTTTGGCTATTCCTATTTCGTTCCGCGGAACCTAAGTTCGTTTTACGGCTACTGCTAGCGTAAATTTGTCGCCCGTGGAGCCGTAGCCTTACACGTCGTCTTGGTGCCTTTGTTTCGCGCACCAGTCATAGGTCGCTGGTTTTTCCCCTTGAGAAACTGAATTTTCTTTCCTTAGGTAAATGGTTTCACTTTTTCTATACTTATACGAAAGACCACCCAAAGGCTTTGGGACAAATGAAATATACGAAAAGAACGTTTTCACTAAGTCTATTTACTAAAGAACTACATATTACAATAACGAAATTTTATCGCCGATAGCTTGCTTGCGACAGCTCAATAAACACACTATGAGCACAGAAACATAAAAATAATTGACACTAGTTTCTTCTTCTTGTAGTGCCTATCCGTTTCGTATGTTGGCGACCATCATGGTAATCTGTACTTTGCACATTGCTGCTCTAAAAAGACTTGTGGTTGTTGTGTTGAACCATGTGCGTAGATTTTTAAGCCAGGAAATCCTTCGCCTTCCTGGTCCACGTTTCCCTCCACTTTTCCTTGCAAGATTAGTTACATATCTTTCGCTGTTTCTCATAATGTGACCGAGGTATTCGATTTTGGCTGCTTTTATTGTGGTTAACAGCTCTTTTTATTTTGGCATTCTCAGCAAAACACCCTCATTAGTAACGTGGTCGGTATAAGATACCTTCAGGATTCGACGATAAACCCACATCTCAAAAGCCTCAATTTTCTTGCAGGTGGCGTCTGCGAGAGTCCACGACTCAACTCTGTACAACAGTATAGGAAAGATATAACATCGCAGTAACCTGACTTTTATGGGAAATGATAAATCATGACATTTGAATAACTTAGCCATTTTTTGAAATGCAGATCTTGCTTTCTCGATCCTACATTTAATTTCTATGGAATGGTCCCAGTTTTCATTGACGTTCGTACCAAGGTAGGTGTGTGTTTTTACTCTTTCTATTTGTTGACCGTTCACACTGATTCGTCCAAATTGGTGTTCATTCTTAGACATCAACATACATTTTGTTTTCTTAGTGTTTAGTGAAAGTCCGTATCTCTGTTATCCCTGACAGTCGTAACTGTCAGGGAATACCGCCGTGTCGTCTGAGTATCCACTGCTTCTTGAACGATTTGCTCAGAGTGGATGTTAAACAGCAGTGGTGATAATATACATCCCTGACGGACCCCACGTTTGATTGTGATATCGTCTGATTCTCCTGCCTCTGTCCGGATAGTTGATGTTTGATTCCAGTACAGATTGCTGATAATTTTTAAATCACAGGTGTTTCTTTCAATATTGGTTAGTATCTCCATCAGCTTGTCGTGCTTTACTGTATCGAACGCTTTATAGTAATCAATGAAGCATGCATAAATATCGCAATTTACGTCTCTGCATCGTTGAAATAGCACTTGTATACTAAGAGAGCCTCTCTCGTACCCAATGCATTCCGAAAACCAAACTGTGTACGGCTGATTTTCTCTTCGCACAGTCTATATATCCTTTGATGTATAATTTTTAGAAATAATTTTAAAATATGGCTCATTAAGCTGATGGTTCGGAAATCACTGCAGGATACGGATTTTGGTTTCTTTGGTAAAGCAATAAACGTCGACTTCAGCAATGTACTTGGTATTACTCCGCTCAAATATATGTCATTAAATATTTTTATTAGGCGTTGAGTACCGTCGGTATTAAATAGTTTTATGAGTTCAGCATATGCATTGTCAGGTCCAGGAGCTTTGCCATATTTTAGTTGTGATATTGCTTTTTCCACATCATCTGATGTGATTGGTAAGTGGTCATCACATATGTAGGATGGAGGTTGTTCGGATCTAGTATCATCAAGGAGTTCTTGTATGTATTTTGTCCATATTTTGCAGATTTCTTGGTTTTTGTCTGTGATGATATCCCCCTGTTGGTCTCGCAGTTTGGTAGCTGTGTTGGATTTCTGAAAACCAGCACTAGTTACTCAACACTTATTAAGAGTCCGGTTTGCGCGAAACCGAGAGCGTTGAGCTCACTCCAACTGTACGACTGTCCCGTCTGGCTCTTTCAACCGTACTGTCTTGTCCGAACACAGGAACACCCCGCATCCCCATTTCATCGCAACGGTCTTCCTTGACCTTCAGATTTTCCCTTTTGGTTAAAATTTACGTCAGATGTCTTTCTTGTGAATCGGGCTGCTTGGGAATTTGGATAACAAAAACTGATAGATAAGAATTTCTAAATACTGGCATTGTTATAGTTCTGAAGAACGCATGAGGATTATATTTGGAAAGTTAGTTTTCAAGCAGGTACCGGCAGATAATCCGTACAGATTATTGAATTTGAGGAAACAATTTTATAAGTCTATATCTTAAAACTAATATACCGTGTGATACGAAATTAAACTAATATTATCTCTGAAATGGTGGATTAGAAGGTGGATGGTGGAGAAAAATGGATTATCTCTGAACCAAAATAAAACATAAGCTGTTTTTAATTTTCATTTTACTCATATTTTGAGTTAACGGATTTAACTCTCTTTGGAATTTTTCCTAGACGAATAGACGGAATGTGACTGCATATTATAGAGTCCCTTTCGTCTTCTTTATTCGTCGTCTCCTTGCCTTATAAACTGTAAAAGGCAGGGATTAAGGGTGTTACAAGAAAGTGGTTCCACGAGAATTTTCAGATTCATTGTTTAGATCTGGGACTTTTTATTTCTCTGAAATTTATTAATTAAATGATTAACAAACTCCGTCTCTGCTCCTACATTGTCTCTGCAACAGCATCTATACATAGTAAACATTTTCTATGACCATCTTCATAGGTTTTCTCACTTCATTAAAACGTTAACAAGAACCCGAAATTTATTTGATAATTTCTCAACTTCTGAATAAATAAACAAACCTAATAAATATGTATTTTGTTAAACTTTTTGATCAAACGGAAAGATAGGATATTGGTTACTCATTAATGAGATAAATTATGTACTATCGCTGGAACATTTAATTATATACGAATTAAAAATAAACTTTGTCTGTGTATATTTGGATTTTTGATATGTTTATAGCCCGTCGTGTTACTTATAATTATTCTTATTTTCTTAAACGAAACACCTGGAGCTAGACAGTCATTTTGCGATGTGTCCTTAAAGAAATGAGTCAGTCTCGAAATTTACGATTTCCAAAAATATATAAATGCGCGGCATAAATTAGGGATATTGTCAATAAACTATACTATAACAACTTGTAAATTTAATTATTATTTTTTAAATGAAACATATTTTATAGTTATTTACAAAAAATACTATTACTTCCAAAATGTATAAAAACTAATAATCATCCATAAAAAATAATAAAAATTAAATTTTGCAATTAGACATTGTGGTATATTAAGTCGTATCTCCACCATTGACAACTTTATTGCTTGACTCCTAAAATGGCATACAATACTATCTACTAAATTACCATCAGCTTCTTGAGCAATTTCTCCCCATAACCGTGGTGACAGTTCTTGAAGATGCTAAAGTGTCTGCGGAGGGGGTAATTGATCTGCAAGCCATATTAGTAGCATGCCTATGCATGTTCAAGGTACATGGGTACAAGGACAAGCACAAGGGGTAATGACAAATAAGGAATTTCATAAAAATCTCTACTTTCTTCGACAACGGCCAGATCTATACGGTCGAGCATTATCGTCGAGAAAAAAAAAACTGGTCCCCAATGGGTGCATAAAAATTATTACTAATATGCTCAATAATATCCCGTCTCTACATCTCACCATTCATAGTGTCCTGGAAAAGGTAGAAGTACAGATTCCAGCCCAAACCATAACACATTCTTAAGCCGTCCTTTTGTACCTTACGGTGTCGAGGTAAGTGGAAAAATCAGACGTCTCCATGCCTTTCGGTCAGTAGATAATCTTTCTGCTTCTCTCCACCCACTATTTCTTTTTTCACAAGCCTTTCCAATATTTACGTTCTTGCTAGCCTGCCTCTTCGTCGTTTGTTGTCGGATGCCGCTTTCCATACCGTCTTTACAGTTCTACCTTCACTCATTCTCGTCATATGCCCGAACCACGATAACTGTTTCGTTTCAAGTCTGTCTAAGGTCCTTCCAATACTGCACCTTTCACGTATGTCTTCATTTCTTATATGATCACGTCTGGTCACCCCGGATACCGCACGTTAATATCGCATTTCGCATGCTTGAACTTTACTACAGATGTTGTCGTTCACTGTCCACGTTTTACTACCGTAGAGTAGCACCGGCTCGTATAGAATTTGAAATACTTTAATTTTTGTTTTCAGGCTTACTTCTTTCTTCCTAATAAAACTTTTATTTAGTGCATAATATAATTTTCTTGCACTCATTATTACCCTGCTGTTTATTTCTGGTTCTATATTTCCTTGTCCATTCATTGTTGATCCTAGATATCGTCCTCTACTTGTGTAATGGTCTCATTATTCAGGTTTACATTTATATTTTCTTGAGTTTTCGATATCACCAAAGCTTCTGTTTTTTCAATATTTATTTTCATCCAAATTTCTTAAAAGCTTCATTTCAAACATTCACATTCACTTGCAAGTCTTTTTCTGATTTTGCCACAATTACCAGGCCATCGGCATATATCAACTCTGACCGTAGAATGTTTAATTTTCCCAGATCTTGTTACGTGGCGCCCAATCAAATGCTTTTTCCGAGTCCACAAACCATAACACCATCTACTCAAAATGGAACAACCTGACATCGTCATTGATAAAATCTGGACTCGTCTGTGAACAATACCGAATGCCATTCATCTCTCCAATTTGAATGTGCTCTAGCCCAATGACTTGACACCGATGCGATATCGTAAGATCAATAGTATGTATTTTAAAGGACGCCTAGATACAAAACCAAGTGTTTATGGTAGGGGAGCAAAGTATGCCAAATGTGCAGTCACTAGAGCCTTTTGGGGACCTATTGGGTTGTGAAGAGTAGGTCCTAAAACCAAAAAAAGTTAAGTTTTCCATTTTAGTGGGGACTTGTCCATTTTTAATTTAATTTTCCATTTCCAACAATCGTTTTTTACGATTATAGCGGCATCTATCCATAATTCGAAAAATGTCTCGAATAAAAGTTACTTATTTTTACGTATGGAATCCAAATCTGCACTAAAAAATGGGGGCTCCTATTTAAGATTTTAAAGTAACCCCCCACCCCACCTCCGTGGGGGGTCGTTCGTGTTTGGTAACATTCGATAGATTTTTCAAAAATAATAAATAAGTGTATTTTTCAGTTGTACGACCATTTCATTATATTATATCAACCCATCTTATTTTTAGTAGTAGTCTGTATATCCACATCCCAAAGCCTTCCAAGCGCTTAAGCATAGCATCACTTAGAGTCCACGCTTCCACTTCATACAGTAGCTAGTATAGCAATATGTCAATCGAACGAGAAAGTCAATACTAAGATCGTTAAAAATTGTTTTTTAGTCAATAATATTTCTTGAAAAAGACATGGATATCTTGCTGAACCTTCGAAAAAAAGTGAATGAAAATGTCATAATATAATAGACAACCTTTTTTATGAACCTAAGCTCAAGAAACTCTGTAGTAAAAATTTCAAGAATCAAACTCACTACATATTATATGTTTATATTTATATATCAACGAAAAACCTCTAATTCTTTGAATATTCCGCCACCATTCTAAGAAAAAATACCGACACAGGAACTGACAACGACATTAGTTATAAATTCTACGTTTTTATTTACGACTCAATATTTATTGCTGCACATTTGCATGTGGTGTATCTACTTTACATAAAAATATTAAATCAAAGTGACAATACAATAAAAGTTATATTTTAATAAAATATCCAATTACATTTCTCATTAATTTTATTTCGAATTAATTTATTAAGCAAAATAATCACCGAGGACAATAATATATATTGGGTGGGTTTTGTTAACTTTGACTATTAATTTAGTCAAGATAATATCTATTACTCACAAATGTAAATAATGGTAAAGAAATAAAGTAAAATGTTATGGCTTACCTCGCCATAAGGGGAAGAAAACAAAATCGTATGCAGACGGAAGGCAACCGTAAATATGTATTTCTAACTAGATGGTCGTCATCAGTACGATGTAGTCAAGTTAGAAAAGGAGCATGTTAACCCAAGAAAGAATCACTACAGGAGGGTGCGACCAGTTTGTGACAATAATATTAGAAGATCCCAAGAACTCGGGGCAACAACTAACACATCCACAGAAGGAAGCTACAGCTACCTGAGGAGAGGAATTCCAAATGTTTAAAACAAAAAATATGAAAGGTATTCGTGAGTTGTTAAAAGTTCGAGCGGATTTTTCGGAAGGGTTGACTCATAGATTCGAATTTTTTACCAAAATAGAGTTTGGTTTTTAATCGCGCTATTTTTGGAGATGTTGCAAGCTGGTGTTTCATTGATTTGTATGTTTAATGGACATTTCAAGGCAGAATGTGTAGTTCGCCTACCTTTTAAAGTTGCAGCTATTCCAGATGAAGACAATATTAGGGCTACTGTTGCACAAATCATTTGGGGAGCAGATAGTAAAACTCTACTGTCATGTATGTCATTGATAAGGTCCAAACTCGATTACGCTTGTATTATTTACGATTCAACAAAACCATATTTGATAAAACAACTCCATCGAATACCAAATAGTGCTCTAAGAACCGTACTATACTAAAATCGCAATAAAGGTGCACTAGAAATAAACTAACCAAGACACGTTGAAAGTTACGAGGAGCCCGAATCATGATTTTACAATGTATAAACTTTGTGAATCTTTATTTGGGATTTACAATTGATATACATTGTAAATGTATGTACCTTGTAAATGTCAGAAAAGTTAACTACCTGCGACACATAATGAGTAACGAAAAGTACCACCTCGCGCAACTGATCATCTTGAACTGAGGGTAAGCTTGAATGGAAACGGGGCCCCGGTAGGCGTCAGATTTCATGGCTCAGAAATATCAGAGACTGGACCGGACTTATTCAACACCTTTGTTTAGAGCCGCACTGGACAGAGACCGATTTGCCAGTGTAGTCGCTAACCTCCATTAAAGGAGAAAGCACCACAAGAAGAAGATACATTTTAAATCATGATTTTGGAGTGGTCCTCGTAACATTCAAGTGACTTGGTTTTTTTATTTCTAGTGGATCTTTATTGTGATTTTATTATAGGTGCCTTTTATCTTAGTCCTACTGAAAGTTTACAATATGAAGTTACACGACCTTTACTTCATGTGTGGCCTCAATACAGGCAAATCAGTGATGAGCGCGCTAATAACCGGCAAAATAGCTCAAAAGATGGAAAACATAATACATTGCGAAACAAAAAGACATGAAACTAGTGGAGGTGGAAACTACCGTTATGAACGTATAAATAATTAACATCAAATTTCATGTTGTGAACCGATATTATACAGTGATGAGAGCGCTAATAACCGGCAAAATAGCTCAAAAGATGGAAAACATAACAGATTGCGAAACAAAAAGAGATGAAACTAGTGGAGGTGGAAATTACCGTTATGAACGTATAAATAATTAACATCACATTTCATAGTTTCCCACCTTTAAAGGTCTGTGACAGGAGTATTTTATAAAATTCTACTGTCACAGTGACAGTTGTCATACTCCTTTGATACGTCTAAAGGTGGGAAACTATGTAATGTAATGTTAATTTATACGTTTATAACGATTATTTCCAACTCCACTAGTTTCATCTCTTTTTGTTTCGGAATGTATTATATTTTCAATCTTTTGAGCTATTTTGCCGGTTATTAGTGCGCTCATCACTGTATATATAAATTCAAAAGAAATTGCGAATAATATAATTATTATTTAAATGTATATTAATAAAGATTTGACATTTATAACGTTAAAACATGTTCCTCGTGGCGTGAATAACGGTTTGTAAGATTTTTCAGCCATCCTACACCTGTCACGAACAAATTTGGATTACCGTCAAAGCTTTTTCAATTTCCTATAAACTCAGAACCCTTTTAGGCGAGCGAGATATACCCCTAAAATGACCAGGTACTGACCACGGAGAGGTGAATGGCTAATTTTACTCATACTTTATATTTTTGAAGGTGCTGAAAACGAAAATGAGGTTTATATTGAATTTCACGTTTTTTTGCGTTTACCTCGCTACACGTCTGTTCCATTTTAATATTTTTTTTTGAAATTTTTACAGTATACAGCTCTAACATTTCTGAAGACAACGGTACCTGCTTCAAGCTTTAATTCTTATTCTGATAAAGGTTATAAATTTTTCAAAGGAAAAGGTGCGGATTTGTGCATTGCAAAGTTGAATCACAAAAGTTGAGTGACACACTTAAAATTTAGCCTTTTAATCACGTTTATGTTAAAATAGACAGTACGAAGAAGTCTTATGGTAAATTTTAGATCAAAATGTTTTACAGAAAAAAAAAATAGTGCAACTTTTATTATCGACATTAGAAATCTCCAACATAACGATAATTTTTTGAGATACTGACCAAAAAAAAAAATAACCGTTATGTTGGAGATTTCTAATGTCGATAATAAAAGTTGCACTATTTTTTTTTCTGTAAAACATTTTGATCTAAAATTTACCATAAGACTTCTTCGTACTGTCTATTTTAACATAAACGTGATTTTTTTTTTTTGAGATACTGACCATCGGTGGTGAATGGGGTGTAGCGTTGGATCGCCTCCACGTGGTGCACCCTGGGTAACGCCAAATGATCCATCCTCCCAATCCTAAGGTGTAACACCATCGTGCCAACGGGATGCATGGTACAGGGAGTAAAGTGTATCTGAAGCGATGCCCTAGAGAGATGGCGAACTCTAGGGGAATATAGCCTTGGTGCGGTAAGGGCGCACTGCCGTACTCGACATTTATTTCGACCCTACTCGTGGGAACAATCGTGGAACCAAAGAGAAACATTAAACAAGCGGAGAGGGACTCAGAAATGGGCGACCTCTCCGAAGAAACAAGAATGGAAGCTGCGGGAGCAGCAGACCATATAGAACACACGGACAAGGGAGCTGTGGAAACAGCAGACCATGCCGAGGAGAGAGGTATTGAAGCTGACCAGCTAGAGACAAGCCTCGAGAAACTAAGTCTCGGGACAAAAAAGCTATCTGGGGCTCAAAAACGGAGGCTTAAGAAAGCCGAAAAAATAGCTGCTGGGACGTGGGTTAAAGAGAACCCACATAAGACCAAAGGCCAAAAGGGGAAAAGTGACCAGACCACGGGAGTGAAAAGGACCCGGTCTGACAACTCGACCCCAACAAAAAACCCCGAGGCCAAAAGACCGAAGGGAATTACGAAACAAGCAGCTAACAATGCGACCAGGAGCGGTAATACGCAGACTGGCACAGTTGCTAGCGCTAAAGAGGTAAGGGGCAGTAAAACGCAGACTGGCACTTACGGCGAAGTGACAGACAAACTGAGGATGGCGGTGGTAGACAGACGTCATCCTGAGGTAAAACTGAACCAGGAACAAGCAGAACTGGTTCGAACAAAACTGGAAGAGGCAGTGGATAAGGCACCCGGCGGAAGTCAGAATCCACTGCAGTTCCTAAGAACTACATTCAGCGCGGGGATTCTGTGGATCCACTGCGCGAATGAGCCTACCAAATCTTGGCTGGAGGGGACGGTACGAGAGCTTCGGGATCTCTGGGAGTCGGCGGATTTGAAGTTGATCGAATCCAAGGACTTGAGAAGACCGATTGTGCTTGTGCACGTGCCTGAGACCGGCATAAGCGAAAAAGTGTTCAGGAGTCGCTTGGGCAAGCAGAATGCAGGGCTCAATACGACAGACTGGACACTGAAAAGCCAGAAGGTCGAGGGGCAAGGAGAAATCCTTGCGTACTCGATCGACAAGGTCTCCTTTAGGGCTTTGAAGCAGACCCAACTCAAGGCCTTTTATAGGATGGGAAGGGTAGCATTCAAGATCGTGCGGGAGACAGATGGAGATGACAAAGGTGAGAGTGATCCAAGCCAACCTTCAACACAGTAAGGCAGCTTCGGCAGAACTTGCTGTGGCGATGGAAAGGTTTGATGTTGCTCTCATCCAAGAACCCTGGGTAAACCAGGGTAAAATAAAAGGTCTCTCAGGAATAAGTGGAGAACTGATTTACAGTAGATCCGCTGAAGTACCAAGAACCTGCATAATAGCTAAAAGCAACATTAAGGTACTGCCGTTAACTAATTTCTGTTCTAGGGATCTAACAGCAGTAATACTAAAAGTTACAGAGGGAGGTAGGATGAAGGAGATAATACTCGGATCAGCCTATCTGCCCTATGATGATCCTAACCCACCACCACCAAGGGAATTGGAGGAGCTGATGAGAGACTGCAGAGGCAAAGGATCACAGATAATCATCGGTTGTGACTCCAACTCACATCACATCAGCTGGGGGAGCACCGGAAACAACGAAAGAGGTGAGCACTTACTACAATTTATTATGGAATATAATTTAGACATACTAAATGTAGGCAACAAACCTACCTTTGTGACTGCTAATAGGAAGGAGGTTATCGATATAACGATGGCGACTGCATTTGCAAGCAGCATCGTTAGGAACTGGCATGTGTCTGATGAGGCGAGTTTCTCAGACCACAGACACATATACTTTGAAATAACGGGCTATGAGCACGAAACAGAGACTTATCGAAACCCCAGGAAAACTGATTGGGAAGCGTATCAAGAAGACCTGACATATAGTTTTCATGGGGCTATAAAGAGGATAAGGAACACAATAGAGCTAGATATGGCTACTGAACAATTTCAGGATATAGTCATAGAAGCATATAAAGATAACTGTCCCGTAACAGTGAGGAGCTCCAACAGGAAAGTGCCCTGGTGGAACAATGAACTTGCTAAAAGAAGGAGAGATGCGAGAAAAGAATTCAATTCTGCCAAGAGATCAGGCGAGTGGAGCGAATATCGCAAAGCTCTGACTGAATATAACAAGGCTCTACGGAAAGCCAAAAGAGAATCATGGAGGAAGCACTGCGAGGAGATAGAACAGACTGCAGTAGTGGCTAGACTCCAAAAGGTTCTCTCGAAAGAACCTAAGAGCAATATCGCCACGCTCCAAATGGAGTCAGGCGATTACACACAGACCAGTGAAGAGACGCTGAGGGAACTCTTCAATGTTCACTTCCCTGGGTCGGTCACCAGAATGATGACACCAGAAGTTCTACAGCAAGAAGGACCAGTTACCATGAAATATGGAAATAGGGGAAGCTGGAGAGCTGCAAAAGAGATGGTGACACCAGACAAAATAAAATGGGCAGTAAGTTCATTTAAACCATATAAATCACCGGGAACGGACGGGATTTATCCTGTACTTTTGCAAAAAAGGTACAGAAGCAATGTACAAGCAAATGTGTACAATACTTCGTGCAAGTATTGCGCTGGGGTATGTACCAGTTGCTTGGAGGTCGACAAGGGTAGCATTCATACCTAAGCCTGGTAAGGGTGGACGTATGACTGCGAAGTCCCTTAGACCAATAAGTCTGATGTCCTTTGTACTAAAGACATTGGAAAAACTGGTAGATAGACATATTAGGGATGGAATATTGGTTGAAAGACCAATAGAACAAGACCAATATGCATATAGGCCAGGTGTATCAACAGAAACAGCACTGCACCATCTAGTACGGAGGGTGGAGTATGTTCTGGAAAACAAAGAGGTGATGTTGGGAGCCTTTCTCGACATAGAGGGAGCCTTCAACAACACCTCATTCGATGCAATCACAAAGGCTATCCGGCTGAAAGGAGTGGATGAAATAAGCTGCAGGGGGATAGAATGCATGCTTAAAAGCCGCGTGGTATATTCGACACTGATGGGCGAGACCATGTCAGCACGGGTTGCCAGAGGATGCCCACAGGGAGGTGTATTATCTCCGTTAGTGTGGAATCTGGTTATGGACGGACTGATTGGAACGCTCAACAGGAAAAAATATAATGTCCTGGGCTATGCAGATGATTTTGTCATTCTGGCTCAGGGCAAGTTCAATACAACTGTCAGGGATAACATGCAACAGGCCCTGAATGTAGTATCAAAATGGACAAGTGAGGTAGGATTGTCCGTAAGCCCTCACAAATCCAAAATAGTAGCCTTCACCAGAAGGACAAAATTAGAGGGAATAGGACCTGTGAATCTCATGGGGATCTCCCTAAAGGTGGAGAGGGAGGTAAAATATCTCGGAGTCATAATAGACTCAAGGCTTACCTGGAATCAACACCTGGAACGAATAACCAAAAGAGCGATGGCCACTTTAATGGTGACCAGACGCACACATGGCAGAACATGGGGACTTAAACCGGACATGATGTATTGGATATACAACATGATGGTAAAGCCCACAATAACGTATGCAGCATTGGTCTGGTGGCCAAAGGTGCAACAGAGAAATGCTATAGAGAAGTTAGGCAAGATACAAAGGCTTGTCTGTCTCAGCATAACAGGAGCAATGAGAGGCACACCAACTGCAACAATGGAAGCCTTACTAGACCTTCCTCCCTTACACATCACAGTGAAGGGCGAGGCAAGGATGGGGTTACATAGACTGCAGGGTAATCAAAGCAAAATTGCAGTGGGCAAAGGACACTGCAGCATCAATGATATATGCGGGGATCCAATATGGGAGATGATAACAGACCATTGTATCCCCAAATATAAAATGGAAATACCTTTTCAGGTGGAAATACACTCCAGAGAGGTATGGGAAGATCCTGGCAGACATCTGAAGTATGAGGGCCACACCTGGTATACAGATGGGTCCAAGACAGAAGATGGTTCGGGATCAGGAGTATATAGTGAGGATAGGAACTATAACGGTTCCATCCCACTAGGAGAATATACCTCTGTATTTCAGGCGGAGGTATATGCAATCCTGCACTGTGCACGGATAAACAGATTGAGGACTTATACTAATAAGAGAATCAATATCTGTTCAGACAGCCAAGCGGCCTTGAGGGCTTTAAAGAACCCAAGGATATCCTCAAGGCTTGTATGGGAATGCCGCGAAGAACTTGACACCCTGGCGGAACATAATGAGGTCAAACTCATTTGGGTGCCTGGACATCAAGGGATCGCTGGTAATGAAAAAGCTGACGAACTTGCTAGACGAGGATCAGCAACAGGATACTTCGGTCCAGAACCGGCACTGGGAGTGCCCAAAAGCACAATCAGAGACCGATTAAGAGGCTGGATACGAAGACAGCACAAAGAATACTGGGAAGAAATTCCCACGCAAAAGCATGCGAAGAGATTTATACCTCAGACATGCGCAAAAAGAGCTGAAGAACTGTTCAAAATAAACAGGAATCAGCTCAAAATTATTACAGGTTTCTTAACTGGACACTTTCCAGTAAAAGGACACCTACACACGATAGGACTATATAACGGAGATCTCAGCTGCAGACTATGCAATAGAGAGATCGAGACAGTCAGACATTTATTGTGCGATTGCGAGGCGCTGGATCGTAAGAGACAAGCAATATATGGAGACTGCAAACCAAGTCCGACAGTGTATGGCACTAACCCAATGGACCTTTACAGGCTAGTAAAGGGCACTGCATTATTGGATTGGGTGTCATGAGAACAAATGGAAGGAAGCACAATAAGCTGAAAAGCTGCAGTGCCACCGGGGTGCATGCACGGACGGCTTCCGGAAGGGAAAAAAAAAATCGGTGGTGAATGGCTAATTTTTTTCTCAGATTATGTTTTTGACGGTGCTGAAAACGAAAAAAAAAAAATTATTTTAACTTTTAAGTGAGAGAATATTGTCAAAATCTCAATTTTACCCTAAAAATAAAAAAAGTGAAATCACGTTTTTTTGCGTTTAACTCAGTTCAACTCTGGTCCATTTTAATACTTTTTTCTAACGTTTGTAAACTATATGTTGCTCGCTTTTTTGAAGACAATGGTATCTGTTTTAAGCTTATAGTCTTATTCTAGTAAAAGTTATGAATTGTTTAAAGTACAAGGTGCAGATTCGTGAATTGCAAAGTTTAAAAGCAAAGTTGGGTGGCAAAATTTGAAATTTATCTTATTAATCACGTTTATGTTAAAACATAGAGTACCTACAAAGAAGTTTTCTGGAAAGTTTTAGTTTTTTTTCTGAAATGTTTTATAGAAAAAAATGGCGCAACTTTTAATATAGACGTTATACATCCCCAAAATAACGCTTATTTTTCGAGATACTGATCATGGGCGGTGAATGGCCAATTTTGGTCTTATTTTATGTATTCGGTGGTGCTGACAATGAAAAAGAGGTTTATTTTGAATTTTATGTGGAGGAACATTGTCAAAATTGCAATTTTAACCTAAAAATAAAAAAGAAAATAAAGTCACGAATTTTTATAACGTTTTAAACGTTTATAACGTTATAACATTTTCCGCGTTGCGTGAATAACGGTTTGTAAGAATTTTCAGCCATCCTACACCTGTCACGAACAAATTTGGATTACCGTCAAAGCTTTTTCAATTGCCTAAAAACTCAGAACCCTTTATGATGTTTCATTAAAATCTAACCAAGTCCGACAATGACAATGACATGTTGAAATTTAACGCACATCAATTGTTTCTATTGCTTTTCACAAATGATATTGGGGATTTTTGTTGGATAGCAGCGATCAATGTCAAAAGTTTTAATCCGGATGGACTGGGGTGACTGATAGAGAGGTAATAAGGGATGTATTCCAGATAATGAACGAGAATATACGGGTAGATGCCCTGGAGTTGAAGAGACATAACCAAAAATAACAAAATTAAAATTGTTTTAAGGTATGAACTCATATTTAAGTATTGTGTTTATATGGGATTAAGCCACAATTATTGATGTAATAAAAATTACATTTTTGTTTTTAGTCGAGGAAATGAAACTGAAAAAATGGCAAAACCTTGCAATTTTTTCGTCCAGCATCGATTTGTACAAAAAATTGGGATTAGGCTCATTTCACCCTCTATTTCATTTTCTATATTGAGCCGTTGTACGCTATTGGTTTTTAGGGGTGAAAACTACCCCTAATTGTAAAAAATTATAAAATATCATTTTAAACTTTAATATTGTCAACATTTGGTTCTTATTAGTTACACAGTGATTGTTTTACGTTTTAAGATATAATCTCATAATATTTCAACTCTTACAACCACCCTTGTTGGAGCTATATATAAAAAATTTACTTATCCTAAAAGAATAATTTCGGCTTGCATCGATTAATACAAAAATTAGGGATTAGGATCATCTCACCCTGTACTTCATATTCTATATCATGCTCAAGGGCGTTAAATATGTTTAGGGGTGTAAACTACTCCTTATTCTCAAAAATTATATAAGAACATTGTAAACTTTAATATGGGTAAAATTTGGTTTTTATTGGTTAAATAGTGATTGCTTTATGCTTAAGGCTATAATATCATAATATTTCAACCCTTAGAAACCACCTTTAACAACATTGCAATTTTTATAAATAGATAGTAATTTAATAGATCTATACAGAAAAAAAAGTAGAATTAAAGAATTACAAAAACATTTATTTACACAAAAATATGAATTTACAAATATGTACAAAAACAAATACAAAAAATAGTTTTTTAGTCATCTTCCAGCATACGTACCGGTTCTGTGGTATTATATACCGAAATTGAAAATGTATTGAAAATTTTTTGAAAACAAAAATTCGTTTTATAAACTTTGCTTATATAGCTATTTTTGACGATAAAAAGTTAAAAAAAAATGATTTTATAGGATATTTGAAGAGCTATAATACTATGTAAAATTAAATTTCACAAGATCTCTTAGTTTTTAATTAGGGTGGGTTTAAAGGGCTCGAATAAGGGGGTGTTTGCTCGTAAATAAAGGTGTTAAACAGCTATATCTCGCTAACTGTTCACTGTAATGAAAATCTATGCATAAGGAAATTTTAGTTATTAAAAAACTACAATTTAGTAACGCATCATTTTTTCGTATCTCCAGTATTCTCTAAAATATTTTGAAGAAAATTGTGAAAAATACGAAATTGCAAACAATTTATTTTTCTTTAAACTCCAATGTTTCTAAAATTTTCTTTTAAATAGGTCAAACTTCTTAAGTTTATTTATAATGCAAATATAAAAGGAATTACAGAAAGGTGAAGATTAATTTTTAATTAAAAGGGTAGTTAGGGGGTTGTTTTCACTGATTTTTTCATAGAGAAAAGCGGGTACCGACTTTTTTTGATCATAATTCACTCAATGTTTATGCTAGAAACTTTTTATTATTATTTTTTGAAAGGCCTAATTGTATTCTTGACAAAAGATTATATCAATTTTCCTCAAAAAATGCAAAGTTTTCCCGTTATTTGGCTTTGAATATTTCAAATTATGCATTTGACGGAAAAAGCTAACCTTTAAGATGCCGTATCTCGGTTCATATTGGTCGTTAAAATATTATAGAAAAAAAATTTGGATTGCGTTACTAAAAGATACACTTTTGATAGCTAATGTCTTTTTGCTTAAATGCATATTTTTCGAGTTATTCTCAAAACAACCTCAAAAAAATTTTTCGTCAAAAAACTGTTATTTTCAACCGCGAATAACTCGAAAAATATTAGTTTTACGAAGAAAATGTAAATAGTTATTTTCCTAACTAGTGCGGAAAGTGATACTTTCACGCACGAGACTGCCGTTGACCCGAACGACGCGATAGCGGAGTTCGGGCTAGCAGTCGGGTGCGGGGAAGACACTTTCCGCATGAGTTAGGAACAATATTTTTTCTCGGACCGTACGTTTGGAAAAAAGCCACAAAAAATAGAGTTGTATCAATTTTTATTTAGGAGTGAAAATACACAAATTAATTCTTTGACAAGGTTGTCAAAACCAAACTTTGAGTATGTAATGGGTTACCACGACGACGATATTGGTTTCCATGACGACGATTCATAACCATTGTAATTATCTACTGATCTGACTTTTAAATATTTTGTCAAAATAATTTTATTTCATCGAATTATCACTAGTAATACCACTAGAGGTAAAATTATTTCCGGAAATTTTTTTGAGATCATGAATATTTTGAAAATTTCCCGAGTCGCAGACGAGGGAAATTTTCTAAAAATATTCATGATCAAAAAAAAATTTCCGGATATTAATTTGACTTTGCGTGGTATTCGGTAAGAAAATTCCACACCAAATTTGCATTTGAAAATCCAAAGCTGCATGAACAGATTAATAGCGCGCCATAGCTTTGTCAGCAATTTTTAGGCTTTCAAATTCGTAATTTCTACTCATTGTAGTTGCATGGGAATACCATTTCAAGATAGAAAATAGTATATTCTTCAATTTTACATAAGTTTTGAGTAACTACAAGTGATAGAAAATGAATCAAAACTAAATTATGTAAACAAATAAAAACCAGTCTGTCAAAAATGTTCTGTTATTGTAAACGTCAAAAAATTTCCACTATAATTCGCTGTTGGGTACCCCACGAGCAAAAAATTTCCGATAAAATACCTCCGTTGCCATGGTGATCTGTCAAAATAACGTATTTTGATTGGTTCAAAATTACAGGTGTGGAATTTTCACTAGTAATACCACTAGAGGTCAAATTATTTCCGGAAATTTTTTTGAGATCATGAATATTTTGAAAATTTCCCGAGTCGCAGACGAGGGAAATTTTCTAAAAATATTCATGATCAAAAAAAAATTTCCGGATATTAATTTGACTTCGCGTGGTATTCGGTAAGAAAATTCCACACCAAATTTGCATTTGAAAATCCAAAGCTGCATGAACAGATTAATAGCGCGCCATAGCTTTGTCAGCAATTATTTAGGCTTTCAAATTCGTAATTTCTACTCATTGTAGTTGCATGTGAATACCATTTCAAGATAGAAAATAGTATATTCTTCAATTTTACATAAGTTTTGAGTAACTACAAGTGATAGAAAATGAATCAAAACTAAATTATGTAAACAAATAAAAACCAGTCTGTCAAAAATGTTCTGTTATTGTAAACGTTAAAAAATTTCCACTATAATTCGCTGTTGGGTACCCCACGAGCAAAAAATTTCCGATAAAATACCTCCGTTGCCATGGTGATCTGTCAAAATAACGTATTTTGATTGGTTCAAAATTACAGGTGTGGAATTTTCACTAGTAATACCACTAGAGGTCAAATTATTTCCGGAAATTTTTTTGAGATCATGAATATTTTGAAAATTTCCCGAGTCGCAGACGAGGGAAATTTTCTAAAAATATTCATGATCAAAAAAAAATTTCCGGATATTAATTTGACTTCGCGTGGTATTCGGTAAGAAAATTCCACACCAAATTTGCATTTGAAAATCCAAAGCTGCATGAACAGATTAATAGCGCGCCATAGCTTTGTCAGCAATTATTTAGGCTTTCAAATTCGTAATTTCTACTCATTGTAGTTGCATGGGAATACCATTTCAAGATAGAAAATAGTATATTCTTCAATTTTACATAAGTTTTGAGTAACTACAAGTGATAGAAAATGAATCAAAACTAAATTATGTAAACAAATAAAAACCAGTCTGTCAAAAATGTTCTGTTATTGTAAACGTCAAAAAATTTCCACTATAATTCGCTGTTGGGTACCCCACGAGCAAAAAATTTCCGATAAAATACCTCCGTTGCTATGGTGATCTGTCAAAATAACGTATTTTGATTGGTTCAAAATTACAGGTGTGGAATTTTCTCGCTAATTTCATTAAAACATGAACACAAGGAGATAAATTTGAAATAAATTAGTAACTAATATCTAAATATTAGTTTATTGCATGTATTTTAATATATCATAATGCCATATTACAAGGTATTTTACGTTCCCGCACGCTGCGAGGGAAAATTTACTTTCACGCACGACGTGAACCTAGAAATATCAAGACTGTGATCAGAAGATACGTCCGCTGCTGGATATGCCTTTACTGCCTGAATTGAGTTTCGATATCTGTGCTTTATTAGAATGTAGTCAATTTGATTTCTGACGATTTTGTTGTCTTTGCCAGCTGGCAATTTCCATGTATAAAGGCGTCGCATTGCACTGTTATGTCTCTAGATGCTGTGGGATGTAATGTTTTTTTAAGTTCGCTATAAAAGTTTTCTATTTCTTCTTCATTTTGTCAGCAGTTTGTTGGCGCATAAATCTGGATAAGGTTCATTTTTCCATGGGTTGTCTGTCAATAACTGCAACATTTCAATTCTTTCAGACATATCGGAATGAAGCCTGTTACTGATCTCGTATACTTTTTCGAGGACCACTTTTTCTATAATCTGTCATTTCTTTGACTTTTTTGTATCAAAAATAAAATAATAAAGTCAATATACAAAATCGAAAACATTCGAAGTACCAAACCACAATTCATTCAATGACGACCCACGCAAAACAACTTTTGCCATTTCCGTCGCCCCTGATGTACCTTTCTTCGTAAAACGGAAGAGGCCAATTTAAATATCGAAGCGAGAAGCAATTAAGAATTGAATAATTTACATCTGCGATGGCAGTGCGCAACAAGTACCACCACCAAGTACCACCAGGTGTACAAATGCGTCGGTACACGCCAAACAACGACTTCTTTTTGATCGAAATAAAAAAAACTAATAATTATTTATTAATAACTACTAATAATGATGAATAGGCTGTGTCTGATGGTAGTACCCAGTAATTATTTTTTTATTATTATTATTTAAGCTCCCAATTTATTTTTACAATGTGTAACACAAGTAAATATTATGACCACTTAGTACTGCAGGTGTCTTAGAAAAAATGACTCTTTAACCATTTTCTTTATATATACCTCACATTAATGCCCAAAGAATGGAAGAAGGAGAATATTGACAATCTCAAAACAAGGAGACCACACAATGTGTAAAAACTCCCGAACAATTAGTAGGTATACTGAATCTGATATGTAAAGTAATGACTAGTATAATATTAGAGAAAGACTACCAACGTAACGTACATAGCACAACGTATAGGAGATTATGTACCAGTAGACCAGGGCGCATCTGTAAAAATATTAGTATGTACATTTGGATGTTGAGAGAGGAAGGAAATTGCTTGAAAATAACTCATATAATAATATTTGAGTTATCCTCCCTCTCAAAAAGGTCCGGAACATTGTTTAAATAAGCAAAATGTCAAAAAAATTAAGGAAAAATTCGATTAGTCGAGGAAATGAAGCTGAAAAAATGGCAAAACCTCGCAATTTTTTCGTCCAGCATCGATTTGTACAAAAATTTGGGATTAGGCTCATTTCACCCTCTAGTTCATTTTTTATATTGAGCCGTTGTACGCTTTTGGTTTTTTAAGGGTGAAAACTACCCCTAATTGAAAAAAAATATAAAATAACATTTTAAACTTTAATATTGTCAACATTTGGTTCTTAGTAGTTACATAATGATTGGTTTATGCTTTAAGATATACTATCATAATATTTCAACCCTTAAAACCAACCTTGTTGGAGCTATAAATAATATACTGTAGCGTGATTAGTGTAATTACTTCTAATTACAATAAAACTAGCGGTTCGTAATTTATATACGACTTTATTATTTATTTATACAAGTTTACTTTACCGACTTTAGCTTAAGACTAAACTCTATTCACAAAAATTATGCCTTATATATCCTAGTCGTTATTCTCGATCATTCCGGGCTAAGCCAGCTCTCCGACTATCGTGTGACCTTCCAACAACCGCGCATCGGTTCCACGTATAGCGTGCTCGATCTAGACTTTTCTCGGCTTACGCCTTGCGGCTGGTGACTCATTGTTTTGCTACATTGCTCCCCTCTTAAGATCTGAGCGTCCCGATCAGCAACTCTAGATGAAGGCCCAGGATGGCGGAATCTACACGACTCTCCAGCTTTGCATACACCCTTCAAGAAGAAATAACAGTCTACTGTCTTTGAAGGATCCGACATCTTCGGGTTCATGCAACACACAGTAATTCGTACGCCAGTTTCTCTGAAGACCACTTCAAGCATGCTTCTCACAATCTTCCAATCCAGATTTTCTACTGCATGGCCTATTTTTGGTAAAGCCAAATCTTTGATGTCATAATTACACACGATTTTCTTCAAATTACTTAGAGCACGCCATATGTTCTCATAGCTTGGCGTGTCCGTATAAGACTTCCTGGTCACCATATACAGCAAAGATCGAGGACCATCTTCCAATCGCAGTACTCTTCCAATTTTAGGCTGCTGATTTCTTAACTCGTCCAGGCGGCCGAACTTTCTATTGAATACGGACGAGATTCCTTTAGTCATCTCGAGGTCTTGGGCAACACAGTGGGCTAGAGAGACGTTTTCTGGAACACCAAACAGATCTTGCTGAACTTCTGTGGTCACGCCGAATCTAGCACTCTTTCTTTCTGCGTAATTTGACATAAATTCCTTAAAACTTGGCTGTGGTGCATCTTTCATCTCCTGTTGGAGGACTCGGGCTTCCTCTGTTTCATTTGAGCCAGCATATGGTGCGAGACGATTTATGTGAATAACTTTTGGTTTACCGTTTGGCAACTTCTTAATTCTGTATATTACGTCATTTATTTTCTTCTTAACTTCATACGGACCTTCCCATTGTCTTTGCAGTTTAGGACACAGGCCTCGACGACGTTGTGGATTATAAAGCCAGACAAGATCACCTACTTCGAAGCTTTCGTTCTTACAGCGAGAATCATATTGATCTTTCATTCTGTCACTGGCTATCTGGATGTGTTGTCGGGCAAGTTCATGAATGTTGTTCATTCGTAACTTCAGGCGGTCTACGTATTCTTCGCCTGCAACATATTCCTCGGAAGGTCTGCAGCCAAACTCTAGGTCGCAGGGCAAACGAACTTCACGACCCAACATCAGGCAGGTTGGTGTTTGACCTGTAGTTTCATTCCCGGCCGAGCGGTAGGCCATCAGGAATAAATGAATGTGTTGGTCCCAATCTCGCTGATGTTCAGATACAACTTTGGACAAGTGTTTACCCATCGTTCGGTTCATCCTCTCGACCATTCCATCTGATTGAGGATGCAGGGGTGTTGTTCTGGTCTTATTGGCACCAATCAATTTACAAACGTTTTGGAAAAGAGCTGACTCAAAGTTTCGCCCTTGGTCGGAGTGGATCTCCAAGGGAACACCAAATCGGCTGAAGAATTCTTTAACAAGTACCTCTGCAACGGTAGCAGCTTCTTGATTCGGTAATGCATAGGCCTCGGTCCATTTCGTAAAATAGTCCATGGCTACCAGAATGTATTTATTTCCAGCATCGGTTTCTGGAAATGGACCTGCAATGTCGATTGCTACTCTTTCCATAGGACTTCCAACATTGTACTGTCTCATGGGTGCTCTCTTTTTACCAACTGGACCATTACCGGATGCACACAGTTCACATTTCCGGCACCATCTTCTTACATCATCTTTACAGTTCACCCAATAGAACCGTTCTCGAACCTTTTGCAGAGTCTTCGTAATACCAAAGTGTTCACCTGATGTACCGTCATGCAACTGACGCAATACTTCTGACACTTTACTTTTAGGTACAATCAACTGCAGCTTAGATTCTGTACCATCATCGTTCTCAAAGGTTCTGTACAGAAGATCATCTTTTAGTACCAGGCAATTCCATTGGCTCCAGTAGGCCTTGACTTCTGGACTACATGCACTAATGTTCTGCCAACTAGGTCTTTCACCTTGCCGCATCCAATCCAATACTCTTTTTATACATGGATCATCTTCTTGGGCGTTTTGTAACTGTTGGGGCTGCCATTGCTCATTAACTACGGTGGTTCGTCTCACGGGGCAAAATCGTTCCTCTAATTTGGCACAGTGATTACAATTTGCACTGCATGGTCGTCTCGAAAGGGCATCAGCATTTGAATGAACTCTTCCGGCCCTGTGTTCTATCTCATAATCATATTCTTGCAGTCGTTCTAACCATCTTGCCATCTGGCCCTCTGGATTACGGAATTGTATGAGCCATTTTAGAGCAGCGTGATCTGTTCGAAGAAGGAACTTTCTGCCGTACAAGTATTTATGGAAATGTTCGCAAGCCTTCACTACACCCAGCAGTTCTCTTCTGGTAACGCATTAGTTTCTTTCTGGTTTCGACAGGACTTTGCTGAAATAAGCGATGACTTTTTCCTGTCCATTCTGGATTTGTGAGAGAACAGCTCCTATGGCACTGTTGCTAGCATCGGTATCCAAAACAAATTTTCCTGCCTGTCCCGGGTAGCTTAATATCGGTGCACTGATCAGAGCCCTTTGTAGTTGTTCAAAAGCTTTTTGACACTCCTCACTCCATGTATATTCTTTGCCCTCCTCCGTCAACTTTGTTAGGGGCTTGGAGATATTGGCAAAACCTTTGACAAATCGTCGGTAATATGTACATAGGCCAAGGAAACTTCTAATTTCATGTTTATCTTTTGGTACTGGCCAATCTTTAATTGCTTCAATCTTTTCAGGATCAGCTGTTACACCATTACTCGATACAATATGTCCCAAATACTTAACTTCTCGTCGAAACATGTGACATTTCTTCGGACTTAACTTCAAGTTCGCTGCCCTCAATCGTTGAAAGACTTCTATTAGATTCTTGGCATGTTCATCAAAGGACCTTCCAACCACAATTACATCATCCAAGTAAACCAGGCATGTTTTCCATGTTAGACCTCTTAAAACTGCCTCCATTAATCTTTCAAATGTGGCAGGGGCATTACATAAACCAAACGGCATAGCCGTAAACTGCCAAAGCCCTGATCCTATCGAAAATGCGGTTTTCTCCCGATCGGCTGGCTCCATGTCTACTTGCCAATATCCACTTTTTAAATCGAGTGTGGAAAACCAACGAGAACCGGAGAGAGTATCCAGTGTATCGTCTATTCTGGGCAAAGGATAACTATCTTTTTTTGTTACCGCATTGAGCTGGCGGTAGTCGATACAAAAACGCGTTGAACCATCTTTCTTCTTTACCAGAACTACTGGTGATGTCCATGGACTGTTCGATGGTTCAATTACCCCTTGTTTGTCCATATCCTTGATAATCCCTTCGGCTTCATCTCTTTTCGCAAATGGAAGTCGTCTAGGCCGTTGTCTGATTGGCTGAGCGTCTCCGGTATTTATTTTATGCGTCACTATGCTTGTTTTTCCCTTATCCTTCGTGTCAATAGCAAAAACATCTTGATACTCTATCAGCATAGACGTCACTTTTTCAGTTCGTTCATGATCAAGATCTTGGCATCTTTCAATGATCATCTCAACAAGCTCCTTTGGATACTTCGCCTTCGATGATTTCTCATTGGTATTCACATAGCAAATTGAAGCCACGGGAACACACTGCCCGATCAAAGCTCCTCTACTTAACTTGATAGCAGTTTCCCTTAAATTCATAACTCTTACAGGGATCACATCTCGAACTTTTACCAAAGTTTTCGCCGTTAGGAACTCGACATTATCCACATCTTCGACCATCCTTAAACTTCCCTCTCGGCAGTGTCCATCAAGCATGGTCATCAGAATTTTCTCACTATTACCGGGTATGGTTACGTCGCATGTAGTAAGTAAGCGGATGACATCTTCTTTGTCGTCGTGAAAGGGCAACTCTTCACCATTGATCTTGAGAACTCCATTTTGAACATCCAATATTGCCCCCACTTTCCTTAGTACGTCCATCCCCAATATGAATTCGTCGGAGATCTCGGCAATTAATACTTGATGTTCAACTGTGGTCTGGCCAATGGATACTGACATATTAGCCTCGCCATATGTATTAATTAGCTCACCAGTCGCTGTTCTAAGCTTTACTGTTGCAGGTGATAATTTATTATGGTCTCGTACTACATCTGGACGTGCGATAGTTCTCGTTGCACCTGTATCCACCAAAAATGATCTACATCTATTACTGATACGACCTTCGATGTATAAGTTGTGGATTCCACCGGAGGACGTGAGGTTGACAGTTACTATGGGGGCTCTAGTTCTCGAGGTCGGCAGTTGCCCCTTGGTGTCGACCCGCTCTAGTTTTCCGACGGCTGTACGATCTTCTTACAATTACGACGAATGTGGCCTACGTCTCCACAATTCCAACATCTAGGCTCGCGTCTCTTTGGCATCTGATTACTTAATACTCTCCGTACCATTTCCTCCAGACGTTCATCGTTGTGTTCGTCACTTTCTTCAATGGTTCTTACTCTATATCCTCGTGAAGTTTGACTAGCCGTTTCGTGTTCCAATGCAATAGCAAGTGCTTCATCTAAAACTTTCGGCCTTGCTAGTCGTAAAGCTTTCTGTAGTGCAAAATAAAAACACATACTCTGTCCTTTGAAATAACACTTTTTTTAGCAAAAACTTTTTTTGTTCATATATTTTAACTTTATAAAAATAAAAGAGAATAAAAGTTTATAATTATTTTTAAACATATGCAATTGTTTAAACAATATTTCACAAAAAATAATCAAATTAGTTTGATTTTTGTGAAATTAAAATATTAAAATACAACAAAATAAAGAGTAAAAAATAATATATTAGACAAATATTGAAAGAAATTTTGGTGGAAATCAACGGTGTGAGTCAAACACCGCTGTCCCTCGCGTAGCTCCAAAAATTAATGTTTATTTAAAAAAATTCCTTACGCCGTGATAGTTAATCGATTTTAATTTTGCAAACTGCAAATGAAAGGTACAGTATTCTTGTATATGCAAAAAAGTTCAACTTGCTATCTGCTTTATTTTTAGTCCTGCAACATTTTGAAAAAAATGATTTTTTTTGCGAAAGCTGTTTATTTTGCTTTATTTTATTAAATCTATTGAAATTTTACAATATTGTTTTACTATATCATAGCGTTTTTCTGAGTAAAATATGAAGGTCCTAAGTGTAACATAAATGGTTGAAAAACTTAAAATGCGAATACTTGTTTTTTTATATTTTTTCGCAATTATTGCTATTTTGCAACAAGGATGACAATTTTTAAAAATTTTTAACCAATCATATATTGTAGGAAATTTAATTATGCAACTTTTATGTCAGTGCAACTTTTCTCGGAAGTGAACACTTCTAAAGTTATAATCAAAAAACTAAGAAAAAAATCGAATTTTTCCTACATTTTTTGACATTTTGATTATTTAAACAATGTTCCGAACCTTTTAAGGTGGGAGGATAACTCAATTATTATTATATGAGTTAGTTCCAAGCAATTTCTGCAAAAAAATATGAGTCACCTCTCAACGTAATTCTCAAAACAGATGCGTCCTGGACTACAGTACGATTTCAGAAAAGGGAGATCCACTATTATAGATGCTATCTATCTATACGCTAAAATAAGTGATAGAGAAAACATTCGAGGTCATTAAAGAAACACATATCCTTTTCCTAGACTTTAAACAGGCATTTAACAAACTAAGCAGAAGAAAAATGATCATAGACTTACAAGAGAGTAAAATACCAAATAAAATTGGTAATTAAAAGGATGATAGAAAGAACAATATGAGGTTCTCAAGCAAAAATAGACACCGGAAGAGAAAGAACAGAAATAATAACTATAAAAAATGGAGTCTCAAGGAGATGCGCTCTCAATGGTACTACATATTTATTCTAACACTAGACAAGGTAATAGAATAGAAATATGCTTTATTGTCATGAAAAATTGTACAATTTTATCGACAAAGCTTATAAAAAGTGAAGAAAACAAAACAATAACAATCAAATTTACTAAAATTACATTCAATATATTTACAATAATAACAATAGTAATGAAGTTAAACACAAGTAATCAATTGCAAAATTTAAGTAAATTGCAAATGCATAGTAATAAGTTTAAAAGTTAAGCTGCTGCATATGACACCCAAATATAGACAAAAATATGATAATAAAAATACTACATGTGCAAAGGGTACTGTAATTTCTTAGTTATTGATTAAGAAAATCTTCTACTGAATAATATGGTCTTTCAGATAGGTAGGCTTTTGTCAGTTTACGGAATTTGGGGAAAGATGCTGCAGATTTAAGTTGTAGAGGGAGATGGTTGTAAAGTTTTTTTGCGGAATATAATATAGATTTCTTTACTAACTCAGACGACGGGGTCGGCATATAGACGTCAAACGTAGAATTTCTCGTGAAGTAGTCATGATTAGGTCTTGGTGGAAAGACATGTAGATGTTTACGAATTAAGCAAACAGTTTCTAAAATATACAAAGATGGAAGGGTTCAAATTCTGTGATCTTTGAAGTAACTTCTGCAATGTGTTATTCCTCTGAGGCCAAACAGATAATAAAAAAGCTGCAAAACGTAGGAACTATAAATACGAATGTAGTACAAATAATGGAATATGCGGATGATATTAAGCATTGTAGCCAGAGATAAAAGGGCACTAAAAAATCTTTCAAGAAATAGAAAACGAAGCTAAGCTGAGAGGACTGGAAATAAATGAAAATAAAACAAAATACATGAACGTAAACAAGAAAAAGAGGCACAAATGACAGAATTGACAATAGACGCACACAGCTTTGAAGTGGCTGAAACGTTCAAATATTTGATAGTGTATAATAAGTCTGGATGATAGAACTGAAAAGAAGAATTTAAGCGGGAAATAAGCGTTCTACAGAAATAAAAAATGTTTAGAGATAAGAAGATAAAAATGAAAATATAAAAAACGACCATAAGACCAATAGTGGTATATTATGCATTAGAGCCATTTACATTAACAGCAATAGAGAAGAATAACTGAAAGCTTTTAAGAGAAAAAATATGAGAAAAATACTGCGACCAAAGAGGGAAGACTAAGACTATGCAAAACAATGGATGAGTCACGAAATACAAGAATGGATGGGTCAAGAGATCATAATTAGGGCAATAAGATCACGGAGAATTAGATAGTATGGACATAATATAATGAGAAGACAGAAGTGAAATCCGTTAAGAGTCATAAAGAACCAGAGGCAGACTGAGATGGAGACAACCAGTGAAAGAGGTATGGAAATTAGAGACGTAGGAAGGACAATGAAAGTGAAAGAAGAATGGAGAAAAGTAGTGAAGATAGCGAAGTCACACCAATAACTGTAAAACCAAACCAAGAATGGGATGATCCCCCACACAGAAAGGATCTTCAAGTGAAAAAAGCTTCAGCTTCTTGGGAGTGCTTAGCTTGTATGCATATTTCACATAACTATAAAAGTTGTTCTGAAGCTACTTTCTTGTGGCATTTTTCAATTTTAGCTATTTAATGGGAAATAAGCCACAATATTATTAAAAAAATGATTTTTATTAACGTTTCGACGCCCAAATCGGGTGCCGTTGTCAAAATACAAAATACTACTAACATAAATAAAAATGTTGTTGCTTAGTAAAAAAATTCTTCTAATAATTTATTTAATTTGACTCATTTATATCGGAAATTCAGATACATATCATTCATATACATTTTAAAGTAGAAGACTTTAAAATGATGTTGCCAATATTTATGAGTTGCGTTCCTGGGACGACTTTACTGAAAGATAGTTCATTCGATTACTTGAAATCAACCCCAACTCAAGAATATCCGTCACAAAAAAATCATAGCATGTGATCTGTCTTTAAAAAGACAACCACGTGCAACGGTGACATTAAAATTCTCGCGTTGGAGATCTCATAGTAAATCACGAGGGAAAACCAGGAAAAACCTCGTGATACTATCCCGACATCTTAAGTATTTGGTCTTACATTTAATTTACTCTCAAAATTAATACCAAATTCTGACTTAACTATAATTTTGTTTAAATTATAAATAATATCAATAATACATGGATATATAAGTAATACTAAAATATAAAATATGTACTAACTCGACTATTGACTTACTAATTGTGGTATTTTCTTTCTATTGACTTCCTCTTTCAGTATGGGTATCCACATCCTACTGCATTCCACCGAGGAATTTGCGACACAATTGGTTTCGTTTAGCATAATTAGAGCCGCTTCTTTGATTTTTCTCTTTTTACTATCTGATTCTTTCAGGACTATACTTGAATCTCTCCACTGAACTCTATGTTCATTATCCCATGCGTGTTGACATATTTGAGATCTATCAAATTCTCTATTTTTAATATAAGATCTCAAATATGTCAACACGCATGGGATAATGAACATAGAGTTCAGTGGAGAGATTCAAGTATAGTCCTGAAAGAAACAGATAGTAAAAAGAGAAAAATCAAAGAAGCGGCTCTAATTATGCTAAACGAAGCCAATTGTGTCGCAAATTCCTCGGTGGAATGCAGTAGTGGATACCCATACTGAAAGAGGAAGTCAATAGAAAGAAAATACCACAATTAGTAAGTCAATAGTCGAGTTAGTACATATTTTATATTTTAGTATTACTTATATATCCATGTATTAGTGATATTATTTATAATTTAAACAAAATTATAGTAAAGTCAGAATTTGGTATTAATTTTGAGAGTAAATTAAATGTAAGACCAAATACTTAAGATGTCGGGATAGTATCACGAGGTTTTTCCTGGTTTTCCCTCGTGATTTACTATGAGATCTCCAACGCGAGAATTTTAATGTCACCGTTGCATGTGGTTGTCTTTTTAAAGACAGATCACATGCTATGATTTTTTTTGAGACGGATATTCTTAAGTTGGGGTTGATTTCAAGTAATCGAATGAACTATCTTTCAGTAAAGTCGTCCCAGGAAAGCAACTCATAAATATTGGCAACATCATTTTAAAGTCTTCTACTTTAAAATGTATCATATGTATCTGAATTGCCGATATAAATGAGTCAAATTAAATAAATTATTAGAAGAATTTTTTTACTAAGCAACAACATTTTTGTTTATGTTAGTAGTATTTTGTATATTGACAACGGCACCCGATTTGGGCGTCGAAACGTTAATAAAAATCATTTTTTTAATAATATTGTGGCTTATTTCCCATTAAATAGTTAAAACTATAAAAGTGTTTGCCTCTGGGAATTAGGATTAGGGCACATAATTAAAATCGTGATGGTAGATCACTGGGTGTATTCCGACTAACTGGTTGTCTCATCAGGTTTCTCGCTAATCTCTTGGGATGTTGGGTCAATGTGTCTTCGTATTTCTGAGAAAAGTTACTCATTTCTTAAAATCAAATCAATGGGAAAATCCCAATTACTCATTTCTTCTTTTACGGTTGCAATTTCTAGGTCGTGTCTAATAATATTATTAGTAACATACCATAGGGCAGGGGTCACCAATTAGCGGACCGCGATTAAATTCAGAATATAGTGTTTTACAATTTTGAAAATGTTTGACCATGAAATTGTGTACTATGTTTGGCTCAACTTATAATATGTGCGAAGCCGCCTTTTCAAAAATTAAATTTATTAAAAATATTTACAGATCTAAGCTAACAGATGAATCTCAACTCCCTAATGAAAATCAGTTGCACTAAACTCATTCCAGACTTCAGACAGGTTGTACATTTTTTTATATAGGAAACAATTTTTTTAATTAAATTCAAAATTATCTTTTTGCCCCGAAAAATGTATTTTTAGGTATATTGGGCGATTCTAGACAAAAAAGGTATCTCGTCATTTTTCTTAAAAGTTGATAGTTTTCGCGCATTATAATTAACAATTAAAAACAACGGTATAAATTGAAATATGTATACCACGAATACTCATCAAAATCTTGAAAGTTAATGTTTAAACTTCAATTTTATGACTTGACAACCTCAAAAATAATAATTTACACATGAGTTTTCAAGCTTCGAAAATGCTTATTTTCGCATTTTTCAGATTTTAAATCGCTTAAAACTCGAAATCAATCAACTTTTGAGAAAAAAGATCTTTCTTGTGTAAGATGACCCAAAAATTCTAAAAATATATTTTCGGGGGCATAATGTTTTGAATGTGTTAAAAATAGTGTTAAACAAATTTCTGCCTAAAAATTTGGCCCGGCACCCTTCTGATTTGTTAAGGGGGATGATATTTTTTAACAAGAATCCGCAAAGAAACCGAATCAGAACAACCGGACACAGGTAGCATCAAGTGCGGACCCCGGAAGTGTCATAGGTATTCGAAACAGATCCCACAGGGAAACTAATTGGTGACCCCTGCCATAGGCCATTACAATTCGAATTCGGACCTTTGACTGAAACCTCTCCAAGATGCAGTACCCCAAACTGGGATCCGTAACTTCATATTGGCTTCGGGATTACTGTGTAGAGTACTATTTATTTAAAATATAAATAATAAATAAATAATAATAATTAAATAAACTCGATACTTACTGCAGTAGGTTCTTTTTTGTATTTCATTTCTTGTTATTGGATTTGGTGGTTCATGTGGTAGATAGTATATAAAATTAATATTGACTGACATGATATTTACATTATAAAATTCAAAAAGATATGGGTTATTGATGGACATTTTAGGTTTTAACTGAAAACGTATATCCAATTAATATTTGGTATACAAATTGCTATACAAATATCACATACATATAATATTTGGTAAAATGTAACAAATGATTTTTGCGTGAGATAACGAATAAAATGTTTTCAAAAATTGCTTTGTTCGGCTGAATTTTTTTTAGACTATTTTTCATCGTAAAACCATTTTTATTGTTAGAATGAATTTCAAACAAACTAAAATTCGTTACAATAAACTCTAAAATTATGCCATTTTCGAAACTGTGAACAAAAATCCCTCACGCGTAAATAAATTAAAAGCAATGTTTATAGCAATATTGAATAGAAATACCCAGCGCATATAGAACTTTTTGAATATACGTTTATAGTCCAGAGAAACTGTAAACTGAAAAATATTGTCAACTTCTATAGCTCGATCAAAGGACAATCTGACCCCAGAAAAAGGAAGGATAAAAATTTGGGAATAGGTAGTTGAAATTGTCTATTATTATATAAGAAAAAAATTGCAATTCTACATTCCCCCAATTTTTGTTAATACCCCCATTAATTGGGAATTCCCCCTTTTCGGGGGTGAACAATGTACATTCAAAATAAGCCCGGAATTGGATAAAATAGCTAATTTTAAGCAATTTTGCTCTATAGAGTTTTTTCACTAAGTCAATACTTCTTGCGAGAGAAGATTATGTTCATTTTTAACAAAGAAAAACATGTTTTTGGACGGTTTTTCGCAAATAACTCAAAAAAGAGTATTTTATCGAAAAAAATATCCTTTGCAAAAATATAGCTTATAAAAAAGTGAAAAAATGCTGTATCCATGAAGTCTATAGATCCAGTTGTAGCAGAGCTGTAGCTAATGAAAAGTAAGTTCATCTTCGTCAAATTTCAAATCAAATATTTCAACGTGAAATAACCAAAAACGGAGCAATTTTCGGTGGAAAAACTCATTACAATTTTTTTAAGTGTTTAAAAAGGTTTAGTTTTGTTTAAAAAAAAACTTCTAACATTAAAGTAAGTGAGTCTCGCTCAAAATATTGTTGGTCCCTTTTATTATTTGGTAGAAAGAATGGCGAAAATCACCCCCTAATTAGCATCCAAATAAAATTAATCGTTACCGCTTCTCAGGTTACGTTACTTATACAGAGAGAGTCTGTAATTTGGAATAAATTCAATATCTCAAATACTAATTGTTTTTTTGAAAAATGCTCAGACCCATCGGTTAGTATTTCAAGTTGTCCTTTTTGTCATACAATAATAATGTATACAGGGTGTCCCATTTTAGAGATATGACGTCATCGTTGATTTTCTTAAATGGCAACACTGTCATTTTGATACCTATTTTGATAGGGTGTCTAAAGTTATACCCAACTGCAAAATATCAAATTTTTGTTCACTACCGTTTACAAGATAATAGAAAATAACAAAGTTGTGTCTGTAATTTGGAATTAATTCAATAATTATTATACTAATTGTTTTTTTAAAAAATGCTCAGACTCGTCGATTAGTATTTCAAATTGTCATTTTTGACATACAATAATAATGTATACAGGGTGTCCCAATTTAGAGATATGACGTCATACTTGATTTTCTTAAATGGCAACACTATCATTTTGATAGCTATTTTGATACGGTGTGTAAAGTTATACACAAATGCAAAATTTAAAATTTTTATTCCCTACCATTTACAAGATAATAAAAAATAACAAAGTTATGAAAAACAAGTAATCAAATAATAATTGAATTTAATTATTTCAATTAAGCAGATACTCATAATGTTGTCCTCAATTATTTTCAAATTGTCAATGGGCAACGTTATGAGCATTTGCTTATTTGAAATAATAAAATTAATATAATATAATTAATAATATAATTAATATAATTAATATAAATAATATAATTAAACTCAATTATTATTTGATTACTTGTTCATAACTTTGTTATTTTTTTATTATCTTGTATATGGTAGGAAATAAAAATTTGAAATTTTGCAGTTGTGTATAACTTTACACACACTATCAAAATAGCTATCAAAATGACAGTGTTTCTAATTAAGAAAATCAATGATGACGTCATATCTCTAAATTGGGACATCCTGTATATATTATTATTGTATGTCAAAAATGAAAATTTGAAATAATAATAGACGGGTCTAAGCATTTTTCAAAAACACAATTAGTATTATAATTATTGAATTTATTCCAAATTACAAACATAACTTTATTTTCTATTATCTTGTAAATGGTAGAGAAAAAAAATTTGATATTTTGCAGTTGTGTATAAGTTTACACACCCTATCAAAATAGCTATCAAAATGAAAGTGTTGCCATTTAAGAAAATCAACAATGACGTCATATCTCTAAATTGGGTATACATTATTATTGTATGTCAAAAAGGACAATTTGAAATACTATCGACGGGTCTGAGCATTTTTCAAAAAAACAATTAGTATTTGAGATATTGAATTTATTCCAAATTACTGACTCTCTCTGTATATTGTTTATATGATCTATAAGCTTCATTGGTTCACAGTGCTCATTTTTGAAAAAAAATTGGTTTCAAATTTTTTTTTTTAATTTTGAAAAAATTCCAATTTTTTTTCAAAATAACATAATAATAGTAATAAAATGTACGTTTTGCTTTTCTGAATATTTTGTATTTCTTGTTTTCCTGTTAGACAAAAATTGATTATGCTATGGCTGTTCAAAATTTGCATAAGTACACTTTGTGATTAGTGACTCGTTCAAGCCGTTTTAACTACAGCATTTTCAAAAACAAGCACTTTGAACCAATGAAACTTACAGATCATAGAATACATTGGCAAAGTAACTTGTGTAGCGGTAAAGATTAATTTTAAAGGGGGGGGGGGGCTAATTAGGAAGTGATTTTCGCGATTCTTTTTACCAAAAAATAAAAAGGATATTTTGAGCTTAACTGACTTAACTAACTCAAATTTTTTTGCAGAAATTGCTTGAAAATAACTCAAATAATAATATTTGAGTTATCCTCCCACTCAAAATGGTCCGGAACATTATTTAAATAATCAAAATATGAAAGAAAAATTCGATGTTTTTATTGGTTTTTTGATTATAACTTTAAAACTATTCATTTCTGAGAAAAGTTGTATTAACATAAAAGTTGCGAAATTAAATTTCCAACAATATACAATTGGTTAATAATTTAAAAAATAGTCACCCTTGTTGCAAAATAGCAATAATTGCAAAAAAACCATACAAAAACAAGTATTCGCATTTACGTTTTTCAACCATTTATGCTACACTTATAACCTTCCTATTTTACCCAGAAAAACTTTATGATATAGTAAAACATCACTGTAAATTTCATTAAGATCGATTTAACAGATTTTGCAAAATAAATTTTGAAATCCAGCTTTCGTAAAAAAAAATTATTTTTTTTTAAACTTGCAGGACTGGAAATAAAGCAGATAGCAAGTTGAATTTTTTTTTTGCTTATAGAAGTGTACTGTATCTTTCATTTGCCATTTGCAAAATTAAAATCGATTAATTACCACGGCGTCAGGAATTTTTTTAAATAAACATTAATTTTTGGTGCTACGCGCAGGACAGCGGTGTTCGATTTACACAAGTTGATTTCCACCAAAATTTCTTCCAATCTTAATCTAATATATTATTTTCTTACTTTTTATTTTGTTGTATTTTAATATTTTAATTCCACAAAAATCAAACTAATTTTATTGTTTGTGAAATATTGTTTAAACAATTGCATACGTTTAAAAATAATAAACTTTTATTCTCAAGCTAAAATATATGAACAAAGAAAGTTTTTGCTAAAAAAAGTGTTATTCCAAAGGATAGAGTATGTTTTTTGATTTTACAATAAACAAATTTATTTATTTATATCGAAAGGTAATAAAAATTAAAATGTATCAATCATTATCAAAGATCATTGGAATGCCCAATCAGAGCAAACTATCCGCTGTCCTGCGCGTAGCACCAATAATTAATGTTTATTTAAAAAAAAATCCTGACGCCGTGGTAGTTAATCGATTTTAATTTTGCAAACTGCAAATAAAAGGTACAGTACACTTCTATACGTTAAAAAAATTTCAACTTGCTATCTGCTTTATTTTCAGACCTGTAACATTTTGAAAACATGAATTTTTTTTGCGAAAGCTGGATTGCAAAATTTATTTTGCAAAATCTATTAAACCGATCTTAATGAAATTTACAGTTTTGTTTTACTGTATCATAAAGTTTTTCTGGGTGAAATATGAAGGTCCTAAGTATAGCATAAATGATTGAAAAACGGAAAATGCGAATACTTGTTTTTGTATGGTTTTTCCGAAATTATTGCTATTTTGCAACAAGGGTTACTATTTTTTAAATTTTTAACCAATTCAATATTGTAGGAAATTTACTTACGCAACTTTTATGTCAGTACAACTTTTTTCGGAAATGAATACTTTTAAAGTTATAATCAAAAAACGAAGAAAAAAATCGAATTCTTTCTTCATTTTTTGACATTTTGATTATTTAAACAATGTTCCGGATCTTTTTGAGAGGGAGGATATCTCAAATATTATTATCTGAGTTATTTTCAAGCAATTTCTGCAAAAAAATTTGAGTCACCTCTCAACGTCCAAATGTACTAATATTTTTACAGATGCGCCCTGGTCTATTACTTTTAATGTTAGAAGTTTTTTTAAAACATAAATAAACGTTTTTTTAAACATTTTAAAAAGTTTTTAATGAGTTTTCCCCGAAAAGTGCTCCGTTTTTTGGTTATTTCACGTTGAAATATTAAATTTGCAATTTGATGAAAAAAAAAATACTTTTCATTAGCTACAACTCTTCATTTACTGGGTCAACAGACTTCATGCGTACACCATTTTTTTCACTTGTTTATAATCTATATTTTTGCTAACAAAATTTTTTTCTATAAATACTTACTTTTTGAGTTATTTGCGAAAAACCGTCCAAAAACATGTTTTTCTATGTTAAAAATGAACATATATATTCACTCGCAAATAACTCAAAAAATATTGACTTAGTGAAAAAAAGAATGTGTGTGTACTTTGTACGCACGTAAGAAGTTATACTTCTATTCTATGATTTAAACGAAATTAATATACTTTTTATTTATATTTTGTTTAAATATTAAACTAATTTATACTTACTACTTCTCAAACATTTTTATTAGAACAGTGCCAAAAATTAAAATAATAAAAGAATAAAACACACACAAACACATTAAACAAGCCACAAATGATGTCTGAACATTAATTGTCGAAATTTTTTTTAACTAAATACGTATTTTCTGAAAATACAATTATATAATAAATATACTTACAATCATATAATGTATTAAAAAAAACAAAAAAGAAAGTTTCTATTGGGACTCGAACCAGCGCTGATAAGAGCGGTTGGTATTGGAATTCATTCGCCTTCTCCGCTTAGCCATGGACACTATGTGTCATTATTTACGAAGATCGACTAACTAAACGGATTAAACTTGTGATATTTTGATATTTTGAAAATTGATCAAATTATTTTAATTTTGAATTGAAATGATTTAGAATTGAAAAAATACAACAAAACATAGAGTAAAAAATCAATATATTAGGTGAATATTGATAGAAATTTTAATGGTAATCAAATTATATAAATAAAAGTATTACATACTATGTATTTTGGCAGATCAAATAGGTAGGTTTATACCCATGATACATTAACAATTATTACGTACCTGTTGCTTTTAAAAACTATTTAAAAGTCACTACAATATTATAAACTTTTTTGTTTCTGTCCTCACAACAATAAAACTAATATATTATACATTTGTTTACCTTTACCTTTACCTCCAAACCACAGCTGCCATATCGGATAATTTTTGACATGTCATTTGAACATCCAATCAGAACAAAGTTATAATGCGCATGCGCCGGGCTGATAGGTTTTAACATATAAAAAAATCACCCTCTATCGCCGGTAAAGAAGTATAATTTCAAAAACTCTATAGAACAAAAGTTGATTAGAATTAGTCATTTTATCCAATTCCGGACTTATCTTGAATGTATATTTTTCACCTCCGAGAAGGGAGTATTCCCCTCCATTTTTGTAAAATGGAGGGGAATACCCCCTCCATTTAACAAAAGAGGTGATCTGAAGAGGTCTGACAAACATTTTACAAAAATGGAGGGGATGTAGAATTGTAAACTTTTTCTTATATAGGTAATAATAGACAATTTCAACTACCTATTCCCAAATTTTCATCTTTCCCTTATT
This sequence comes from Diabrotica virgifera virgifera, assembly GCF_917563875.1. Classification (NCBI taxonomy): domain Eukaryota; kingdom Metazoa; phylum Arthropoda; class Insecta; order Coleoptera; family Chrysomelidae; genus Diabrotica; species Diabrotica virgifera. Next base: position 226,631,375 of record NC_065448.1, read on the forward strand.
TTTTTTTGAGGTTTTCGTAAAGTTTTGTGTTCTTTGATCGGGCTACTACTGGAAACAGAAAGTCAAAATAAGAATTATTGGGAGTCAAATTTCGAAAGAAATAGAAAATCTTTGGGGTGTAAGACAGGAATGTATTTTCCTGTCTTTAGGGCTATTGATAATGTTCAAAATAAGAGAGCTAAAAGGAACTACAACGTTAACGGGATTTTATTGTCTCATATGGTCAATGGATCTGTAAATTTGAAAAAATCGCTGAGTGCTACCATTTAAATGGGTGCGTTTTTAAGAAAGGGGTGAATTAGTCCCTAGACACAGGGTGCATTAGGGTAAGTTATATGCACTTTTGGTACAAATATGTCTACAGAAAAATTGTATCAGATTAAATTTACTATCGAAACGTTACCTCTTAAAGTCAAAAATATTTTTTTTTACAAAAATATGTTTAAAAGAAAAGCAAAGAAAAAACACGAAAGACAGCAATTTTGTTTTTTGCCCCATAACTTTTTTCCACATGGATGTAGGTATAGGCATTGCTTTAGTGAAAAATAACTTCTATCTTTCCTCTTTAAAATAAAGTTTAGTGAAAGTCTCTACGATTTACAGTTTCTGAAATAGGATTTTTTAAATTTCGCCACTCACATCATTTTTGGGACATTTTCCCATTATTTCGGAAACATTGTTCTGTAACTTTTTTCTACGCATCTCTCGGTATATGCAATGGTACATTTAGTAGAAAGAGAAGTAAATTACCTTTAAAATGGTTTATTGTATAAGGCTACACGACTCTTTATAAGCAAGTTATGCTTTTTCAAGGTTTTATACTTTTAATAATTTTTGATAATTTTAATGATTATATTTTAAATTTCTCACTGTGAATTTTTTCCTTGTAAATTTAGGTAAGTACATTGTAAAATAAAACAAAAGGTTGTTTTCTTTACTTTAAAATGGTGTATTGCAAAAAATGCTAGGACTATTTTTAAACAAGATCTTCGTAGGGTATCCAAGGGTATCCGTAATTTAAGAAAAAAATTTTTTTTTTATTTTTTTCAATTAGAATATAATTGCATATTATAACATAATTTCTAATTCCAAATAACTTTTTTTAATAACACTTTTCGATATTGTGAAATATAAAGGTACTTTACTCTTGAGCGAAATTCAAATTTTTTAATATACCTCGTACACTATTGATACAATTTTATATCTGATGATTGCATCTTAGGTTTTAGACTATACAGAGCATTTTATAAACAATATTTTTTTATAAAGTTAATAATAAAAATGTTTTCCATATGGCTTCAACTTAGTGGGACCTATTGCATGTGTATATGTCACATTTTGAACAAGCATATCTTGTTTAAAAATAGCCCTAGAATTTTTTACGATACACCATTTTAAAGTAAAGAAAATAAGCTTTCTTTTTTACTGTACAATATATATACCTAAATATACCATAAAAAACGTTCTAATAAGAAATTTAAAAGTAATCGTAAAATATATCAAAAATCATTAAAAGTATTAAATTTTGAACAACCATATCTTGCTTCCGCGCTGCAGTAAACAAAGTCAAGATAGCCATGATGATCGCCAACATCCGGAACGGATAGGCACTTTAAGAAGAAGATATCTTGCTTAAAAATAGCCACACAGCCTACTGTAGGAGACCATTTTAAGGGTAATTAACTTTTCTTCCTATTAAATGTAACAATGCATATACCTACCTAAAGCTACGTAGAAAAAAGTTACAGAACAATCAGCCCTGTGATGGATGACCGAAGTTATCGTTAACGTAAAGTTATCCTGTAGTTATGTTATAACCATCGAATTGGTGTGATGTATCATACTTAACTTAAACTATTTGCGTTATTTCTTGACAGTTCTTGAGTTATCTGGTCACTTATAACGCGACGTTAAACCTCAAGTTATGAGATAACTCTGTAGTTATGCAAGGTTAGGTTCATCTTTTGACTTGTGTTTAGACAGAAATCAAGTGAATTTAGAAGCTAGTAATTTAATAATTAAGAATAGAAGGGTAATCCAATTTTAAAAATTATACAAAAATCAAATCGAGCGATATAAGTTGAAATTTTATTTTAAGTACCTACTGAGCTTTCTATCCAGAGTTGCCAGATCAGATGATATTTTATAAATCCCCCACTTAGAAACTGAAATTCCCTTAAATTGAGGCTCAAATACCCCAAAGTCCCCAAGTTTAAATTGTTGCCGCATTTTAATAAATTATTAGTCAAATGAAGAGAACAGTAAAGCAAAATTCTTACTACAATATCAACGAGGGCCATGGAAATAATTCATAGTTCCTATCGTCTTCGATTATATGGGAGTATAATATACAGTTCTATGTACATTCGCAAATTTAATTTACCATGACCCCTTAAAATCATCGATAATTTTCCGCCCCCAAAAAATCCCACTACAATTTCTGCTTAGAAAAATTTCAATAGACGCTTTCAAATTAACCCAAAATTTTGGAAAAATACACCAATCTGGCAACCCTGTTTCTATCTACCGTTTGAAAGCAACTTAGAAACACCAAGGAACCCAAACAGCTGTTTGCTGTTCGGTCATCGGCGGTAGCCGACGACGGGTATGTTCGGAACAATATCTCGCGCTCACTCCAATTTGTACTGTTTGTACATAAGGTTCTCTTTGTTACTTCAAAATTTGTTCCTCAAAACTTCTTTCTAATATATCGTTGATGATATAACTATCTCATAACTGCGAGCGATACATCACACCAAATTTTACCTATATAGTTAAATGGGCACGTTATCCCTGAGAGTTATCTTAACTTTAACTCAAACGTTAAACTTAACTTCGGTCATCCATCACACGACTGAATGTTTGAGAAGTAACAAGCAAAAATTGGCAAAAATCGATGTGAGTGGCGAACTTTGAAAAATCATATTTTGAAAAATGTAAATGATAGAGACTTCTACCAAACGCCATTTTAAAGAGAAAGAATCGAAGATTGTTTTCCATAAAGCAATGCCTATACCCACATCTCCGTGGAAAAAAGTTATGGGGCAAAAAACAAAATTGCTATCAATTGTGTTTTTTTCTTGCTTTTCTTTTGAATATATTTTTGTAAAAATAAAATATTTTTGACTTTAAAAGGTGATGTCTCGATAGTAAATTTAACCTGGAACAATTTTCCTGTAGACATGTTTGTACCAAAAGTGCATAGAACTCACCCTAATTCGCCCTGTGCCTAGGGACTAATTCACCCTTCTCTCAAAAACGCACCCCTTTAAATGGTAGCACTCCGCGGGTTTTTATTATTTATAGGTCCATTGTTTAAATGAAACAATAAAACCCCGTTAACGTTGTAGTTCCTTTCTAAAATACATAATCAATAGCCTAAGTATAAGCTTTAGGAGAGTGTAAGGATAAAACGATCAAAAATGGTGAAATCCTTAATAATATAAGATATGCCGATGACGCTGTCATATTTACTTCAATTTTACAAAGTCTGACAAACATACTGGAACGGCTGAACAAAAAGTGTAAGTACTATAATATGGTATTAACATGAACTTAAAGAAAACAAAATTCATGGTCATTACAAAACATCCAAAAGACAACGATACACTCCATATTAATAATATCCAGATAGAAAGGGTAGACAAATAAAAATATCTAGAAATATTGGTTAGGCAAAACGCAGAACAAACACAATATATTAAAAGACGTACAGAAATATCAAGAGCAAAATTTGCTAAAAGGAAACATCTACTATATAGGGTGAGGCAGATAAAGGGCCTATTAGAAATATCTCGAGAACTAAAGGCAACAGAATCATGAACATTGGAATGAAGGGGGTCTAAAGACCGATCTATTTAATGAAAATATTTTTATCTATTTGGTACTTCCGTTTATACCGGAAGTTGCTTATAACTTTGTTTTTTTAATGGGACACCCTGTATATTTTTACATATTTAAATTCTTCTTAATTTCTTCTTTCTTAAAATATATGGTTTTCTAATATTATACAGGGTAGTTTAAAAGATAATTAGGTTTTTTTATTCATTTCGTAGCAAAATTCACACCCTGTAGAATTGTAGTAATTTGAGATCAAAATCTCTATTTATGTTTAAATGATTTTTAATATAGTCTGCTATTGTTTAAAATTATTAGTATAGCTAAATTTTTAATTTTAGTGTACAGGGTGGGTCGAAACTCGGAATGAGTATTTTCTGAGTTTTCTTAAATGGAACACCCTATATTTTAGTATTGTATTGAAATGATATTTTATGGTACTTTCTTACTTCTTAAGTATTCCCTATACCTAACTGCTTTAATTTGTGCTTAATTGTTAATCGCACCAACAATCTTAACTACGTAGGTATTTTGATAGCTCAACCATTATTGGCAATTTTAAGTATCAGTCTAGATTAATATGTATTTATTTCCGAAAAATTATTTGTGATTGAATATTTTTACGGCCAACCTAATAAAATTTCACGTATTTTGTGTTGCAATTAATGTTTCGCTTTAATCACCAATAACTCACAAACTAAAGCAGTTAGGTATAGGGAATGCTTAAGAAATTAAAAAGTACCATAAAATAGCATTTTATGACAATACTAAAATACAGGGTGTTTTATTTAAGAAAACAGAAAATACTCATTCCGAGTTTCGACCAATCCTGTATACTAAAATGAAGAATTTAACTATACCAATAATTTTTAACAATAGTAAACTCCTACAATTCTAACGGGTGTGAATATTGCTAGGAAATTAATAAGGAAACGTAATTATCTTTTAAACTAACCTGTATAATATTATAAAAGCTTATATTTTAGAAAAGAAGAAATCGAGAAGACTCCAAAAAAAGTGAAAATATACAGGGTGTCCCATTTAAAAAACGAAGTTACACTCAACTTCCGGTATAACCGGAAGTAGAAAAGAGTCCAAAGTATTTTCATTAAATAGTTCACACCTCAAAACCTCTGTATTCCAATTTTCATGATTCTCTTACCTTTATTTTAGAGATATTTCTCATAGGTCCTTTACCTCCCTCACCCTGTATAGTAGAGACTTAAGAATGAGCAGAACATGACAAAAATTTAACATAAAATGATTTTTTCTACAACCGTGTTAAAAATGCAATTGAACTTGCGCAATTTGAAAAAGGTGGTTTAAAAGGTTTTTTAAACTTTAATTTAAACTGTATTATTGCATTTCTAACACGTTTGTAGAAAAAACAAGTTTATGTAACGGTATAATATTTTCGCTAATAATTTTTAGACATTCCCCTCGAGTGTAGACAACCAGTTCTACCTTTTACGGGTCATAGGTTTCATGGTTTCAGCAATTAACAAAAATATTGTATTTTATAAATTTATAACGTTTGTAGAAAAAATATTGTATCATATACGTGTTAAAAAGTACATTTTTAAGGCACTCATGTGAATTGCATAATTCGTTTCGCTCATTCTGCAAACTTTCACATGCGTGCCTTAAAATTGTACTTTTAACACTTATATCATAAATAACTATTATGAATTATGGATAACACAAACACGAGAATTAGCAAAACATTTAAATGTTCCCTTATAAATATGTAATTGGAATAACTTTTGATTAGAAAAATAGAAAAATTCCGGCAAAAATAATCGTATGATAACGTTTTGGCAGCTTTTTGAATTTGAATATAATTATTTGTGACTATAATAAATTTTGAAATGGATAAAAAGTTAAGAATTGTGAGCCTCGGTGGTATTCACAATGAGATTGGGCTTCGCTTCGTATTACGAACACCGTCCCAAACTAGGAAGATCGTCCCTAACTAGGATAAACTAGGATGAAACCGGGATGAATTTGGACTTCGTCCTAGAATGCACTAGGATTTAACTTGGAAGACTTTATTAGACCCTATTTAAATGAGAAAAGGAATAATAAAATATAAGAAGAAACAAAATGTACCAAAAAATCTTACTCTTATAGGGTCTATAACAGACACAAACAGTCAAAAGGTCTTGAAATTGCAAATGACAGCTGCCTGCTAACTGATCACCGAATGCAAATAAAAATTGACAAATTGGCATAGTATTCCGATACTATCCAAATAAACACAGATAAAACAAAAATCTTAAAAAATAATGATCACCTATATAATGAAATAATAATATACGGCAAGGTAATAATAATAACTGTTATCAATACGTTGCAGAGAGTATGCTTGAGAATGACAACTACAAGCTATGCTGTGACCGCACTGTACTTACAGATCTAACGGGTACATCATAGACCAGATCTCGTACTAGTTAATAAATTAACAAAACAAACAACACTAATAATTGATGTGGCGATACCTAACAACAATAATCTTTGTACTAAATTTGCCGAACAGATCGCCAAGTACAGAGATCTGGAAATTCAAATACGAAGACAATGGAGAATGCAAAGTACCCAGACAATACCTGTTATTACGTCTACTACTGGAGTCATCCGAAGAACCTCCTCGAAAACATAAAAAAGCTGGGTCTAAATGAACATCTATTTAAGACAATGCAGAAAGTTGTACTACTCTCGACGACAAGGTGTGTGTACGGAAATTTTTGGGAGATACTCCAGCATACCAAATCACCTGGGGCTCCATAACGTGGAAAGAGTCTTACCAGAGCTCAATTCTTTTGATACCGTAGGTATCTGAAATGAGTCAATTTTCCCCTTAGAGGGAGTGAGAGTCGTATGGCTAAAGCTGGAACGGTAAGGGAAGTAGAAGAAGTAGGCAAATTTGTATATATTTGAGATAAATCATGGAAAGGAACGGGGTGTAAAAAGGAGATACCTAGACGAGAATAATAAAGGCTCAACCTGCATAACGCTTTAAATAAAAATATTGTTTTTTAATCTTTGAAACTCTACATAATTTATAATTTTTTAATTCGTTGTTAAAAATGTTCTTTTCTCTGTGTAACCATTGTCGGTAGGTACCAGTTTTCAAATTCTACGGCGAAGTACTAATTTGACAGGAGCCATATTTTAACGACATAATCCTTCCTCGACAGTGAGACTAAAGAGGATTATTTACAGTATTCAGCTCTGACAGGTTTATGTCACTGTTATGTAAATATGGTTAATGATAAGGATTATTGACGATGTATCATCCATGATTGCTTCATTCAAAGATCCGCCGCTGAGGACTCTTCGCCCACATCCATTTGTATTGATTCTGGACTTTCTTCGTCTTGGCTGAGACTCTATATTTTATGTTTCTTGATATTATATTTAGCAGACTGTAGTATGTATTTGGAATATTAATTATTATGAAAGTGTTTTTGCGGTTTTAACCCTTTAACGGGCAGAACTATTGTTTTTGTAAAACTATAGATTTGAATAGTAAAAGTAGTTCATTATGCATCGTTAATAAGACAAAAAATATTTAAAAAAATTTTTTCTGTGCCAGAAGGGCTGGAAAGGGTGGTATATATAGCTACCAGTGTGCATTTTGACAAACAACTAATACTTAGTGGGCAATGGTATATATAACGACCAGTAAAAACAATTACAAAAATTTATAAAAAAAATATTTTATTTTGAAAATGTAAAAAAACTAAATACAGTAATATTTTAAATTTATTATCTAAGAACTTTCTATCTACTATGGTAGGGTGCAAAATAGTCTTTTTATAGAGCAACGTTACAAACTCGACAAATCAAATTGCTGCGCGTTTGTTTCTTTTTAGATGAAGCACAAAGGGCACAGCGCCTATAAGTTCCTTTGGTGGGTAAGTGTGAACCAGCAGTCAAAGTTGAGTTTGATGGTGGTCCAGACTTTTTTCTGAAAGTAAAAGTGCTAATCAAATTATCAGCTAGTTCACTGCGGAACTGTAATGCAGTCATAGGCTTAGCACTTGAGTTTTTTTTTCAGTCTCCTTATATAAAATATAGCTGTTTACTATTGCTGCGTCTAAAAGGTAGAGAATTTGTTGCTTGAGGTAATGCTAACAGTTGTTCATCCTCGTCGTCTTCATCAGAAAAAATGTTTTTAGGAAATAACCTAGCCAGTTTGTTGTGCTTGAAACCAAATCCGTCATCTGGATCAAAGTGAGGATCTTGATCCGAATTATCAAAATCTTCGTTTCCGCTAGAATTATTATGTAGCAGCACCACTTCATAACACCAAATTCAGACTAAGACTATATTTTATTGCTAATTTATTGCTGATTTATTACGCAAAGGAAAAATTTATTGCTGTAGCCGTTTCCGAGAAACAGTGGGTGCTGCTAGCTTTACGGTAAAGCTAGCAGCACTCTATACCTCGGCAATGAAGAGGAGTACAGGGATCATTTTAACGGCATATTTTATTGCTATTTGATTGCTCTTGATTGGTATATTAACCAATCCTGAAAAGCTACCCCATCATCCCCTAGCGTAAAACTCACCCCCAAAAATATGATGAAAATCGAAAATTCAACCCCAAGGAATTAATTGCTAATTTATTGCTAATTTATTACAGAAAGAAAAAATTTATTGCTGTAGCCGTTTTCAAGAAACAGTGGGTGCTGCTAGCTTTACGGTAAGGATTTTTCCAGTACATTACTCCTATGTTTTTTTAGATGTCTAGAAACCGACCGCTTACAGAAGCTGAACTCCAGTATACACTGTGTCCGTAAAGTATGGAACAAATTATTTTTTAGCTAAACAGAGCATTTTAAGAAATAATCCTGAAACACGTCGATTTTTGATTTTAATTTACCGTATTTTAAAATAATATTCTAATATACAGGGTGAATTACTTTCGAGTAATGACGTCACCGTCATTTTTTTTAAATGGAACACCCCCATTTTGTTTAAATTTTCGGATTACTCTAGCTGAGCTGATTCCAAAAATGTATCACATGTTGATTCAAATTGGTACAGGGTGGACAAAAATACAATAGCTTTGTGTGTGTTCATAAAGTAACGCGTTAGTTAAATCAACAATATTATCAAAAATACTTTATTGTATTTTTGATATTTTAATTAGTTTTTGATTGTAATTAATTTTTGATATTGTTTAATTTAATATTTTAATTTAATATCAAAAATTAATTAAAATTTAATATTATGAGTACACACAAAACTATTGTATTTTTGTCCACACTGTACCAATTTGAATCAACATGTGATACATTTTTGGAATCTGCTCAGCTAGAGTAATCCGAAAATTGAGACAAAATGGGGGTGTTCCATTTAAAAAAAATGACGGTGACGTCATTACTCGAAAGTAATTCACCCTGTATATTAGAATATTATTTTAAAATACGGTAAATTATAATCAAAAATCGACGTGTTTCAGGATTATTTCTTAAAATGCTCTGTTTAGCTAAAAAATAATTTGTTCCATACTTTACGGACACAGTGTATACTGGAGTTCAGCTTCTGTAAGCGGTCGGTTTCTAGACATCTAAAAAAACATAGGAGTAATGTACTGGAAAAATCTAACCAAACCTAAATATTGTACTGGAAAAATTGTAATGACAAATAGGTCTAATAAATAATTTAAAGTCTTATAGAACCTTGTCTAGCAAATAAATACTAAACTTTGCTTTAATGTATCCGTAAAAATTTTAGTATTGGGGGTAAACTACGATCTCGAGATTTTTTGGTTTAGTATGTGAAAAAATAACCTCTTATTTGGTACAATCCTCAAAATGATTAAAAATATTTTCCTATCGCTAATGTCAAACAACAATATTTTTACAGAAATTTGTTGCCACAATATTGTTTAATAACTGGCATAACTTTCAAAACGAAAAAATAAAAATTGTTTGTATGCCGGGATAAATAAAAACAATAAATTTTGGGGTTACAATTCTCATAAAACATTATTATTGCAATAACTATGCCAGTGCTTTTAAAGAATTATCTGCTAGTTAAAAATAATGAAAAAAAGTACACTTGACACTTACCTTCAATTTTTGTCCAAGTAGTTTATTCCAAATGACACTTGTGCAAAAAACAAAAATAAAATTGAACAATTTTTTACATAGACTTTTGCAGAAAGGGGCAATGGTAGCTTATCATACCAGTTTTGTGAAAAGCACGTGGTTCCCACGCCGCATACAGGTTTTCGGTATTCACACCTACCAGCAAGCATTCAGTGTATCGACTTTGCCTATAAAAATTGTTTTCACCGCAACTCTGATGACAAATTAAGCCGTAATAGCTTATGGCATATATAGCTACCAGAGAGCGTTAAAGGGTTAAATTAAAAATGCATGTTAACTTTAACAATTTGTTTTGTTTTGTTCAGTTTTTTAAACTGTTTTACTTTTACATCGCGGATCAGATAATAAACTGTAATGCCATAATGACATAAAACCAAATCTTCTTCTTCTAATGGCGCTACAACCCTTTGTGATTATTGGCCTGCTTAACAATGTTGTTCCATTCTGCTCTGTTTCCTACCGGATAGTCCTTCCTCTACGTCGTCTATCCATCTTTTACGGGACTTTCCTCTTGGTCTATTTTATTGGGGCTTCTGTCTCTGGATTATTTTTACAGCTTGATTTTCTGGCATTCTTTTTAAGTGATCAAGCCAGTTTACCCAAGTAGCACCGAACAGGTTTATTAAGTCTTTTAAGGATGCTTTAAAACTGTAGAATAAAACTAAAATTAAAACCATTTGGTTTTTAAGTAAACTTTAAGGTTGCAATAAATCCGCTTTCAGCATAAAAGGGCCCACTCTGGAAGAGGTCAATAAAACCAAAAATAAAAACCTTCTTAAAACTTTGTTTTCTTAAGCAACTGGTTTTAAAGCTGCTGTGAAAGTGCTTCTAAAACCATGTTAAAAGACACTTTAAGTGCAGGCAGTTTTATAGCTACCTTAAAAAGGTTTCTTAAATGGAGACTTTTAAAGACAATTTACCATATTAAATGATTCTTTAAACCCATATACTTCATACAGGCCAACAAATTTTTACATGTGTTATGATAGAAAGATACGTATAGGTCTGGATCCCGCGTATGAAAAAAAAGTTGATTAATAGCAAGCTCAAACTTTGTTAATAGCTTAAGGGTGTCTAGTCGGATAAACTTTGATATATGGGAACACTGAAACAGGGGCAATTTTAATTGTGGAACAGGTTAAAAATTTGGAACAGTCACACTACAAAAACGGCACATTTATTTTGTCCGACAGAACAGACTTAAACTCTCCGAACAGAGATTAAACTCTCATGCAAAAATCAGACTGCTATTTATCACCAAATGGACGTTTTCATGAGTGGAACATGTAGAATATGTCAAATGACAGGAATTATGACAGGTGATAAATAGCAGTCTGATTTTTTCATGAGAGTTTAATCTCTGTTCGGAGAGTTTAAGTCTGTTCTGTCGGACAAAATAAATGTGCCGTTTTCGTGGTGTGACCGTTCCAAATTTTTAACCTGTTCCACAATTAAAACTGCCCCTGTTCCAGTGTTCCCATATATCAAAGTTTATCCGGCTAGACACCCTTAAGCTATTAATAAATTTTCAGCTTGCTATTAATCAACTTTTTTTTCATACGCGGGATCCAGACCTAGTATGTGTAACCATAAAATAATAAAAAAGTACTTGGTTATTTCGGACTGTCAAGGTAGAAAAACACTTGCGTACCCAACTTTATTGATAATGTTAACAAAAATAGGTCTAAATAACTCACGCGCCCTAAAATTTCTGACTTTTGGCGATTAAAAAATAAAAATAATAAAAAAATTTAAATCCGAAAAATATTAATTTGAAAGAAAAATAGGTTTATCTACAATTTTAATGTTTTAATGTTAAAATAAATCGAATTTATGTCTTTAAGACGCTTATTTATAATTTTTATGTAAGCCTTATATTGTAATATATCATGGCTTTCAGCATCTCCAGAAAGCAATATGGCCGAAATCCAAATAAATCTATTTGGTCTATCGACAAGAATTGTTAACATCGAATGGTTTTATTTTATACTTTTCCAAGAGCATAAATATATCCTACATAAATGCAAGGTTGCCTTGAAATTAAAACCGTTAGGTTTAATGTTGCTGTCAATAATGCCACTCGGTTTTAATGTGAATCTAACCTAAAATCGAGGCGTCGTAGTGCTGTGTGTGTTGTATTTTTTTTTAATGACCAGTTCGTTTATATTTTAAGTACTTGCGACGTATTTCTTCCATACTAAATGTACTTCCACTTTTACAACACACTACACCACTGTTTCGCTCTAAAACAAATGGCCGACCATTTTGGACATGAAAGAAGAAGGGATGAGTTTAGTTTTATTGTTTCTAACAAGGAGAATAGTTTAGTCTTTACGATAACCAAATTGATTCAGTTAAGAGCGTTTGGTTTTAATATAGCCTACTAATTGCTTTTAAGAAAGCAACTTTAAAGAAAACTAAAAAAATAGTTTTAAGGCATATGTTTTACTGACATAATAGTCTTAAGATCAAGTAGTTTTAATAATAGGTTTTATTGCTAATATTAAGAGAATCTTTAAAACTGCAACAAAACTAAAAGGTAACAAACTAAAATCTAATAAAACCAAACAATCCGGAAGTTTGGCGCGAAATACTCCCAGCAGTGGAACGTGATCCGTCTCTTAGTCTGCTCCAGGATAAGTCTTGACAGATGTAAAGCTGTATAGGAATATTGTAAATGTAATCTATTTGATTTCTAATAATTCTCCAGGGTTTGTCTTGAGAGGATTTCCATGTGTACAGCTTTTGAGATGGTAATTGGAAACATGTGTTGGTGACAACGAGTTCTGAGTCTTCTGCGAATTTTTCTAGGAGGTCTCCTCTATCATTTCTGACTCCAAGTCTATGTGCTCCGATGTACCTCGTCTTATCTCCAGCTCCAATCTTGGCATTAAAGTCTTCCATAATGATAAGAACTTCCTGTCGTGGAATTTTCTGTATAATTTTGTTGATGTTCTCATAAAACTCAATAGCTTCTTCCTCGTCTTTGTCTGATGTGGGAGCATAAACTTGGTTATATTTATATTTAAAATCATAAATAAGACATAAAATCACCCAGACATACTTAGTCTCTAGCCTTGGCGTCAAATTGTCAGCAGTTTCTTTTCAGTTTTTGTCATTAACCCTATATCGTCCGTAAAGGCCCGGACCTGGCTTCTGTTGTCATAAATACGGCATGATTCGTTCTTATTCCATTCTTTCTTAATATTTCCTCCAGCAACAAATTAAATATTACTGTGCACAGCCGATCTCCCTGATTTATTCCCCTTTTAACTTCAAATTTTCCTGTTAGCCTTCCTTTTATTGTCACACTATTGTCGGTCTCGATTAAGGTCATTTTTACTGGTCTGATAATGTTTTCCGGAATTCCAAGCACTCTTAGGCGTTTTCTTCTGTACTAAAATATAAATAAACACATTTTTCCTTATTGTAGCTCTTATTTCACTTCCTTATTTACTGCTCGTTCAATAAATATCAGTGTCCCTACATGAAACCGCTCAAGAAAACGTAAACGTTCTCGACATGTTTCTTAATATATGGCAGTACCGATGTTGGCACTAATTATCCCGTATTATATCCGTAACTACACGACATGCACCGTACCAACGCCATAAAATAGTTTATAGATTGAATGTAAATATTTATGGCGTGTTAAACCTTGTCGAAGAACTTTTCAGCGCCATTTTTATCGCCTAGATGCTGGAAATTATCAAACAGGACGTTGCATAAGGCGGTTGGAGTCTAGTCCTGTTTTATTTTACTGCCCGTTAAGAGCCTGCTCACACGTGAGCATTAAGGCGTGCGAGCGGTAGGTGGTCCCACTTACTTTTTAAAACCAACTTGGAGTATGATAATTTAAAAACGATACTTCGATTTATTAATTTATTTATTCATTGAAATAATAATGAAATGTTATATATAAAAATCAATTGCTGTTCGTGTGTCTCGCTAAAACTCGAGAATGGCTGAACCGATTTGGCTAAATTTAATGTTGAATTATTTGTAGAAGTTCAGGGAAGGTTAATACGGTTTTATATAGTCTTTTTAGTAGCCACCAAAATTATTACAGCTATATGTATAAAATACTATTTTCACAGTGTTTGTTGCCATACTCCTCCGAAACGGTTTGTCCGATTTTTATGAAATGTTACTCCTATATTCGGCAGGACTGAGAATAGGTTGTTATCTATTTTTCCGTATTACCGTACTAAATTCTCTAGCGCAATCGGTGTCCGAAATACAATATTTTAAGCCGTAGAAATATTCTGAGGACAGAAGAAGAACGAGCGACAAATTTCATAGAAGAGAAGTGGAACAGTTTAACTTTGGGACTCAAATTGGGCAAAATATGAATTTTTTAAATTTTGCGAAATTTTCAAAAAATATCTCTAAACGGAACTTTTTTGACGAACCGTAAGCAGGAGAAAAATTCTAAGCACACGAAAAGAACAAGCAGAAAATTATAAAATTTTATTTAATTTTATTTAATTTTTAAGTGTTTTATTTATTTTCGTTTATTTTATTTTATTTCATTTTTTAACTCCACTTATTTTTTTTTATTTTATTTCATTTTATTAAATTTTATTTATTTTTATTAGATTCTGTGTACTTTTATTTAATTTTATAATTTTTTTAAATTTACTTATTATTTTTAGTTAATTTTTTAGCTTTATTTAATGGTATTTAAATTAATATGATTTAAAAATGAATAACCATTTTCAATTTCGAACCCCAGCGTGCAGTCCCGGATTGCAACGAACGAAATGGCATTAGATGCCCTAGCGGCAACTGCTAGCAAAAAGACTAAGTTTTCACTCTAATGGCATATAAAACAACATAATGCTATTCTACATCCCACCAGAATGAAAACAATGGGAACCTTCTCTGGTTACACCTCCGAGGCTTCTACAATTTGCAAGCCATACGGATGCTGAGACTAAGGAAGATGAGGGAATTCTACAATTTACAATTCACGTCCCTAATCTTCCTTAGTCTCAGCATCCGTATGGCTTGCAAATTGTAGAAGCCTCGGAGGTGTAACCAGAGAAGGTTCCCATTGTTTTCATTCTGGTGGGATGTAGAATAGCATTATGTTGTTTTATATGCCATTAGAGTGAAAACTTAGTCTTTTTGCTAGCAGTTGCCGCTAGGGCATCTAATGCCATTTCGTTCGTTGCAATCCGGGACTGCACGCTGGGGTTTGTTTTGGTTGGATCAGGGAGAGCAGCATATGTGCTTCCTGATGAGAGACTAACAAGTTTCGAAACCGGTAGGGGTGCTTGCAGCCCTCTCTGATTGAACTGGAATATGGTTCGGCTGTGTTTTCGTTTTGCAACGAAATTGAAAATGGTTATTCATTTTTGATTTACATTTACTCTGTGTGGAGTATGAACCATTCTCGTTGGAACTTTACCGCGCTGAGCAGATGGGACGTGAATTGTAAATTGTAGAATTCCCTCATCTTCCTTAGTCTCAGCATCCGTATGGCTTGCAAATTGTAGAAGCCTCGGAGGTGTAACCAGAGAAGGTTCCCATTGTTTTCATTCTGGTGGGATGTAGAATAGCATTATGTTGTTTTATATGCCATTAGAGTGAAAACTTAGTCTTTTTCCTAATATGATTTTATTTATTTGTATTTAATTTTATTTATTTTTATCTAATTTCATTAATTTTATTTAATTTTATTCAGTTTTATATATTTTTATTTATTTAATTTAATTTAATTTAATTTAATTGTAATTTAGCCTACTGCATTTACTTTTTTATTTAATTTTGTTTAGTTTTATTTAATTTAATTTTATTTTATTTAATCAACACCTATAGAGTTGGAACCATCCCAAACCCAATCATAAATACAGGGTTGTTTTGAATGTAGATAAAACAAAGCTGTTATATTCATTATAAGATAAACAAATTTAAGATTGTAACTGTTGCACTACAAACTTTATTTTGTTACTTCTAACTAAACTTTATTACTTCAAACATCATGTGTAATTAATTAAAAATAATAATAAAACCTCATTCACATCGAGCATTTTTTGTTTATTAATTACGAATTCCTTTTGTCTATTTTAAGTTTATTGTATACAAAAGTTTGTTTTTATCTATTGAGGCAGTACGAAGTCTGCTGGGTCAGCTAGTAATAAATATAATCGAAGTGGAAGATATCGTAAAATTTATTAGAGTACAAGCACTGAGATGGTTTGGGCCCACACAAAGAAGAGAAGAACACGCACTAATTAGAAGGATAACGAATTGGAGACCAGTAATAAACAGAACAAGAGAAAGACTAAAAATATGTTGAAAAGACCAACTACTAAAAGATTTAAAACCGGGGAGAGTAGAAAATGATGGTAGAAAAAGCGAAAAAACATAATAACGCTTAAAAATAGCCTTAAGGATATATGCGGACTAATCCACCACGTTAAAAGAATTAAACTTTTCAGCGACTCCCAGAGAAAAGCTTCTAATTTCTGACACAATTATTTAACTCTATGAGATTAAGTCATTTCCCATATCAATGAAAATTAGCACAGAAAATTTGAAGTCCTACCGTCCAATTTGTCTTTTTTTTCCAGTTTTTTTCAAAGCTTTTCAAATGCTGACGCTTACTAGCCAAATACCTATTTCTACTAAACACAAAAAACTAATACCATTACATCAAATTGGGTTTATAAAATAACATTTAACAATTCAACAGGTACACAGAGCTTGTCGTATAGAGAATCAATGAGGACTTTGAATTAATACGTACTGCTCGGCGGTATTACAAACTCAAAAGCATTCTTCTAACCTCCTACTACCTCATTATGAAATCCTACATTAAATCCGTCATTTCCGAGTAAAACACAACACAATAACTTCCTAACAGAACCTATTAAATCAGGTGTACCACAGGATAGAGCCTGGGTCATCTCCTTTACCTATTATTTACCGCAGATATCCCAACAACTCAAACAATCTAAATCTCTAAATTCACCGATAATACCACCATAATCGCTGTCAATGAGGACTCCATTATCGCGTCTGCACAACTGCAAAACTACCTTAACCAATTGGGAATATAGCTCAACAAATGTAAGGTGAAAGTAAATGAAACGGAGTCAACCCAGGTTCCTTTTACAAACCGAAGGGATGTATGTCGAACAATAACATTAAGTGATACACAATTACCAGTCAGCACACAACTTAAATACTTGGGACTAACCCTTGACAAACGATTAACATGGAGTCGTACATTCGCCAAGAAAACCCAGATCAGCATCAAAATACGACAAAGAAGCTGGCTTTTGGGTCGAAAATCAAAACTCACTATCGACAATAAACTGCTTCTATATAAATTTATGATAAAAAACCGATTCTAAAATCAATTTGGACCCATGATGTCCAACTCTGGGGTTACTCCAAGCCATCAAATATCAAGATAATACAAAGCAATAAACCACTACATGAGGATTCAGCTACACGTTTGGTAGAGGAAGAAAAGAACTACCTTGATGGACCAAGAAGTTATCCAAATAATGAAGCAAGATGCTAAACGTTCCTCCAGGATTTGCAAGACGATTGAATAAATTATAGCCAACAGACTTTATAAATTAAATATGATCTAATGTAAAAAATATAATGGGAGGGTTGCCATAGGGCAGCTTGTCTCAATTCCTCTCTACTTGTATTTAACAATCAAACTATTTACGGATATCTTCGATGAAGCAGATTATAAATTAAAATATGTAATACCATAAATAAAAACAAATAAAGTAGTTTACAGTTGACTTTAGATTCCTGAACATTTCCTATATGCATAATTTATGCCTCAGATATTTCTAATTTATCATGGAAACTATAATAAAAAACATGTTCTGGGTGTATTCGGTTTTATAGACATACCATTTATTGTTGTATAATCCATTGTAGATAAGCCACAAATTTAAAATACATTACTGCTATTGTACTCCATCAGGAATCGATAACCACCTCTCGTACTATTAGCATTACAACAAAACAACCTATTCATAACATATAAAGACGATAAAATTACTCACCTTTGTATTCAGCCGACGCCACACTGATAAGCGTCAATGAAACGAAGAACCAATGGCGGCTCCCTTTGTAGGGCCTTATAAGTCCACTCATCGAGTATCTGTTCACTTAACCGCACCAAAAAAATATTAAGTCTCGGGTATCTTGACACTTCTTACAAAAACATTTTAATCACATTGTTTAATGCAGCACGAAAGGCATCTGTGGATGAAAGTAATCTTTTTATATAAGAAGCATGGTTTCTACCGTTTATATAAAGGAAAGGGCCTAGCTAGGCTAGGCCGGGTAAGATGATGAAAAGTGCCCCCAACTCGATTCGAATTCCATATAGGTCACCGTTTAGCATATATAGTGAAACTAACTTTCTGAAATTTTTAGCCCCCTAGGTGGTCATGTGACCCACCTAGAGCCTAATTAGGCTTTTTAAGTTTTTATTTTTTATCTCAGCCGCATCGAGAACTAGCGAAAAACTTTAAATAAAAAACTTTTAAGCTTTAAAAAGTTCTGTCCGAATTTTTTTTTTATTTTTGGCGGGAAATTTAAAAAATTTTAGAACGATTTTAAAATTTTAAATGAGTATAAAAAAATAACTAAGACATTCGTTTTCACGAAAAAAATATATAACGTGTATTTTTGCATAATATTTCACCGTGAATTTTTTCAAATTTTTAAAATTGGTGAAACGCACCTTTAAAAATAAAAAACCGCATTTTTTCGTTTTTTTTTCGTTTTTTTGATACAATTTTATACATGTTTTTCAAAAAAGGTAATACCGTCACTGGAATAGGTGAAAAGCTGAAAAATAATTGGGGTTTGCTTAATAAAAATTTTTTGTAATCTCATCCATTTTCAATATACAGGGAGTTGAAGAAAACAAAATTTTACACATTTTTTACGATTTTGCCGAAACTACTGGCAACATTGTAATAAAATTTGGCGAGTTTTAAGAGGTAGTTGTTGTGCATTTTTTGACATACAATTAAGAATTTTATATTTATCATTGGCGCGTATACGGGTAATAGCCTGAACTTTTTAAAGAAAAAAGATAGTACGCCACTGACATATTTCCAATTATTAACAATCCTTTTTGAGTTTCTCAAATAAAACATCTTAACCCTTACAAAGTATTCGAACTTCTATTATACCGGGTGTCCACTTATATTTTCCCCCATTTTAACTGCCTATAACTTCTAAACGGCTTAAGATAGAAATATGCGGTTTTCGATGAAATATTTTATTTTAGTAAAAGTTTTATCTGAATGGATTGAATTTTTTATATCGCTTTCAAATACGAAAATAAAAATGGCGGATTTTTGAAAAAAACGTTGTTGACTTTTTTTTAATGGAACACCCAATATATTTCTTTGTAAATTGAAAAAAGGTCATTCACCTATCCAGCGATTTAAAGTTTTTCAAAATCGGTTGTCAAATCACTGAGTAATTAATTTTTAAAATGAGCGGTGCAACGTGGATATCACATACCTAAATAACATAACTAAGCAAAATGATATTATGTTATGTGATTTCCACATTGCATCTTTCATTTTAAAAATTATTTGCTCAGTCATTTGACAACCGATTTTAAAAAATTAAATATCGCTGGATAGGTAAATGACCGTTTTTTCAAGCTACAAAAAAACATACTGGGTGTTTCAATAAAAAAAGTCAACAACGTTTTTTTCCAAAAATCCGCCATTTTTAATTTAAAAGCGTCATAAAAAATGGTAATTTACCTAAAAGATTTAAAAAACGTTCATTTCCCTATCCAACGATATAAATCTTTTTAAAATCGGTGGCCAAATGACTGAGCAATTAATTTTTAAAATGAGAGATGCAATGTGGAAATCACATAACATAATATCAATTTGCTGTGATATCCAGGTTGCACCTCTCATTTTAAAAATTAATTACTCAGTGATTTGACAACCGATTTTGAAAAACTTTATATCGCTGGATAGTTGAGTGACCTTTATTTTAATTTACAAAAAAAATATACTGGGTGTTCCATTAAAAAAAAGTCAACGTTTTTTTTTAAATCCGCCATCTTTCTTTTCGTATTTGAAAGCGATATAAAAAATTCAGTCCATTCAGACAAAACTTTTACTAAAATAAAACATTTCAGAGAAAACCGCATATTTCTATCTTGAGCCGTTTAGAAGTTATAGGCAGTTAAAATGGGGGAAAATATAAGTGGACACCCGGTATAGTAGTTTCTACCTACATCTACATACGTACAACCTCGTACGTCCATTATAAAAACTAATTCGAATACTTTGGAAGCGTTAAGATATTTTATTTTTTGCAGCAAAACGGCGCCTCGTATGAAAAAATGATAAGATAGTTTTTTTATCGCAAATTGAATGAGGAATTTAAAAATGATTGTTAATTTGAAATATGTCAGTGGCGCACTATCTTTTTTTCTTTGAAAAGTTCAGACCATTACCCCTAAGCGCGCCAATGATGAATATCAAATCCGTAATTGTATGTCAAAACATGCACAATAGCCACCTCTTAAAACTCGCCACGTTTTATTACAATGTTGCCAATAGTTTCGGCAAAATCGTAAAAAATGTGTAAAATTTTGTTTTCTTCAACGCCCTGTATCTTGAAAATGGATGGTGTTACAAAAAATTTTTATTAAGCAAATCCCAATTCTTTTTATATTTTTTACCTGCTCCAGTGACGGTGTTACCTTTTTTGAAAAATATGTATAAAATTATATCAAAAAACGAAAAAAAAACCGAAAAAATGCGGTTTTTTATTTTTGAAGGTGCGTTTCACCAATTTTAAAAATTTTAAAAAATTCAGGGTGAAATATTATGCAAAATACACGTTATATATTTTTTTCGTGAAAACGAATGTCTTCGTTATTTTTTCATACTCATTTAAAATTTTAAAATCGTTCTAAAATTTAAATTTCCCGCCAAAAATAAAAAAAAAATTTTGGACAGAACTATTTAAATCTTAAAAATTTTGTATTTAAAGTTTTTCGGTACTTCTCGATGCGGCCGAGATAAAAAATAAAAACATAAAAAGCCTAATTAGGCTCTAGGTGGGTCACATGACCACCTAGGGGGCTAAAAATTTCAGAAAGTTAGTTTCGCTGTATATACTAAACGGTGACCTATATGGAACTCGAATCGAGTTGGGGGCACTTTTCATCATCTTACCCGGCTAGGCCCTTTAAGATGAGCTCAAGAGTAATCATTGAATCACAGCATATTTCTAAGATTGGAACAACGTTAACGTTTTACTGATAATCTATAAAATATAAGATTCTTTTCCAATTTATGTATAAATCGTCCCTGCCATTTCCAACTATCGAATGTAAAAAGTGGTACTTTTCAGGAGAGCAAAATACCTGTTTTTTTGGAGACTCCTTAATCAGCGCATTGACAAATGGGAAAATTTTTATATTTTTTGTATTTAATGTTTAATTCTTGTTAGATTGATGACAAATTTGAACTGCTTATCATTTTCTTCTTTCCAAAAAATCACATAGGTTACTTTGCTTTTTGTATTAATCAAAGATTTTTTTCGGTCCGATGTTTCAAAGTAGCGAATGTATAATAGTGAATAACTGTATAATCAAATAATGGAAATCCGTTAAAATGAAATCATAAACTGCCTCACAAGAATTTCTTGGAAGCTATACTGAAACAAAATTCGCATTTGTTCTTCTCAGCAGTTTAGCATTTCCGACAGTTTACAGATTATAATAATTGAATAACTGTTATAAATTACAACACAAACTAACGAATGTGACACATTCGACAATTAGCGTTGTAGAAATATTACCTTTAATTATATTTAATACAAAACAAAAGTATCGAATAAACCATTTTCGTCAGTTTGCAGTCAACCAAATGGAAAAATGTTCATATTCGATGGTTTAAACATCATATTTCCCGCGCTCCTAATCAAGCTACAATAACGAGAATTTGCCACAAGATGTATGACGTATAATGCGAGGACAAGGTATCGAATCTGAAAACCCGATTTTCACATTCGATAGTTGGAAATGGTAGGGACGAAATGCAAAGGAATCTAATAAATGACTGTAGGGTATTCTCCTTAATTTTCCAACGATATTTTTAGAACTGTCACAAATCATACATCGAACAGACCGATCGAAGAATCCATGGCAGAAGAGAAGAACATCGAAGTTCATTTGAAAGGGGAGAAGAAAACTCGTCCCTTGCAAAACATGTCCCAAATACCCTATTTGTTCATTTAAGCGCACCAAAAATAATTCAGTCTCGGGAATCGACACTTTTTCGAAAACATTTTAATCACAATGTTTAATGCAGCACGAAAGGTATCTGTGGATGAAAGTAATTTTTTATTATCAGAAGCATGGCTTCTACTATACAGGGTGTCCAGAAACTCTACCGACAAACGAAGACAGGAGATTCTTCAGATAATTTTAAGATAATTTAAACCAATTCACTTAGTCCGAAAATGCTTCCTAAGGGAGATAGAGCTCTTTGAAGATGGCGTCTTGTAATTAGTTTTTCTTAAATACCCCCAGAACGCTTCTATTTAGAAGAAAACAAAAATTGGTACGCGTATTTATCTTCAAGATATAAATCTAATCCATCCATTGCAAATTTCTAGTACTGATCATAGGCGTCCGTTTTGGGTAGGGCAACGGTTATTTTATCGCATAACTTTTTTATCTTTAATTTTTATACATTTCTGATACTGGATTATTAAATTGTGAGGTATTCTAGTACTAAAAGGTACTCTTCTTTTAAATCGGTAGGACACACTGTTTTCTGGAAAAATCGATTTGAAAATTAGAAAGACGAAAACTGGTACATTTAATTATATTCCAGAGATAAATCGATTTCATTAATTGCGAATTTCTAGTACTGGTCATAGGCGTCCGTTTTGGGTAGGTCAACAGTTATTTTATAGCATAACTTTTTGTCTTGAATTTTTGAGCATTTTTGACAGTAGATTATTAAATTATGAGGTATTCGAGTACTAAAAGTTACTCTTACTTTACGTTGGCAAAATACTACTATTTTGTTGAATTGAAAAGTTCTTTCAACTTTTTTTCAAATTCCAAAAACGAAAAACTTTCATATCGATTTTTCTAGAAAACGGTATGTCCTACCGACTTAATTTGCAATGCAAGGAATCGATTCATCTCTGAAAAGTAAATATGCATACCAATTTTCTTTTTTCTAAGTGGAAGCGTTCTGGAGGTATTTAAGAAAAATTAATTTCATGACGCCACCTTCAAATAGCTCTAGCTCCTTTAAGAAGCATTTTCGGACTACGTGAAATGGGTTAAATTGTCTTAAAATTATCTGAGGAATCTCCTGTCTTCGTTTGTCGGTAGAGTTTCTGGACACCCTGTATATCGGAAGATAATTTAAGATAAATTCATAAGATGTCATATAGTAGAAGTTCGTTTTTAAAAATCCAAAGACTTTTAACTTATGTTTATATGACAGTATAATCCCAAGATTGGGTGGTAAAAGATTAAATGAATCGAAAGTAGCGAAATGTAGCAGAAATAAAGCAATACATACATCGCCCGGAAATGATAGGAAACTGGAAAAAATTCTTCTTCTTCTTCTTTTTGTGTAGACATAACTCGGTCTGTTTTTTCAATGTACCTCCAGCAATTTGTAGTTCCATCGTTTTCGTGGTCTTTCCACTGATCGTCTTTCTATTGGGAAACCATCTCTCGACGTCTTGAATACCCTATTTCTTGTCATTCGGCTTATGTGGTCGTTCCATTCTAGTCTAGTCATCGTATATCTGTACCTCTAGCTGTGTTCCATAGTATCTTATCATCGATTTCTCGAAGGGTTTGCATCTCCGTTGCTTCTAGCTTCGTTTGCTTCGTT
Source organism: Diabrotica virgifera virgifera (assembly GCF_917563875.1). Taxonomy (NCBI): domain Eukaryota; kingdom Metazoa; phylum Arthropoda; class Insecta; order Coleoptera; family Chrysomelidae; genus Diabrotica; species Diabrotica virgifera. The sequence continues at coordinate 226,655,238 of NC_065448.1, forward strand.
TTGTCCTCTCTGTCAATAGTTTTATTTCTCCATATTGTTAACCTGCAGCCCAGTCTTGTCTATTCACTTGATTTTTCACTTCTGTTTCGAGCTTTCCGTAGCTAGATAGTTTGACGCCTAGATAGCATATGATAGAGTTCCTCGAGAGATTCTGTGGTGGGCACTCAATAAGAAAGGAGTCCCTGGTGAATATGTAAAGATTGTGAGAGATATGCATGAGGGAGTAATGGCTAGTGTTAGGAGAGGTGTGGGAGAGACTGATAAATTTCAGGTGAAAGTAGGACTGCAACAAGGCTCGGTGCTTAGTCCTTATTTATTCCCATTAGTTTTGGACCAGATAACAGCGAAACTACAGGGTAGCATTTCATGGTGCCTAATGTATGCTGATGATGTAGTGTTAATAGGAAATAGTGAAAGAGACTTAAAACAAAAACTGGAACAGTGGAGACAGGTTCTGGAGGAAAAATGTTTAAAACTTAGTAGGACAAAAACAGAGTATTTGGAATGTTCATTTAAAGATGGAGTTACTACAAATAAAATTGTACCTTTGGACGGTGAAATGATTGTGAAAAGCAATAGTTTTAAGTACCTAGGATTTGTATTACAGAGTAATGGAGAAATGGATGGAGATGCATGCAGTAGAATTAGGGCTAGATGGATGAAGTGGAGGGAGGCGAGTGGTGTGTTGTGTGACAGAAAAATTCCAATGAAACTGAAGGGAAAATTCTATAAAACAGCCATAAGACCGGCTATGATGGACGGAACTGAATGTTGGGTAGTGAAAAAGAAAAAGAAACAACGAATGCATGTGGCAGAAATGAAAATGCTTAGATGGATGGGTGGAGTGACAAAGAAGGATAAAATTAGAAATGAGTATATTAGGGGAAGTCTAGGTGTGGCACCAATTGATGCCAAAATGAGAGAGAATAGGTTAAGATGGTTTGGTCATGTTCAGCGTCGAGACGTTGATCACCCAATACGAAAAATAGCTGAAGTGCAGATTCCTGGAAGGAGTAGGAGAGGAAGATCAAAGAAGACCTGGGGGGAGACGATAAGGCAGGACATGTTGGTAAAGGGGATTAACATTGATATGACCCAAGATAGAATTGTGTGGAGAAATGCAATTAGGGAAGCCGACCCCGCATACGGATAAGGCAAAGAGAATGACGATGATATTCAAACTCCATCATTTGTTCTATTATCTGACCCTTCAGCTCTAATTTACAACTAAGTAGATTTGCTGTTATAGCCATGCATTCTTTTTTGGGGAAATTAACATGGTAAATTTTCTGACGGTTATTTTCAGTTTGTGCAGCCTACGTTGTAAATCATCTTCACTTTGAGATATTAGTAATGCATGGTCTGCATAGTAGATTATTTTAAGTTTTTTTCTCCAATTTAAGTACTATGATTTTTTAGTTCTTAATTTTATTTATTATTTCATTATATGCTATTGATTATGTACTATAGAAAGGAACTACAACGTTAACGGGGTTTTATTATTTCATATGGTCAATGAATCTCTATATATGAAAAAACCGCGGAGTGCTACCATTTAAAGGGGTGCGTTTTTGAGAAATGGGTGAATTAGTCCCTGGGCACAGGTTACATTAGGGTGAGTTCTATGCACTTTTGGTACAAACACGTCTACATAAAAATTGTTCCTGGTTAAATTTCCTATCTAAATATAGCTTTCTAAAGTCAAAGATACTTTTTCTTACAAAAATATATTCAAAAGTTAACGCACAAACAAACCCAAAAGAAAGAAATTTTGTTTTTTGTCCCATAACTTTTGTCCACGGGGACATAGGTACGGAACTTACCATCGTGAAGGTACCATCACGGAAAAAAACTTACATATTTTCTCTTTAAAATGATGTTTGGTAGAGGTCATTATGATTTACTGTTTTCGAAATATGATTTTTCAAAATTCGCCACTCACAGCAATTTTGGGCAATTTTCCTTGTTATTTCGCAAATATTGTTCTGTAACTTTTTTCTACGTAACTTTAGGAATATGCAATGGTACATGTAAAAGGAATAGAAATCAATTTCCTTTAAAATGGTCTACTGTATAATGTTGTACGCCTTTATTTAAAGAGGTTATCTTCTTCAAGACTTTATACTTTTAACGAGTTTTTATATTTTTTACGATTAACTTTTAAATTTCCCATTATAACTTTTTTTTCTATATGGTATATATTAACTAATAAAAAAGAAAGCTTATTCTGTTTACTTTAAAATGGTGTAATATAAAAAATTCTAGGGTTATTTTTGAATAAGATATGCTTTTTCAAATTGTAATAAGTACTTGCAACGATTTTTGATTGTAGGATTATTTTTTAAATTCCTCATTATAACTTTTTTATGTGATTGTGTGTTATGATTGAATCTTATTTTTTATAGGTAATATATAGGGCAAACTTCAAAATATGGATTAATTCCAATATTTACTGTCAAAGCTCCTGCACCACAAGCTTTGCTTGAAAAAATAGCATGTAAATGTACCAAAGGATGTACAAAAAACTGCGGTTGTAGGAAGATAGGAATTAGTTGTTCAATATTCTGCAAAGGGTGCATGTGCATGGGTACTAATTGTGGGAACTCTAACTGTGGGAAGATAACTGAGGTGTCAGAGGAAGATATTGAAGCTAATGCCATCGAGGAGATGGACTTTGATTTTGAAATTTTTTTAAATGTCAACGTTTAAATAATTTTAACTAAAGTGATGTTTTTTAAGACTAATGTTTATGTAATTTTCGTAAAAGAAATAATTTTAAATATTACAGGTAAAAAATATCAAAGAGTCACTCGTTTTCCATTATGTATTTAAATATAGATGATACACCATTTTAAAGAACAGAAAGTAAGCCCTCTTTGTTGCGCAATATATAGATAGTATATTCATGTACAAGAAAATAAAAGTTATAATGAGAAATTTAAAAAATAATCGTAAAAAATGTAAAAAATAATATTTTTTTTATAATAGCTAGTATATAATATATAATATATTATATAATAATTTTATTTTATTTGTATGTTATATTATAAAAAAATCGTTAAAAGTATAAAATCTTGAAAAACCATAATCTCTTTAAAAAAAGTCGTACAACGTTATACAGTAGACCATTTTAAAGGCAATTGATTTCTATTCCTATTACGTGTACCATTGCATATACCTAAAGTTACGTAGAAAAAAGTTACAGAACAATATTTGCGAAATAACAAGGAAAATTGCCGAAAATTGCTGTGAGTGGCGAACTTTAAAAAATCATATTTCGAAAACTGTAAATCCAAATGACCTCTACCAAAAATCATTTTAAAGAAAAAATATGTAAGTTTTTTCTCTGTGAAGCAATGTCTATACCTATATCTCAGTGGACAAAAGTTATGGGACAAAAAACAAAATTTCTTTCTTTTGGGTTTATTTGTGCTTTTTCTTTTGAATATATTTTTGAAAAAAAAAAGTATTTTTGACTTTAAAAAGTTATATTTAGATAGGAAATTTAACCAGGAACAATTTTTATGTAGACGTGTTTGTACCAAAAGTGCATAGAACTCACCCTAATGTAACCTGTGCCCAGGGACTAATTCACCATTTCTTAAAAACGCACCCCTTTAAATGGTAGCACTCCGCGGTTTTTTCATATATAGATGTCTATTGACCATATCAAATAATAAAACCCCGTTAACGTTGTAGTTCCTTTTAGCTATCTTATTTTGAATATAATCAATAGCCTATTAGTACTCATTTAATTTTACTCTTTCATTAAGAGCCATAACCTCTCACTTGGTAAAAAAGTAAGAATGTTATGATGCTACGTATTCTCTGTTTTTTTTATGGTGTTGAATCGTGGACCTTGAACGAATTTAAGATGTGGCTATATTGGGGAATGCTTACGATCCCGTGGACTGACGAAGTCACAAGAAGAACATCCTGGTCAAAGAACCCCAGAAGCTGGTTCAACACATCTGTGCAGCTTTTATCGCTGCTGATAAAGGCTGCCATGATGATCACCTACATTCGTAACCGATATAGTCTAGTCGCAACATAGGGGGTCCCGTGGGCACTTTTAGCTCGCCACGATTTGATGGTGGTATTATAGGTTTTTTGGGTCGCTGAATCCAATGGAAGTGGTGTGGAAGCCCAAATGTGGTGTGTTTAATTATTATTAACAAATTATGCTAAAATTAGTTGTTTTTCAGGAATTATTAGAAGCCCTCTAAATAAATTGGTAGTGTTAAGGTCTTCTCTGGTGTATTTTTGGTCGCTGAATCGAATGCGACTAGTCGCGATTACTCAAAATGTGTTCTTATTTTGTTAATAACAAAATAATTGTTTATTCGCCGAAAAGCTCTAAATGCGGTATCTACGGCCAGTTTTTAGTCTTTTTCATATTATTCTTATACGCTAAATCGATTGTAACTAGTCGTGATAGCTTAAACCACGTTCCGACTTTGTTATTAATAAATTATTGCAAAAATAACGGTTACTCACGGTTTTTGCTCTAAATTTAAAAAAGACCGCTTGGAATGACATGAAATTTGGCACGCACGTAGCTAACATGTCAAACAAAACAAGTGATATTGTGCCGATGTGTGCTTTTAGACTGGGGGTGAGTTTCGCCCCGTTTCGGGGGTGAAAAATTAAAAAATTAAAAACCGATTAATTCTAAGCAACTTTTGTTCTATACGGTTTTTTCACTAAGTCAATACTTTTCGAGTTATTTGCGAGTGAACATGTTCATTTTTCAACAAAAAAACCAAATAACTCGATAAGTATTGACTTAGTGAAAAAACTGTATAGAACAAAAGTTGCTTAGAATTAATGAGTTTATCCACTTCCGGACTTATTTTAAAGGTTTCTTTTTTCACTACCGAAAGGGGTGAAACTCACCCCTGGGGTTAAAGTAGACATCTGCAGAATATCACTTCTTTTGTTTGACATGTTAGCTAAGTGTATGCCAAATTTCATGTCAATCCAAGTGGTTTTTTAAAATTTAGAGCAAAAACCGTGAGTGAACGTACTATAAACCGTTATTTTTGCAATAATTTATTAATAACAAAGTCGGAACATGGTTGAAGCTATCACGACTAGTGGCAATCGCCTATAAAAATACTATGAAAAAGACTACAAACTTGCTGTAGATAGCGCATTTCGAGCTTTTCGGCGAATAAACAATTATTTTGTTATCAACAAAATAAGAAAGTATTTTGACTAATCGAGACTAGTCGCATTCGATTCTGCGACCAAAAATACACCAGAGAAGACCTTAACACTATCAATTTATTTACAGGGCTTCTAATTATTCCTGAAAAACACCTAATTTTACCATAATTTGTTAATAACAATTAAACGCACCATATTTGGGCTTCCAGATCATTTCCATTGGATTCAGCGACCCAAAAAACCTATAATACCACCATCAAATCGCGGCGAGCTAAAAGTGCCCACTGGACCCCCTATGTTGCGACTAGACTAATCGGCATATCAGAGAGAAGGTTTCAATATTTCCTTTTTATTCTTAGAAATATATTCGCTCTTACTTCTGTTACTACGTTGTCAACATTACTGTTTTTCCTGCTCAATTTTTCCGTGAATTCTTCCAAGGATTTCTATTTCTTTAGCTTTTCCATAGTTCGTGTTGTCTCAGTGTTAGTCTGCACTTATGAGGTATATATAGCATTGACATCATAATTACATATTTATAATATATATATGTAAATGTATATATAATATATAAATGTTACTAGTAACAGAAATGGACTTCTGGAGAAGAGCAGCAGGCAAATCAAGAAGAGATCGGATACCGAACGAGAGAATACGAGAAATGATGGGAGTAACACATACAATACTTGATGACATAAAAACAAAACAATTGGTATGGTACGGCCATGTACAGAGAATGCCAGATGACAGGATCCCTAAACAGATTTTGGCATGGACACCACAAGGGAGAAGAAAAAGAGGAAGGCCGAGAAGAAGCTGGAGGGAGGGAATTGAAAAAGAACTAGAGGAAAGAGAAATCCCTCCAGGTCTATGGTTAAACAGAGAAGAATGGCGGTTAGGAGTCGGAAGGCGTCGGAGAACGCTGTAAACCGATAGTAGTAGTAGTATTTCACATTACCTGTGCATTTTTATTTCTGTGCATCATATATTATTTCTTTGACCTCAATACATTTTTTTGTCTGTTTTAGTTACCATGTTGATTTCTGGACAGTTTTGAGATGGGATCGTTAATGTATTGTTATTATCCTTACAACGGATAATAGTAATATTACTGTTGCGTTTATTTTCTCGAAATTTTTATTTTTAAAATGTTTGTGATTTTCCACGTCATCCACTTTAGGCGCATCCATATACCATCCACAACATATATAAGTAATTTAAATTCCCATTATACCGAAAACACTCGAGTGAATAGGTTTATTTTTCCCAAAGACTTAGCTATTTTTAGATGATGCTTGAATATGAAATGAATCAATAATTCTTTCCTGCACTTCTGCATGTTTATTGCAACTCAAGATATAATCCAGACTCTACATAATGCTTTTTGTGAATTACCAAAAGTTCTTTCATAATAAAATTATTAGTTATATTTAAATAAGTGGCTATAAACAGTAAAACCGTCAGTGGTTCGTATTAGGTACATGGACGAAATATTAATACAACGAAGGCTTCGTCAAAAGGTTTCGTCAAAAAAGTGCGACAGTATGGGGTCCTGTAGACTAGCACCAAGCTTCATACAATTTATTTTCTGTATTTTTAAAATTTACTAAATATTTGTAAAATCGATTAAGTAATTTTATTATTTATTAATTATTTTTTTACAATTACCTTTACAAACGAACAAATTTATAGACCAGGGTGGAACTGTTTTGAGGTGGATCTGAGAAGTGGTATTCGGATTTTTGCAGATAAAGTTAGGTGACAACTTCAATAAATATAATTGACTTATGCTCCTTATCAAATATGCCCGGAACATTAATAAAAAAATTAAAATATTTAAAAATTTCGATAAACATCAAATTTTTTCTATACTTTCGTTGCTTATAACTTTAAAATAGAGATAATAGGGATGTTCACAAAAAATTAAAAAGTCATTTCAAACATGTAAAACGATTAAGAAACACCCTAGGAATAATTGTCCAAAATTTCAACAAAATTGAAAAAGTCTTTCTATAAAAAATCTTTATTAGAAATCTAGCATTATTTTAAATTTCAAGAACGCTTCTCTATTGGCCTGACGTCACTAGTTGCATACTCCAAGCGCGCGCCATTCTCATAGTGTTACTGTTTACCTGTTTCACGTTTCAGGTCATTTTATTTTGTTCTCTTCTTGTTTTATCAGGGTTAAAATGGAGTTTTATAGCGAATTTGTTTAGTTTAAAGTGGATAGACTGTTTGTAAGGACATATTTTGGGTTTTACAAAAATAAACAAATAAAATGGAAGAAGGTTTTCAGAAAGCCGATTCGTATAAACTACCGACTGTAGTGTAGATGTAACAATGGTGTATGATTTATTGGCATCTTGTAAAAAAATAAATCTACCACAGCTTTACTGAGTGTATATTCCATATAATTTTCCATGTCTTCTTTAAGCTAAAAAAATAAATGCTTAATACTCCACAAAAAAAAATAGAGAAAGTTGTATGCTTGCATTGTACGCATGCATATTGTATAAATACATTGGCTGGTTATTACTTTACCTTGGTTAGGTGTATTAAAAATATTTTTATTCTTCTTCATGTGCCTTGTCCGTTGTGGACGTTGGCTATCATCATGGCAATTTTAATTTCATTTGAGGCGTTTCTGAATAACTCGATCGATTTTTGTCCAAATCATTGGCATAAGTTTTTAAGTCATGAGTGTCTTTTCTTCCGGGTCCCCGTTTGCTCTCTATTTTACCTTGCGTTATCAGTTGGAGTATACGATATTTATCATGCCTCATGATATGACCGAAATATTTAAGATTTCGTTTCTTAATTGTAAAAGAGATTTCTTTTTGTTTTCCCATTCGACGCAATACCTGTACGTTGGTGTGGGTCGCCCAGGATATTTTGAGGATACGTAGGTACACCCACATCTCGAATGCCTCTAGCTTTTCATTAATGTTTCCATTATTGTCCAGGCCTCTGAGCCATATAGCAAGACCGGAAATAATAACATTTTAGCAGCCGCATTTTTAGTGGGAGAGATATTATGTCGCAATGGGTGAAAATATTTCTCATGCATATTGTTAAATGTTGCTATGTCCTTTTCAACTCTAGATCTTATTTCGGTTGTTTCGTATTTCGAGTTGACAACTGTTCCAAGGTAAAAAATATTTTTGAACTTGGGTATTATACATTTTCATTTCAACCAATCTTTTCACTAAATTATTAATGATTTTAATATAATATAAAGTCATACCTACATCCACATGTAGTTATTTCAAGGTTTACTCTTACTGTATGTATTATTAGAATCCCGTTTTTAGGAATATCCCAGTTTAAGGAATACAAATTTGAGGTCCCGAAACTTTTTCATTTACTCTTTAAGGGGGTAGGTGCAAAATCTTGGTCCGATGCTATTTAAATTCATTCATTTTTTTCGAATCCTGAGAAAACTAATAAGTATTTTTGAAAAATGTAAATGCAGAAAGAACAATTACATTATTACCAAGGGCCGAAAGTCTCTGGAAAACTTCTATAATGTTTATTTTATTAAGTTAGTTCCTTAAGTTAGTTATTTTAAGTTCTAGCTGAAACAAACCATTTCTTTTTCTGTTTTAAATTGGCTGAAACGGTAATAAACATCTTGTCAGAACTGTTTTTTGATGTATTTACAAACCCAGGAACAAAACACCACTTATTTGGCTTTATTTTTAATAATTAAATACGTAAAAAACTGCGCACATTCAAATATACTGAGTAAATAAGTATACAAAACTAGTCGTCGATCAAAGACGTTACGACTGCTGACGTCACAGACCGTAGCCTCGCTGCAGGGTACCGTTTTTCTAGCCTCCAAGAAAATCAACATTATGAACTCATTTATCTTAAAAAATATACATTTTTAAAGAGTTTTATGATTGTTACGTTATTATATACCTTGTAATCTATTGAATTTAACTATATTTAAAAATTAGTGAACATCCCTATTGAATTTTGTATGATATACGACTGGTTAAAAATGTCTTAAATTATTACCTTTTCTGCACAATAGCAATAAATACAAAATCAGGGGGTAAAATAAGCCTATTTTTGTTCAATGTTTTTCAGACACTTTAGTTGCACGTAGAACCTTCGTAATTCGCTTAAGTAATTCTTATAAGATACTTAATAGATCATTACGGATCTGTGAAAAATCGTCTATTTTTAGATGTGTGAGGTGGCATTCGGATTTTTGCAGATAAAATTAGGTTAGGTTAGCTTCAATAATAATAATTGACTAATGCTCCTTCTCAAATATGCCCGGAGCATTATTAAAAAAATTAAAATATATAACAATTTCGAAAAATATCAATTTTTTCCAATTTTTTTGCTTATAACTTTAAAACGATTCATTTTGGAAAAAAGTTGTGGGTGAATAAAATAAAGATAATTGAATTTTGTATATATCATATTCGTCCGGTTAAAAATGTCTTAAATTATTAACCTTTCTTTAAAATAGAAATAAATACAAAAAAGGGGCCTTTAAGCCTCTTTTTATTAAATGTTTTTCAACCACTTTGGTTGCACTTAGAACCTTCGTAATTCGGTTAGAAAATTCTTACAATATACTTAAATTGTCCACCAAATTTCATTAAAATCGACTTAATAGATTTTGCATAATAATTTTGCAATCTAAATTTTTTAAAAAAGTTAAAAATTTTTAAAAACTTTCTGAACAAAAAGTAGACCATTTAGAAGTTTGCTAATTTTTTTTACATATTAGTCCAAGTAATAAAGCTTAAAATAGGACAAAACCTCGCAATTTTTACAGAATGGATCGATTTGCTTGAAAATTTGAGAATAAGTAGTGGATAGTCCAAGGATCAAAATCTATATGAGGCCGAAAGGCGCTTTTACCATGGGGGTTGTTGCCACCCCATCTCGGGGGTGGAAATTTTTTATTTTATTTTGACAACAAAAGTTGGTAAACACATTCATTCTAAGCAAAAAACGTTCTATACATTTTTTTTTGTTCATTCAAAAAATCAAATTAGTTTCTGCTAATAACTCAAAAAGTTTTTGTTCCATCAAAACAAGTTTGCTTAACAAAAATGTACCTTTTGAAAAAATAAACAAAACCGTTTTTTATAATTTGATTTAAGATCAATAGTAATCGAGCTATACTTTATTATATGTTAACTCTTCTTCGTAAAATGCTGAATATTGTAGTTTCAAAGTCAAAAGACGGGAAAACTATGCATTTTCGAGGATAACTTGTTGAAGCTAATTTAAAGTATTTAAAAATGTCTATCTCGGGAAATAAAAAAATAGTCTCTAGCTCAAAAATTAAGTGACTTATAGTAAAAAGAATGTCAGTCCCTATTTTTTTCAGCGAGAAACTGATCGTAAACTTCCCCCTACTCTCCACCCTAATTAAATTTGATCATTAACCTTATTTGGTCTTCTTAATTTATGTATTGTTAATAGGCTCTAGAGCTTTGACCGGCTTAGAATGATTAGTTTAAAAAAAAATGAGTTAAAAGCGAATAACGAATTTTTGTAGTTTGGTAAAAAAAGCCCATTTCTTCAGAATAGAAAGATTAGCATCAGAGATACGAAAAACTATTTAAATATAAAATTGTAGCTTACTTAATTGCTAAGAAATTGGTTTGCAAAAATTTTTTCTACGGCAAAAATTGAGTGAGCTATTGAAAATTAAATCTTGTAATAACATGCAAAAACCACCTTTACCAACCCTTTCAAAGTCACCTCTTTTCACGAATCAGGATTTTACAATGATATAATATTAATAGCCCTATACATCCTGTAAAAACCTACAAAATTCTTTTTTAACAAACTTTCTAGGATAAAAAATAAAAAAGTTACGGTTAAATAATCAATATATTTTTTTAATAAAAAGAAAAAAGGAGGCATCCAATTGGAAGCATAATAATGTAAGTTAGCGGTGTTCTTAGTCATCTGCCTTATTCATTATTCTTTATTTATGTATTATTAATAGATTCCAGAAGTTTGACTGGATTAGAATGATTAGTTTTTAAAGAAATGTAGTTAAAAGCGAATAACGAATTTTTGTAGTTTGGTAAAAAATGCCTTTTGCTTTAGAATAGAAAGAGTAGCATCAGAGATACGAAAAAATATTTAAATATAAAATTGTAGCTTATTTAATTTCCAATAAATTGGATTGCAAAACTTTTTTCTACGACAAAAATTGAGTGAACAGTAAATGGGTATAATACCGAAAAACATTGATTTTGTCGATATAAAACTAACACTTTCGATAGCGAATAAATCGAACCCTATTAATTTTATCAAAAAAATGTATACAGCAATTTTTGCTTAAAATGAATGTTTTTATCAACTTTTGCAGTCAAAATTATAATAAAAAATTTCAACCCCCGAGATGGGGTGGCAACCACCCCCATGGTAAAAGCGCCTTTCGGCATTATATAGATTTTGATCCTTGGACTATCCACTACTTATCCTTAAATTTTCAAGCAAATCGATCCATTCTGTAAAAATTGCGAGGTGAAAAGCTTCGGTTCCTGGACTATATAAAGAGGCGCTCTACCTATCTACTACACTTCACAGAGCTAAAATTGGATTATTTAACCGGCCTCCGCACTGTTTTGAAGTTATAAACAATTTTTTGGCTTATAAACAAATACAGTGAGAACGTTTGAGTTGAAATAAATTCATTTTTCAGTTATTTATCAAATAAAATTTTTTTTCTGTTTTAGGATAACAGTAAAATGTGTTTCGAATTATATAAATTAAACACTTTCTTCTTTTTGTCTCAATTAATTAAAAAAAAATTTTTAGCACGCTGTATAAATAATTATGTTAATGTCTATATTAGTGAATAGAGAATTGAATAACCTTTCGAATAAGCTAGCACACGACCCCTATCATCATTTTAAAAAATCATCGATTACGTCATCGCACCCAGATGGATGACGTCACTAGTATGATATATATGCCAAAAAATTATAATTTAAATATAAAAATCGACCTGTTTCGGGATTTACCTCCAGAGCCGTTCATTCTTGAAAAAATGAATTTATTCCAACTCAAACGCCCTCACAATATTTGCTTAAAAGCCAAAAAATTGTTTATAACTTTAAAACAGAGCTGAAGCCGCTTAAATAATCCGATTTTAATTCTGTCAAGTGTATTAGATAGGTAGAGCGCCTTTTGATATGTAAAAAAATTATCAAACTTCTAAACGGTTTACTTTTTGTTCAAAAAGTTTTTAAAAAATTTGAACTTTTTTAAAAAAATTTAGATTGCAAAATTATTATGCAAAATCTATTATGTCGATTTTAATGAAATTTGATGGACAGATTAAGTATGTTGTAAGAATTTTTTAAGCGAATTATGAAGGTTCTAAGTGCAACCAAAGTGGTTGAAAAACATTGAATAAGAACAGGCTTATTTTGCCCCCTTATTTTGTATTTATTGCTATTTTGCAGAAAGGGTAATAATTTAAGACATTTTAAACCAGTCGTATCTCCTGCAAAATTCAATTATCTATATTTTATTTCTGTCCGACTTTGTTCCAAAATGAATCGTTTTAAAGTTATAAGCAATGAAATTTGAAAAAAATCGATGTTTTTCGAAATTTTTACATATTTTAATTTTTTTATTAATGTTCCGGGTATATTTGAGAAGTAGCATAAGTAAATTATAATTACCGAAGTTGTCACCTAATTTTATCTGCAAAAATCCGAATGCCACCTCTCACATCCACCTCAAAACAGATCGTTCCTGGTCTATAAACCGTCCACCAAATTTCATTAAAATCCACCTAATATATTTTGCATAATAATTTTGCAATCTAAATGTTTTTAAAAAAGTTCAAATTCTTTAAAAATTTTCTGAACAAAAAGTAGACCATTTAAAAACTGGCTAATTTTTTTACATATAAACAGGCGCTCGACCTATCTAATACACCTTACAGAAATAAAATCGGAGTATTTAGGTAGCCTCACAATGTTTTACAGTGATAAAGAATTTTTTGGATTATAAACAAATTAACGCTGTCGCCAGCAGGGGATGCAACGGCCTCCTGTAATTAGATGGACTTACCCAAGTTTTTAATGTATTTTGACCCGTAGAACACGAATTTTTGGGGTAACAGTGATCCAGATGTCGATAAGATTGTTATAAATAAAGACCTGGAGGAAATACATACCAGCGATTTTTCGCAAAATAAAACATTTTTTTGTATTTCTTGGGTAATTCTAAGAAAAAAATGTTCTTGTTGTTTCGTAGGATGCATAGTTTTTGAGATAAACGCGGTTGAACTTTTAAAAAATCGAAAAATTTCAATTTTTGAACCCGAATAACTTTTGATTAAAAAATAAAAAAGCAATTCTGCTAACAGCATTTGAAATTTTAAGTCAAATTATACCGGTTTTGATTGTTTGCATTGCTAAAACTTTATTTTTTTATTTTTAAACAAAACATTTTTTTTATAAGCCAAAAAATTGTTTATAATTTTTAAACATTGCTGAGGCCCCTTAAATAATCCGATTTTAATTCTGTAAAGTGTATTAGACGGGTAGAGCGCCTCTTTATATGTAAAAAAATTAGCCAACTTCTAAATGGTCTACTTTTTGTTCAGAAAGTTTTTAAAAAATTTGTACTTTATTAAATAAATTTAGATTGCAAATTTATTATACAAAATCTATTAGGTCGACTTTAATGAAATTTGGTAGACTGTTTAAGTATGTTATAAGAATTTTCTAAGCGAATTACTAAGGTTCTAAGTGCCACCAAAGTTTTTAAAAAACATTGAATAACAACAGGCTTATTTTGACCCCTTATTTTGTATTTATTGCTAAATTGCAGAAAGGGTAATACTTTAAGACATTTTTAACTAGTTGTATATTATACAAAATTCAATTATCTTTATTTTATTTTTTTACGTCTTTGTTCCAAAACGAATCGTTTTAAAGGTATAAGCAAAGAAATTAGAAAAAATCGATGTTTTTCGAAATTGTTAAATATTTTAATTTTTTTTTTATTAATGTTCCGGGCATATTTGAGAAGGAGCGTAAGTCAATTTTATTGCATTATTGTTCGCATTTTTTGGCTTCTGGTTTTTTTGGTTGTGCAAAAAACTCAGACTTAACCCATTCTGTTGGTATCCTTCCAGAGTTGCATATTATTTTGTTGTGTATTTAATAAGTTGTAATACAATTTCTTGTATTTAGTAATACCTAAATGAAAAGTACCTACATATCTGCTGGTATTTCTCTCTTGTATCACCTTGTCATATTTTACATTAAAAACTAGAAAAAAGTAGATACACTAACTACCATATAGAGGATGAGCGAGGAAAACGAAATATACTAAAATTAAAATGATCAGATGGGATAATACATCGATAAAATTTATCTTGACAAGACCTAAACAGATCCCATGTAAAATGCATAGCGTGTGTCGCTTACTAAACAGGTTTTTTTACAAGCTGAAAACGACGTAATTTTTATTAATTTTGTATCAGGAAAACCAAAGAAACTTCATTCATATAAAAAGAATCATTCATATAAGCCTAGAAAATATTTCTCAAAATAAAAAGACGATAAACTGGAAAAACAAAAAGAATTTTAATGGAAGGAATTATTAAATGATTAGATTGCTCAATACAAGAGTCCAAGGTATAACCCGAGTGCCGAAAGAAAAACAGATATATGCGCTCTAAGGGAAACAAAACAGAAATGACAGACAATCAAATTTACGTGAATATATACCAACCTACAGTGGATCAGCCAAATAAAACAGGGCCAATGAAAGTGTAGCCTTACTAATAAACCAAAGATACCAAAAACCACATCAAAGAATAGCAATACATAAATCAGAAAGGATTTAAAAGCAAAGATTCTAATTGATCATGAAATGTTCAAAGACAATAGAAAAAAAAACAGATGGAAGCAGAATAAGAAGATGGTGTGGTTTTAAAGATATTAAAAAGAGTAGTTAAAGTGGCATCTTTTTGGAATCCTGAGAAACCTAACAAGTGCATTTATAGACCAGGGCTCATCTGTAAAAATATTAGCACATTTGGACGTTGAGAGGTGACTCAAATTTTTTTGCAGAAATTGCTTGAAAATATATTGAATAATAATATTTGAGTTATCCTCCCTCTCAAAAAGGTCCGGAACATTGTTTAAATAATCAAAATGTCAAAAAATGAAGGACAAATTCGATTTTTTTCTTCGTTTTTTGATTATAACTTATAAAGTATTCATTTACGAGAAAAGTTGTACTGACATAAAAGTTGCGTAATTAAATTTCCTACAATAGAGAATTGGTTAAGAATTTAAAAAATAGTCACCCTTGTTGCAAAATAGCAATAATTGCGAAAAAAACATACAAAAACAAGTATTCGAATTTTACGTTCTTCAACCATTTATGCTACACCTAGGACCTTCATATTTCACCCAGAAACACTTTATGATACAGTAAAATAATACTGTAAATTTCATTAAGATCGGTTTAACAGATTTTGCAAAATAAATTTTGAAATCCAGCTTTCGCAAAAAAAATTCATTTTTTCAAAATGTTACAGGACTGAAAATAAAGCAGATAAGTTGAAATTTTTTTTGCTTATAGAAGTTTACTGTACCTTTCATTTGCAATTTTTGCAAAATTAAAATCGATTAACTACCACGGCGTCAGGAATTTTTTTAAATAAACATTCTTATTGGTGCTACGCGCAGAACAGCGGATAGTTTGCTCTTATTGGGCATTCCAATGACCTTTGATAATGATTGATACATTTTAATTTTTATTAAATTTCGGTATAAATAAATAAATTTGTTTATTGCAAAATAAAAACACATACTCTATACTTTGAAATAGTACTTTTATTAGCAAAAACTTTATTGTTTATATATTTTAACTTGGAGAATAAAAGTTTATTATTTTTAAACATATGCAATTGTTTAAACAATATTTCACAAACAATAATAAAATTAGTTTGATTTTTGTGGAATTAAAATATTAAAATACAACAAAATATAGAGTAAGAAAATAATATATTAGATAAAGATTAGAAGAAATTTTGGTGGAAATCAACTTGTGTGAATCGAACACCGCTGTCCTGCGCGTAGCACCAAAAATTAATGTTTATTTAAAAAATTTCCTGACGCCGTGGTAATTAATCGATTTTAATTTTGCAAATTGCAAATGAAAGGTACAGTACACTTCTATAAGCAAAAAAAATTTCAACTTGCTATCTGCTTTATTTTCAGTCCTGTAACATTTTGAAAAAATGAATTTTTTTTGCGAAAGCTGGATTGCAAAATTTATTTTGCAAAATATATTGAACCGATCTTAATTAAATTTACAGTATTGTTTTACTGTATCATAAAGCTTTTCTGGGTGAAATATGGAATATACAATTATTGATATTTTGCAACAAGGGTGACTATTTTTAAAATTTTTTACCAATTCTATATTGTAGGAAATTTAATTACGCAACTTTTATGTCAGTAAAACTTTTCTCGGAAATGAATACTTTTACAGTTATAATCAAAAAACGAAAAAAAATCGAATTTTTCCTTAATTTTTTGACATTTTGATTATTTAAACAATATTCCGGACCCTTTTGAGAGGGACGATAACTCAAATATTATTATCTGATTTATTTTCAAGCAATTTCTTCAAAAAAATTTGAGCCAACTCTCAACGTCCATCTCAAAACAGATGCGCCCTGGACTATTAAAAAATTTAAACGCAGCATTGAAGATAACATTATTACTGAGGGCCGAAAGTCCCTTAAAATAAACACAAATGTTTTTATTTGAATGAAATATTTGAAAATAAAAAGCACACTAAATTTTCTCCTTTTTTATCCCTGTAACTAATTTCAAACATTATTTCACGGTTTTTGCTGTAAATTTTAAAGAACCACTTGGATTGACATGAAATTTGGCATACGCATAGTAGGTCTGGATCCCGCGTATGAAAAAAAAGTTGATTAATAGCAAGCTGAAAATTTGTTAATAGCTTAAGGGTGTCTAGTCGGATAAACTTTGATATAATGGAACACTGGAACAGGGGAAGTTTTAATTGTGGAACAGGTTAAAAATTTGGAACGGTCAGACCACGAAAACAGCACATGTCTTTTGTCCGACAGAACAGACTTAAACTATTCGAAAAGAGATTAAACTCTCATGCAAAAATCAAACTGCTATCTATCACCAAATGGGAGTCTTAATGAGTGGAACATGTAGAATATATCAAATGACAGGAATTATGACAGGTGATAAACAGCAGTCTGATTTTTGCATGAGAGTTTAATCTCTGTTCGGAGAGTTTAAGTCTGTTCTGTCGGACAAAATAAATGTGCCGTTTTCGTGGTGTGACCGTTCCAAATTTTTAACCTGTTCCACAATTAAAACTGCCCCTGTTCCAGTGTTCTCATATATCAAAGTTTATCCGACCAGACACCTTTAAGCTATTAACAAATTTTCAGCTTGCTATTAATCAACTTTTTTTTCAAACACGGGATCCAGACCTATAGCTAATATGTCATAGAAAAAAACTTAATATCGTTAGATGTGTGATTTTGGCCTGGGGGTGATTTTCACCCCCTCTCGGGTGTGAAAGAATATACATATGTAGAAAATAAGTCCGGAAATAGATAAACTGACTAATTTAAGCAACTTTTGCTCTACAGAGATTTTTCGCCGAGTCAATACTTTTCGAGTTATTTGCGAGTAAAGAATATATGTTCATTTTTAAACAAAATAACCACGTTTTTAGGCGGTTTTTCGCTAATAATTTAAAAAGTAATTATTTTATCGAAAAAAACGTTTTTACAAAAAATATATCATGTAAATAATTTAAAAAAATGGTGTATGTATAAGGTCTCCAGACCTAGTAGAAGCAGAGTTATAGCTCATTAAAAATAGGTTTATATGCTTTTTCTCATGAGGATCTTTCAGTGCGTCATAGTTTTTCGATTTCTTTCTAACGCGTTAAATTGCATGAGACAGAAAAAAACGCACGTCGGTGATTACATTTCGTCGGTGACATTTATAACATTTATTCTAGTTGTCAATAGATGGCGCTATAATCGAAATAAAAATTATTTTCGAATTATATAATATAACTACGAATATAATCTGTACAATTTATAAGACTATACAAATCAAAGAAAATACCATTTTATAAATGCAATAAACAGAATTGATTTGTTTTTATGCCAAAATTGCAAATAAAATTTGACAAATGTCAGATTTAACTAAAATGTCATGTCAGTAAAATGTATATTATCACGGACTTACCTTTTTTTCTATCATTTGTGACGCACTGAAAAATGCTCATGAAAAGAAGCATATTCGCCAAATTTCAAACAGAGTATTTCAACGTGGAATATCCAAGAACTGAAGCACTTTTTGGGGAAACTCATTACAACTTTTTTAAAGTGTTTAAGAAAATCTTTATTCCTGTTTTTAAAAAAAATTTCAAACATCAAATGTAAGCAAGTTACGCTCAAAATAAAGTTGGTCCCTTTTGTTTTGGCAAAATAAAATTGGGAAGATCATCACCTAATTAGCAACTTGAATAAAATTAAGCGGTACCGCTTTACAAGTTACTGTACTTGTGTTGTGTTTATAATTTATGATCTGTAAGGTTCACCGATACAAAGTGCTTAGGTATTTAAAAAAAATTGGTTTTAAAGTAAAATTTTTAAAATTTTTAATTTTGAAAAAATATTTTTTTTAAATAACTTAAAAATTGTTAGAGATATCAAAAATCTCAAACAATAAAAAATATCGGCTTTGCTTTTCTGAATATACTGTGTTTTTTTGTTTTTCTATAAGACAAAAATTTATTAAGATTTGGTGTTTCTAAATTTGCATACACTTGTGATTAGTTACTCGTTCAAGCCCTTTTAACTACAGCCCTTTCAAAAATAAGGACTTTGAACCGACGAAATTTACAGATGATATAAACAATACAGACACAAGTAAAGAAACTTGTGAAGTGGTAACGATTAAGTTCATTTGAGATGCTAATTAGGGGGTGATTTTCCGGATTTTTTACCGAAGTACAGGGACCAACTTTATTTTAAGCGGAACTTGTTTACTTTTGAATTTTTTTTTATAAAACGAAAATAAAGATTGTTTACACTTTAAAAAAGTTGTAATGAGTTTTCCCCAGACCGTGCTTCATTTTTTGGATATTTCAGGTTAAAATATTCGATTTGGAATTTGACGAATATATGTTCATATTTCATATAAAAACCGTCTAAAAACGTGGCTATTTAGTTGAAAGATGGACATATTCACTCGCAAATCATTCGAAAAATATTAACTTGGTGAAAAAACTCTATAGAACACAAGTTGCTTAGAATTAGTCAGTTTATCCATTTCCGGACTTATTTTGGAAATATATTTTTTAACCCCCGAGAGGGGTGAAACTCACCCCCAGGGCAAAAGCCGACATTAGCACAATATCACTTTTGTGCACAATATCATCTTTGGTTTATTAGCTGTGTGTGCCAAATTTCATGTCAATCCAAGCGGTTCTTCAAAATTTAGAGGTTTTGCAACATTTTAGCGTTTAATAGGTCTGGATTCCGCGTATGAAAAAAAGTTGATTAATAGCAAGCTGAAAATTTGTTAATAGCTTAAGGGTGTCTAGTCGGACAAACTTTGATATATGGGAACACTGAAACAGAGGAAGTTTTAATTGTGGAACAGGTTAAAAATTTGGAACGGTCAGAACACGAAAACGTCACATGTATTTTGTCCGACAGAAGTTCCAATTGATTTGTTACCCTTTCATTAAACTCTCATGCAAAAATCAGACTGCTATTTATCACCTGCCATAATTCCTGTCATTTGACGTGTTCTACGTGTTCCACTCATTAAAATGCCCATTTGGTGATAAATAGCAGTCTGATTTTTGCATTAGAGTTTAATGACAGGGTAACAAATCAATTGGAAGTTCTGTCGGATAAAATACATGTGACGTTTTCGTGGTATGACCGGTCCAAGTTTTTAACCTGTTCCACAATTAAAACTTCCCCTAATCCAGTGTTCTCATATATCAAAGTTTATCCGATTAGACACCCTTAAGCTATTAACAAATTTTCAGCTTGCTATTAATCAACTTTTTTTATACGCGGGATCCAGACCTATAAGAATGTAAGTTCTATTATTATAATAAATATTATAGAAGTTTTCAGGGATTTTCGGCCCTTGGTAATAATGCAATCTTTCATTCTGCGTTTAAATTTATCAAAATACTTATTAGTTTTAAAAAAATATTAATAAAACTTTACTGGAATCAAAGAGCAGAAATTATAGTAGATAATGAACCCACTTCAGAAATTGAAATCAGGAGAGGAGTTAGGCAGAAATGTATACTGTCTGCATTACTATTCAATGTATATAGTGAATCCAATTTTGAAGAAGCCGTATCATCTGAAAGAGAAGGAATAATAATTAACGGAAAAACAATTAATAACATAAGAAGATATTTATTCAGATGACAACTAAACAACTAAACTCCAACTGGGTACTATCAAACAAGACAATAAGTTGCTATGAAAAATATGAACTAAAATGAAATAGAAAAAACACTAAATATAGGTATGATAATAACAAAGAAAACAAAAATATACAAACAAACATACAATTGGGAAATGTACCGATATAAAGGGTTGATAAATGCATAATATAGGTACCTGGTAACCTGGATTTCCGAAAATAATGATCAAATTTATCATAAATAAGGTCCAGGATAGAAATAGTAAAAACTGTGGTTGTATAAATGAAAACTATTCTTCGCAATAAAGACCTTAGATTAGATCACATAAAAAATAAGCTACTGTCATTCGAAATGTGCTGTTACAAAAGGATGCTTAGAATATTATGGACAGAGAAGCAAACACCAGAGTACAGAGTATTACAAGAAATGGGCAAAGAATACGAAATAAAAACCACAATAAAAATAAGAAAGTTATAATATCTGGGACATGTAATGAGGGGACAGCGATATGAAATGCAAAGATTGATAAATACAGGTAAAGATAAGAGGAGGAACGACTATAGAAAAAGGTGTAATGGTTGAAACATTTTGGGGATTGGAGAAGAATACCTATAACTCTACGGAGTAGGGAGTGCAGTAAATATGATGACATCCCACCTTCGATTGGGAGACGATACTTAAAGAAGCAGATCAAGAAAAAACAACAAAATAAGTTAGTTTTGAGCTGCTTCAATGTAAAAAATACGCGTTTGCGCCTTTTCCCGATAAATTGGCGAAAAATGAAATAAATCACGTTATCAATGATATTTACAAGGAAAGAACCATTTTAATTCTGTAGCTATTACCGTATACAATGTGATTAATGTTTAAATGAATGTCAACAAACCAAACAAACGCAATAAATCACAGCTTCACAAATCACGTCCCGATCGAACGCATCCTGTCTCACCGGAGCAAAAAAATAAAAGAGTCGTAATCCATCCAAAACGTAAACAACCGAATCTGCAAATATCACATATTGCACGCTTCGAAAAACAAAACAAGTGCACCTGTCACTCGCGCCCGGTCAGCTTTGAATAATAGCGAATGGAAACAAAGACTTGAGAGAGTGTATCTGACCACTTGACCAGTCTACTACTTGATTCTCGTATTCTCGAGACCGATTCAACTGTAGAGATGGATAATGGTGTTTTGTTTCACCCAAGCGAATGGTCCATGTCTGTCGGGCTGCTGCTGCTATACCCACCAATAGCAATCACAATTAATGACTACACCTACAACTATGTATCTGTTCGAAATGTCGTTTGGTTCAATACATCAATACATAGTTTTTCATTTGTCAAATATCTTTATTTCGTATCCTATCCCGTTTTGTTTCCCCGCACATTTCTCTCAAATATTCGATTAAATACATATGTTACGGAAAAATAAAGATCGAGAGATGTTACTGAACAAATGAAATGAATATTAATATATTATACAAAATTCAGTTAATCTCTCTATCTCATCTCAGGGATTTATTATGGGTTAGTAGAATGTGATCCGGTTATTTCTGAGCATTAAAACAATCCATAGCTACAAAGATTTATTTAATATAAACTATGAAATAAAACATAAATGGGGAGTTGAATCAAAAATATAAAAACAATATAAAGACTATTGAACGGTTAAATAGAGAATATTGTTATGTCCTCAAAAGGCCCTAACTTATCACATAATATATATACAACCCTAGGATATGGTCAATAGAAATATACACTACACCCTGAATGGTAAAAATGTACCTCCGTTCAGCAAGACTCAGATATGTACCGTACCATACTATGATAATATTATTATAACAAAATTAATGTGAATAATTTATACCATCCAGTAGTGATGTAACGAATGTCGTTTTTTAAACATTCGCGAATACGAATGCGAATGCGAATATCTAATAACAACATTCGCGAATGCGGATGCGAATGCGAATGTTCAGTTTTTTTTAATTTGTTTCTATTTTTGAAATGTTTTCTAAATTTATAATGAGAAGTTAATTGATATTTAGTGTAAGTCAATCTGAATCTTAAGCTTTATTACATTATACCAAATAATAAAACAAATCATAATCTGATTATACAAGGTTAAGTTACCTTTTTTTAATAAAAAAAGATGAGAAAGAGAATAGATTTTGATTTTATTAATCTAAAGTTATTTTCAAATTATTTTTTTTCTGATATTCGTATTCGCAAAACATTCGCACAAATTTTGCGAATGCGAACGCGAATGCGAATATGCAAATACATGCGAATACGAATATTCGTTACATTACTACCATCCAGTGTCAAATACCTACTTCTGTAAGTCTACCCGTGGAACTAACTAAGTACAATTCAATATACACCCTGTATTTACTTGATTATAGCTATATCCAGGTGTACAATGAGGGTAGAGAAAAGACCTAGATCTGTACAAAAATGGACACACTGTGGAGTATAAAAAATGTGGTATATATAAAAAAAGAAAGATATTTTAAGGGTACTGACTTTCTCTGTCCTTGCTTACTCTGGTACTAGATGTCCACTAGGGTTTGTTACTGGTGCTGGTTACTGGTGCTGGTTACACTAAAAGTTACACTAGTCCCCCAAGTGTGTCCTCAGGAAGTTGGCCTACCAAGGAGAGAAAATACACTGTCAGTAGGGACTATACGAGACAGTAGAAATACTAGAGGCTATAAGCCTAATAACATCTTTAAACATATTTACCTGTTGGTGTTAGGTGGCCACAAGAGAATTGTCACGATGTCTTTCCTCACAAGTCACAAGGGGTTATGTCCCGTAACCAAACAAATGTCCATCGGCACAACAAAATTTACAGCCCCAAATCCATCACTGGCACAAGCTCCTCGAGACGATAAGTTTTCATAAACTTGGGCTGTATTATTTTCGACGATGGAAAGGGATTAGTAAAGGTTTACCCCTTGCAATCCGAACTCGTTCCAGAACAGTCGAAGACAGACCGGATGTCATCCGTTTTAGCTTAATGCCATTCGATCTGAGTTCCAACTCAGACGAACCATTCAAGAACGGAATCCCTGGTTGATTCAGTTACGTGACAAGAACCTATGCACAACTTGTGAACGAGAGAGACAACATATTTCTAGAATCTCAACCCATTCTTAAACAAATCAACAGAACAGAACCTTTTCGCGAATGCAACAACTGTTTTATAGGAGCTACCATAGGCGTAACCAGGGGGTTTTAAAGTATTTAAATATTACATCAGTTTAACATATTGTTGTGGAATTGTTTTTTTCTAAGGAAATTCAAAAAAATTAAATTTATATCAACGACCATGAAATGATAGTTTTTCATCACCCTGTATATGGCCAAATTTGTTTAGAATTTAATTTCACTAGTAAACAAGTGTTTCGGAAAAATTAAAACGATTAGTGATAATTATTCGACGAAATTGACGGGACATTAACAAAACATTTCGGTGATTAGAAAATGGAGAGAGCGTTGACGGGACAATAACGTCTTTAAGATCCTTCGGGGAAGGTATCTTAATGTGGTATACAAACGGTATTATTTTAGTTGTAAGAGTAGAAAGTAGAAAATAACTAATTATGATTTTCCTTGAATTTGACAAATTGCAAAAGTTATGTGGAAGAATATTGGGTTTCTTAAGAAATAAATGGTTTGAGAGAGGTTGTTGTTGAGTGGACGAAAAATATGGGGAGAAGGGATAATGGATGTGAGAGTATGGATTTGAGAGAAAAATACGGACACTGTGTAATTGACATCGGAAGAAAGCAGTCGAGTTTTAAAAGTGTATAATCAGTGTAGAGTGGTGTGATCAGCCTTTGCGAGCAAAGTCAAGTTGAAACCAAATCGTCGGCCGGTTGAAGAGTTAATTTCCTGGTCCGAGGGAGATTCCTTTGTTTTGTCTAGAACAAATAGCTGATTATTATCCGTTTGTGCACGAGATATTCGAGCAAGTCCTGTGTGTTTTTTCTTGGAAGCAGTTTTGACGAGGGGGACTTTTTCGCAACAACCAGAGAGTACGTGTTGAGAGAATCAAGGACAGCGCAATCCAGAAAACGAGGGAGTGAAGAATAAAAGGTTAGTAAAATCATTTGTCTGAATGGAGAAAAGTTATTTATATCAAGACCATATTTGTTTACTTGTTTATTGAACAATTTTTTTTGTAATGCAGTTAGTCATTTCAAATTTGAGAAATCAATTCAAAAGAAGAAAAGTAAAATTCATTCAATTTAGTATGAGGAAATAAGAAATTAATTACATAAATAATTTTGTCAAAACAAGGAGATATCAGAGTTAGAGTTTTATGCCCGATTTCACCAACGATACCTAAATATTTAAGAATTACCTAAGTGGGTTTAGGTACTTCCTAACTCTAAAACGGATTTCACCATACGATAAGAATTGCCTAAACCGCTTAAGCATTACCTTACGTTAGGATACGGATTTCGATCTCCCTAAACTTTAGGTATTACTTATCGTTGACAGTCGGGTTATATTTTTACAATTTTGACTAATGTACTTGTGACGTTTGTCAATAATTTGCTTCTTACCTTAATTTTTCTGTTATTCTGTAATATTAGGTATATTATTAGTTGTAATTTTGTATTTTCTTTTATATTATTAATACAATATGTGTTGGAAAATATAGAAAATCCTTTAAAGTTTTTTACAGGTCTGTTGACAAAATTATGTAGTCTACCTACTACCTAACAAACTAGTGTTGTGTTTCAAAAACCCATTCATGATATAACTAAAAGTGTATCATAAAAAAATTAATAATAAAAAGCAATTTTCAACATATTATTTATTTTAAAATTATTTCATTAATGACAATTCAACTAACTTCAATTTTTCGTCATATGTGAAATTTACAACTCTTTTATTTTCCTCCATTTCACTGTACATATACAAATAACATAGAAGACTATATTTATTATATACAAACTTAATGCACAAATAACTAACTACTAAATAAAATAACTATAACAGTACAAAACTGAACAAAACCAAATTGGCAAACTAACAATAATGACAAATAATCGAAAAAGTAAGGAAATGTCATTTTATTCTTCTTTTTATTTATCAAAAATAGTTCAAACGTACCTAGGTGATACCTAGGAAAGCATTTCCTAGATAAGCACTTCTTTTAGTTGTGAAATGCGATTATTCCTAAGTATTGACATAAGAAGTTCCTATCGATAAGAATTACTTAATAAGGCAACTGTTTAGGTATCGTTGGTGAAATCGGGCATTAATTTATTAAGTTAGGAATTGTTGCAACAAAGTTAAATTTTAATATTTTTTAATCATATGTACACGGCATTTGATAAAACAATAGATTACATTTATATGAATTTGAGTGTTGTCAATTTCCCTGTTTCTACCCTGGAAGAAGTAAGCAACTAGAAATACTAGAATCCACAGATTACAGGTATTGTATCAAATACAAAATTAGCCCTGATAATAACATTAATTAGAAAATTTAATTGGAATTTAGTTGTCTTTACATAGGCAATAAATAAAATAATTGGAATCAATCAAATTAATAATTTGCTAATTAATCTAAATAGAAAAGGTAGAGCATAACAATATATAAATAAATTGTGAAGGTTAAAAAAAAAACCGTAACACATAGTATTGTTGTATTAATTGTCTTCTTCTTCTTCTTCTTTTTCCTACTTTATAAATAGGCTCAATGGCTGTTTTACTTCGGTTTTCAGTTTCAATTGACGTTGTCTGACCAGCTTTTCCTAGGTCTTCTCAATGATCTTCTTCAATTTTGCGATTTTGTCTCGTGCTATCCGTACTATTCTATTTTCTTTCATTCTTTCTATGTGTTGATTCCATTCTATTTTTCTTGTTTTGGTCCACATGTTTACTTCATCTATACGACATCTCGCTCGTATTTCCTCACTTCTTACTCTGTCTTTTAGAGTATGGTCTGTTATTTTTCGTAAGACTTTCATTTCCGCTGTTTCCAGCAGTCTTTGTGTTTTCGCCCTATCTGCTCTGTTGAGACATCCTGCTGTTCTGTTTACCATATTCACTTGTTTTTGTAATTTTTCTTTCACTTTTAGCTTTCACGTAGCTTGATAGCTTTTTTCCCAAGTATTCCGTTTTCATCACTTATTCTATTATTTTGTTATTTACTACCAGTTTACATCGTCTCGGTTCCACTGTTGAGATCACCATGTAGTATATGATCGCCGTGTCTTCGAATTCTTTAATTAATCTTTGTAGGTCATCTTCATCTTCAGCTGTTATTATGGCGTCGTCGGAGTAGCATATTATCTTTATTTCCTTTTCTCCCATTCTATATCCTCTTGTTTTTTAACTTTCTTTATGATTTCATTCATTATCATATTAAATATTATTGGGCTCAGCAAATCTCCTTGCGTCTTCAGCGTATTAATTGTGTAGTATATAATCGCGTCGATTTATTTCCTCTATTTAATATTTCCGCATCTATTTTGTCATCATTGGTCATAACGCTGCCCAGATATTCGTACGCTGTTATTTTTTCTACTATTGCTCAATTCGATTATCATCTTCCACCATCCATATTCCTATTGTTTTGGTATTGCTTTTGATTAACTCTCATCGTTTTTGTTTTATTTATATTCATCTCCATTATCATTTTTAGTATTTTTTTCAGTCCACGAATTCACCAGCTTTTTCATTTCATTTATATTGTTTGCTACCACTAAATTATCAGGTGCCTAGAGTAAACTTTGTAATTTAATTGGTTCCAAGTTCCTATGCTCTGTGGTTCTTAATTATTCTGTCTATTATTATGACGAACAACACTGGGCTTAAACTATCTCCACGTTTTATTCCTTCATTTATTTTGAATTCATTGGATCTTTGGCCTCCCATTTGTACTTTTCCTCTGACTACCTTGTATGTACTTTCTATGATTCTTATTAATGCTTTAGGAACTTTGGTTGTTCAAGATATTCCCATATTTTTTCCTGTAAATCGAATCAGAAGCTACCTTTTGGTCAATAAATGTCAAGTACCTATAGTTCTTCCCATTCTTCTATTTTCCTTTCTATTAAGGAAAATAGAAGAAATATACGTTAAATTGTTATCAGTTTTGATTCCACAAACTCCGTTAGTCTTTTCTCTATTATCGATGTATATGCTTTATAGCTAACTTATTTGCTGCTTTGTCCTCCGTACAGGAGTTAGCATTTGCAATCAAAAATCATATTTATATTCATAAGATGCACATGATTACACCTCAATGTGACGGTACTTTTTTACTATTTGACCATTAGCTCCGATGATGACGTTTATGTCGAAAGCCCTCAGCTAAAGAAATAAATTATTTACACACTTTGACATACTAGATTTTTATTTCCTTT
This sequence comes from Diabrotica virgifera virgifera, assembly GCF_917563875.1. NCBI lineage: Eukaryota > Metazoa > Arthropoda > Insecta > Coleoptera > Chrysomelidae > Diabrotica > Diabrotica virgifera. The sequence goes on from NC_065448.1 coordinate 226,683,301, forward strand.
ATTCATTCAAGTGTGTACAAACCCATCAGTCTTTCAACTATTCTTTTTTTTTTTCTTTCTTTGTCTTTTAACCTCTTTATGCAAGTCCGGAATTATTTCTTATTTATTTTATATCCTTCGTTTAAGCTACCCCCAAATTTTTCTTGGCTTACTCTTTTTGACATTTTGACTGCTCCTTTTGCTATGTTTCTCTTGGTAATGTATTCCTTCTTATCACTTTCTATGAGTTTTTAGCTGTATTTCTTCCAGGCAAATTTCTTTTTATTTATTAGTATTTTTACTCCACCATTCTGTTCTCTTAAAATGTTTGTTAAATTGTCTTAATCCGCATATTTCCTCCGACTTCAGGATTATTGTTTTTTTTATATTTTCGAATTTTCTTGGAGATTTTAATTTTTTTTGTATTACCTTTGTTTTCGTATGTACTATATAGTCCAGAAAGCCACTGCGCATCCGCTAGGAAAAATATTCTAATTCAGATTTTTTGCACAATCTTACTCAAAAAGGATTCCTTTTAACAAATTTGCATGTTGCCAGGACCAAAATGTGGTCAAACATTTTTTAAACGTTTTTTTTTGTTTTTTTCCTAATTTTTTTTTTGCATGGAACAAAGTTTTTTTTAGGTTTTTTGGATCATTCCAAACAGAAAAGGTCTTTAGTGACTTTTCTCTAAAAATGATAGTTTTTGACATATAAGCGATTAAAAATTGAAAAACTGCGAAATCGGCCATTTTTAACCCTCAAAAACTATGTGAAAAACTGAAAACTTGAATGTTGCCAAGGTAGGTAGATATTCTTTAAACATCGATTGATGAAATGCCGAAGAGTTTTTGCAATATAATATTCAAAACTCCTTTGTTTTTTAATTGATAATCAAGCGTGCGCGACACTATTTTCCACTGTTGCATGTGTATACAGTATGGTGCAAATGAAAGGAATAAATTCGTTATTTCGTAAACCGGCTACTTTAAGAAAAAAACCCGCAACAGGCTGATTTTTATTTTTAAGTTATGATATTGTGGCATGTATGGTATATACTAGTGACGTCATCCGTCTGGGAGTGATGACGTAATATATTATTTTTTTAAATGAGAATAGGGGTCGTGTGGTAGCCCATTTGAAAGGTTCTTCAATTCTCTATTCAGTGATGTAAACATTTAAATAATTATTTATACAGGGTGTCCAAAAAATTTTTATTAAATTAAATTATTTGACAAAAAAAGAAGTAGAAGGACACCCTGTATAAATAATTATATAAATGTTTATATTACTAAATAGAGAATTGAAGAACATTTCAAATGAGCTAGCACACGACCCCAATTCTCATTTAAAAAAATCATCGATTGCGTCATCACGCCCAGATGGATGACGTCACTAGTATACCATATATGCCATAATATCGTAACTTAAAAATACAAATCGACCTGTTTCGGGATTTTTCCTTAAAGTCGCCGGTTTACGGAATAACGAATTTATTCCTTTCATTTGCACCATACTGTCGGTGGAAAATAGTGTCGCTCACGCTTGATTATCAATTAAAAAACAAAGGAGTTTTGAATATTATTTTGCAAAAAACTCTTCGGGATTTCATCAATCGATGTTTAAAGAATATCTACCTATCTTGGCAACATTCAAATTTTCAGTTTTTCACATAGTTTTTAAGGGTTAAAAATGGCCGATTTCGCAATTTTTCAACTTTTAATCGCTTATAATATGTCAAAAACTATTATTTTTAGAGAAAAGTCACTAAAGACCTTTTTTGTTTGGAATGATCCAAAAAACTTAAAAAAACTTTGTTCCATGCAAAAAAAAAAATAATTTTAGGAAAAAAAACAAAAAAAAAAACGTTTAAAAAATTTTTTACCACCTTTTGGTCCTGGCAGCATGCAAATTTGTTAAAAGGAGTCCTTTTTGAGTAAGATTGTGCAAAAGATCTGAATTAGAATATTTTTCCTAGCGGATGCGCAGTGGCTTTCTAGACTAATAAAGTGTATTAAATTTTTAGCTAATTATTTTTGTGCTAAAAGTGTGTACTTTTCTTCTATGCGTTGGTTCCAATAAGCATTCCCAATCTTTAGATAACTCCTTCTGTGTATTGTGAATTGAAAAAAGATTGTGTTTATTTTCTAAATGGTCACTACATGAGTACGTTTGGACTTTTGGGGTTTTAATAACCTTCTTTAAAACATTTTGATACAATAATTATGTATTTGGGATGTTCCATATAACGTTGGCAACCCAGTCACTTTCCCACTTTCATTTAAATTAGACTCGATGTAGCTTCTCCTAATTTATAAAGCTGAAGATGACAAATGTTGAAACGAGTCCTTTCGAAACATTTTTAAATAAGTATTTTGTTTACAATAATTTGTGCTTTCACTCAGAAATTGGCAATATATGTTACCTCATAAATCACTTTTCATTATAAAATGTTTTTGCTATACACTCGTATGGTGCAAACGGCATTTGGTCCATCAACTTTATCTCAGCTTCCCATTTTCCAAACTTGTTCCGGAAATTATCGTTTTTGAATAAAGCATCGGCAATTAAACGATGCGTCATTGTTACAGAACAGGTAGGTTGAAAAAATATTTGGACCAGATTAAAAAGATTGATTGTATGTAGGTTGGTAATGAGTTGATTGCTGCTGGTAATTATGTAACCGGTAAAGGAAATTGTTATGTAATTTTAGAAAAAAATATCGATTTAAAGATAATTATGAATGGAATTTATGTTGTATATTTCAAGAATTTGCGACTATTTTGGATTGGGGATGAAAGCTTTGGCTGAAATTTTCCGTTGTGCTGAGAAAGTCCATAGCAAATTCTCCCAATAGTTAAAGCACTGTCGAAGACAAGTAAAAATACGGTTTGAACCGATAATGTATTTTATATTCATTTAGAGAAATATACAATTATTCAGACATTAAAAAATTTGTGAAGATGTACTTCTTTAGGCGCGATGGGGAAAATTTTGGAGAGTGAATTTTTATAAAACCGACAGTATGAACTACACGCACACGACATCGACAGTCTAAAGTTAGTTTTTTTTAATTATTGGTATTATTTTAAGGAAATTTTTTGGAAACTAATGTATTAAAATTAGTTTAGTATTTAAATAAAATACAAATAAACTGTTTTTAATATATTTGTTTCGTTGAAATCACATAATAGAAGTATAACTCCTTACGTGCGTACAAAGTACACATACTATTTTTTTGTATTAAACAAATGAACGTAGGTATTACCTTAGAGTGTGATAAATAATTAGATCCATACTCAGAGTCACTGTCGTCGGTATCGTCATTTATATTGTAAATGATGCCTAGGTTAATTATAGACTAGATAAAGGACATTATCCAAAATATAACAGATGGTTCATGTAGCAAACTTGGAAGTAGTTTTCATTTCTACCATTTCATAATTACCTCCGTATAAGTAGGTATATGTTAACGTGATTATTTCATTCATAGGAGATTCTGACCAATAGAAAGCTACAGAAATCTAAATTAAATCGATAATTTTTGATAATTTCTCGTCGTCAAGTATATTACGTCAGATGCCCTTGGTTGCTACGAAAAAATATATTCAGTGACATTAATGACAATTAATGTTTTAAAAATTATAAAAGTGATGACTTTCAACCGTGAAATTTTTATAACAACTGTGTGTTTAATTGTACTAATTTGTACTTACATAAATAAATTACAATAAAATTTTGGTTTTGAACAGTTCTATTCATGAAATAATCGCAACAAATTGCACTCGATCCCTAAAATTAATATAGAATTTTTGCCCCCGTGACACTTTGAAATAATTTCACTCGCCTTCGGCTCGTAAAATTAAAACTGTCAAAGTGACACTTGGGAAAAATTCAATAATTTTAGAGCTCTTGTGCAATTACTACTGATAATCAGCCGGTTTTGCTTTTGACGAAAATACGAGGTCCACTCCACCAATAAAACCATGTTTGCAATTTCCATGCAGTATCATATGTCTCGTTTCCTCAGTGTCGGTGTGTTTTATGCATTTTATACACTCTTCCTGCCAAATCCGTTGTATTCCACCTTTCGTCTCCACCGTCTCGTATATAGAATAAATAATATAAATAATAATAAAATAATGAATATTTAGTGTAGCCGATATGTGAAACAATTGTGCATTTAATGATAGAAGTATATACTTAATTTGGACCACATATACTGCACATAGAAAGGTTCAAATTTAGATGGGAGGCCATGTCAGATTTTGATTTCTACAACAGTGGCTAATAGCAGGATAACTTGCAAATGAGTGGCTAATAGCAGGATAACTAGCAAATGACTAATAGCAGGATAACTTTTGAACGAGACTTCAGCTTTCAACCAAATTTGGTATATAGGTTCTTTTTTTATGTATAAGATCGAGGTCTTGAACCAGAAGAATCGGTTTACCAGAAGTTGTGTTTTTACTGGTTTTTATGTAAAAATATGCTCTTTTTTTTTTCAATTCTTTCACCCTGTATGTATTCATTTTTCAACAAGTTAATGCCGCCATTGAAAAGAGCGTAAAAATATTTTTTAGGAAATATTTTTAACTTTTTAGTTATGTTAATTACCATTTAATAAATGCAAAACGTATCTTCACATGTACCTATATGCGGCAGATTCGTGCACATATTATAAGAATTATTGTGCATTTAATGGTAGAAGCATATAATTTCGACCATATATACTACACATATAAAAGTTCAAATTTAGATACGAGGCCATCTCAGTTTTTGTTCCTTTTACAAAAATGGCGGGCATTCAAAATGGCGACTATACATTTGTGACTAATAGCACGATAACTTTTGAACGAGATGTCAGATTTGAACTAAATTTGGTATTATAGGTTTTGTTGATGAATAATATCGAGTTCTTGAAACGGAAGAATCGGTTTAAAAGAATTTGTGTTTTTACTATTTTTTTGTGTAAAAATATGTTTCGGAAGAATCGGTTTAAAAGAATTTTTGTTTTTACTATTTTTTTATGTAAAAATATGTTGTTCCTTTTTCAATTCTTTCACCCTGTTTATATACATTTTTCAAAAAGATAATGCCTCCATTGAAAATAGTGTAAATATATTTTTTAGGAAATATTTTAAACTTTCAGTTGTGTTAATTACCATTTAATAAATGCATAACGTATATTCACATGTACCTATGGGCGGCAGATTCATTTTGAATCTGCCGCCGTGGCGGCAGTTTTTGTAAAAGACTAAATCTGAGATAGCCTCATATGAGTCGTGTCATATCAAAATTAACAATCTCCAATTTTTATTAAAATTGAGATTTTCGTTTTTTCTCCCTTGCACTCTAGCTATTTCTTTATAGGATAAGTCGGAGTATTTTTGTCAAAGTAGACAAAATCCCTGACAAATTTATATAATAAAACTGGCATTTGCTGCAAAGTTAACAATCTCCTTGGGGTATTCACAGCATAGTTGACAATATCCAATTCAACCAATGAACATCAAGATATCCATCACGTGACTTAACCACACTTCATGTTGATAATGTCATTTTAGTATGCTTGTAAACATACAAATGGTGGTTGTTTCGTGAAAAACACAATTAGAAAATTTGGTTTATTACAAAAAGTATTTAGTTTTGAGGAGTGGTATAACATATTTTTAATTATGGAACAATATCCTACTGAAACAAATCAAGAAAATTCCAGACAAAGACCTTCAAAGTCGAAGAATTGGAAAAGAACTTTGAAGAAAGAATCAAGGTATGTAGCCTACAATTTTGTTGTATATCTACACTATACAATATGTCGTTTAAGTTTAATTCCTAAATAATTTGTTTACTTTAAATAACAATAAATTATAATTTAAGTTGAATGTTAATCATTAATCCCCATCTTCACTCATAAACGAATATTTTAAATTATCTGGTGCATAGTCAACAATCTCCATATGCTATCACAACAAAATAAACAATCTCCAACGGTTCATATCAAAGTCAGCAATATCCATTATATTAATGCGATTTTCTTTTATATTAATGAGACTACAAGGTATTTACTCTTTTTATTATAGTTATGAATGTAACAACTTTGTACCTGTAGAAATAAATGTTTTAAAATTTCAGATTTTTATGTCTAAATCGTTTTTATAGATTTGCTCAGATTGGTCTAGGTGGGAGATTGTTACTTTTGATATGATACGCATCATATCTAAATTTGAATCTTTGTATGTGTAGTATGTGTGGTCCAAACTATATGTTTCTACCATCAAACGCACAGTAATTCTTATATTATTATTTGCACGAATCTGCCGCACATAGGTACCTACATGTGAAGATAAGTTATGCATTTATTAAATGGTAATTAATATAACTAAAGAGTTGAAAATATCTCCTAAAAAAATATGTTTACGCTCTTTTCAATGCTGGTATTACCTTTTTAAAAAATTAGCATATACAGGGTGAAAGAATTGAAAGAGAAACAACATATTTTTACATAAAAAAAACAGTAAAAACACAAATTCTGGTACACCGATTCTTCCGGTTCAACAGCTGGATATTATTCATAAAAAAAGAACCTATTTACCCAATTTGGTTGAAATCTGTTATCGCGTTCAAAAGTTATCGTGCTATTAGTCACATATGTATAGTCGCCATTTTGAATGCCCGCCATTTTTGTAAAAGGAACAAAAACTGAGATGGCCTCGTATCTAAATTTGAACCTCTATATGTGTAGTATATGTGGTCCAAATTATATGCTTCTACCATTAAACGCAGAATAATTCTTATAATATTTGCACGAATCTGCCGCTTATAGGTACATGTGAAGATACGTTTTGCATTTATTAAATGGTAATTAACATAACCAAAAAGTTCAAAATATTTCCTAAAAAATATTTTTACGTTCTTTTTAATGGCCGTATTAACTTTTTGAAAAATTAATACATACAGGGTGAAAGAATTGAAAAAAAAACAACATATTTTTACATAAAAACCAGGAAAAACACAACTTCTGGTAAACCTATTCTTCCGGTTAAAAACCTCGATCTCATACATCAAAAAAAGAACCTACATACATACCAAATTTGGTTGAAATCTGAAGTCTCTTTTAAAAGTTATCGTGCTATTAGTCACATATATGTATAGTCGCCATTTTGGATCTCCGCCATTTTTGTAAAGGGCAAAATCTGAGATAGCCTCCCATCTAAATTTGAACGTTTATATGTGTAGTATATGTGGTCCAAATTATATGCTTCTATCATTAAATGCACAATTCTTATAATATTTGCACGAATCTGCCGCACTAATTACCTACTTGCTTCAAATGCATGTACGCTCAGCGTTTGTCATCATCGCGAATTGGTCAAAATCTCTATGAATGAAACAATCGCTGAAATTTGAATTTTTGTAGTTTTCTATTGGCCAGAATCTCTATAGAAGGAAAAATTCGCTAAAATTTTGATTTTTGAAGGTTTTTATTGGTCAACATCTCTGTGAATGAAATAATCTTAAAATTCACTCCCATGAGATTGGCAATTTGATTGTTAAGTGACGTTTTATACATAAATTATATCATGTCACAATGATCTTGTAAATATTATACACTTATGTATACAAAAAGAACAATGTGTATATACAATATAATAATGAAATGTGTATCTGTGGTCGTCCTCTTTACGCCATTTCCTGTTGCATCACCAACACCTTTAAATGGTAAGCCAACCCATTCAAACTAATTTTAGGGAACTACGCTCACCGTTACGCACCATTACCAAGAAAATCTATCTCTACGTCAATAATACATAATTATAATTGTTTACCTCATTTTAATTGCTTAATTTTGAATTAGTAATAGAAGCTGCGTAGTCCATTATATTTATTTTTATGATATGTTATTGAAATGTATAATAATCAACTGAAACCCCATTAATCGTCTTCCGAATTGATTAATTTCCTTTTTTATTATTGTTCACTGCAATCATGGGAGTTATCAGTGATATAAAATATAATACCATTAATATGTTACAATGACTTAAGTATATAAACCAGAGTCGTTTAAGTAACCTGTTTTGTTTTTAACATTCATGTTTTCTCCTAAGGCTTCCTGTATATTATTTGGGTTGTTATGCTTCTTTCTTGTACTTTCGTATAGTTAGATTAGATTAGATTATATTATGTGAGGTCGTTAAACACATGTAGCCTCACCGCACTTCGTCATATCTTTTGTGCATACCTGAATCTATTTAAACTCAAACACTGTTACTAATAAAACACTCGTATTCTAAGGTTATTCCGTATTTATATCTAGAATAGTTATCCTAAGCACTCCTAAGTATAAGGTAGATATAGTACAAAAATAATTTGTTACTAATACACTCGGTATACGCTCTGAGCTTCGCTGGTGTCGCTCCTAGCGGATTACTAATGCCACTTTCACCGGTAATTTTTAAATTTATTATTTAATTGTTATCGCTTAATATTTACATCACAAAAAGTAATTAAATTGTAATCGATTTTTTTAAAATTTTGCTAATCATTTTGACGTTCTATTAATGAAATATTAATTTCTTACTTCGGATACCTTCACAATTATCGTGTAGATGGCGCTAAGATTAATAGATTAATTTATAATTACATATTACGGAACATTAAAAAAACTTCAATTCAGTATTTAAAAGGTAAGTATATTTAAGGTAAAAATATATACCACAGCTTTGACCAACTAATATTTTTTATAAATAATTTTTTTAATTTTAATTTTAAATTAATCACTTTGACATTTATGTCTTTCCAGTAAACGTTTCAGTGGCGGCTCTTGGCTTTAGGGACAGGGTCGGCAAGGTTTTGTCTCCAAAGGCTTCAATTTCATAGGAGATCTTTGGTTTTTGTTTTTTTTTGTTTTTTTCCTATAAATTTAGAAACTATCCCTGTTTATAAATTAACTCTAGTCTATGTTGTTTCGAAGTAGCAAAATGGGTATGTAATTTTAAAATTTATTATTGTTTTGGAGGGATTTTAAAAGTATTTTTCTATCGACATTTGAGACAAGTTTGACATTCTCTCCTGTTTCATGGTGTTTCGACAATACGTTTTAACTCTTTTGAGACAAGAGAAATCCCGTTCATTTGAGACAGAATTTGCCCACATTTGAGCACAATAATTTATTAATTTCGGGAACAGTTTGTTGTACCTAATGAATTGCAGTATATAAAATTATACATAGTCTGTAACTTATCCCACCTTCCGAAAATATTTGGATCAGAATATAAAACTGTTAATTCATTTTCTTATTTTATTTGATTAAAAAATTATGGATAATTTTTAATGAACTTGTCTAATAGATATTTTGAAAATTCTTTGGCGTAACTTTTAAATTTTGAATAGTCAAAGAGGTCAATGACTTATAACAGTGAGTAAATAATAGTTTTGCCTGGTGCAATTGTTTTAACTTTTGTCCGGAGACCATACAATTCACTGGACATCAAGACAGCCCCGTCATAAATTTGCCTTACCAATTTATTTTTGATATCAAAAAATTTAATCTATCCTTTAAATTAAAACACCAAAAATATATTCTGTTTTATGGCTTCTACTCACGTCTGAAAACCTAACAACCTCTCATAAATTTAGACGTAACGCGTATCGAAGAACAATTATTGATACTTGTGAATGACATGTTACCTCTATCAGTAGTTTCGTCTACTTCTACCGAAAAGGATCAAAATGTAACTACTAATTGATTCTTTCATTCTGTGCTGTTTTAGGTACGCCGGTATATTCTTCGAGTCAGAAAATAATTTAGAAAATTCCAGATCGTAATTGTTAAACAATTTTATTTGTTCTCTATAATTAACTTGATTTAACGAATGCTTCGATACATCCTGTCCCCTAAATGGTAATTCCTAACAACTTAAAAGAATTACAATATCAATAATAATATTAATAATTAAACGACGTAAAACTACTTACCTATTTCATAATTGTCCGTGCCTTCTGCCGTTTGCAGATCACCGCTCGGCCTCGGCAGAGGTACCCGCTGCCGTACTTTGCATTCAAATAAGTACGTAGAATGTATAATTGGTTGCCTATCGGCTAATATTCCATAGCTTCTTATTATATAGCAAAACCTCGATCTGGGGACGGCATGCCGTGCCGGGCTTTATAATAAGAATTCACACAATCGCAATCGGGTGCGGGTGCATGGCTGTAGGCTCATTAATTTGAAAAGTCTCTTACGCACAGCGCACAGGGATCACTTAACTAACGTATCGGGATCGAAGTCTTTTAAAAGCAATGAATAAAATTTAGTCTGTATTATCTCACAGATATATTTTTTTATTTCACAGAAACGAATATCATCAACTCCGATTAAATTAAATATTTAAAAAATCTATAATGTGCCCATAAATGTGTGGGTCGATACTGCCGACCCTGCCGACCCTGACGAGCCACCACTGAAACGTTTACAGACTTGTCACTACTGGCGCTCGCGAATTTTTAAATATCCCTTCTACGTACGAGCTCACAGCGTATAAGTTAGATATAAGTATTCCCACTCTATTCCGAAATAATAATTTGGCAACGTCACAATCTTCTGCACAAATACATAAGAACAACGATATTATATTGTATCAAATATGTCAATTTTGATTTTTCTCTGTAACTGAGAAACCAAATTAACCTAGGCGAAAAGTTTTTTTTTTGAAAATTTGTGTAAAAATATCAGCTTTTCAAATCCCAAAGTAGGTTTAGTCTGCAGTCAATATCAATAGAGTTTTTTTTTATTTAGCTTATGCCTCGACAACTAATGGCCGTTGGCATGGTAGGTACGGTGAGTGTTTGCAGTTAGGTACCTAATGTCATGTGTAGTGTGTGTGTTGAGTAAGTGTCTTGTTACTTTGCAAAGTCGACGTTATTGTCTTTATTTTTGTAAAATGTTTTCGGAATGATAAAAATGGGTTTTTATTGATTTTTTTAAAGACGTTTAAAATACAAGTAATATTCTTCTTTCATATGGTTTCCACAGAATTGCTATTCCACAGAATAATGATACACATTATTATTTTCTGAACAATATCATTGCAAAAAAGCTCTTTGGGATAAACAAATTGAATAAAATTTAAACTAATTGACGAATCATCTTGAAATTTTTTGTGCATTATATGGAGTGTTGGACTCAACTTTTCATGCAATATCAAAGTCTAAGTTCATTTTTGCAAAAGTTATAGCAAATTTTTTATTTTCTAAATTTTAGTTTTATTTTGCAATTTCAGAAGCAGCAGATGATCGGACCAAAATTAAAAAACCGCCATTTTAAACCTTTGTTCATCTACTAAAAGAATATCCCAAATAAGATATTATTTAATTACCCCATTTTTACCACATCCAACATATTCTCCAGATGTGGCCCCGTGTGACTTCTTTTTGTTTCCAAACTTGGAAAAAACTCTCTCTGGGCAGAAATTAAGTAGAGTGGGGGTCAACGCTTCCACGGAAGAATACTCTGGAGACCCCTTGAACTTTCAAAAATTTTCGTTTTTCTTTCGTAGGCTAAGTACTTGTCGGAGCGCTCTAGTATATCATGTTAACCTATCCCACCGCATGTTATAGACAGACGTCACAAACAAAAATCAACATAAATTGTCATCAATAAAGTATATTGACTCAATTTTCAATTAAAATAGGTTCCACTTGCAATTACCGTTTAATACGCTGAAGGTAAACATACATCTTGCATGCCTAACAGAGATTTACTATCGGCAAATTACATAGCTCTATCGACGTTCAACTATAATAAGGTCCTATATTTAATTCCATTACTATTGATCAACGCTAATTAGATTTAATTAAAACCATATTTCGGATAATCCGCATCCAGGAACAGTTCTGCCATATGCGGCATGCACGGCGCCGATTGATTTTATCAAAGGGACTGATTCTTCCATAATTCCATTAATTTTAAGTGACAGAAAAGTTGATTATTTTTGAGAAGCGCTGAAATCCGTTCGTAAGTATCTAAAAAAATTTAATAGTGTTTTTTAATAGGCAACCTACTACGCAGTATCGTACACTGTAAGATTTTACATTGGTGAGATATAGAAAAAGTCAAGCCCACTTTTGGTCAACAATTATTCCCTAAATTACGAAAAGAGAACGAGAAAACCGCTGACAAACTATTGGTACTTAGCTAGCGTAATTAGACTGATATTTAGTCGATAAATAGAAAATTATTACCGGGCGCCAATTATATTAACTCCTGTGCCAATCACTGGAACAAACAGACAAACTAATTTTACAAGCTTGACTAGTGACTTATGATTCTGTTGTTAACCTAGGCAAAATCAACATAATGTTGATTTTGCCTAGGTCATTTCCTTGACCTAGTTGTTTTATCGTTTGCAGGTAGTTGTTGTTGTGTTCTGTACCAACGACAAAGGTAAGAGGAAAATATGTTGTAAGTTGAAGGTAGAGGGAATACGGCATGATAGTATGTATATAATATTCTCCCGTTTTTTAATGTTAACGCGGCTTTGAGAAGGTACTTATTTTATTCAGACTGAGTCGACCTGTAGATAAGGCGAAAACGGCGGATCCATTGGGAAAAATATTCCCATGAGATTTTTTGCATAATCACATTCGTGAGACATCGCAGAATAAGGTTCAAAAAGTCGCCTACGTGAAAAGTGGTTCAAGTTTTTTTAATCAAATTGCAAAAATCAATATTTTTGTGTGTGTGTGTGTGTGAAAAAATGGCTTGGATGCGGGTCCGTTAGCCACAGATTTTTATTTTATTTTTACCTCAATTTATTAGTTTTGTTATATTCCCACCTATCTGAGTCAAATGACTATATTTGTTTCTTTCAAGTAGTTTATGAGTAATTTAAATATTTCCATTTTATGACAACTTAGTAGATATTCTATACTAATTGGAAAATGAACTTGTGTTTGTCGTAAATTGTAATACAATTGATTTATATATCTCTCGTTAATTTTGCATTCAAAGAAAATATGGTTCAAATCTCTAATCGAAACATTATCACAAAAACAGACTGATGAATTAACTATTCCTAGTTTGTGCAGATGTGCCTCATATTTTCCGTGTCGAGTTTTTAATCTGACAATAGTAGAAATATCTTGCTTTGGCAGGTTATACTTAAATATGTATTCAGGTGGCGGAGGAAGTTCTTGATGTAAAGAAAAATATAAATTTTTTGTAATAAATTTTTTAAATAAAAATATATAAAAATTTTTGGCGCGGACAATTTTTTTGTAGGTTTTTGGACCATTCTGAATAAAAAAGGTATCTTATAATTTTTATCTAAAGTTGATCGTTTTCGAGTTATAAGCAATTTAAAATTAAAAAAACGAAAAAAGGCGATTTTCAAGGCTTAATAACTCGGTTAAAAGTTATTATTATAAAAGTCAGAAAGTGACTAAATCAAAGTTTAATGCCCTACCTACAAGATCCTGAAGAAATTTTTTCATTATTTTATTACTAAGCTGTTAATTTTAAGTAATAATAATGATCGCCATGCACGTGGTAGGCGGCCGTAAATGTGAGTGCAAGTAAGATGCACAATTGGACTGCCGGAGTGGCATCTCTCTCGCACTCAGCATTTACGGCCGGCTACCACGTGCATGGCGCTCAATATTATTACTTAAAAATAACAGCTTAGTAATAAAATAATGACAAAAATTTGTTCAGGATCTTGTAGAGGGAGCATTAAACTTTAATTTAGTCACTTTCTGACTTTCATAATAATAACTTCTAACCGAGTTGTTAAGCCTTGAAAATCGCCATTTTTCGTTTTTTTTTTTCAATTTTAAATAGCTTATAACTCGAAAATGATCAACTTTAGAGAAAAATTATAAGAGACCTTTTTTATCCAGAATGGTCCAAAATACCTACAAAAAAATTGTTCGGGCCAAAAATATTGATTTTTGTAATTTTATTAAAAAAAATTTTTTTTAAAAATTTTGCACACTTTTCACGTGGGCGACTTCTTGAACCTTATTCTGGGATGTCTCACGAATGTAATTATGCAAAAAAAACTCATGGGAATATTTTTCCCAACGAACCCGCCGTTTTCGCCTTGTCTACTGGGGCCTATAGACATACTACCGCCTGAACTGCTCCGGCCTCAATAATATTTGATAAGTAGGCGAATTAGTTAGTCAGATTGTGTAAGCCAGACTTTGGACAAGGAGAATATGCCGGTCTGGGGGTGATGCCATTGTCATGATGCCGTGATGTCATGAAAAAACCATTTTCTGGGACTAAAAAAGGGGGAAGCAAGAAAAAGGGAGAGGCCTGCTTCCTTAGAGTTTGTGGATGAATAAAGGAAGTGCTTCTGAAGCGAATTCGGCCTTACAGCGACCATTCCGTTTTTGGAGCGCTTGATGACAAAAAAGTGTCTGGTTTAGCAGGTAGGCATTCGGCATAGCTTCGGCGACTAGAGGGTGTTTTAAAGTACCTCGGGAACTATCGCCGGGAATACGAAAAATGAATCCTGCACTAAGGTCAGTCAGGCGGTGTCCTGGAATGAGATGTCTTTTTAAGATTCCAGATTCCCTTCTATAAAGTTAAAAAAAGGAGGTCGTTTAATCGAAATCTTCTACAGGTTTTAACAACTGAGTTCTGTTAGTTACTATTTCACTCTTTTTTTTTAGTTTCTGACTCTTTCCAGTTTTTAATTTTCTTTGAAAAGTTCAGTCGAAGACAGGATTCGTTTTTATAAGACATTTATTTTAAAACCAAATATAGAAAAGATAAGGTAATTAGCGTTAATTACTTGTTAATTTCGTTATCAAAATGTATTTACAACCTGCATATCTGACTTTCGTAAATCTCGGGTGGATGTGACGATATTTGATACATGAATAATGATTCTAAATGACAACCGAGTGGATTAGGAATTGTATTTATTTATTAACGCGAAATATATGTATAAGGAGAGGAAATCTCGCTCATCTCGCCAGAAGAAAAGCAAATGGCAGGATATCTCCGCTTAGCTCGCGTAGCTTAGGATGGGGTTGTGACTCGTCGAATTCGCTCAGCTCACCAATACGCTGGGTTTCGGAATATGGTCGAAATACGTTTAACTCACCTATAATAGCTGGATGGTTATTCTACGTTCAGCACACAGAACAATCAAATGGATTTTCTACTGCCAATGACGGTATAAAAACACGTTTTGTTTAATACATAGGCGTACTCTAGCTAGACGATAAAATTATATTATCAAGTCACAAAATACATGCAAGCTTTTATTTGCCTTTAGCGTTTCTTGGATTTATTTATTATTATATTTTCTCAAATAATTTCTGAATTTCTTGACTCATCTTCTTTATTTTTTCTTTACTTTTGTTTAGATTTTCTTTTATATTTTTTCTCTGCTTCTTTGCGGTTTTGGTTTCAATGCTCAATGAATTTCTCTTCGTTCTTTATTGGACAATGTTTTTTTTGGCTTTCTAGTATAGCTTGTGTAATGCATTTATTAAGAACGTATATCTTCAGCACCAGCTGTCTCTGTATATGGTTTTAATTTGACATCAATGCCCAGTTGGTTTATTTTAAAGTCAGTGGGTTGTGTTTCGTGTGTAAATTTCATTGTGTCTTAATAATCGTCCTTTCATTGACTATAAGACTGATTATAGACATATTTTAACTTTACCGCGTACAATCTTAGATAGATTATTCCAACCTGTACAGAATGTGTTTATGACACTCACAGCTTGAAAGATTTCTTTATTGTTGCTAACTATTTAAATATTTAAAATTGAACTAACTGTCGTTAAAAATAACTGTCCTTTGCTTGATATTAATAAATGATTTGTAAAATTGAACTAACCCTTGCATAGGAATAATTAAAAATTTTAATGAGCCCAAAACGTGATTTTCGCTCTAGCACTGTCTAATGGTGGTTATTTCTCGAATTTTAATCGTTTTCAACAGTCATACATTCAACAATGATCAGCGCCATTAATAATTAGCAAATCGAATTCACAGCTAATTCATAACGTCCAGGGAATAATGCTTCACCACATAACGAGGTATACAAAGAGAACAAATACAATTGTATAAATACAAATATCGGAAACGCTGGGATAGATAGATGATTACCTACCACAATTTGTCCGCTTTTATCAAATCGGGATATTTTGTAATGTCACTAAATCGGGAAAGACAATATGGGTGTGGAAAATAGATTCGTTAGTCTAGTTTTTATACGTTAGGCATAATAATATGTGTATTCATTTCCGTTACAAGGTCACCATGTTTACTTTATCTTTTGTCTGGAAAATTATACCTAGTTTCTGAACCCAGTATTCAGCTGTGTCCAATGATAGTTAGCTGCTTGTCCATAAGTCATCGAGAGTACACCTATCCGGGTATTTTGGGCAGTCTAATAGATAGGCCTGGATCCCGCGTACCAAAAAAAGTTTATTAACAGCAAGCTGCTTTATTATTAACTTAACGGTGTCTAGTCGGACAAACTTTGATGAATGGGAACGGGAACACTGGAAGAGGAGAAGTTTTAATTGTGGAACAGGTTACAGGTTTCGAACGTCAGACTACGAAAACGTTCCATGTATTTTGTCGGACAGAACTTCCAATTGAATTGTTATCATTTTATCTCAAATATTAAACTCTAAGGGCCAATTTCTCATACCGAGTTCAATTCCAGTTTAACCTGAACTTTTAGTGAACGTCAGTTTAAAGTCAAAATCGTCTTTCTCAATTCACGTTCAACCGATGGCAGTTTAAACTTGAACGATGCTTGAACGGTGGAATTCGGCCGTTCAAAGATTTCTGAACCCAGTTCAGATGATTTCATGGATTACGCATGCGTTGTATTAACACGATACGCTGTCATAATATAAATATAACCTATTTTATTATATTAAGCCTAATGGTAAAAGATAACATTATTTTTGTTTTTATAACATATATTTATAATTATTAAAATGACTATTTGACTATAAATACTTAAATTGAACTTTATTCAAAAACAGCATAAAAAAGCTAGTTCAAAATGGCGACAGCTTTTTACCTTTTGCCATCTATTGGCATTTCTCGAAAGCTGTAGAACGTGCACTGACATGAACGTGTAATAAAAACGCTGGACGGAAGGGCCGCCCGATAACTTTATCGTACCGATCTATTATCGTTATCGTACTAGATACTGGCATTCAATAAAAATAACAAAGTTACTCGTTATTTTGATATTTTAGAAAAACCTTGTATACTTGAAAATATTTTATGGTTCTACGCATCATTAATTCCCGCATTTGAGAAAATGTTCGGGGACACACTATAGATTATTGCATAAATCAATAGAATATTAGTCATACTTTCATTTCAAATTAGTCCATTTTTCTGAGAAATTAATAGTTTACAATATTTGCATTTTACTGCATGGATTGTAATGAAATTTTGGGAGTAGCCCAAAGCCCAATCTCCTAATTCAAAGTCTATCCTATATACTATGGCGGTTTTATCATGGGAGCAGTTCTCACCACTTCTCGGGGATAGAACATTTTTATTTTCGAATTGCATGGAACAATAGGAAGAATTTTAAGAAAATTTAAAAATGCGCTCTATAATTTTATCTTATTTTGTTCACCCGTCCAACTTTTTGAAAGTAGAAATAACACTATATCAAGAGGTATTGCAAAAGAAAAACAATGCATTTAAATTCTGGTGAATGAGGGGTTAAATGTATGTAATTCTCATTTTTCCTTAAAGTACATCAGTCATATATTTTTTTGCACCATATCTCGCTTAGTTTGAATGTAACCGACATTTAACGGTGCTCGTTTTAAAGGCCTTTTCAAACACTACAAAAGCATGAGCACTTTGAGCATGCACCAAAAAACAAACTTTTTTTACCTACCATAAATCTTTTTGTATTATAAATAGAAAATTTACGAAGGAACGAATCTCTTTGTTATTTATAATTAAAAAAAAATTATATAGTGTTTTTAGTTTGATGCATAGTTTTTAAGGTATTCACAAAAAACCGTCCGAAAACGTGTCATTTTTAAATGAAAATGGCCAATTTTCAACTACGCATAACTCAAAAAGTATTGAGTTCTCAATAAAAGTATAGATCAGTTTTTGCTTAAAAATAGGTTCTCTAGCCATTTCCATGCTTATTTTGACCAATAAATTTTCCACCCCCTTGAAGGGGTGGGAATTGCCCCAAGATAAAAGCGCCATAGTATATAGGGTAGATTTTGTTTCTTGAGCTATTCCCTACTTACTGTGAAAATATCAAGTACATCGATGTAGTAGGATGGAATTCGGAGCCAAATACCCTCATTGACTGCCCTATAATAATGCTCTGCTATGATCGCGTGAGAGGGGACACACACAAGATTTTAGCAAAATTTCAATTTTCTGTAACTTTTCGAGTTACACAAACGAGTTTTATGTCATTGGAAAGATAATTTTACATTCTTTCAAAATATGTAAAAATATACAGGGCGTATGTAAAAAATTAAGAGTTTTTTTTTCATTTCCGGTTAAACCGGAAGCCATATTGAGGGTAAAATTTATTGTGCTAATAGATAACAAAGTACTATATACGTCTGCCAAATTTCAAATTTTAGTTTCTATTACAGAGCTAGTTACGGGCACTCGAATATTTTTTTATAAAAAATTCATAACTCCCCTCCTATGAGGAGATAAGAAATCTGACCAATGCTATTCAATTTACCGATAGGATATCAAAAATATATTAAAAAATAAACAAATTCCTTGGAGTCATTTTTGAGAAAATTTAGTTCAAATTTATGTCAAATTTTGACCCCTTAAATATAGGCAACCCATAACTTTTTCTGAAAAACGATAGTATTCTTGTTATAGCCCCATCTTTAGGCTATATAAATGTTTTTTCAAATTAAATTTATCTTAAACAAGTTTTTAGATTGGTAGGGAAATGTATCGGGTGGGCGGTCGGCCATGCTGGCCGCCATTTTGGATTTGGAAATGTCAAATTCCGTATTTCTATTTACCTATCGATAAGCTAACTTTAAGTTAAATTTTATTCGTTTCGGTCAAAATTTGCAAAAATGGACTCCAAATAACCCCCCTATTTCGGCCCCCCTTTAAGAGGTTTTTTTCAAAAGCTTAGTTTCTTGACAAAATTCTCTTAAACTTACTCATACCGAATTTCATCGAAATCGGTCCAGGTGTGGGAGCAAGCCAAATAGAATTCTATTTTAGTGACGTCACGTTGCCTAACAACCGTCGATTCTCCCATTATGAAATTCTATTTTGTGACGTCAGCAAAATAGAATTCTATTTGGCGTGCTCTGGGCCCTCTACTTTTTGCTGGGCGGTGTCGACATACGTACGTACATACGTACGTATTTCCGACATGTTTTTTTATTTGCTTTTTATACTCCGGGGGACTCAAAACGTCGAAAAAAAGTGAAATCTGAAAAAAATTTTTTTGCACGATCCTATAACTTTATCTATTATACTCATACCGCGTATGTAGTACGATAAAGTAAAACCGTCCGAAAACGTGTCATTTTTAAATGAAAATGGCCAATTTTCAACTACGCATAACTCAAAAAGTATTGTTCTCAAAAAAAGTATAGATCAGTTTTTACTTAGAAATAGGTTCTCTAGCCACTTCCATGCTTATTTTGACCAATAAATTTTCCACCCCCTTGAAGGGATGGGAATTGCCCCAAGATAAAAGTGCCATAGTATATAGGGTAGATTTTGTTTCTTGAGCTATTCCCTACTTACTGTGAAAATATCAAGTACATCGATGTAGTAGGATGGAATTCGGAGCCAAATACCCTCGACCCTCATTGACTGCCCTATAATAATGCTCTGCTATGATCGCGTGAGAGGGGACACACACAAGATTCTAGCAAAATTTCAATTTTCTGTATCTTTTCGAGTTACAGCAACGAGTTTTATGTCATTGGAAAGATAATTTTACATTCTTTCAAAATATGTAAAAATATACAGGGCATATGTAAAAAATTAAGATTTTTTTTCATTTCCGGTTAAACCGGAAGCAATATTGTGGGTAAAATTTATTGTGCTAATAGATAACAAAAATTTTTTTTGCACGATCCTATAACTTTATCTATTATACTCATACTGCGTATGTAGTACGATAAAGTAAAAATGCATTCCAAACAAAAACGAAGTTCACCGGTGAACCTGGTTCAACTGAACCATAGATTACCGCAGGTATGAGAAATCGACCCTTAGGGTCGATAAAAGTAATAAAAACAAAAATAATGTTATCGTTTATCGTTAGGCTTAATATAATAAAATAGGATATATTTATAATTATGACTATGACAGCGTTTCGTGTTAATACAACGCATGGGTAATCCATGAAATCATCTGAACTGGGTTCTGAAATCTTTGAACGGCCGAATTCCAGCGTTTAAGCATCGTTCAAGTTTAAACTGCCATCGGGTGAACGTGAATTGAGAAAGACGATTTTGACTTTAAACTGACGTTCACTAAAGGTTCAGGTTAAACTGGAGTTGAACTCGATATGAGAAATTGGCCGTTTACAAAGAGCCAAAATTGAAAAATTGCATTTTTTACACTAACTTGTGGTAGGGGAGCCCAAGGGGGGATTTTTGCAGTTACTCGAGCGCGTCAGATTATGATATGGGGAGCAACCTGATGCCCTGCAGATGTACCTCTACCATAATTAGGTATTAACACAGGGGAGTTCGTTAAGGGGGGCCCGAAAAAAAATCTATCCTTAAAAATACTCGAAATTGTCAGATTAGTTAAAAGGTAAATTAAGGGCATGCAAAAGAGTGTATATTTAAAAAATCTGACGATTTGAGCGGGGCGTAAGGAAATGGGCGAGTTAAAAACTTTCACAAAAAAGCGAATAATTCGCGAAATGAACGTTAGATCGAAAAACTAAAAAATACGTGTTCAATATTTTTCAAAAATCTATCGAATGATACCAAACATGACCCCCCCCCCACGGAGAGGGTTGGGGGGTAAATTTTAAATACAAATCGCGCGATATTTCGCAAAATAAACATTAGATCGAAAACTGCAAAATACATTTAATCAATATTTTTAAAAAATCTATCGAATGGTACCAAAAATGACCCCCAATGGACGTGGGGTGAGGGGTTACTTAAAAGTCTTAAATAGAAGCCCCAAATTTTTATTACAGATTTGGATTCATTACGTAAAAATAAGCAACTTTATTCGAAATATTTTTTCAAATTGTGGATAGATGACGCTATAATCGAAAAAAACCATTGTGGGAAATGGAAAATTAAATTAAAAATGCAAAGTCCCCAGTAAAATGGAAAACTTTACTTAACTTTTTTTGGTTTTAGGACCTACTCTTGACAACCCAATAGGTCTCCAAAGCGCCCGAGTGACTGCACATTTAGCATATTTCGCTCCCCTACTATTGTTAACAAGTTAAAAAAACACGTCTAAATCTCTGCAGAAAAACGTATAGGCTTTCTTTATATAGGCCTATATAAAAAAAAATTCAGATACTTGAATTTGTCATAGTCATGAGATATATCACATTTCCCCGAGCTATTTGTTAAATATATCTAACATACTTGCCTCAAGGATGCATATAAACTTTCGAGTTGGGAACAAAAGAAACTCAGAAAAAACACACGCATTATAGTACCTGACATTGATATCTACGTTTTAGTTCACAGTACAAAAAACAATATATACATGCTCCATTTGTAGGTGTGTACAATATTTTTTTTAGTTTTCCTTCTTACATGACATTATACTTGTATCTTTATGTAACAATCCATCAAATACTACAGTTAAGAATAGGTATAACAGTAAGTAACTGCATATAAGTTACATAAAGAGAAAACATTTTTATATTGGAGTATTTAATTAAGCCCTATATACAGGGTGATTGATTAGTGTGATAAAGCTCAGTAGATCCGCTATAGTAATATATAGCAATAAAAGTTAATAACAAAAATTATAGCCAACTTTGAGCTTCATATTAAAAAATTAGTTATAATGTTACATGGTATTCGGTAACATAGTGATTCAATAAAATTGTGTTTTGACTAGGAAAATTTTGGGGTAGTTCTGATTTCTTCCATTATATATGTATTTTGGGCTGCTGAATCCGAATATGAGGTTTACGGACAAATTTCTTGACGGAACATTGAAAAAATAGCGAAAAAAGCGTAAAATTTCTGCTTTTTCTCGCCTTTTTGCTTAAATCTCGAAAACTATTTACTTTCAGTAAATGGTCTGTTAACAGAAATTAAAGTACTTAAAATTCTCTACAAATATCACTATTTACTTTTTGTTCAGACGAACCGTTTGGTCTAAAATGCAAGTTAAAAATTGCCAATTTTTAACGGTCTCGGCAAAACCCACTTTTTACATTCCAAAACTTTATTTTTTATTAGAATGCTGTCATTTGATAAATTTCTTCTAGATTTCTGCACAAATAATAAATAATGTCAGTGCATTTGGTATGTTTCTTGTGACAGCTTTCATGAATCCATTCCATCCTAAGAGGCCGGGAATGTCTCTGCTTTTCCCTTAGAGCCACAGAAGATCAGGTACAGATAGAGTCACAGTTTCAGTTGGTGTCAACATTTCCTTCGGATCTGTTATTTTGATTTCTGATGAACCTTGAGGTTTTGTCCTTTTAAAATGAATTAGTTAAACAGCTCCCTGACTACCACAAACCACAGGCGCGAGTTCCGTTTTTAACCGAGGAATGGATTGGTTAGGAGCTACTGCATGTTTCGGTGCAATAAAAGAAATGCCACCTATGACGTGAAAAATGTGGTATCCGTCGATTGTATGTCCGTTAAAATCAGCGTTATCGGACACCTATTGTGTAAACACGACAGGTCAATTTTCTGCGGATCGCTTGCGAATGCTGACACTTCCAGGCGAACAACTTCTGTATAGGATGAACAAAACCCCAAAGAGGAAAATACATAAACCTATTTTCTTGAGCCGTACTTTTTGTAGAGAAAACGGCCAATTTTTTTTCGCTATTTTTTTTGGTACGCGGGATCCCGTCCTAATAGTTTTTATCGAGATATGGCTTCTTTTTTAATATGTTTCAAAATATATACCTAAATATGCAAAATTTAAATAAATTTTCATATTATTACCAGGCCTCTCTAAGGTGTCCAGAAACTCTCCCAACATATTATGAAGACCGGAGATTCCTTAGATAATTTTAAGACAACTTGTCCCAATTCACCTAGTCCGAAAATGGCGGCGGCGGCGTCTTGTATTTAGTTTTTTTAAATACCTCCAGAACGCTTCTCATATTGGTTATCCGAGGGTTAAAGAAAAATACCTAATCTTTCAAACAAAAAAAAAATAACTACCTTGCTCGACTATTTACCTTTCTTAAACATTCGATTTTTTGGTAGATGTCCTCAGAAAAACGAAAGAAGAAATTTTCCGGACATCAAAATCTTATTAATAAAAGAAAACGCGAAGAAAATTTAGAGAAACACTATGGGAAAATAACTCAATTCTTGTCTAAACCACATCCGGATGAACCATCGACGTCCGCCTTATCAAAGTGCAGAACAACATTAGCAACTAATGTTAATGCACAGATAGATACAACGCAGTCGCGGCCCTCTACATAAAAAAATATCATCATAGACCCTGAAAATGAAATTAGTAGTAGAGATATATCACATTTACAGCCAGTCTTAAAATCAGAAGGAGACATAGAAATAAGTAATCTTCAATTTGAAAGCTTTGTTATCCCTGAACCACGTGGTTGTGATATCAACATCTTTTCGCGAATAAGCATAGGTATATATTTAATTAATTTTTTATTGTTTGATATTTTTTATTAATGTTCCTACAATCCTACCTGTTTTTAGATAAAAGATTCCTTTCAAAATCTAGTGTTTTTTTTTAAATTATCCTCTATTCCTAACACGTAAGAAATACAGTAAACTCCCTCTATAACGAGAACTGAAAAGGCCGACTAATTACCTCGTTATAAGCGGATCTGGTTATATCAGGTTCTTCACGAAATGAGGTTCATCACCACTGAAATGTTTGATGCCTCTTACGTAGTTTATTAGGTGTCGATCGTCGACCTTAATGAGACTTCGCCATCATGAATTGTAAATTTCGTACAATATTTAATATCGGTCGATAGATTTATTATTTATTTATTTAGTTTATTACAGGCGGTAGATTTTATTACAGCACTGGCCTCGAAAGGCACACAGATGTTGGGCATGTCTGTATACATGCAGTTGAGATATTTATTTATAGCTATTGCTTCGCTAAAAACAGGTAAAGAAACATATTTTTCGATTTTATTTTTCCTCGTTATAACCAAATATGCCTCTTTACAGCGGTGTTATAGTTCAATAGGAATTTTATGGGACATCTAGGGTACCTCGTTATAACCGAAACCTCGTAATACCCGTGCTCGTTATAGAGAGAATCTACTGTAGTCCGTTTCTACTTACAAAGGGAGGAGGAAAGGGGCGCCTAAAATTTCTTGCCCCGGGGCGCTTGAAAACCTTGGCGCGGCCCTGTCTAAGGGAAAAGCAGAGACATTCCCGGTCTCTTAGGATGAAATGGATTCATGGAAGCTGTCACAAGAGACATAACATAATCATATTATGAACTAACATTTATCATTTGTATAGAAAACGAAGAGAAATTTATCAAATGACAGCATTCTAATAAAAAATAAAGTTTTGGAATGTAAAAAGTGCGTTTTACCGAGACCGTTAAAATTGGCAATTTTCAACTTGCACTTTAGACCGAACGGTTTGTCTGAAAAAGAGTAAATAGTGATTAGATATAATATAGTAAATACTAAAAGTTAATAGTTTTCCAGATTTTAGCAAAAAAGCGGAAAAAATCAGAAATTTTTCGCTTTTTTCGCGATTTCTTCAATGTTCCGTCAAGAAATTTTGTCCGCAAACCTCATATTCGGATTCAGCAGCCTAAAATACATATTATAATGAAAGAAATCAGGACTACGCCAAAACTTTCCCGCTAGGGAGCTCGTAGAGTATCTACAAATTGACTGAATTATAGTGGCAGACCAAACTTGTTTTAAATAGAACACCATGTATTTTATTTTATATTCGAAATCTTCTTAACTTCCCCATCACAAAAATATAAAAGGTTGTTATGTTACACAGGAATTTACAAAGTTGTAACCAATTTTCTATGAAAATCGTAACAAGTTCAAGTCATTAGCAAATTGTAAGGTATATAAACAAACCTCTCCGAGGTTAATACCCCTACCGTGACATTTACGTTTCCATTGGTTTAGTGCATTTGCAACATATATCTTGAACAGCGTTGGTCAAATACAGCAGCCCTGGAGCAGACCCTTTTTAACGATGAACTTTTTAGTTAGTGTATTGCAAATTTTTATTTGTGATGTAGAATTTTCATATAGATTTTTTAATGCTTTGATTAGAGTGTAGCTAATGTTAGTTTCTTGTAGCGATTTTCACAATTTAGTCTCAAGAACGCTGTCGTATGCTTTACAGCGGTCAACAAACATGAGATGGGTCTCTTGGTTGGTTGTTAATGTCTTTTCGATTAGTTGTTTGAGACAGAAGATATTGGAACGAAATAATTATTTAAATATAACAAACATTTGACGTTTATAACGTTACATATTATGTATCTATAATATGTCTTGTAGTGTAGTATTCCTGCGCGTGACTTGCTTAAGAGCTTTGCAATAACATAAATTAATTAAATGAAATTATCATTTTAGGCTAGATTTCAGAAAATTGTGGTGGCATTCGACGTGTTTAACGTTACAACAGCTTTAAGTGTATTAATAAAACACCACTCTCAGTTCACTTTTGTCCTTTTACAGGTAGATACACAAAATCGATAGAGAATTATAAACTCACAGTGCCCCACAAACTTGATTCCCAGGGAGACTTCCTGTCCTTCGACCTACCCCATTTTTTCGTTCATGACCCCTCGAAATCTCGCAGGAAAAGAACGTCGCAGGATTCCGGTATGGTTCACTACGGCCTGACACTGAACGGTCAGGACCACGTGATCGATTTGTGGCCCAATCACGAGTTTCTTTCGGCCGATCTGATTGTGGAGCGTAGAGATCCGAAACTGAGGAGGGACACTGAGAGGTTTAAGCGTATCGATAGGGAGAGAATTTGCCATTATACCGGTGAAGTTCGAGGACAGAACGGATCTAGAGTAGCTTTAAGTACTTGTGATGGATTGGTAAGCAAAAAGGTTTAAAAAGGCTTAAATCTAAATGAAAGGCTTTATGTCTTAAGTCTAAAAAGCAGTCAACTGCTATTTAACCAAGTATAAATAATTAAAAAAATATCAACATTTAGTTAATTTTTACAATAACTGTATAAAATTCATACCAAACATTTCTTTCCGTGCGTCAACGATAAAATGTCAAACTATACTAACATAGAATGACAATAATTAGGCATTCCAATGAAACGTCAAACATGGCCGGGTGTGGGCAAAATCTAACCTTACATCGACATTAATTTGTAAAGAAAATCCTGTTTGGTTGTTTTTTTTTATGTTAATTGTGTAAGGAAATCTGCGAAATTGTGATAACAAATTAAATATGAAGTGTTTATCGCCTAAAGAACTGAATTATCCCATATTAGTCACCAGTTTGTGTCAATAACTACTATGGGATAATTCAGTTCTGTAGGCGATAAACTAGTTTATATTTATTTGCTATCACAATTTCGGTGCACAATTAACAATAAAAAACAAAACCAAACAGGATATTCTTTACAAAAACTGATGTAAACACTATATTATTAAATTTTTGCCCACTGCCGGCCATATTGTATCACGTGATTTGGAATGGTCAATTGTAATTTTACCCCTTGACATTGTGAAAGTATGAAACTGTCCGTCAACGTCAACAAATACATAATTTTCCGAGTACTATGTAGGATAATCACAAGAGAATTCGACAAACTCACGGTTATTAGACTTTATTACGGTTGCCTTGTCCGACGGTGGTGGGGAGACTTATATTTTTGGCTTTACGTCACAAGAGTTTACATTCCCATATTTTTAAATAATTTTCGATCATTGAATGTGTGTTATTGTGTATATATGTGTATTATTTGTGTTATTATGAAATAATAAGACAAATAGTACACATTTTATCTTATACCGGATGGTGAATCGTAAAAAGGGCCATAGGAAACTCAATGTAAAATTCTGCTTCCTGCTTCCCTAATTATTTTACATCAAAAGTCATGAGAGAATACTTGTAGAGAATTAAAATCTGTATTAAAATCAAAAGTTAAAATTGTTCTACGATTTAAATGCATTCCAAAATTTTGAAAAATATGATACATTTGCCACAATAGGTATGCGTGTAAAAGTAAGGCCACACGTTACTATTTAACTGACAGTGCTCGACAGTGCTCACACCATTGACTGAATAAAAAATCTTTATTAACTGAGGGTATCTTATCAACTGTATTGTTTTTAAACAATAGATGATAAAATAAAAATATTGACAGTTCAAAAATGTGAACATTATTGCATTGTGTGTGGCCTAAGTTTGGGCTGAAAACTGAAATGTATTACATTTTTACAAAATTTTGGAATATGTTTAATTACGTAGACCAATTTTAACAGTTGTTTCCAATACAGATTTCAATCCTCTACAAATAGTTTCTAATGTCTTTTGATGTAAAATAATTAGGGAAGCTGGAATTCAACAGTTCAGAATTTTACATTGAGTTAATGCAAAATTTTGACGCATGTCAAAATTCTCAATGTGTTTTAATTCTATTCATTTTTTTCGAATCCTGAGAAAACTCATAAATATTTTTGAAAAATTTTAGCTCAGAATGAAAGACTACATTATTACCGAGGGCCGAAAGTCCCTGAAAACTTATATAATGTTTATTTTAATAAGTTACAGGGCTGAAAATAAAAGAGAAGTGTGATATTTAATTTCAAATATTTCATTCAATAGAAACTGTTTGTTTATTCTAAGGGGCTTTCCGCCCTCGGTAATAATGTAATATTTCATCCTGCATTTAAATTTTTCTAAAATACTTGGTTGTCTCAGGATTCGAAAAAATCATATTACGTTTCAAATGACAGTAAACTCTCGTGACGTAATCTCACCCCTAATGTTCATTGGTTAGTCGATCTAGGCAACCGTAGTAATGTCTAAGAACCGTACAACAAACTATGATGCAATGAAAGAAGGGTTTAGTATGAACTTTAAGGTATAATATACACATTATACGAGGTGTATGACAGAGGTTGTGACTCATATTTCTCATACTGCAGCCAGTTTTAACCTCTCTGTGGCTCAGTGGTAACACAGCCTACCTTTGAATCCAAAGGTCGTGAGTTCGAATCCCGGCTGTGGTGTCAGGTCCACGCCCGGGACCCAACTAATTTTCCATGTTGTACTTTAAAAAAATAAAGATTGCTCTTTTGTGTTTTTGTGTACTTGTGTAGTCGCCAACCTCCATTCAGAAGAGAGCACTTTTAGGAAGAAGAATTGCCTCAATATAATTATATCATAACTCAATATCTTCAGAAAAATTAGATATTTTATAGATCTTACTGATGTAGCAGCGTGGAAAAGCTGGACAGATGTTTTGTTGAACTCCTTTCTTCCTGGATCTTGCTTTCCCAATAGTTTTCCTTGCAGGATAGCATGTAGAGGTTCATATCTGGATTAATTTTGCATAATATTTCCGAAGTTTGGTAACTTTCGAGATTTGATAGTGGTCATCACCTCTCGGTCCTTCTTCATTCTTCTATGAATCTCCTCATTTGTGACCAGGTCAGTATACGGGATTTTAAGTATTATCTGATATAGCTACATCTCAAATGCTTCCAATTTTCTGCAATCGTCTTCGTGTAAGGTCGACGATTGAACATCGTAAAAAAGAACACAGAAGACGTAGAATCGCAAAATTCTTACCTGTTTGGTATGCTACCGAGGCAGTTGAAATGCGTGACTCTTTCTACAGGGTTTTGGTTGACGTAGAGTTGACCTTTTGTTATCTCTTTCTTGCTCATAAGCTTTGACTTCTTTACGTTTATATTTAATCCATACTGTTGACTGTAATATGTAATTTTGTTCACAAGGATATGTATGTTTTCTAGATTGTCCGCAAAATATAATGCCATCTGTATATAATATGGTGTTGTTTAAGCGGTACTCGTTAAGTAGAATACTTTTTTCAGTTTCGTGCAAAGACAAAATACAGCGTTGTCTTTAAGGCAACACACGTTGCCTTTAAATAACAAATGATTTCTTTCCACATATTAGGTGTGTTCACTTTCAACTCCGAGGTTTGCGGTCTGATTTCAGTAAATGTTTGTATGTATTTTCTGATCTTCGTTGTTAATTCCAGCTTCTTTTAGTATAATATGCATCGTCTCAGCGTACTTTACCCAATTAAACGCTTTCTCTTAATCAACCAGACATGCGTATACATGTAAATTTACGTATCAATTTGATATAGTGTTGAATAGTTTATAGATACTAATTGTTTTAGGCTGGATACATCACTCTTGGTAACAAGCGGTACTTTATAGAACCTTTGGAACACCATCAACCGAATCAACAAGGTAAATACATAATACCGTTAATATTTCCCTAGTTATATTTTTTATTGCAGCGGTTCTGAACCGTTCTATTATTGGTTTTTCACTCAACTACTTTAAATATTTCAACCTGGAAGTGCGTTGTCCCCTCGGTCCTTTTTTTCCTTCCACTTTTCCGTATAACCAATTATACAAGCATCATTTTTATTACAGTCGGAAAAATGAAAGAATACCCATGAACGAACATATAAAACTCGCTGTATTTTCCTGTCACCGTGTCACAAAGAAAATTGCCCAGCGCAAGTACATGTAGGACTTGCCCCTGTAACAACCAACCCCGGGCAGACCGGGGTTGGTTGTTACAGGGGCAGGTTGTTACAGACGCTTTTATTACTTACAAATAGTCGTTGACTCCACAACAATTCTGAATAATTTCGCGCATGTCTGTTACCTATAATATATCCAAACGACACAGCGCCAGTCCATCGTATAATCCCGTAGAGTGTGTTTATGTGTTTTCATGCCTCCGAATAAAATTTAATGTGCCGAAGTAAGTATTAATATCTTTGGTAATACATAATGATATTAAACATTCTTGTGACGTGTAAATGCCTCAGTATATTATGTTTCTTTTTTATTATAAGTTGCTCAATAAATATAGTTTTGTTAAAGTTATTTAGCATTTTTTACAAACCATTCTTTTGGGGTTGGTTGTAATAACCAGCCCCATAACGGGGTTGGTTGTTACGTTTGTCGTCAGCATATATTTTACACTTTTTGTCTAACTCAATAGTGTTTAAGTTTTATTTCAGTTCTTTAATAAGTAAAAGATGTGTTAAACTTTTGTTTGATTTATTTAAAATACATTTCTTAAAAATCGTTTTTGTTATATTATTCTTTTAGCCAAATCTGTAACAACCAACCCCGGTCTCCCTAACCTAACCTAATAATAATTATTACATGTACTTGCGCTGGCCAATTTTTTGTGTGACACTGTGACAGGAAAATACAGCGTGTTTTATATGTTCTGTATTCTACTGTAACTCATATTGTTCATTCTTACTATATGCTATATGAATAAAATAGCTCATTTTTCCTTCCTTCATGATATTGAGTATTTCTATTTCCTTTGTCATTTTTCTTAATATTTCCATGTTTGTTACGTGGTATGTCTATAATCTATCTATAATCTATATGTATTTTCTGTTCTTTTTTATGGTGTGGAATCATGGACCTTGAACAAAGATATCTGCAGAAAATTGAAAGCATTTGAGATGTGGCCATATCGGAGAATACATAAAATCCCGTGGACTAACTTAGTTACAAATGAGGAGGTCCCCAGAAGAATGAAAAAGAACCGTGAGGTAATGACCACCACAATGGAATCCAGATGTGCCCTTCTTCAAGCCATCCTACAAGGAAAAATATTTGGAAAACGGGGTCCAGGAAGCAGAAGAACATCCTGGTTGAAGAACCTCAAAAACTGGTGCAACACAACATCTGTGCAGCTTTTCCGCGTTGCTGCAGATAAAGTGAAGATTGCCATGATGGTCGCCAATATTCGTCACGGATAGGCACATCAAGAAGAATATATGTCCATAATATTTTCCACATTATTCAATATCACCACACCACATCTCAAAAGTGGCAAGTCCGGGCCTCAATTTCATATAAAAGAAGAAATAATACGTAGCATGTTGATACTCTAGTTTTTATTTCTATTCCCAGTTTTTAATTGCGTAATACTGCTTTGATCTTATTCAAAGCGCTTCTGGTTATCTTAATGCGTGATTTTCATTCAAGGCTGCGGTCCCATTGGTTGTTTAGCTCAAGTAATTGCATCTGGACTCTTCCTCTAAAGCTTTTTCTTTAACGTAGATAGTTTCGTCTTCAATCATGTTCTTACTGACAATCATGACTTTTTTGAAGATATTCTTCTTTAGCGGCGAATCGATTGAGGGTAAAATTTGATTGATCCCCGCGCATGCGCACGCCGACAGTAGGGTATTAGTGGTTATACGGGCTCTGATTGGGTGTTGAAATTTTGAAATGATCTGTCAATAATTGTTCAATATGGAGGTTATCGGTAAACAAAAATATTGTATAATTTAAACAAAAATATTGTCCATCTGTCTTTTGACACCTTTCAGAAACATCACTCATTTCGCATTCAGTTGCCATTAAGTCATTGAAATGTGATCAACTCAATTTGGATCCCACGTGTTGGGAAACCTGTATACCTTACCTTAGGGCATTATCCTGTTTGCCATGTGACCATCACAGGCCTTTTTCTTGAAGTATGCACTTTTAAGGCATCTATATTTTATGTAAAGGGTTTTTACCCAGATATTTTTCTTTTCTGGCTCAGCTAGCATCCAGTTTGTAAGTATAACCAACTTGCTCTAACCTTTGTCAAAATTTAAATAATAACTTTATATTCATTAAATCGGTTATACTTATTTTTAGATCGAACACTGATGATGATTTTTATAAAAATCGAAAACGTTTTGTTGTGATGTAGCCCTTTTAAAGGATTTATAATAAAAAAATTTTATACCTTTTACAAAGGATTTCTTTCCAATTTTGTATAATATTAGTTTTTATTGATGTGTGGACAGAAATAAAATCAAATTTATAATTATAGTGACTTTTTAAATAGTTTTGAAAAGCCGCAGGTACGTAATTCTAAATGTTTCAGTTGGAAATACCTAATAGTTTCAATACCTATCTATTTGGAAAATGTTAACAAAATAATGTAGTTACCTATTAGTAGGCAATGCTTTAATTTACGTAATCTGATTACGAACAAACTTTCTACAAATCTTCATCTCATATATTGTTTTCTTACTCTATATTTTGTTGTATTTTATTTCGACAAAAATCAAACTAATAATTTTATTAAATTCATATAAATTTATGGTGTAAACGTTTAGTTTGTGTATATTCCCACATGACGTACACGCGAATGTGGTCTAGTTTGAAATGCCGTCAGCTTTCGTACGGCGCGGTAGACGTGAAGTGGGTTCGAGCCCCAAGCAAGTTATTATTTTTTTATTTTTTTTTATAGATTTTATGATTGTAAGTATATTATTATATAATTTTTGAAGATATTCTTCTTTTTTGAAAGTGGTAGATAAGAAAGTTAGTTTGATTTTTAAATAAAATAAGTACAAATAACCTTTTAAGTATATTTACTTCGTTTAAATTACCTATTATATAATAGAAGAATATCTTCTTACGTGCGTACAAAGTACACACACATTCTTTTTTGTGTTCAGATCCATTCCACGGTT
Organism: Diabrotica virgifera virgifera; assembly: GCF_917563875.1. Lineage (NCBI taxonomy): Eukaryota > Metazoa > Arthropoda > Insecta > Coleoptera > Chrysomelidae > Diabrotica > Diabrotica virgifera. The sequence goes on from NC_065448.1 coordinate 226,716,169, forward strand.
CCATGACACCTCGTAACGCGACAGTTCGTAACCGGACAAATTGATAACGGACAATTCGTAACAGCGACACTTCGTAACGGCGACACTTCGTAACGGGGACAGTTCGTAACTATACAAATTCGTAAACGGACAATTCGTAACGTCCAAATTGAATCATTCTGTTTATTTTTGTTAATGTGGAAAGTAATTGTTATTACATTTATAAATGAAATTATATTTATCAATTTAACCAATCAAAGCCTTATAATTAGTATAAAGCAACTTTTCTGAGTCTCATAGAAACAAAACTACTTAAAATATCTTCAACTTCCAAATTTCCGAGCACATCATTCTCAATAGCCATAATTGAGGGACATGCTAGTCTATTTTGTGCCACTGTCGAATGGTGGCAGTTTTTATCAATTTTCATTTTTGAAAACGACCGTTCGCCTGTTACATTTGTAATCATTAGCGTCAGATATATTTTACAAGCTACTGACAAATTTCGAAACTTCGAAATTTGTCAGTAGCTACTAAGTTTGTTTTCATAAATAGCCCAAAAACACTATCAAGCAGGAATAAATTGTTTTCGCTACAAGTCCTGAAGATGGACTATAAAATGTTTGAACTGTATCAGTTCATCTTAAATTTTATGTTCAATATCATCAGTTGGTATAGTTTTCATGTAGTTTTGAAGCACACTCCTTTATTTGAGTATCACTCAGTTTTGGAAAAACACACAAAACACCAAATACTCAGTTATATACTGACTCTTATGCTCTTACCTGACGACTCAGCTCATTAATGAGCTTATCCAAAATTGGTAGATTCTTTAACCTTTAACTTTTCTCCACCCTGTAGAAAAACTTCTGGAATTAGAGTCATCGAAATGTAGTTTGCTTACTCTCGTCTGTATATTTAGAGTATTGTAGATCGCAGACCTTCTGCTCGTAGTCAGCAAAATTATCTCTTTGGGATTTTAAGAATTCCAAAAGTCATTGTAGAAGCTGAACTACAGTTTCAAGTTCAATTTCTTCTCTCTGTAATTATTTACTGACAGCGTTGATGAGTTCTAAAATTGTTGCCCAAAACTCATTCATTATGAATATTTCTGTTTTGACTTTTCTTTCAACAAACACTTTGCCTCATGTACTATTTCAGCTTTCTGATTAGAGTCTTCAGCAAGAGTATGAAGAGCAGATTTGAAGGTGTTGTAACCTTTAAACAAAGCTCTTGTTGCACCAGCCCTTGCAGTCCATCTAGTACTGCTTGTTCTTTTAAGGACAAGGTTTAGATCGTGGCGAATGGGATCGCTTAGTTGAGTTTAATTCAAGAATTTGATCGTAGCTTCCCAATGGTGGGTAGAGGCTGAAAAAAATGGTACACGGACTAAACAAATCCTAAATACGATATTGCTCCTACGGGGCCAATGCAACTTTTAGCAGCACTTAACTCCAACTAAAGCGAGTGTGCGGCACAAAAAATGTAAATTGAAAGTTTCTTAATCTTAGATAAATGAGTCCGGAGACCATTGTATTTGCCTGACATCTAGCGAACGACATGGGTAATGAAAGAGAGGGTAGCAAATGGTCACTGACTCATTTTTTGCTCTTGCTCATACTACTTTTCTAAGAAACCGTGCAGACTGGTAGGCAGTACTGTTCCTTTTACCAAACGGCATTCATTAGCGTCTTATTATCAGAAGATAGGCTTTCTATGTGAATAAAAGTATGCATTGTAATGTAGTTTTATACGCTCACCAACAATTTTATGGTATTGCGCGATATTTGAATTTTTCAACATAATATGATTTATAATTTTTATTTAAATCTAATTATAATTTTTTCATTATGGGCCCTGCGAGGCCACCTTTGAGGCCGAGGCCCCTAGGCAGCTGCCTACTTTGCCTATTGTTTAATCCGGCACTGTGAATAGCTCACAGTAGACATCTCAACATCGTTCTATGTTTTACCAACGGCTTTTCTTAGTCTTCTTAGTCTTTGTTATTCTCTGTTAATTTCCTGTTATTCTATGATCTATTTTTTTGTAGCCACGTTCATATATCACTCACAAGATGACTTTAAAACATGATTCACCATGCTTATACTTCTATATTCTTGACATTTCATTGCGTTGTGTTTTTTAGGTATTGGGATAAACTCAGATATTAGCCATTCTCTCGGAATCTTTTTGATAATGAGTCCTATTCTTCTTTTGTTTGATCCCTTTGATTCTCTATAATATATCTCAGCAATATTTTTAGGCCACCATTTGCATATGATACACCAAAGCAATTCCCACGTTGACGCCAAATCTGCCCATTGCGGTACCAGTGCTGATTGGGAAACGGCTTGGAAGAAACGATTCAAAGACAAGTTACTCAAGAGAGGTCAAGCTGTCGTCGGCAAACGAGGAACAACCAGTGAACATAGATATCTTGAAATATTGGTGGTTTGTGACAAAAAGTTTATTACTCACCACAAGGATAAGGATATGGAGAACTATATTATGACAATCATGAATATGGTATGTATAATAAATAAAATAAAGGTAACAACAATTCAGTGGCGGCTCGTGACCTCAGTATGCGGTTAGGCTACACATATACTTCGGGTAGGCGACAAAAAATATCCTACAATTTGTAATACATTTTGAGCCGTCTTGCAATACTAAATGTAATCTATGAGCGCAACAATGTGTAAAAATTGCTTTTGGAGCATCTACTTTAATTTTTGATTGTAATCCGTTTAAAGAGCCAGCCATTACACTTGCACCATCGTAAAATTGAGCAATTAATTTATTTTTGTAATCATATGGCTCAAGCACGTTTGAAATTAAACTATATAGAGCATCTGCAGATCTATTCTCGCTAACATCAAAAGACCCTAAAAATCTTTCTGTTACATGACCAACTTTGTTAACAAAACGGATTGTTAAAGTACACTGTGATTTTTCGGTTATGTCAGTAGTATCGTCCGCTAGTATAGAACAAAATTGACTTTCATTAATTTCTGTTGAAATTTCATTTTTTACGTAATCGGCAAGGCAATCTATTAAATCATTTTGTATTGTTTTTGACAAACCCTTGAACACCCCTTCTATTTTTTAACATGATCCTGGATTTGCTGATCGCGTTTAACTACTAAATTAAAAATTTCTTTAAAATTACCCATGTTTGAAGAGTTATGGCTCTCATCACGACCGCGAAATGCAAGTTCTTGTTTTACTAACAGAATTGTAACATCAATTTCTTCAACTTCTTCAATCTTTTTCAACTTCTTCATTATATATCTTATTAGATAGAGAAATTTGTCCAGCTAAGGCACTGTCAATAGTTTGTTTATTTTTTTCTAACTGTTTTAAACCTAAGCAATTGTCTAAATTTTCTTTCGAAGATTCATGTTTTTTTAAACTAGCTGATAAATTTTTCAAATCTGAATATCCCTGACTCACCCAAACATTTTGCTTCAAATTTGAGAGCAACAGACAAGGCCAACAGAAAAGTGAATTTTTAAAATAACTTCCGCTTAACCATTTATTATTTTCATACCATATTGTTTTAAACGATCTCGAAAATGGTCGATTGTCTTTTGTCTTATCTGTGGATAAAATTGTTAAATTTGGTAAAGGCCGGCCCATTGAAATAATTTCTGATCTTTCTTGATTTTGGCGCCTTGAAAAAGGAGTCTCGATCAAACTGCATATTACATCGTTTAAAATATTCATATTCGATGACTATAGTTTTTCCACCAATAAAACTAACACACCTACGTTTCAACAAAGTCAAATATTACTTATTTTATTTATGTATCAAATAATAATTTACTCTTCGAATAAATTGATAATTTAACAATTAACCTCGCTTTACCTTCAGTGTTAAAATTTCAAACGAATCGGTCGTGTATCGAGTGAGTGAAATTATACAGGTTTTTTATAGTCATTAATGGACAATAATAATATGGATAACGATATACCTCCTGAACCACCAGATCGAGGAAAAAATGTAAAATTCAACAACGAAGGCGAGATTATGGAAACAGAATTGGAAACACCCGGATTAGGTAGTATTCAGAAAAATACGCAGGTAACGGAAAATCATGATAAATATAAATATTCAGAGGCTTCGGTAAGTCAAAATAATATTTCTAATCAAAATACAGTAATATCAAAAAGATTTAATTTTACAAATAACAGTCAGTTAGGTGAGGTAAATACCACTCCGAGCGTAAATAATAGTCAGGTAATTAAGAACTCAAACAAAAACTTGTATACTGCAACTGATAATGGACCTTATTATGTCTATATTGAAAATAGTCTAGGCAGCATTGGAAAATTTTTTCGGATTGGGACAGCAAAAATTATAAATAATTCGGTTCCGAAGATTCAAAATAATATTAAACAAATAACCGTTATAGGTAGAAATAAAGTTAAGGTAGAACTAAATTCGGGAGCAAGTGCAAATAAATTAATATTGTCAAAAAATTTAGCTATTAAAAATTATAATGCGTATTTACCAAATTTTCTTATTCAAAAAAAGGGCGTAATTAAGTTGGTAGATAAAGATTTAGATACAAAAGAATTGAAATCATTAATTAAACCAAGATACGGATATAATTTTGATGTTATAGACGTCAAAAGAATAAATAGAAAGGTTATAAATTCAGAAGGAAATGCAGATTTTGTACCTACATCTACCATAATTGTTACATTTAAAGGGCAAATAGTGCCACATCAGGTAGTTATAGAAAAATTAGTGTACGAAGTAGAAACGTATCAACCGAGATTAATTCAATGTTTGAAATGTTTACGGTACGGACACGTTAGTTTTCAGTGTAGAGGAACAGACAGGTGTAGGTTTTGTGCTGGAGAACATGAGAGTTTAAAATGTTTAGATAAAGAGTCAGTAAAATGCATATTATGTAACGGGAATCATTCCGCAACAGATATAAGGGCTGAGTGTCCAGAAAGAGAAAAACAAAAGAGTATTAAAAATATAATGAACGTAGAAAAAATATCTTATTATGAGACTAAAACAAAATATCAAAAAAATTTCTCATCGGCAGTAAAAAATATTCAAACATCGAATCATTATACAATAACAAAACGTAGAAGAACAGAAAGTGTTAATTCGATAACAAACGACACGGTAACGCTTGAACAACGTAAAGAAATACTAAGTAAACCGAAATCACAATCACAAACAGTATATAGTAATTTTGATAATGTACCACAGTAACATAATATTTCATCTAATTTACAAATAAATAAAAAAATGTGTGTGATAATATTTTGGAATGCTTTACAACTATTCTCAATAATTTAAATCAATCTTTAGAAGCAAATACATTGTTAGTTTTAAAAAATAGCATAGAGAAAATTCTTACTAGAAATGGCTAATATAAATTTCCTACAATGGAATGGTAGATCAGTATTATCAAATAAAAGTACTTTAGAGAAATATCTTTTTGAAAAGGATATATCTGTATGCTTTTTGTCAGAAACCTGGTTTAAACCAAACATAAATATTAAATTCACAGGGTATAATATTTTTCGAGAAGATAGAGGTGATGGATATGGAGGAGTGGCTGTACTGCTAAAAGGAGGTATAGGTTTTTCTCCAGCTCCAGCATTTCATAAAATCAATAATGTAATGTGCAAACAGGTAACCATTCACTTAAATTTAGGAAAAAAGATAAATATATACTCTATTTATGTAAAACCAGGGTTATCTATATCTAAAAATGATTGGAAAATTTTTTTTTAATAGTTTAAAAAAACCATTTTTAGTTGGTGGAGACTTTAATAGTCACAATATTGCTTGGGGTTGTAGTACTACGGATCGAGTGGGTAAAAATCTATTAGAAGCATGCGATGAGAGTGGTACTGTATATTTAAATACTGGTAAAGAAACGGTATTACCAAGGCCGGGATTTTTTAATAAATCAGCTATAGATATTACCTTTTGTACAACCGATATTGCTCATTTATTTGAATGGGATGTAGACGATACAACACTAGGCTCAGATCATTATGTAATTTGTATGAAAATGAATATAAACGTTAGTTTAAGTAATATAGATTGTAAAACTAATTGGAAAAAATGGAATGTTGATAAAGCAGATTGGGAGATTTTTTCCTACCATATGGAACAATATGCACAAACTCATAAAGGCAGTCACAGATATACAGATTTTATTACTAAACTAAATGAGGTCAATGCAATCAGTATACCAGAGAAGCGAAAATCGATTAATCCAAAATTTAATAAACATTGGTGGAATCAGGAATGTAGTAGGGCAGTCGAAGAACAAAAGGTAGCATTAAGACGGTACAAGAAAAAAGGAACAATGGAAAACTACATTAATTATAATAAATGTGTAGCCCAAACGAAAAAAATTATACAACAGAATAAAAAGAAAACGTGGAAAGAATTTTGCATGTCTTTAAACAGAAACACAGATATTAAAAATATTTGGGGACAGGTTAAAAAGCTAAAGAATGTGTACAAACCACCAATAAATTCAACAATAGAAGGGGAATGGACAACAACTTTCTTTAATAAAATTGCACCGCCAGGTCCGAGACAAAATATATTGTATCCAGTAAATACAGAAAGACACAGTCTAACTAAAAAATTTTCTATGGACGAATTAGAGTCATCCATTAAACCAACTAAAAATACAGCTCCTGGAATAGATAATATACACTATGTTATGCTAAATAAGTTAGGGATAGCTGCAAAGGAGATGATCTTGGCAATATACAATGATATATGGATAACTGAAAGTTACCCCTCTAGTTGGAAAGAATTCTTAGTTGTTCCTTTTCTAAAACCAGATCGAAGTCCTGAGTCACCAGATTCATATAGAGGTATCTCTTTGGGATCGTGTATTGCTAAAACTTTTGAAAGAATGGTTAAAATCAGACTGGAGAAGTGGCTAGAACTTAATAAAAAAATGTCAATGACCCAATTCGGCTTCAGAAAAGGTTATTCTGGTACAGAAAATCTAAGTCATTTAATAACAGATATTAATTTATCCTTCACTAACAATAAATCAGTTACATCTCTATTTATAGATATTGAAAGTGCATACGATAATGTTAACCTCAACATATTGTATAATAAAATGATTGAAGTTGGATTACCAGAGTCTTTTAACACAAAAATAATCAAATTGTATACCTAATAATAGAATATTATATCTTCAAATTAACAACGAACGCTTAGGACCACAAATAGCTCAAGACGGATTACCACAAGGAGGAATATTAAGTCCAATTTTATACCTAATATATACATATGATTTGGAAAAATCGGTAACAGATACTAAAATATTACAATTTGCAGACGATTTGGTAATTTATAGTGACCAAACAGAAATAAATACAGGTGTAGAAAAGGTAAAACAGAGCTACACTGCAATTAGAAATTGGGCGTTTAAAAATGGTATGTCCCTTTCAAATAAAAAAACAAAAGCATGTATATTTACCAAACGTAGGAAAGCCATTCCAAAGGAAATAGAAGTAATAGATGGTATTAAATTTCCGGTTAAAAAATCAATAAAATATCTTGGGGTGATTTTGGATCAGAAACTCTTATGGAAGGAACATATAGAAAACACAGTTAAGAAAGCAGAAAGGGGAGTGAACGTGTTGAGAACCATTTCACATTCTAAATGGGGAGCAGATCCTAATATTTCCTTACTGATGTATAGATCCTATATTAGATCAATAATAGACTACGGATCTATTTTCTATGCAGATGCAGCAAATGTTCATCTACAAAAAATTGAAAATGTTGTCAATAAATGTTTAAGACTTTGCATAGGTGCTTTAAAATCTACTCCAATAAACAATCTACATGTGGAGTGCGCAGAGATGCCATTAAGGTTAAGAATAAATTAACTGTGTAGTCAATTCTTAGTAAATTTACCACATAAAGAATCAGAAATAATTAATAAAATTCATTGGCTTTCGATAAATGATTTAATAAAAGGTTATTGAAAAAAAAAGAAATCTCCCTGTATTGCTGAATGTTATAGAGAACTGGCAGAATATAAAGAAACTTTACATACAACCCCAATTAATTTAAATTATATTTTTAATACAGTACAATTAAAAAATTTAAAAATAAACTTCCTAAGAGATTATTCCAATTACCCAACATGTATTAGAGATGTGATGTTTAAAGCTGATATTAAAGAACTATCATCAAATGCTTATCAAATCTACACTGATGCTTCCAAAAGTACTAAAGGAACAGCATGTGCAATATACGATCCTCAAACAAATGAGAGTAAGATGTTTAAATTAAACGCAAATAGTAGCATATACTCAGCTGAATTAATAGGCATATTAGAAGCCCTAAAATACTGCCAACATCTTCCAAACAAGAAAATTTATATTTTCTCTGACAGTAAAAGTGCTTTGCAAAAAATTAAGCACCTTCAATCTACATCTAAAATAAATTATATCATCTTAGAAATATTACAAAAAGTTGAAGAATTAAATAAAGATTTCAAAACAATACATCTAATATGGGTCAAAAGCCATTGTGGAATACTGGGCAATGAAACAGTTGATGTCTTAGCTAAAAGGGCCATACACGAAGGAGAAGGAACAAAATACAAATCTACAACAAATGAAATAAAAAAAGTTATTAACAACGTTTGGAAATCAAAATGGGAAGAAGATAATAAAAACAATCAAAAAGGCAAACATTACAAAGAAATTCAAGAAACGATTCCCAAAAAACCATGGTTTATAAAGGGGAATCTTTCCAAAAATGCAATAAAAAAAATTTGTCGTTTGAGGTTTAATCACGTACCGGTTCCCAAATTTCTATTTAAAATTCGTTTAAAAACCGATCCATATTGCAATTGTGGAGAAATAGGAGACGCAGAGCATCAAATATTAAATTGCTCTCTAATACAAGCTCAAGTGAAAATCTGTTTGGACAAAATTTATAAGTTAAAGGATGTCATACATCCAATTAATTTAAAATTCTTATTAAATCAAAGTAATAATCCACAACTGGTCATTTTATTATGTGAGCATATTAAAAATATTAAACTAAAAATATGAGTAGCTATGGTTAACTATCTGTATTTAGAATTAGATAAATATTGTAAAAAAAATGTAAAAACAATGTAATAATAAAAAAAAACAGAAACCATTAAGAAGACCAATAACCTCCGCGAGGATGAATCGGGTTTTAGTCTTACCGTAATGAAAAAAAAACAAAAAAAAACAAAAAAAAAACAAAAAACAAAAAAAATATAACAAAAAAAAATAAAAAAGATACAAAAAAAGGAAAAAAAATTTAATTGAATAAAAAGATGAATAATATAATGAAAACTAAAAGTAAAAAATGTGAATGTAAAATAATAACAATAATAATGATATGATGATATTGTAATGTATAAATAGGGAAGTAAAATAAACATAGAGTAGTTGAAATTAATGTAAAAATGAGCAAACTCGGTTAGATGGGCGAATGGACCCTAAGGTCCGCAGTCATACAAACCCAAGAAAAAAAAACCTCGCTTTAAATTTTTAATTATCTATATAATCTAATAACACAATTCGTCAGTTTAACTTTAAATTATCCAAATTGTATTGAAACACAATAAAAATATAATGGACGACTGACAAATAACTATTCACAGGTTTATTTGTCGTTAGTGAATTATTACTAAATTAATATAAAATTAAAATGCCCTTCAACAGACCGATCTCAAATTTACCTGTTTATTATTCAGTTTTCATAAACAAATTTAAATTGTCCTACCTAGTTTTATTCAATACTTAACCTACTAATAACAGCCAAAGTCAAAAAACAATTATTTAAAACAGTTTCACAAGACACAAGAGAAGCAACTGATAAAATTTTGTAGGTCCGGCTATAAGACTCTGTGCCTATTCGCCCTTTCAAAATCGTAGAATACGGTCGCTATCAGCACACCTGCAGCAGGCCTGCTCGCGTAAACAGAGAGAGATCGCACGTCAATTCGATGTTGGCGTCGTTCTATTTCAGGCTACGTTTTCAAGTGCCTGACCAAGGAAGAATATATAATCTTATACAGTACTACTGACACTACAAGGAGCGTACAATAATTATAACTACGGAGAAAATTTTTTGGATATTTTTAAAAATAATTTGGATAATTTTTGCTATTTTATTGTAGGTATTGTGTCAAAATTTATAAATTACAATTTTGAAATAAGTAATTTATATTAATAATTTATATTATTGTACTACATTTGAAGAAGGTAGGCGGCGCCTAACTTGCCTACCCCGACGGGCCGCCCCTGCAACAATTATTTTACTACTACTACATGCCAGCTTATAACGTTCTCCGCCGTTTTCCGACTTGAAAACGTCACTTCGTCCGGTTGTTCCATAGGTCATCTTCTATTTTTCCTTCTCTCAGCTCTCTGTCTATTCCTTCTCTCAGCTCTCTGTCTATTCCTTCGGTCCTGCTCTTTCCCGGTCTGCTTCCTTTTCTTTTTACTTCTGGTTGCGATTTTAGTATTTCCTTTGGTATTCGTCGTTCATCAATTTTCTGTATACGTCCGAACCAAATAAGTTGTTTGGTTAATAAGGGATAGTCGGCTATTGGTGCGCACCTAAGGCAAATTCAGGATATTTCACAAAATTGAAACAGTTCAGTTTCTAAATTTTTTGAAGATATACTTCAAACGCTTAGGTATATTGGTAGGGACCGCATTTAATGAATTGTTGAATAGTAGAAGAGTGAGAAGCGAAATTTCCAATTAGTGTAATGCGCACAATTGCCCGACCTATTCGGCTAATGGTGCGCATATATCGGATAACTGTGCGCAATAATAGAACTTAAAAATTACCTTCGACAATGTAGCTTATTGAACATAAATATTAAAGGAACAAACAATTATACGGAAAAAGATAAGAAACCAAGTTACAGATATTTAAAAAAAATGTAAGTATTGCAGAAGTCACAAATATATACCTTTCTGGACTATCCTGTCGTATACACATGTCATGAGACTATTGACAATATATCGAACTCTTGCACCATACCTCATCTTTTTTTTACCATTACCACAATACACAGAAGTCATTTTGATCTGACACGAGATTGTCCAACTCATCATCATGGCATAGTTCACCTTCTGAAATAACTTCGGAGCTGTTGTGTTCAAAAATTTTCCTTTTTGTACCATTTTTCAATTTCGTAGTTTTCTCTTTGCCCCTTTCTCTTCGACGGTTATTCAACGCTTGTTTACGTTTTATGACGCAGTCACAGAACGTAAAAAATGCCTTTATGTACTTGCCGGCTCATGGTGCGCAATGCGCACATTAGACGACGTTACACTTCATCACATAACAAAAAATTTGATAAAAACAAAAAATAATCGAGCAAAACTAACTATGTCAGTGTTTAAAATGGTCACATAAATAAAGGATATAAGTACTTTTTAAACTATATTTCTATCAAGAAAAAAAGTTATCGCTTATTTTCTCAGACACACAAACAATATAATACCACGCGAAAATATGTAAACGATAACTGCCAACCGGTAAAGTATCTCCCGACGTTAGTTTGTGTCGGATAGATATGGCAGTTGCTACTAACTGGCCCGACAATATAGTTTTTGCAATTTTATTAAATTGGAGATTAGAAACATTGATGCGCACAATTACCCGAAGCGCATCATTCGCCGACTCTCTCCTAAGTAATCCGTGATTGTTCGTTTGATTTCCATTATTTCTCTTATGCGTTAGTATATTATTTCTCTTCTAGATCTTCCTACTGCTCTTCTCCAAAAATCTATTTCCATCACTCTCACCATTGTCAGAGTCCTTTCTTTCAGTGCCCATACCTTACAGCTGTATAAGTGATACTTTTTACTATAGTTTGATATTCTCTTTTTATTTTCTCTGCTGATGGATTGGTCCCAGAAAATACTGTTGACTTGACATAACATAGCATTGTTACGGTTTTTCTACCTGACGTATTTATTGCTCTTATGGCTTTGTCTAATGTTCCATCGTGCGAAATATTGATACCTAGATATCTGTAGTCGTAGCAGTGCTTCACCTTGGTCATGTCGTCTAATATGAGATTTTTTGTTCTCCTCCAATGCACATGTATTCGGTTTTCCTTTTATTCACTTCTAGGCCAAATAAATCATACTTTTCTATTAATTTTGGGGCCATATACGAGTAGTTTACATCGTCACAATCTTGAATCATTATTAATTGATCGTCTGCAAATTTTGAGCGTATATACCACAGTGTTGTTGAGTGGTATCCCAATTGTTCTTCATTTTTGTTTCCATCTCTTTTAAGGCACTTTCGAGATATATTTTAAATTAAGTGGGGTCATGCAACATCCTTGTTTTAATCCTTTTGATTTTACAAATCCTTTTGATATTTATGATCCTGTTTTTATTTTTGTTATGGGTCTATTATATAGTAATTTGACGGCTTTTATTAATTCTATAATAATATTCATGTTTTCCATTGATTGGCACAGCTTTTACACATTTACATACGATATCGGTAAAGATTCACAAATAGTTGTAATGCCATTGATAGTGATGATGATCTCATTTATTTCCGTTTTATATGATTTATATTAAATGATCCAATAGTTTCTCATATAAAAAAAAGCCTTCTACACACGTTTAACATTGCCAGAGAGTCTACAGATCCTACATAATTTCATGTAATTCACATATATGTATCTATGTACATATCTATTACATCTATAATGTATCTATTTTATGTCATTTGGCGTAGCTATCTAGACCAGCGGTTCTCAACCTTTTTGAATCATGTACCATCTACAGTTCTTTTTATTATTTTGGTACCATCTATATTTTTAGATTGTATTTTCAAGACTTACTAAGTATTACTAGTTTAATTTTTGTGTTTTGTGTACCATTGCAAATGATGATATGTACCACCAGTGGTATATGTACCACAAATTGAAAACCGCTGATCTAGACTGCTTTCTTTAAAGCCACTGCAAAACTTTGTTGTTGTTGTTTTATCGCAAATTCTGTTTTTATTTTATTGCTATTTCATTCAATTTCGACAATTCCAGATATAAACTCATGCTTTTAAAAAGTACCATAGACATTTTCTCTGTAAAACTAACAAAAACCATAAAATCCTATCAATTTTATTGTTTTTAATTAAAACACTTTTTGTTTTGATTGAGCCACGTAATAAAAGCGATATATTTTTCCTTTTATTAGATAGTGCGCCATAAACTGGTGGAAAATTTCATTAAACTTTACTACAACGCTACAGACTTTCCACTTTATTTCCAGGGTAGTACACGAATATTAGTTTATAAACACGTCCAACTTTTATTTTATTACTATCTCATTATACCAAGTAAAATTTCGAATTTCCGACCGTTGTAGGTGTCTTAGTTTGTAAATTAACCAAACAGAAATATTATCAACCGTAGAGACTAGAATATAATATCATACAGTAGAGCGTCGATAATCCGAACCCTGGTAATCCGAACGTTCGCTAATCCAAACGCAAAAAAAATTATACCGGGTGTCCACTTATATTTTCCCCCATTTTAACTGCCTATAACTTCTAAACAGCTCAAGATAGAAATATACGGTTTTCGATGAAATTTTTTATTTTAGTAAAAGTTTTGTCTGAATGGATTGAATTTTTTATATCGCTTTCAAATACGAAAAAAAAATGGCAGATTTTTGAAAAAAAAATTATTGACTTTTTTTAATGGAACACCCAGTATATTTTTTTGTAAATTGAAAGAAAGGTCATTCACGTATCCAGCGATATAAAGTTTTTCAAAATCGGTTGTCAAATCACTGAGTAATTAATTTTTAAAATGAGGGGTGCAACGTGGATATCACATACCTAAATAACATAACTGAGCAAAATGATATTATGTTATGTGATTTCCACATTGCATCTCTCATTTTAAAAATTAATTGCTCAGTCATTTGGCAACCGATTTTAAAAAATTTTATATCGCTGGATAGGTATATGACCGTTTTTTCAAGATACAAAAAAATATATTGTGTGTTTTAATAAAAAAAGTCAACAACGTTTTTTTTTCAAAGATCCGCCATTTTTTATTTAAAAGCGATACAAAAAATGGTCATTTACCTAAAAACTTGAAAAAACGGTCATTTATCTATCCAGCGATATAAAAATTTTTAAAGTCGGTGGCCAAATGACTGAGCAATTAATTTTTAAAATGAGAGATGCAATCTGGAAATCACATAACTTGCTTAGTTATGTTATTTAGGTATGTGATATCCACGTTGCACCTCTCATTTTAAAAATTAATTACTCAGTGATTTGACAACCGATTTTGAAAAAATTTATATCGCTAGATAGGTGAATGACCTTTCTTTCAATTTACAAATAATATACTGGGTGTTCCATTAAAAAAAAGTCAACAAAGATTTTTTCAAAAATCCGCCATCTTTTATTTCTTATTTGAAAGCGATATAAAAAATTCAATCCATTCAGACAAAACTTTTACTAAAATAAAACATTTCAGCTAAAACCGCATATTTCTATCTTGAGCCGTTTAGAAGTTATACTCAGTTAAATTGGGGGAAAATATAAGTGGACACCCGGTATAATTAAAAAATATGATCGCGGACCGAATTTTTGGATTTAATATAATATGGGAAAAATATGACCGCGGATTTTTGTTTTGTTTATGCAGAAATACATACAATATATTTGTTTATTATGCAGGTGTTTTATTCCGTGTAACTAAAACGTATGAACATAATATGTACTATGTTTATGAGCTTTGTATGTATTTTGAACATATGTTCGATAATCCGAACAATTTGATAATCCGAACTACCCCTGTACCAATTAGTCCGGATTATCGACGCTCTACTGTATGTTAAATGTTTTTTTTTTGCATATATATTTTAAATACTAATGATTTCCACATTTTTGACGATATTCCTTCATTCATCCATTCTTTCCAGTTCTTTCTGTTTTGCCAGTACCCTTCCTGTAGATTTCTTCTTTCCATTACTTTATCCACCTCATCTCTTTGGGAAAGATCTTTGGGGTATGCCTTTTTCCTTCTTACTATCGGACTTTCCTCTGTTATTCGGTTTATCGAACGTTTTTTGTCTGCTCTTTTGACATGTCAGTGCCAGGTTAATCACTTCTGTTCTATGCAGTCTGTTATATCTGAATTATATGAATAAAATAATGGGAATACCATTATTTTCTTAATATCTATGTTATTATTTATTCTATATCTTCTTGTTACTTTCCAGCTTTTCCTTAGAAATTCCATCTCTGTTGCTTTTATTTTGTTTTTGAATTTCTTAATTATTATCTTTCTTGTCATTTTGTTATGCATTTTTCTTTTTGTTTTTATACTGATGTTCATATCTCATAGTACCCGGTTCAATTTTCGTATCTTCTTCTTCATGTACCTATCATGTCCTTTCAGAAAGTTGATTACCATCATAGCTATCTTAATTTTGTTTACTGCCACCCTATATAGCATGCTTTTATCAACAGGATACCAATCTTGCAAGTTCTTCAACCATGAGGTTCTTCTTCGTCCTGGACTGCGTTTGCCTGCTATTTTTCCTTGCATAATATTTTGCAGTAACCTATATTTGGGACCTCTCATTACATGTCCGAAATACTCCAGCTTTGTCTGCTTGATGTTTTTTATGATCTCAGTAGTCTTGCCCAGTGTTCTAGTATTGTGTAGTTTCGAATCGTCTCCACCCAAGAAGTTTTAAAAATTCTTTTATAGCACCATATTTTGAAAGTCTTAAGGCGATTTAGATTGATTTTATTCACAGTCCAAGACTCTACACCATAAAGTAAGACCGAGAACATGCAGCAGCGAAGTAGGTGGATACTCAATGCCAATTGGACCGCATTATGTAATAACGGATTAACCGCCAAAAGTCCAAAATCGAGATATTAGTGCCATCTTGGAGCTAGGGTGCAAATCTATGTATAAAAATATGTTTTTTGTAAAAAAATTTAAAAAAAATATGTTTTTAAATGCCTGTATTAAGCGACGTTTTATATTTTATTAAGAAAAATCTCACATTAGGATTTGTAATATCGAACTAAACGCCAATAATGGTACATAATCCATTGTCATAAACAAAAATCCGCATCTTTGTAAGTGTAATAACGAATCAAGCGCCACGAATAGTCGGTTAATTCTTTATTACAAAACATAACATATTTACCAACGTTTAAGATATCGAATTAAAAGACATATTTTGTCAGGTAACATCAGATTAAGCGACAAATATGTCTCTTAATCCGGTATTCGGATCTTAACTCATGTATATCTTAAAAAATCATTAACGAATTAAGCGACATTTGATCGAATAACTTTTAAAATATAAATTATTTTTAAAAAATTTTAAACACATGTAAAAGTCTATTTACATTTGCATTAATATATTAAATATGAAACATGTCAGTACTATATTTTAGAAATAGTACCAAAAACAAATTTAAAATCTTTAAACCGATTTATCTCAAAACTATATTTTGGCGCTTAATCCGCTATTACATAACGCGGTCCAATTTTAGGTCTCTGTTACATAACACCTTGAACATCCTTCTAAAATGACTCTGGCCTACTCTATCCTAGATATATGGGCCATTCCACGAACATACGCCTGTTTTGGATTACTTCGACAACGAATATTTTACTGTGCAACATAAGAAGTACGAAAGTAAATGGCGCTAATAATTATTCCAATAAACAACAATGTAATTTGCAATTTACTTTCGTTCTTCTTATTTTGCACAGTAAATATTCGTTGTCGAAGTAATCCAAAACAGGCGTATGTTCGTGGAATAGGGTATAATTTCGCAGTGACTTTCTACGTAACGATTTAATTGCTGTCCAAGGTAAATGATTTTATCAACTTGGTCAAGTTTGGTATTATTTACTTATAGACGATTTTATATTCTATTGTTTACTTATTACGAGTATTCTGGTTTTCCCTATGTTCAGATGCAGACCTGTCTCCCTACAACCCTCAACGACACTAGTAGTGTTTACAGATCTTCTTGACTAGAAGCTAGGAGTACTGTATCGTCCGCATTTCACAAATTATTTATGACTTCACCGTTCATACTAATTATTCCTTCTTGTATTTCAGAAAGTGCATTTCTGAAAATTTTCGGAGTAAACGTTGAAAAGCAGGGGCGACAAGAGGCATCCCTGCCGTACTCCTCTTTTAATATTAGGAGCCTGTGATTCCGCACCATCTACTAAAACTGATGTTGTTTGATTACAATATAAATTTGCAATTATTCAAACATCTCTGCCGTCCAGGTCAATATCTTTTAGAACTTCGATCAATATAGGTGCTTAACAAGATCAAATGCCTTTTGAAAGTCAATAAAACAACAGTATATGTCTACAGATATATCTCGACATCTTTGAGCAAGTACGTTTATCCTAAACAATGCCTCTCTCGTTCCAAACCCGTTACGGAAACCAAACCGTGTGTCACTTAGGTATTCCTCGCATTTATTGTAGATACGACCATGTGTTACCTTCACAAAAAAATTTCAATAAATGGTTTAACAAACTGATGGTTCTATAATTAGCACAGGTTTTTGCTGTTGTCTTCTTAGTTAGGTACTTTTCGTATTCAGTCTCTTATGTGTCCTAGTCATTTTTTTATATCTTCTCCAGTTATTCCTTTGTTTGATAATATGAAACCTAAATACTTGTACTATCCTGTTCCTTTGATTTGTTTACCTTCGCATATTTCTAGTTGCTTTATCTCTCTATTCTCCGTTGTTAGATATTTAGTTTTTTTTAGGTTTATTTCGATTTAATTCTTTATATAAGTATTACTTTTCCAGTTTTCCATTGTGCATTTCCGTTATGCAAAAAATGAAATTTTTATTTTACCCCCCTGAATTTTCTTCATAAACTTTCCTGGCGCCTTCTTGAATCGAAAGAAATGTCGCAAGAAAATAGTTTTAGAAATTTTGCAAAATATCATAATAATATTTAAACACGAAAAAATATATGTTTTTACTTTCCAACTATACAATTTGTTGTCGAGTGTAGTATCTAGGACGCACTTTTGAGAACAAAAATTTGATTGTAATAGAACTGGGGTACTAAACAAAAGAAAAAAGAAAAAAGCTTTCGTTTAGAGAAGCGAAAAGTCCTATAATGTAAAAACATTTCACTCTTTGCGGTTCACTACTAAAAATATATTTATAAGAAAAAACATTATGAGTTTTTCCTGCGAGCCAGAGAAAGAAAAATAAAAAGCACAAAGGAATTCGTTTAAATATATATATATCAGCTGATATTTTATTTATGTTATAAGTTTTGGTGCGACAATAAAATAAAAAAACAACCTGCTAGGTGTTTGTTTAAACATTGAACTGACTCGTTACAAAAACCGTATTTTTAGGTTGAATTTAATGATCGCAAAACAAAAACAAAAACGCTGAATATATGTATGCGAAAAACCTGCGGTACAGCTAATGAATATGCAAACGTTGATTTAAAAATAATAATTCTTTGTTTTATAGCCCGTCTATATATACATATTTATTTTTCGATAAGGTCAGGTTTTACTGGTTGGTTGGATGCTTGTATCAGTTGACGGTATTATAAAAATTGTAGGGCAACTGCGCGATACTAGTATTAGACCAAGGCGCATCTGTAAAAATATTAGTACATTTGGATGTTGAGAGGTGACTCATATTTTTTTGCAGAAATTGCTTGAAAATAACTCATATAATAATATTTGAGTTATCCTCCCACTCAATAAGGTCCGGAACATTGTTTAAATAATCAAAATGTCAAAAAATGAGGAAAAATTCGATTTTTTCTTGGTTTTTTGATTATAGCTTTAAAAGTATTAATTTTCGAGAAAAGTTGCATCGACATAAAAGTTGCGTAATTAAATTTCCTACAATATAGAATTAACTGAAAATATTAAAAAGTGTCATCCTTGTTGCAAAATAACAATAATTTCGAAAAAACCATAAAAAAACAAGTATTCGCATTTTACGCTTTTCAACCATTTTTTGGTCATATAAAAATCATATTTCATGGAAATCATATTTCACCCAGACAAACTATATGATATGATAAAACAATAGTGTAAATTTTATTAAGATCGGTTTAATAGATTTTTCAAAATAAATTTTGAAATCCAGCATTCGAAAAAAAAATTCATTTTTTCCAAATGAATTTTCTTACATAATATAAAAGAATACTGTACCTTTCATTTGCGATTTGCAAAATTAAAATCTGTTAACTACCACGGCGTCAGGAATTTTTTAAAATAAACATTAATTTTTGGTGCTATGCGCAGGACAGCGGATACGTTCTCTCTGATTGGGCATTCCAATGACCTTTGATAATGATTGATAATTTTTAATTTTTAGTACATTTCGAAATAAATAAATAAATTTGTTTATTGCAAAATAAAAACACATACTCTGTCCTTTGAAATAACACTTTTTAAGCAAAAACTTTCTTTGTGCATGTATTTTAACTTAGAAAATAAAAAAGTTTTATTTTTAGACATATGCAATTGTTTAAACAATTTTTCACAAACAATAATCAAATTAGTTTGATTTTTGTGGAATTAAAATATGAACATACAACAAAATATAGAGTAAGAAAAGAATATATTAGATAAAGATTTGAAGAAATTTTGGTGGAAATCAACTTGTGTGAATCGAACACCGCTGTCCTGCGCGTAGCATCAAAAGTTAATGTTTTATTTAAAAAAATTCCTGACGTAAAAGTTAACCGATTTTAATATTGCGAATTGCAATTGAAAGATACAGTATTCTTCTATTTGTAAAAAAAATTTAACTTGCTATATACTTTATTTTTAGTCCTGCAACATTTTGAAAAAATGAATTTTTTTGTGAAAGCTAGATTGCAAAATTTATTTTGCAAAATTTATTAAACCGATCTTAACCAAATTTACAGTATTGTTTTATCATGTCATAAAGTTCTTCTGGGTGAAATATGAAGGTTCTAAGTTTAGCAGAAATGGTTGAAAACCGTAAAATTCAAATACTTGTTTTTTTATGTTTTTTTTTCGCAATTATTGCTATTATGCAACAAGGGTAACAATTCTAAAAATTTTTAACTAATCTTATATTGTAGGAAATTTAATTACGCAACTTTTATTTTTGTTCAACTTTTTTTGGAAGTGAATACTTTTAAAGTTATAATCAAAAAACAAAGAAAAAAAATCGAATTTTTCCTTCATTTTTTGACATTTTGATTATTTAAACAATGTTCCGGACCTTTTTGAGTGGGAGAATAACTTAATTATTATTATATGGGTTAATTCCAAGCAACTTCTGATCTTTCAACAGATCCGCTGCAAAATCGGGTAATATGACGGCTCATATTACTCGTATGCGCGCCAATGGTGCATATTAAATTTTTACTTGTATGTGAGAAAATGTACAATAACTACGTCTTAAAACTCACCAAATTTCATTAGCATATCTCAACCGGTTTTTAAGTAATAAATAAATCGTCAGTTTGTAAGAAAAATTTTAACACCCCCTATCTCAAAAACGAAGCATTTGCGGAAATAGGTTTGACACCTTGTATTGATGAAAAACATGGCTAATTATTAAGTATCTAACTTTTTTACGGTCCAACATAAGCGAATAAACCAAAAAATAGAATGTTGAGAAAACATGAGGCTATAGTTGGGTTTTAATTTGAGTATTTTATAAATGCTACAATATTCCACAGGGTGATGCGAAGTTTGAGAAAAAAACACAGTTTTATGGGTACACCCGGTATACAATGAAAATTTAGCTGTTTAGCAACAATATTATTACAGCTATATTGCTAAAGGATAAGGCTACACCATATTGAAAAAATTACTTAAATCGGACAACAGGTTTAGAAAATTCGAGACATCAAAAATGACCAATTTTTAAGGTGTTCGGTTAATTTTGCACCCCAGTGTATAAAAAGGCGTACCAGTTTCCGTTTTTCTAAGAAGAAGCGGTGTGGAGGTATTAAAAAAAAACTAATTATAAGACACCATCTTCAAAGATCTCTAGCTCCATTAGAAGCATTTTCAGACTAAATAGTGATTTATATTCAACACCCCGTATATATCTATTTATCGATTAGTTCAGGTTTTACTAGTTGGAGGCTTGTATATCAGTTGATGGTATTATAAAAATTGTAGGGCAACTGCGCAATACTAGTATTATGCATGTAATAATATAAGAAACGTAAAATATTTTATGAAAATTACGGTCATATAATAGTTTACAGCTTGAAACATTTTATTAAAATGTGGAAGTTCTAAAAAGCAAGTTGTACTGCATTGAAAAATTTTATATCTGTCGGTTTAACGTTTATTTGAGGAAAATGCGATAAGGGAGTTTGGTAACCTCAAAATGACGCTTAAGTACTAACCTACAGAAAATGTAACTTAGCCTAGCCCATAGACATAGCTCTCTAGTAAGGTAAGTGACGTAAAAAGAGTTGGGATGCGATTCTAGCGTCAAAAGCGCCTGTAATCTTAACTAAAACGTTTGGTGGCAAATTCAAAACGTGTGTTAATAATTTTATACGGTAAATCAAAAAGCATGTTTTGATTTTTTTAAATTTGAATGGACAATAAAATATATAATCGTAAAATAACAAATAAAACTTATTAGTATGTATTACTCAGAAGTAAATGATCCATGAAAATTTGTATAATGGAATATTATTAAAATTAAAAATGTAAGCCATTTTTTTATAAAATAAGGCCAAACCTTATGTATTTATTAGGAATGTAATTACTAGGGAGAAGAGTTGGAATGATTTTAACGATTTTAACCGTTAGTTCCAACTGTAATAAACCTTTTTAAAAATTACAACATGGTTATTTTGACTAAAGATGTTGGTGGATTTTTTTTAAATATAGAAGATAATCCTTCAAAAAAAGCGCCCAAAGATTATTCCGTTAATTTTTTCAATTTCAGTTTCGTCACGTTTGGTTGCAAATATTCCAAAGGACTGTTCACAGCAGCGCACACAATTTAACGGTATATTTTTTATTTGAATATCTTCCTATAAATGGGCCTACTCTGGCTATCTTTTTAATTTTCCCGTTAGAAATTGACTTGTGATGATTTGTTATAACCCACTGCGGAAGAATTTGCAACATTTGTGTTACCACCTCTGTTAGTTAAATTACTTAATTTATAAAAAATTTCATTGATGAATTGAAAAATTATTCATTTCAAATTGAACCGAATCTAATTTTTACTGTATTACATGCTTTTTTCAAGATTTGTCTGGCGTAATAAGCAAAGTTCTTCTAAAATTAAGACTCATACTCTTCGTTGTCCCAGCAAATTCCTTGGACCCCAGCCTTCTATTTGAATGTTTTTTATTATAAAACTTTACTGCGCTGTATTTTATTTCTATGTAAGTTATTTTAACTCAAACTGTAAGATTTCTGAGCAATACTGTTCGTACATAAAATAAATAGATTAAAATTATTCATCTCTATTATGAGTAAAAATAAAAGACGCTAATTGCCATATAGGGGAGTGCAATTAGAACAAAAATATGCATTGTTTCGGAAAAATTCAAACAAGCTTATATTTTTCTTGTTTTGTTAGTTTATATACATGTTAAAGTAAAAAGTTCTACTCGCAGATTTTGCCGTTAATTGTTTATTAATTGTTTAAACAATAAAAATTGTTCGTATAAATAATTTTTTCTACAACCGTGTTAAAAATGCAATTTTTAGCACTCCATGCGAGCGTTAACAATGCTGCTTTAAGGCACTAGTGCTTTAAAATTTTTATGGCACTGCAGTTCGGATTGACCGTATACACAATTTTGATGTAATGTCAAAAAAAAAATATAAAAATGGAATGTCAGTCAAGTGCAAGTAAAATTTTTGTAGATATTTTCCTGTAATTACAATTCTAGAAAAAATACTGTATGATATGCGTGTTAAAAAGTACATTCTTAAGGCACTCATGTGAATTGCAGAACTCGCTATCGCTCATTCTGCAAACTTTCACATGCGTGTCTTAAACGTGTACTTTTGACACTTACATCATAAATAACTATTAAAAATATCGTTAAATTCATCATTTTACTTTTATCAAATATGTTTCTATTTTGTTTTTGATTATGCTGAATCCGAATATGACATTGCAATTTGAAAATTCTTATACAGAAGCTCTTATACGCTGTGAGCCCGTACGTAGAGGGGATATTTACAAATTCGCGGGCGCCAGTAGTGAAAAGTTTGTAAACGTTTACCGGAAATTTGACATAAATATCAAAGTGATTAATTTAAAATTAAAATTAAAAACATTAATTATAAAAAATATTAGTTGGTCAAAGCTGTGGTATATATTTTTACCTTAAATATACTTACGTTTTAAATACTGAATTTAAGTTTTTTTAATGTTTCGTAATATTTAATTATAAATTAATATTAGCGCCATCTACACGATAATTGTGAAAGTATCCGAAATAAGAAATTCATATTTTATCAATAGAACGTCAAAATGATTAGCAAAATTTTAAAAAAATCGATTATAATTTAATTACTTTTTTGCGTTGTAAATATTAAGCGATAACAATTAAATAATAAATTTAAAAATTACCGGTGAAAATTGAATTAGTAACCGCTAGGAGCGACACCAGCGAAGCTCAGAGCGTATACATTATGTCTGCGTAGCTAGGAACCGCATGGAAACCTTTTTTATTACCAATTTTACGAAAAAAAGTTATTCTTCATAAAATGCTTTGGATAGTCAAAAAGCCAAACCTCAGCCATCAGATGTCAAATGTTATCAATTTTATACGAGCTATGTCAAAAATATGAATTTCGTTAAAGAGTAAAGTAACTTTATATTCCAGAATATCAAAAAATACTCTTATGAAAAGTTGTTTGATTAAAAACTATGTTTAAATATACAATTACATCAGATATCAAACTTTTTTAATTTTATACGAGGTATGTAAAAATTATTAATTCTTCTTAAGAGTTAAGTACCTTTATTATTCACAATATTTTAATTAGAAGAATGTAATTGAACACTAAAATAATTTTTTAATTCCAAACAACTTTGCTTAATAAGAATTTTCGATATTGTGAAGTATAAAGGTACTTTACTCTTGAATGAAATTAATATTTTTTGACATACTTAGTATAACATTAATTAAATTTGATATTTGATGATTGCATCTTAGACTATATATGATGCAGAGTGTTTTATAAAGAATAACTTTTTTCGTAAAACTGATAATAAAAAAGTTATCAATAAGTCCCAAGTTACCAGATATACTGTATAAGAGGTAAAAAAATTTTTTTGCTGAACATTTATTATTTTTGAAGCTTATTATTAAATGTATTTTAGGTAGGTTTTACAGAAAAAAGTATTATTTAGGTATTTTGATCACTTTGTATAAACATTTTTGTAGCTGGTAATTTTAGGGTTTTGTATTACATTTTTGTTATCTTTTTTAATTTTCTCAAAAAGAAATAGTTTATTTCATTTCTAAAGTAAAATAATTTAGTGCATTTTAAAGATTGCATCCTAAACTTTAAAAAAAGCACTCATAAAGCTGTAATAGATCTGTTCAAACTTGAGTAATACCGTCTTAAAGTGGTGGTAATTCTATAAACCTACGAAGATTTCAAAAATTACATTTTTTGAGACGTCATATCATTTGAATTAAATTTTTGATTTTTTTTTAAATGAAACATAATTTAGTAAGATGCTTGAAAGGGTAAGTTGTGCAAAATTTAGAGTCCTATAAGAAAAATTGTATTAGTTACACATTTTTAAATCATTTTTAAACAAAATTCATGTAAGGCTCATTTTCCACCCACACTGTACTTATGCCCATACATTTTATTTCTTTTTATTATAACTATAAGATAGCTTAATTATTCGTCTTTCATGTTCAATTTGTAAAATTTCATTTAAGTGATTAGTTAAAGAATTACATTAAAATAACTCATTCGTGCGCTTCGCCGTACGCTAGTTTACAGTGCGCCAATGTTTGTGAGAAGGGTGACTTTAGCGTTATAAATAAAAAATTATAGAAGATTTAATTTTAAGCATTCTTTATATAAGGTTTTTTTGTAAAATTTTCTGAAATTTTCAACAGTCAAGTCAGTATTTTTCTAAAATTTATATTTTCGGAGTTATTTAAAAAACATCTAATTTCGCAGTTCATTTGTTTAATAAAAAATGAAGCACCCACTTGTCGAGTAGAACTTTTTGATATGTTGTTTGTTAAACATTTCCTAATGAAATTACAAAAAGTTAAATCTTGTTTGATTTTTTCCGAAGTGAAAATCTATATGCACTCCCCTAATAAATCAGTTTCACAACTATGTATTGCAAACAAAAAAAAATCGTATATCTCATTACCTCTTTAGATATTATGTATGACGTTTTACATTATCTATTTACTTCATAAATGATAAGATTGTATCGGAGAATTCAATTCTAACGGTATGTATTTCATCTTTAAATTTATGAGTCCAGTTCTTTCAGAGAATACATCGCTAACCGCTTTTTTCACCACGTCACTTCACTTTAATAAACAGAGTCTTCCTATCAATCATTAATTGAATGTGATAGCGGTAGAGCGATGAAAAAAAAATCAATTGAATTTTTATTTCATTATGCAATTGGTATTTTATAAGATATTAAAAAATTATAAGAATTGTATGGAGATTACTCATATAAATTACATATAGTCCGTCCGCTATAACTTTTCCCATGCGGTACGATTCATTTTCAATCAAATTAAATCAAAACATAAATTGAAACGAACGTCGATGTGTATATACATTTTGTATACTGTATACTATATACTACACAAATCGGCGTACGTTTCACTTTCTGTTTTGATTTAATTTGATTGAAAATAAATTGTACCGCATGGGAAAAGTTTTAGCGGACGGACTATATGTAGGTACAGAGACATCCAAATTATTGAACAAAGAAAATATCATTATGTTAAGAATAATATTTATTGAACACTATCAATGTGGCAAGATTTTACAGTATGGACTAAAATTGGTCTTTGTTCTCTTCTTTGTCCTATTTAATGGTCTATTTAAAAAAGTGCCATTAGATAAGACTGCAAATAATCGACAAAATATTAGAGAATGATGATACATTGACAATTAGAAGAAGATGTATCAACTATATTGGATATATTCACATTATGTACTGTACTGATAATACCTAGTTTTCAACTAAATAATGAATTCTGCAAACAAAATTTTGATCTAGCAATGAACTCTGATTTATATACATTAATAATGTTGAATAGTCACCAGATCGCAATTAGCTACTCCACCAGATGAGACTGTACTAGAGACTTATAAAGAATTTCAAGCTGTTCAATGTCCAAAAACTTTTCCAAATAGCGGAATTTTGAGAGCAATCCTTGCATTTTCCTTATAGTAGGGGAGGTTATATGAGATGAGATGTGTCGTATCGTAGAATGTTCAGAATATCTTGGGTTCAACGCATTTCAAACAGAGAAGTCTTAAACAGAGTAGGTCAAGGCGAAGGTGATTTAACCAAGATGATAAAAAAGAGAAAACTTGAATATCTGGGACATATAATGAGAGGTAGCAGATACAGGATGCTGCAGTTAATACTCAATGGAAAGATCGACGTAAAAAGAGGAATTGGTCGGAAGAAATATTCATGGCTCCGAAACCTTCGTCAAAGGACTGGCGTTAAATGTTAAATTCACAATTCATTAAAGAAGCGGATTTAACAAGCACTGGAAACGTGACATTTAATTTGAAAAAAAAATGAGTAAAGGTTTAAGAATGGAAAATGAGCTTTGTGATTTTTTTATGCAAATTGATCCATCTATCAAACGAAGCATTATTCTTAAGAGGCAAATTGGTAATGCCACTGCTAAATACTAATCTGAATTGAAGGAGTTTTTAAACACTGCCAAGCAAGAGAATGTTACTAAATTCTTTAAACCATTGCTAAACCCGAAGATAGTATGTAATTAATATGTATGGTCAAAAACTTAAACTAAACAGTTTTTTAAGTATTTGCTTTGTTATTTCGTCACCTAGGAACGTATCCCGTATAATCCCATATAAGTTACCATTCCATATTCACGGTTTCTGTATTCTCGGTATATTTACAGAACATATACTCCGCGAATATATAGCTTCTACTGTATCTGTATTTTTCAGTTTTTCGATGTGATGTTCATTTCGAGAAATATCGCGGGGTTCCATTTAAAATTTTAAACTTAACCCCCATCGCTCTCTGTGATGGGTTTTTTTCGCTGTTTTTTTTGTGAAGCTTCGTGACTGCCCCATTTCCTTACGGCCCGCTCAAATCGTCAGATTTTTAAAATATACACTGTTCTGCATGTACTTGACTTACCTTATCTTAATATGACGATTTCGAGTTTTTCTAAGGATATATTTTTATTTCGGACCCCCTTTACCGAACTACCCTGTTTTAAGAGCCAATATATGGTAGGGGTACATTTACAGATAAATGTACCTGATTATAAAGTTAAATTATGGCTTATTTCCAATAAAAACATGAAAATGCCTTATAGTGTAGTCACTGAAGGTTTTCACCTCCGATTTCGTTGAACTTCCATCGATTTTTATGAAAATTAGTGAGTGGTTAGAGGGTTAGAGGTTACCTCAAGGAACAAAGGTGACATGGTGCCAACTTGCGCTTTTAGCCTGGGGTGGATGCCACCTTTTCTCGGGGTTGAAAATTATTATATTAAAAATATCGCCATAAATCGATAGACGGATAAATTCTAAGCAAAATTTGTTATATAAAGTTATTATAATAAATAAATACTTTTTGTGTTATTTAAGATCAAATATGTTAGTGTTTCGTAAAAAAAGGCATTTTTTAGAAGGGTTTTTCACAAATAATTCAAAAACGATAAGCTTTTATAAAAAAGATATAATTATCAAAATTAAAGATAAAAAACTAAATACACTCCTTACTTGAAAAACCATTTAATGTTGATTGGGAGTAAGTTATGGGTAATTGAATGTATACATTTTTCGGCGAGTACTCAAATCCAAGTATTCAAGCTTAAATAACGGAAAAACGATGCATTTTATAAAATATCACTTTCAAATACTTATCAAAGTCCTCAGAAATTCATATCAAATAAGCTCCAGAAAGAGTTGATAGCATCAAATTTAAGCGAGTTATGATGAAAATAAGAGAACCCTTTTTAGGTCAACATGATATCAAAAAATTTGCCGGAGTTATTCTAAACAATAACAATTTTTTGAAAAAATTTTTGAGCATAAATTTTGAAAATTTTTTGGATCATAAATTTTAATGCTACGAACTTCTTCGGGAGCTCATTTCATAAATACTTCTTTGTGCTTCGAAAATGTTTAATAAGTATAATACATATGTTAAAATTCATCATTTTCCCTTATTTATGCTTGAATTCTTATATTTGGGTACTCGCCGAAAAAAATATTCATTCATTTATCTATAACTCACTTAGAATTACTAGTAAAAGGTTTTTCTAGTAAGAAATTTATTCGATTTTTGATGGTCTTCGATATTGGTAAGAATAACTTTTTTGTACAAACTTATAGTTTTTGAGTTATTTATGAAAACCCGTTTAACACATGCATTTTCCTCACGAAAAATTAAAATTTTTGATCTTTAATAACTCAAAACGTATTGATTTATTTTAATAACTTTACATAACAAATTTTGCTTAGAATTTGTCCTATCGATTTTTGTAGTTATTTTCAATAAAAAAAATTTCACCCCGAGAAGGGGTGGCATCCACCGCCAGGGTAAAAGCGCAAGTTAGCACCATGTCACCTTTGTTCCTTGAGATATCTTCTAACCACTCACCAATTTTCATAAAAATCTATGGAGGTTTATCGAAATCCGAGATAATAGCTCATATGCACCTTCGGTTACTGCACTGTTAATAGTTTCTGTAATTTGTTTATGAGTAACTCTAAAATAAATATACCATTATGTGTGGGTTTGATCCTTAACAAGAATAATAATAAAAATAAGAGTTTCGCAGTCATTTAACCGTGCAACTGCATGCCCGCAGAGAAAGACGTGCCGGTAGGTCATCAAATCAACCCGCGAGGAGCAAAAAACTTGCACTATAACGGCGCATCGACGAACATCACTCATCGATTTTTTGGCTCCGACCAGATAATAAATCGATGCCATTATGATTCCACCGGTAAATAGTTATTAAACGTCATATACGCAATTAATAATAAATTGATAATAGATACGCATCGACATCAGTGGCATAAATTAGCCCTACCTGTGTAATTTGTCATTATCAGGCTCCCTATCTCAATATTTATCTTTCGATTGCCGGTACAACGAATTGTCCGTCGTTAATTGCAAAAATAACTTCATTATTATGGTAAATAATAGCTTGTTGTTGGGAAAAGAGACTAAAACACACGACAGGGCTTAAAATTATGTAATAACGGCGGATTAAACAAAACAATTATGCATACAGAGTATTTCAATACTCTAAAAAATTATAAAAAATGTGATACAATATTATACTATAGTTTTGTTTTCTAATTTCACTGTATCAAATGCTTTGATGAGGAAGTCAACAAAAATAAGAACGAATGCCTTGTTGTAATCCACAAATGCCAAATAAAGAGGTTCATTGTATTCGTTACACTTTTCGATAAGTCGCTTTGTTGTCTGTTGGTGTTCTAAGGCAGGGGTCACCAATTAGTTTCCCTGAAGGTGCGTTTCGAAAACCTATGACACTTCCGGGGTCCGGATTTATGCTGCCTGTGTCTGACTGTTCTGATTCGGTTTCTTTCTGGATTATTGTTAAAAAATATCCCCTATAAACAAATCAGAAGGTTGCCGGGCGAAATTTTTGGGCAGAAATTGTTTAATATTTTTTTAACAAATTCAAAATATCACCTTTTTGTCCGCGAAAATATGTTTTTAGCATTTTTGGGTCATGTTAAATAAAAAGATCTGCCATTTTATTAAAATTAAGAGTTTTCAAGCATTGCAAATTCATATTTTCGCATTTTTCAGATTTTAAATCTCGAAAACTATCAACTTTTTAGAAATATGACAAGAGACCTTTATTGTTTATAATTACTCAAGAAACCTAAAAATACATTTTGCGAGGTAAAAAAGTAATTTTAAATTTAAAAAAAAAATGTTTCGCCCGGCACACTTCTGATTTGTTTAAAGGGGAGATTTTTGAACAGGAATCCGCAAAGAAATCGAGTCAGAAACATTTTTCATAAGAAAGTGGCCTCACACATGGACTAATATGGAAAGGAAAACTAATAATATCTGATTGTTTTTGGTTACTGTATACTTTCCTGTAAGTTTTCCTGGTACAATAAATAAGATATAAATTCATTGTATATTGTTTTGATGTTATTATCAGTATATTTTGAAAACAGCAGTATTGTAAATTGTTACTGAGAATATTTTAAAAATTAGGAATTTATACTTTAAATGCTAATGAAGTTTTTAGACATCTTCAATTTTGTAGAAAGGAAACTGAGGAATGTAGAATAAATAATCATAGTACACAATGCTAATTGACAATAATATTGCCATGTTATTTTTTCTACATTAGTTTCAATGCAAGGTATTTGTTGCAAACTTACTAAATCTAAAAATTATTTTAATTAAATGCACATCTGAAAAGTACTCCTACTTAACATATAGTAGAGAGGAAATGAATATAAAAAAATGCACATGACAATTTTATATTACAGCTTACTTAATTTCAAAATTAATGATTAGTCAATATATCTAACAATAAGGGGGAAAACTCTTTATATGTTACAAAATTAAATTATTGGGTATAATATCACAAGAGAGTGAGAATAAATTGAAAATAATGCGACAGTTTTTCGAAAATTTGTTATCTGGCAATAGACACGCGAGCCCCCAGGGCTCGAGTGGCTATTGCCAAATAACAACAAATTTGAGTAAAAATGAAGCATTATTTTCTTATTTATTCTCACTGTCGTGTGATATTCGTAAGATTATTTTTTAATACGTATATTATGGATATTTTCTTAAATGTGACAGTTGTCAAAACTAGGAAACTGGTTGCCATTAAACAGAAAAAATCTACTTAAAAAAATTCTATCGGTAATTTTCTACAGTAGATAATTCTCATTATAATTTTAATCTGATTGGACCGAATTAAACACGTGATCAAATATCTTAGATACTATACGATTGGAAGTTAGAATCATTAAAAAATAATCAGAGAGAAAAATGACATTTTTTATGTACATCCTGTCTGAAGTTTGGAGTGAGTTTAGTGCAACTGAATCTCATTAGGGAGTTGAGATATTCATCTGTTAAGTGAGATCTCTACCGGTTTTTAATAAATTTCATTCTTGATAAAGCGGCTTCGCACACATAAGTTGAGCCAAACATAGTACACATTTTGATAGCCAAACATTTTCAAAATTGCCAAAAACTAGGTAAATTCTGAATTTATTGACGGTCCGCACAAAACTAGCTCACGGTCCGGATGCGGTCCGCTAATTGGTGACCCCTGTTCTAAGGTATTTTTGCGAAATGCCGCTTGTTCAACAGGCTGGTAACTATCGGATTTATCTGATTATTTCATTCATAGAGATTCTGACCAGTGGAAACCTACAAGAATAAACATTTTTTTATGTAATTATGTTTATTTACAATCTACATCATTAAAAGAGTATTAAGTAAATTTAAGTACCCCGCACAAACCTTATGGAAATTATGTCCCAGTGGATATAGTTCATACTTCGGGAAAATACTCTTTGAAGCATTGTGATGAAAAGTTCTCATGGACATAACTCGATCTTATGGAGGATTTTCAAGATATAGAGGCACAAACTCGGCAAATTATAAGATTTACTTGGTATTCCAATTCCCCGAGTTACTGGTTATCTGGCAACATGTAGAAGTTTGGATTAAATAAAAGTACTAGAAGTCCAGGATTTTTTCCTGGCTATACAATGGCGACCTTTACTTTGACCTTGACCTTCAACGGACGTCATCTTCTAGAGTTTCGAGGGTTTTCGGCATTAAATTGATATAAACAGATTACTCATGGGTTTTTGGGATCGCTAAACACGAATATGCCATCAGAATTGACCTCCGGACCACGTGGTGGCCAGGTCCACTGCAAGGGACGTCATCTTCTAGATTTTTTCGGCATTTAATGATGCAATTGGAGTGAGTTGCAAGGTTTTTTGAGTTGCTGTTTAAAGAAAGCGTACAAACTGGTGAAAAGTTTTTTCAATTGTTTTAATTATTTATAAATATAAACACAATTTATATCTGACAATGTTTTTCCTTCATTTATTTTAAGATCGATTTACTATATTCTATTTTGATAGTGCTATTCACCGTGGTCACTAGATACTCCAGAGACTTTTATCTAAGTCATATTCGTGTTCAGCAACCCCAAAAACACAAGAGTAATCGGCTTGCATTAATTTAGTACCGAAAACTCGCGAAACCCAAGAAGATGACGTGCCTTAGGCACCAGGTACCCCGATGTCTGTTGTGATGGCGTATTTGTGTTCAGCAACCCCAAAAACCCATGAGTAATACCCATCTGCATCAATTTATTGGCGAAACCTGTCGAAACTCCAGAAGAAGACCTGCCTTAGGCACCAGGTGCTCCGTGGGTCGGATCTGATGGCGTATTTACGCTCAGCAGCCCCAAAAACCTGTGAGTAATCAGTTTATATTAATTTAGTACCGAAAGCTCTCGAATCTCCAAAGCATAACGTGCTTTAGGCACCAGGTACTCCGATGTCTGTTCTGATGGGGTATTCGTGTTCAGCCACTCCAAAAACCTATGAGTAATCCGCTTGTATCAATGTAGTACCGAAGACCCTCGAAACTTCAGGAGACCCTTTCATTGACCTTGGAAACCAGGTGCTCCGGGAGTCGGTTCTGGTGGCATATTCGTGTTTAGCGACCTCAAAAACCCTCTAGTAAGTCATTTGCATCAATTAAATGCCGAAAACCATCGAAACTCCAGAAGAAGACCTGCCTAAGGCACCAGGTACCCCGATGTATGTTCTGATGTCGTGTTTGTGTTCAGCAGCCCCAAAAACCCATGAGTAATACCCATCTGCATCAATTTAATGCCGAAACCTGTCGAAACTCCAGAAGAAGACCTGCCTTAGGCACCAGGTACCCCGATGTCTGTTCTGATATCGTGTTTGTGTTCAGCAACCCCAAAAACCCATGAGTAATACCCATCTGCATCAATTTAATGCCGAAACCTGTCGAAACTCTAGAAGAAGACCTGCCTTAGGCACCAGTTACCCCGATGTCTGTTCTGATGTCGTGTTTGTGTTCAGCAGCCCCAAAAACCCATGAGTAATACCCATCTGCATCAATTTAATGCCGAAACCTGTCGAAACTCCAGAAGAAGACCTGCCTTAGGCACCAGGTGCTCCGTGGGTCGGATCTGATGGCGTATTTACGCTCAGCAGCACCAAAAACCTGTGAGTAATCAGTTTATATTAATTTAGTACCGAAAGCTCTCGAATCTCCAAAGCATGATGTGCTTTAGGCACCAGGTACTCCGATGTCTGCTCTGATGGGGTATTCGTGTTCAGCAACTCCAAAAACCTATAAGTAATCCGCTTGCATCCATGTAGTACCGAAGACCCTCGAAACTTCAGGAGCCCCTTTCATTTACCTTGGAAAGCAGGTGTTCCGGGAGTCGGTTCTGGTGGCATATTCGTGTTTAGCGACCTCAAAACACCCTCCAGTAATTCATTTGCATCAATTAAATGCAGAAAACCATCAAAACTCTAGAAGATGACGTCTGTTGAAGGTCAAAGTCAAAGTAAAGGTCGCCATTGGATAGCCAGGAAAAAATCCTAGACTACTAGTACTTTTATTTAATACAAACTTCTACATGTTGCCAGATAACCAGTAACTCGGGGAATTGGAATACCCAGTAAATCTTATAATTTTCCGAGTTTGTGCTTCTATATCTTGAAAATCCTCCATACGATCGAGATGTGCCCATGTAGTATAGTATAGTTGATCCAAAAGATGGCATAACCCAGACATCCAAAGTGAAAGTTATCCTTCAACACCAAATTGTTCTATATGGTCCACACAATGTCCAGAAAAAAGTCACACTATTTTGAGCGTCGGGTTTGGGGGGAAGAGGGGGGAGAAGTCGGTAAATTCGTAGTTTTTTAAGTTTTTCGCCAATATTTCTAAAACTATGCGGTTTAGCATGAGCAACCTTCTATACAAAATTGTTCTACATTAAATTTGAAATAAAAAAGGCCCTATGCATAATATTTCTAGAATAAATGGTTCCAAAGTTAAAGAGGTAGTATAGGGAACTTGCATAAATTTTTAAATTCGAAAAAAATGTTATAAATCAAAACACAACATAATTTAAAACATGTATCAAAAATAAAAAAGTTTTGTTTGTCTTTCGTTTGGCCCCTAAAGACGATTAAAAATTCAAATTAAAACAGGTGGTCCAGAACGCCTCGTGACGTCACTTGGTTTTACATTTACATTTTTCCATTAACATAAACAGAATTTTAAATTAGACGTTATAAACGTCAGTAGAAAATACATTTA
Organism: Diabrotica virgifera virgifera; assembly: GCF_917563875.1. Classification (NCBI taxonomy): domain Eukaryota; kingdom Metazoa; phylum Arthropoda; class Insecta; order Coleoptera; family Chrysomelidae; genus Diabrotica; species Diabrotica virgifera. The sequence goes on from NC_065448.1 coordinate 226,750,814, forward strand.
TGTGACGTTACAAGTGTTTTTGATCGTTTGAACTATTCATAGAAAAATTCGTACTTTTACAAAATGGTTTTATTTTCAATAGTAAACCTTCGTTCCTTTCTTTCAAAAACAGTATAAAACTACAATTTTAACAAACTGGTATATATTATTACAATGACATACGATAAATGTCATTAGAATATAAATATTTTTGACTTATTCCACGACAATGAGCTTGCCAAATACCCAAGTAGGTGGAGGCCAATAAACTAAAGAAGGAGAAGAAGAATATACCTAAATATAAGGTTGTGTCTAGGTATACGTTACCGTGTACGCAAATAAAAAAGTTAGAGTGTCAGTGATTTCTTATTTTTTATTTGTTTAGTGTTTGTTTTTAAATTAACTACGGAGTGTGGACATTTATTTAGTTCTTTTAATGAGTTTAAGAACATTTTAAAACAGTACGAAAAAGATAAGAGACTATAAATTAATATGTATATTTTTTAGTTATAAATGAAATAGTATGTATTACCGTAAAAGATTAAAATAAAAAGAAGACCTAAAGCTTTCACAATAATAATTAACTTGTTCTGAAGCTATTATCCTTGTGGCATTTTTGTAATCAACTATTCTAAATGGGAACTAAGCCACAATTTAACCAAAAAATTATTTTATTAACGTTTCGGCGCGTCTAAATCGGACGTCGTTGTCAAAATACAAAATATTAAATTAAACAAAAAGGGTGTTGCTTAGTAAAAAATTTTTCTAATAATTTATTTAATCTGACTAATTTTTGTATTTTGACAATGACATCCGATTTGGACGTCGAAACGTTAATAAAATCATTTTTTTAGTTAAATTGTGGCTTATTTCCCATTTAGAATAGTTGGTTATAATAATTAACTTACGTATAAAAATTATTTTAACAATATTTTTTACGTGTTATGTCAACTAAATACATATATTTATTTTGCTAACCTAAATATATATTTTAATATATATGTTATAGTTAAAGCCCGAATTTCAGGCACTCCTAGGTTTGACTAGGCAATCCTCAGGTCTGACTGACGGTCTTAGTCAAAGCCCGAAATAAATTACAGTTTCGGCCTTTGACTAGTCAAACCTAGGAGAGACTACGTTGGTTAGGTAAAGGCCGAAATTTAATTTTATGAAATCGGGGTTTGACTAGTCAAACCCCGATCAGCTATTAAAATGTCGTAATTTGTTAGATTAGGTTTAATAGAATTTTTTAATTGTAATATTTATTATTTTTATATTGTCGTAATTAAAATAAAAAAAAATAGTGTTTATTCTCGCATGTTGAGGCATTATGGCATTTAGAATTCCACAATACGTTAGACCTTTTACACTTTTTGAAGAGCACTTCTTATTGCAGTGGTATTTTATAAATCCTTGTCCTCCAAATTTAGAATTTTTTGTACTAATTTCTCTTAGAGACAGCTTAACGTCTGGAACATCTTCGAAATTAGGAAAACTCTCTTTGCATTCTCTTATTTGATTTCTTGAAAAAACTGTGTTTATTGTTTCGTATTTCGTACCAACACTATATAAACCGTAAATTATTGTTTAATCTTGTATGATACCCAAAATATTTCGAGCATCTCCTTGGTACGCGTTCGAGCATGCGTTGTGCACATACATAAAAGATTAAAATAAATAAAGGAAATGCGATTGAAGGTCTTCATGCCCAGGCTAATGCTATGAAACAATTAAGTGAAAAAAAGTGGCTTCAATTTTGATCGGAAAAACTGTAACAATACCTATCCCCAGCTTTGATAGAGCCAAAGAGGATGCTCGAAATATTTTCAGTATCATACAAGATAAAACAATTGACGGTTTATATAGAGTTAACACACACTAATAAACACACTTTTTTCAGGAAATCAAATAAGATAATGCAAAGAGAAATTTCTTAATTTGGAAGATGTTCCAGACGTTAAGCTGTATCTGCATCCAAGAGAAATTAGTACACAAAAGATTCTAAATTTGGAGGGCAAGGACTTATAAAATGCTACAGCAATAATAAATGCTCTTTCAAATTACGTAAGTGTAAAAGGGCTAACGTAGGTATTGTGCAACTCTAAATGCCATAATGCCTCAACATGTGAGAATAAACAAACACTAATTTTTTTATTTTAATTACGGCAATATAAAAATAATAAACATTAAAATTAAAAAATTACGTTGTATTAAACATAATCTAACAAATTACGACATTTTAAGAGCTGAATCGGGGTTTGACTAGTCAAACCCCGATTTCATAAAATTAAATTTCGACCTTTGCCTAACCAACGTAGTCTCTCCTAGGTTTGACTAGTCAAAGGCCGAAACTGTAATTTATTTCGGGCTTTGACTAAAACCGTCAGTCAGACCTGAGGATTGCTTAGTCAAACCTAGGAGTGTCTAAAATTCGTGCTTTGACTATAACATATACATTGATTTATTACAATTAAGTTTGAAACATCTGAATAGTTCTGCTTTAACAAATTCTTCCCTTCCTTCCCTTCCTTTAACAAATATTTTTCTATCAAACACACGCTAAACATATCAAAATAGCATGTACCAAAATATACAGTCACTGCGCACGCTAAATAATAACGTCACTGGCTTGATGAAGTTTAATTCGCGTGTACATACCTAACTTTTTTTATTTGCGCACACGTTAGCGTGTACTTAGACACAGCGAAACATAACCATAATAATAACTAATGTAAAACTATGTGACGTCACGGGACGTTTGAACTATTTTATACCGCTGAGGACTTTAAATACGTATTTCTAAGTTATTAGGAGTTTTTGAAGCGTGAAATTTTGGAAATCTCATTTTTAAACAAAACTGAACATTATTATGTAATAAAAAAAATTGTGCAAGTTCCCTATTGTATAACTGGTCCAAAAAAAGGCGTAACCCAAACATCCAAAGTAAAAGTTTTCCTTCAACACCAAAATGTTCTATATGGTCCACATATTGTTCAGTAAAAAGTTACACCATTTTGAGCGTCCGGTTTGGGAGGGAGATGGGAGAAAAGCCGGTAAATTAGTAGTTTTTTTAAGTTTTTCGTCAATATTTCTAAAACTATGCTTTAGCGTGAACAATGTTATATAAAAAAATGTTCTACATGAAATTTAAAACAAAAAATATTCTACACATAATTGTTATAAAATCAACGGTTCCAGAGCTACGGAGGGTGAAATGTCGAGGTTTTCGAAACTTTTTATATTTTTTGGGCAATATTTATGATATAACTATACCAAAAACCCAGACATCCACAGTGAAAGTTATCCTCCAACACCAAATTGTTCTATATGGTCCACATAATGTTCAGAAAAAAGTCACACCATTTTCAGCGTCGGGTTTGGGGGGGGAGAGGGGGGAGAAATCGGTAAATATAAAAAGTATCGAAAACCTCCACTTTTCACCCTCCGTAACTCTGGAACCGTTGATTTTATAACAATTATGTATAGAACCTTGTTTATTTTAAATTTTATGTAGAATATTTTTCTATAGAACATTCCTTACGCTAAAGCATAGTTTTAGAAATATTGACGAAAAACGTAAAAAAACTACTAATTTACCGATTTCTCCCCTATCTCCCCCCCCAAACCGGACGCTCAAAATGGTGTAACTTTTTACTAAACAATATGTGGACCATATAGAACAATTTGGTGTTAAAGGAAAATTTTTACTTTGAATGTCTGGGTTAGGCCTTTTTTTGGACCAATTATACAATACTACCTCCGTAGCTTTGGAACCGTTCATTTTAGAAGGGTTATGCATAGGGCCTTTTTTATTTCAAATTTAATGTAGAACAATTTTTTGTAAATGGTTGTTCATGCTAAACCGCTTAGTTTTAGAAATAATGACGAAAAACTTAAAAAACTACGAATTTGCAGATTTCTCCCCCCTCTCCCCCCCAAACCCGACGCTCAAAATGGTGTGACTTTTTTCTGAACAATATGTGGACCATATAGAACAATTTGGTTTTGGAGGATAACTTTCACTTTGGATGTCTGGGTTTGGGTCTAACTATACCATACCTTTTTATCAGGATGCTTCAAAGTGTATTTTCCTAAAGTATGAACTAAATCCACTGGGATCTAATTTCCATAAGGTTTGTGCGGGGTACTTTGTTCCATGTTTTTGGGCATGAAGAAGAGACTTCCAATGATGTCTCATCTTATTCTATTTCGTCGCCTCAAAGCAACAGTAAGATATGTAAAATAATGTAGTTTCGAGAAAAACGCAATTTAAAAGTTTACGAAACTTCAGTAATTAATAACTTTTTTATATTGTAATGGATTTACCTGGAATTTTGTTTGAGTGCCTAACTTTACATGCTGGAATTGTAGATCTACAGCACCTCATATTGGAGTGTGGACAGTACAGACAAAATATTAAAATAATGTATGAAGGGTTAGTTGATCTAAATTGCCCTTTATCTATTAATTTACATGAAATTATTTTTCAAATAATATGCAGACGTTAAAATGTCTTTACAAATATGTAACGTCCTGTAAATTTAAATTTTAAATAGGCTTAGGTAATAAAATTAAAAATAATTGTAAATATATCACACAAAATTGAAAAATGTATCCAAAAATATTATAACACACTGTAAATTTAGATTATAAGTAGGCTTAGATGATTAAATTAATTGTTATTGTAATACCATACAAAAAACAAATAGTCTGGCTAATTGGATAAGCCAAAGCCATTATATAAAAAAAAACTTTATATGCGTCACATAACAATTTATATTAATTCATAAAAAAGTGAAAAATAATTGGAAAAAAAGTTAGTTGTCCTACTGTTGCCCTCAAAGATAAACTGTTTTTTAACGATATCCGTAACATAAAATAATATCCATTTCAATAAAAATAACAAAAGAATTTTGTTGTCGAAACATGTTATTACATAAGTTATAACATGAACATATTTGTTTTCCAAAAATTTAAAAATTTGACAAGATAATCAACAAAATAAGATGAAACAATCATCAGAATCAGTTTTGGTAATAGCGGATGCTGAAAGTTGTGAAAGTAATAACTTATTGCAGAGAGAGAGAGAGAGAGAGAGAGAGAGAGAGAGAGAGAGAGAGAGAGAGAGAGAGACATACTTTGTTGATACAATGTAGCAAAAGGCCATCGACCGAGTTTTAACTTATTACATTTTCTTAAATCAGCCCGAAATTTCTAAAGGGGAATTTATCTTGAATTTAACTTACCTTTTTCCTATGCTTCCTACAAAAAGTAAATATTTTATCGAAAAATATATTCTTAGCAAACGTGTAGCTTATAAAAAAAGTAAAAAAACGGTGTATCAGTAAAGTCTATAAATTGAGTAAAAGCAAAGTTGTAGCTCATGAAACATACATTATTATTCGTCCAATTCCAAATCGAATAATTCAACGCGAAATTACCGAAAAATTAAGCACTTTTCGGGAAAAGCTTATTAACATTTTTAAAGCATCTAAAATAAGCTTTATAATTGTTTTTTACAAAAGTTTATAGCATCAAAAATAAACGAGTTACACTGAAAAAAAGTTTTTTGGTAAAAAAAAATCGTGAAAACCTCCCTCTATTTAGAACCCTAAATAAAATTAATCGTTACCGCTTTACCATTTATTTTAACTGTATGTGTATTGTTTATATTATGATCTGTAAGTTTGATTGGTTTGAAGTGCTTATTAAAAAAAATGGTGTTATAATAAAAAAAATTTTTCTAAAAATTTTTGAATAATTTCCTTTTTTCAAAATAACTTAAAAAGTATTAGTGATAAGGAAAATCTTAAAGAGTAAAAAATGTAGGTTTTGCTATTATAAATATGCTAGTTTCATTTTGTTTTTCCCTAAGACAAAAATTGGTTAAGATATGGCTGTTCAAAATTTGCATACACTCGTGGTTAGAGACCCGTTCAAGTTTTTCAACTATCCTTTTAAAAATAAGCACTTTAAACCGGTGAGACTGGCAGATCAAATAAAAAATAGATAAGTAATTAATTTGTTTGTAAAGCGGTAACGATTAATTTCATTTGGGGAGCTAAACACGGAGAGATTTTGATGATTTTTTTACCAAAAAAAAGAGGGCCAACTTTATTTTGAGCGTAAATTGCTTATTTTTAATGCTAGAAACAATTAAAATACAGCTTTCTATAAACAATTTAAAAAAGTTTAAATAAGTTTTTCCCGAAAAGTGCTTAATTATTCGGTGATTTCACCTTGAAATATTCAATTTGGAATTAGACGAATAAGAACGTATTTTTCATAAACTAAAACTTTGTTTTTACCCGATTGATAGACTTTACTGATAAACCATTTTTTTCGGTTTTTAATAAGCTACACTTTTGCTAAGAATATTTTTATCGATCAAATATTTACTTTTTGAGTTATTTGCGAAAAACCGTCTGAAAACGTAGTTTTTTGTCGAAAAATAAACATTTTCAATCGCAAATATCTTGAAAAGTATTGACTTACGTAAAAAACTCTATAGAACAAAAGTTACTTAAAATCAGTCAGTTTATCTATTTCCGGTCTTATCTTGAACGTATGTTTTTTCACCCCCGAGAACGGATGACTATCACCCCCCAAGTAAAAGCAACCGACGGCACAATTTCAACTTTGAAGTGGGGGGTAAGTAGAACTTAAATCCAAATTTTCATGCAATTCGGGGTTGCCCTTAAAAATAAAATTACACGGTATTGCCGTATTTCCCGTTCATTTACTGGGCTATGTACTTTATTTGACATTGTTGGTGTCTTACGTTAATTATTTCTTGAGCTGTTTTTTCGAAATATTATTAATTAAAAACAAGAATTTCGTAGTGTTAAACATAATATAAGCTGTCGATGGACGAATCTAATTATTCTCCGCGTGTAACCATTACAAAATCAATTTCAGCACTTTGAAAACCAATACAAAATGTCTTAAATGCATTTAACATGTTCCTACTATCTCTTATCTGCCATCATATATAGTTGCAGACAGGCAAGTGGTAGGCAGAACTTGTTCAGCTACCATTTTAATCTGCGTTCAATCTTATTCGTACCTACACATTTTTGGAAGATATATCGACGCAGTAATTGAACGAAGTGAACCATAAACAGAGTAAACGGATATGGTCAGATAGTATTCGTTCACATCTGGTGTAGATATACCGTGAAAGGTGAAAGATTTCGATTAAAAGGACCTATAAAGTATCATTTATAAGGATACAAGGTGAAACAATGTATAGAATTTATATAAGAGCACTGCAGGCCTAACGGAATCATGGCTTGAAATTTTTTCAATTGTCTTTCTCCACTTTACTCTGTCAAGGACAGATGTTTCCAATTTACAACGCCTGCTCTTTGTAGATCCTCTTTGGCTGCTTCCAGCCACTTTTCCGCGGTCGACCCCTCCTTCTTCTCTCGCCTCTTAACAATATGCTCTTCGCCCATCGGTCCCCTGACATCCTTTCAACATATCTCATCCAGTTCATCTAATTTTAACCATATGGCTGACTATTGGCTTCCCAAACTGTTCTTAAACTTCCACATTTCCACTTTCACACCACCGAAAATCTTCCTCAGCACGTAGTGGATAGTCCAAGGATCAGAATCTGTATCATGCCAAAAGGCGCTTTTACCATGGGGGTGGTTGCCACCCCATCTAGCGGGTGGAAATTTTTAATTATATTTTGACCGCAAAAGTTAATAAAAACATTCATTCTAAGCAAAAAATATTCTATACATTTTTTTGATAAAATTTTAAGTTTTCGATTTATTCGCTATCGAAAGTGTTAGTTTTACATCGAAAAAATCAATGTTTTTAATCAGTTTTCTACTGATCTCTTACTAACATCTCCAGAAATACAAAAAATGTCTCTAGCTTAAAAATTAAGTGACTTATAATGAAAAGAATGTCAGTCCCTATTTTTTTTTTCAGAGAAAAAGTGATCGGAACCAACCTCCTAATCACCACTCTAATTAAAATTAGTCGTTGACCTTATTTGGTCTTCTTTACTTTGGTATTATTAATAGGTTCTAGAAATTTGATTGGCTTAGAATAATAAGTTTAGAAAAAAATTGAGTGAAAAGCAAATACAGAATTTTTGTAGTTTGGTAAAAAATGCCTTTTTATTCAGAATACAAAGATTAGCATCAAAGGCACGAAAAAATGTTTAAATATGAAATTGTATATTATTGACTTCCCAAGAACTTGGTTTGCAAAAACTTTTTCTGCGACAAAAATTGAGTGAGCTATTGACAATTAAAACTTGTAATAACATGCAAAAACCACCTTTACTAACCCTTTCAAAGTCACCTTTTTTTGCGACTGAGACTTTTAAAAGAATTTAATATTAGCAGCCTTATAGATCTTGTAAAAATCTACAAAATTATTTTTTAACAAAATTTCAAACATAAAAACTTAAAAGTTACGGTTAAAAAATCAATATATTTAAAAAAAAAAATGGAGAAATCCAATAATTGGAAGCACAATAATATGAGTTAGCGGTGTTTTTAGTCATTTGGCTTAGTCAGTCCTCTTTATTTATATATTGTTAATAGATTATAGAAGTATGACTGGCTCAGAATGATTAATTTTTAAAAAACTGGAGTGAAAAGCGAATAACGAATTTATTTTTGTAGTTTGGTAAAAACTGCCATTTTCTTCAGAATAGAAAGATTGGTATCAAAGATACGAAAAAATGTTTAAACATGAAATTGTAGGTTATTTAATTTTCAAGAATTTGGTTCGAAAAAATTTTTTCTACGGCAAAAATTGAGTGAATTGTAAATGAGTACCTATACCGAAAAACATTGATTTTTTCGATATAAAACTTCACTTTCGATAGCGAATAAATCGATAAAATAAATTTTTTTGCTTAGAGTTTTACCGACTTTTGCGGTCAAAATATAATAAAAAATTTCCACCCACGAGATGGGGTGGCAACCACCCTCATAGTAAAAGCGCCTTTCGGCATCATAATATGGCAATCGCTTTTCGGCAAGCGCCTTTCGGCAAATCTATATTATAGATTTTGATCCTTGGGTAAACCACTACTGGTTCTCAAGTTTTCAAGCAAATCGATCCATTCTGTAAAAATTGCGAGGTGAAAAGCTTCGATTCCTGGACTATAAGCAGGAGCTTCATGTTTAGCTGTTGTTCGTAGGGATCGCTCTGTAACATTTTTAGTACGAAAATCTGATCGATCGTAGATCTTAATTTCTTAAAACAATCTTGCTATTCCCCTACCTGCACACCAACATTAATCTGTCTAATTTTTCTCTTATATCTTTGGCAAGTACTTTATAAATTACATCAAGTGACGCGATACCTCTGTAACTTTCACACTGAGATTTATCTTCCTTTTTAAATATCGGGCATATTAGAGCCTGACTCCATTGTTTCGGCATTTCTTCTTGATCTCATATGAGACCATGAGAGCCAGTGTGGCCTAACTGGTTTCAACATTACTTTACATAATCCACACATAATAAGTTTTATGTTAACCAAGAGTCATTATTTGTCAACATACAATTATTAAAACAAGCGGACATTGATAGCTTCTGATCATTTTCTTTGATTATGTAAAGTAATGTTAAATCAGTTAGGCCACACTGGCTCTTATGGCCTCATATCATTTTTCTTCTTCTTCTTCTTGTGCCACTCCTATCGGAGATTGGAAATCATCAACGCTACCCTGACTTTGTTCACAGCTGACCTAAAAAGTTCATTAGTGGTGCAGCCAAACCACTCTCTCAAATTCCGCATCCACGACATTCTTCTACGGCCTGGATTCCGTTTTCCTTCTATTTTTCCTTGCATTATATTTTGAAGTAATGCGTATTTATGACCTCTCATCAGGTGACCCAAATACTCGAGTTTTCTTCGTTTTATCGTTAATAAAATTTCTGGGTCTCTTCCGATCCTTCGTATTACTTCAAGATTTGTGATTCTATCAACCCAACTTATCTTCAGCATTCGACGGTAGCACCACATCTCGAAACTTTCAATATTTTTTATGTTGTTCTGTTTGAGAGTCCAGGCCTCTACACCGTATAATAGCGTGTTAAATACGTAGCCACTGTGCATTCTTAATCGTAGAGGGATGCTTATATCTCTGTTGCAGAAGAATTTTCTCATCTTTATGAAGGTGGCCCTGGCAATTTCGATACGTCTTTTTATTTCATTGTTTTGGTCTCCAGTTTCGTTTATTAAAGTTCCCAAGTATTTATAACTTGATACTTTTTCAATTTGAATGCCGTTTTTACTAATATGTGCTGGTTGTGTCATGATTTTACTGAAGACCATATGCTTGGTTTTTTTGATATTAATGTTTATGCCATAATTATTGCAAGCAATATTTATGTTTGTAAGTAATCGTTGTAATTCTTCTACTGTTCTTGCAACTAGTGCAGTGTCGTCTGCGTATCGAATATTATTTACAACCTCTCCATTGATTACGATTCCTTCATTTGCTTGCAAAAGGGCTTCCTGACAGATGCTTTCACTATATACATTAAATAGCAGTGGTGACAAAATGCATCCCTGTCTTACTCCTCTACGTATTTCTATTGCTTTTGATATCTCTTTTCTATTTTGATGTTAGCTTTCTGATTCCAATATAAGTTGAGAATTATTCGCAGATCTTTATTATCTATGTCTTTTCTTTCAAGAATGTCTCTTAGCCTGTCGTGGCGTACTCTGTCAAACGCTTTTTCAAAATCGATAAAACATAAATTAACACTAAATATCTTTAGTAGATGGCTCATTAAAGATATTGTTCGATGTTCTGAACATTCTTTTGCATTGGATTTCTTTGGCAGTGTAACGAATGTAGACAGCAGCCACTCTTGAGGTATAATACCAGTATTGTATACTGTGTTAAATAAGTGCAATATTATACCTATTGATTCATCATTCAAGAGCTTTAGTAATTCAGTAGGAACCTCATCGGGTCCATTTGCCTTTCCAGTTTTGGAATTTCTAAGTGCCATTTCTACTTCAAATTTTAGGATTTCAGGTCCCGTTTCACCATTTACCTTGTCAATGTTATTTCTGTTGTCCTCAAACAATTCTCTTATGTATTCACTCCATCTATTAATTTTTTCTGTTAAGTCTACAATAATATTTCCGTCTTTGTCCTTAAGCAAACTTATTTGATGTCTTCTTTGGGTTCCTGTAAGTTCTTTTACTTTTTTATGTATATTGCATGTGTCATACTTTCTTTCATAGTCTTCCATTTCTACACATTGTTCTTTAATCCATGATTCTTTGGCCTTCTTTATTATTTGCTTTATGCTCTTATCAACCTCTCTGTATTTTTCCGAATTATTCTTCAATTTGCGTCTTTCATCCATTAGTTCTAGTATGTCTGGTGTCATCCACACCTTATGTTTCTTTGGAGATTTGGTTAGGTGTTTCTTTCCCGTAGTTCTTATTATAGTGTTTATATACTTCAGTTTTTCATCTATGTTGTCTGTTCTGCGGATTTGGTTTTCTGCTACACTGAGGTCGGTGTTGATTTCTTCGCGCACTGTTTGTCGTCGGTGTTCACTTTTAAGCTGACTTAAGTCTAACGTTGGGATGATGGTTTTTCTCATTTTCTTTGGTCTAGCTTCTAACACAGATACTACTGGATTATGATCCGAACCGATATCAGTTCCAGGGTAAGTTTTAGTAGATTTCACGGCATTACGGTATCTTTTTGTCACCATTATGTAATCTATTTGGTTTCTGATTACTTTTTCTTGTGTGTGTTGAGGTGACGTCCACGTATACAGTCTCCTTGGGGGTAATTTAAAGAATGTATTAGTTATTATTAAATCTTCGCTTTGACAAAACTGAACTAAACGATCACCCCTTTTATTTCTATTACCTAAGCAGTATTCACCGACATTTCCTCCAACTTTACCCTGACCTACCTTGGCGTTCAGATCGGCCATTACTATGTTAATGTGTTGTCTCTTTGTTGTTCTCATCACCTCTTCTAAGTTATTATAGAATTGTTCTATTTCCTCTTCGTCTTTGCCTGCTGTAGGAGCGTACACTTGTATGATGTTTATTATGTTCTTCTTATCTTTCAGTTGTATTAACATCACGCGCTCTGAGAATGGAGTAAAATTTGCTACAGCATCTTTCCATTTTTTTGAGATGATGACTCCAACTCCGTATCGATGGGTTGTGGTGTCACTTCCGGCATAATAAAACATACCATGATTCGTTGTGGGGCATTTGCCATTTCCTGACCATTGTGTATCGCTTATGCCTAATATGTCTATACCCAAACGATCCATTTTCCAACACGGCGTTATCTAATTTTCCCGAAGAGAATAAGCTCCTCACATTCCACGTAGCAATTTTTATGGTTGTCTTTTTCTTATTTAGTCTTTTTCTTATATCATTTTTAGTAGGCTACATATTCTCTTTTCTAATATTCTACCCCCATGTTTAATAATCTCTCCAGGGATGTCGTTGATACCAACAACACTCTTGTTATTCTTTATGCTTTTTAAAACTTCCATTATTTCCTCGTAGTCGGCGGCTCCAATACACCCTCTTGGTTGTAGAGTTCCTGAAAATGTTCCCTCAATCTATATAGAATTATGTATATATATTTTAAATGTTTTACACATTTATACTGGAAAGAACCACGATAACATTTCAAGATGGTGATTTTAACCACTTTTTTCCTTATATTTCCTTATATCATATATAAAAGGTCCTCATCTAATAATCTAAAATATTTTTTCAATTTTTGCAATATAACTACAATACTTTTTATTAATCGAAAACGGGGAGATTCTATTTCAAGACGAACAAGGATAAAATACGAATGTAACGAGAAGTCCATCAGGGATGAGTGCAATACACTTTGTAGTTTACATACTGATGTGATCTTGATTATTGATATGAGATAATATTTTTATATGTCATTTAATTTAATCAATGCATTAATAATAATCTAATTAATTTACCAAATCACACATCAATATGTTTTCAATCTCAGGGCTTTTTATAAAATTAATTACTTACATACGTGGCTTCTAAGTATTTCTTAATGGTTCCTAATCGGGATAGGAAAGAAAAGAGTAAAATAATAACACATATGGGTTACAATTGTAATCAAAATATTGTTTATTTTATTTAAATGGCAATCACTGCTTAATATTTGCTATATCTTATTATTCTTAAACATAACATTTACACATGGGAATCTTATTTCCTTTTGATTTCCAATTGAAAGTTTTTATTAACATTTAACTATTATGATTTATTAGCAACAATTCTATTAAGTTTGATGAAGCTTTTCTGATATTATTGATTATGTTTCTTCAATTTTAAATGTGGTATTTACTACGAAAACCCATACATTCATATCCAAACAAATGAGACTGACCTTTTTCTGATGAACTGAGAATGTCTTCACACAAGACCCGTTTCCTGCTATCCTTGGCTGCAATCAAAACCTCGTCCTGGCTTCCAGTAATGTTCTCCTCTGAAACTAGCTCGTATAGCCCTCGTTTCCTGCTTCTGTCGTGATGCTGTGTTCTACCTTTTTCGAAACTGCAATCAGCTACCGGGAACTCTTGGCTCAAAGAGGTTCTTTTACTCTCAACCTGGCCTACCTCTCGTTCCACGATAGATACTCCACACTCACGGAACTACACCGGCTTTCTCACTCTCCGTACACTACCGTCTACTACTCGACTTCACTTCTCGACAGCTCAAAACATTCTGATCTCTATTTGTCATTCATTCCCCTACTTTCTAAATATCCCTTCCAGATTCACAAATCAAAATTCCACCACCAACTCTCATTCGCAGTATTCCTCAAAACCAATTTTTAAACTTTCTAAATATGCTTAATGGATTTCAAAGAAAATAGTTAATTCCCATTCTAAAATTACTTTCTACTATATACAAATTTTAATGACCTATTCTCTATTTCCACTAAGTCTTATTTAGCATCGGCTAATGATCGATCCTTCCGCGAACAAACGATAATGACCTATTAACGATTTCACTTGAGTCTTATTTAATCACTTCTTAAAATTAAATATAACAATTTGTTGTATACAGGTTGTTCTAAATTTATATGCCCGTGGTTGAGAAAATTGAAAATATTTTATATTAAATTGAATTTTGTCTATAATTATCAAATTTTAATTTTCATATCAAATAGAAATATAACAAATCCCCGCCTTGTATTCGATAAAATTTATCTGCATTTTTAAATAAATTTTCTCGAGGCAAAACCAACTCCCTGTATATTTCCTTACTTTAATCTACGTCTTATATCCTAACTTACTATCTACTTCATGTAATTCTGTCTTTTATTCGTGATATTTGTATACATCGTGAATATTATAAATTCCTCGGATCTTTTCCGAGTTCCTGTGCCTCAACTCATAACTATTTATCCCATTTTCATTATTCACGATATACGGGCCTTCGAAAACAGGCATCAACTTTGCGCAAATGCCCCCAGGAAGATTTGATACTCGTAATGCCCTCACGAGTACTTTTTCACCCTTTTGGAAAGTCACTGGTCTTCTTTTTCTATTTTGTCCCTGTCTTTGGATATATTTTTCGTTGCTTCGCCGTAATCTTCTCTGTACGGTTTCAATCACCTGTTGATATTCTTTTGGCTCTTGGTCTTCCCATGGCCTTATCGGCAGTACACCCTTCATGATGTATTCTGGGGTCTCTTTTGTTACTGTGCTCGGAATTGTATTTAGATACCTTTCTATTTCCGCCATTTTCCTGTCCCAGTGGCGATGTTGACCATCTGTTGCAATGCGGAGAAATTTCGTCACTTCCTGTATGAATCGTTCCGAAGGATTACTCTGTGGATGCCTGATGCTGACAAAATTTGTCTCTATTCCTCGTTCTCGAAGTTGTCCCTTGAAACGATCATTTCGGAAATACGTTGCATTGTCCAGTAGAATCTTTTTTGGTGTTCCTACTATGGCTATAAAATTGTCGATTTTTCTTAATATTTCTTCCCCCTTTGTGGTGCGGCAACTATATAATTTTACGTATTTTGAAAACACATCCACCATTACCAGAATATGTTTGTTCCTTTTAGTGGTCATAATTAGATCGCTTAACATATCTATTGCTACAATGTCTAGTTTGTTTCGGGTTTCAATATTTTTGGCAACATTTTCGTTTTTGAAATTCCGACTCTTATATTTTTGACATACATCGCACTTCTGGGTAATTTCCTTTGCAATGCGGTAATCCTGTCGGCTTCTGTAATTTTCCCTAAAAACGAGCCAAACTTTTCTGCTACCGATATGCACATTGTCCTCATGTAATTTCTTTATTATCTTTTCGGCCAATGTCTGTGTCACTAAATATAGTTCCTTTCCGTCTATTCTCTTAAAATATATGTTATTTTCTGCTTCCGCTCTTCTTTTCTCTCTTTCCTCTAGGTCTTCCTGGTTTGTCCTTATCTCATTTAACGAATATATCCCTTCTTCTTGTATTAATCTATTTAGTCCCACCTGTAGAGTAATTGTTTCCTTTTTTCCGGTGTCCTCATCCCGTGTTAGAGCGTCGGCTATTATGTTGTCTTTTCCTTTTATATATCGGAACTCAAAATCATACTCCTGTAATAATAGAATGCCTCTATGTATTCTATTATTTACTAATCTATTCTTCATGATATGTACTAAAGCTGCATGGTCTGTTTCGATTGTGAATTTTGCTCCCAATAAGTAAAACCTCAATTTGTTTACGCAATATAGTACACTGGCAAACTCCAATTCTGTAACACTATATTTTCTCTCATGTGTTTTAGTCACTCGAGATATAAAACATATCGGTACTTCTTGGTCGTTTTGTATTTGAGACAGAACTCCTGCAAATTTTTGTATGGACGCATCAGTTCGGAGTATAAAAGGTAAATTGTAAATGGGGTGGTATATTTTCGTTCCTTTTGAGAATTCTCGTTTTAATGTTTCGAAAGCTTCCTCCTGTTCTTCTTTCCAATTCCATTTTATTCCTTTTTTAAGCAATTTTATCAGAGGGATTTCCTTTTGGCTCAAATCGGGAATCAGCTTTTTAAAATAATTTATCGTGCCAAGAAAACCTCTCAATGTTTTCAAATTCGTTGGTCTTGGGTATTCATCTATGAGCTTGACTCTGTCTTCGGCTAATCTTACTGTTTTGGTGTCCAATTGAAAACCCAAATAAATGACTTCTTTTTGAAAAAATTGACATTTTTCAATGTTTAATTTCAATCCCGCTGTGTCCAATTCTTTCAGAATTATTTCTATGTGTTCCAGATGACTCTGAGTATCTTGTGAAAAAATTAATAAATCATCGATATAATGAACTATGAAATCTTCATGGCGATTCAAAATGGTATGTAGAGCTCGGACGAGTGCAGCACAAGCACTCTGCAATCCAAATGGCACTACCTTAAACCGGTAGACAATACCATCAATAGAAAAAGCGGTGTAGTTTCTACACTTTTCAGCTAACGGTATCAACCAAAAACTGTGTTTTAAGTCAATTTTCGAAAATATGTGTGACCCGGTGATTCTTCCAAAAATGGCCTCGATGTTTAGAGGTGATTCATATTGTGATACAGTGTTCTGGTTGATATTCCTGGCATCTAAACATAATCTCAATTCTCCATTGCTTTTCTTTACTATCACAATCGGGTTAACATACGGTGAATCACATCTTTCGATGATTTGATCTTCCAACATTTTATTTATTTCTTCTTTCACCTCTTGTCGATACTTGTATGGAATCGGGTAAGTCTTTGATCGAAAATTTCCCAAGTTTTTCACCTCAAATGAATGTTCGTACTTTTTCGCCACTCTGTTTTCCTCATTGATCAAATTTTCGTAGTTTCTTAACATCAACCGCAATTCTTTTTCTTTCCCTTCTCCACATATCAATTTTCTGTCTTTTTTTTCAGATTCTTCACACATGTTTACCGTGCATTCTGCATCCTCGTTTGCATATACCTCCTCTTCAAATACTACTGTTTCAATCATATTCTTTTCACTTTCATTTTTTAGCTTTATTTCTTCTTCTCCTGAGCTCGTCTCTTCTTTTGAGGAATCCCAGGTTTCCTTTGTTTCTGATACTCTCAAACTTTCTTCTTCTGGGCTCAACTCTTCTTTTGAGGAGCCACAGGTTTCATTTTCTTTTATCCTTTTCCGACCTTTTCTCCTTTTTTTTCTTTGTCCTTGCTTCGCTGCCAAATTCATTTCCACTGTTTGTTCTTTACCTGATTCGTCCGTATTTTGTTTCTCATGTTCCTTGTCCTGTTCTTTTTCTTTTTCTTCTGTTAGTTTCATCGTATTATTTTTAAAATCTATCACTACATGTTTTTCTGCCAATTCGTCAACTCCTACTATCATGTCATGTGACATATTTGGCATTATTACACATTGTAGTGCATACATATTCTTACCCAGTCGTACCATTACTCGTATGCCTTCATTTATAGTTGCCAATGTCCGTTTGTTTGCGCCCACTAAATTTACCCTAGGTATTTTGTAAATTAAATTTGTTAAGTTAACTTCTTCTATTAGTTTTCTGTTGACCAATGTTATTTCAGATCCAGTGTCTATCATAATTTTAATTGGTTTCTCGTTAATAAATCCATCCACAAATTTTAAATTAACTCCATTTTTCTTTTCGTTGTTTCCTGCCAATTTAATAAACTCCTTGGGGTGACAAAAGATTCCTGTTTGATTTTTGGTTTTTAGTGAGCGCCGTCGTGAAAAGACGCCGGTTGCTCATCGTTGTTTATTTTTTCGTCATACTGTCTCTCTCCGTCATATTCATCTGTCTGGGTATTATTTACTTCTCTTCTATTTTCTCTTGGTCTGTCGGATCTGTTTCGGTTTTCTCGATATCCCTGTTCATTTTGTCTACCATTATTTCTGTTTTCTTGATTTGAGCGTGTGGTGTTTCTATTCTGGTATTCTCGATTTCTATCCTCATTCCATTGCCTATTTCTTTGTTCATAATTTCCTCTTCCGTTGTCTCTATTTTCGTTTTCCCTTCTGGGATTAAAATCTCGTCTTGTATAGTCCCTCCTATTTTGATTTCTATCTCTGTAATCTTGTGTTTCTCGGGGCCTGTAATCTTCTCGCGACCTTCTTGATTTTCTTTCTCTTAGACGTGATTCTCTTATTTGTAGGAATTGGCATAAACTATCTATGTCTTTGTAATTTTGCAATGTGATATGGTCTTCCAGCGTTTCCTCGAAATGTCTTGCAATCAGTTCGACTAATTGTTCCGATGAGTAATTATATTGTAAATGTTTTGCATTATTGTAAATTTGCAAAGCATATGTCCTTTCTGATACACCCATCCTATCATTGTATTTCCCATTTTGCAATTCCTTGTTAATTTCCAATTGTTGGACCTTTCCCCAGAAATAATTCAAAAATTTTTGTTCAAATTGTTGCCAATTGCCGAATTCTTCTTCTTTGCTATCGAACCATAGGCTTGCTTCATATTTGAGATGGTTTCTGATAGTTTCTTTTGCTGTTTCGAAATTTCCGATGTGCTGTATTTTCTTTTTCAGGCTATTTATGAACGGCACTGGGTGTAATCTTCTTACATCCCCGCCAAACCTTATCTTCACGTCATCTGTGCTATGTATAACCATTTCTCTTCTTTCTCCGACATTTTGTTGAATATTGATTTCCGCAATCTTTCTTTCCACTTCTTCTATGTCTGCTTTAATAGCGTTTTCCAACTTGTTTTCCAACTTTTCTATTTCCTTTTGCTGGCAATTCGTTATCTGCTTTATTTTGATTTTGATTTCTTTAATCTCTAACTCCTGTTTCTCGCTCTTTTCTGCAATCTCTTCTATTTTTTTAACCATTTCCTTCTTAATACTCTCTATATTTCTGTTGTTTTCTTCTATGGCTTGTTTTGTTTCCTGTTGATTGTCATCCATTTTTTGCTCCACTTTATCCATTTTCTTTGATGTTTCTTCCTGATTTTTATCCATCGTCCTTTTTGCTTCATCCATTGCTTGTTTTGTTTCTCTTTAATTGTCATCCAGTTTTTGTTGTGTTTCATCCATTTTCTGTTCTATTCTTTGTGACTGGAGTTGTATCATTTGTAATAATTTATCTATTCCTGATAATTCTTGCTGTCCTGATGCCATGATTGTCGTGTCTAAAATATCTTCTTGGTCTGAATTATTCTCTTGATTTGAATGTTCTTTTTGTTTTTTGTTGTCTTTGCTTTGGCTTCTTGTCACAGACATTTGTTTTCAAGAAGTACTGTCCCCGCCAAATATGAAATTTTACTAGTATGTTACCAAGACGACTTTTTCTCACCCAAATATTATAAATTGTCAATAAATATATCAAATGTAAATATCGTAAAAATAAAATATTAAATCAGTTATGTAAAATTTGTACCTAAAGAGATCTAAAATTTTATGTTATCAAATGTAAGTATCTCACTTTTTACCACAGGCATATAAATTTTCAAATACCGGCTTTACTCTTTCTATCCTTCAAATTTGCCACTAGAAATACTTTTCCATGCCCTCCACGTTGGACGACAGTTGATTTGATCTTGATTATTGATATGAGATAATATTTTTATATGTCATTTAATTTAATCAATGCATTAATAATAATCTAATTAATTTACCAAATCACACATCAATATGTTTTCAATCTCAGGGCTTTTTATAAAATTAATTACTTACATACGTGGCTTCTAAGTATTTCTTAATGGTTCCTAATCGGGATAGGAAAGAAAAGAGTAAAATAATAACACATATGGGTTACAATTGTAATCAAAATATTGTTTATTTTATTTAAATGGCAATCACTGCTTAATATTTGCTATATCTTATTATTCTTAAACATAACATTTACACATGGGAATCTTATTTCCTTTTGATTTCCAATTGAAAGTTTTTATTAACATTTAACTATTATGATTTATTAGCAACAATTCTATTAAGTTTGATGAAGCTTTTCTGATATTATTGATTATGTTTCTTCAATTTTAAATGTGGTATTTACTACGAAAACCCATACATTCATGTCCAAACAAATGAGACTGACCTTTTTCTGATGAACTGAGAATGTCTTCACACAAGACCCGTTTCCTGCTATCCTTGGCTGCAATCAAAACCTCGTCCTGGCTTCCAGTAATGTTCTCCTCTGAAACTAGCTCGTATAGCCCTCGTTTCCTGCTTCTGTCGTGATGCTGTGTTCTACCTTTTTCGAAACTGCAATCAGCTACCGGGAACTCTTGGCTCAAAGAGGTTCTTTTACTCTCAACCTGGCCTACCTCTCGTTCCACGATAGATACTCCACACTCACGGAACTACACCGGCTTTCTCACTCTCCGTACACTACCGTCTACTACTCGACTTCACTTCTCGACAGCTCAAAACATTCTGATCTCTATTTGTCATTCATTCCCCTACTTTCTAAATATCCCTTCCAGATTCACAAATCAAAATTCCACCACCAACTCTCATTCGCAGTATTCCTCAAAACCAATTTTTAAACTTTCTAAATATGCTTAATGGATTTCAAAGAAAATAGTTAATTCCCATTCTAAAATTACTTTCTACTATATACAAATTTTAATGACCTATTCTCTATTTCCACTTAGTCTTATTTAGCATCGGCTAATGATCGATCCTTCCGCGAACAAACGATAATGACCTATTAACGATTTCACTTGAGTCTTATTTAATCACTTCTTAAAATTAAATATAACAATTTGTTGTATACAGGTTGTTCTAAATTTATATGCCCGTGGTTGAGAAAATTGAAAATATTTTATATTAAATTGAATTTTGTCTATAATTATCAAATTTTAATTTTCATATCAAATAGAAATATAACAATACATATACTCGTATTTAGGCTTCTTATTCAGCCTTAAGTATCAAACTTTGGACATGAACCTCGGCTTCTCCTTCCAAACTATGGTCTTCATTGTTGTATTTCGTGATTCCATCTTTTATCCTTCCGTCGGGCATTGTGTCCTGCGAA
Organism: Diabrotica virgifera virgifera; assembly: GCF_917563875.1. Taxonomy (NCBI): domain Eukaryota; kingdom Metazoa; phylum Arthropoda; class Insecta; order Coleoptera; family Chrysomelidae; genus Diabrotica; species Diabrotica virgifera. The sequence continues at coordinate 226,771,816 of NC_065448.1, forward strand.
GCTCTATTTTATTTTGGCAACATGTTCTCTACATGTTGCTCCTACGTCTTTTACCATTGGTTTTGCTTCTAATCCATTTTTTTTGTCTATAAGTCTCACCCCGAGCACTGATCTTCCCATCGCTCTCAGGAAGAGAGCGTATTCAGGCTATATTAATAAAATTATACAAGCTTGCCAAAAGTAGTAATAATTTTAGTCGCATGATTCATACTAACACATGTAACCTGGGGAAGGAAAATGCAGATGATCAGTTTTAAGAGAAAAATCCTCAGAAGTACCTTTGGACTCTATCACGATCGTAATATTAACCAATACCGACTGCGAACAAATTTTTAGGACAAACAGATGTATAGGCGTAAGCTTGAGTACCTTGGCCACGTGATGCGGAACGAAGAAAAATATCGAGTTCTTCAACTCGTCATGCAGGGCAAAGTATTTGGCAGGAGAGGACCGGGACGCCGTCGTATCCCGTGGTTGAAAAACCTCCGACAATGGTTTGGGATAACCTCCGCGGAGCTGTTTCGCAGAGCAGTCAACAAAACAATGATAGTCTTGATGATCGCCAACATCCGGACCAGATAAGGCACTGAAAAAGAAGAGATGTATAGGGATAGTGAAGCAGTCCAAAAGATTAAGTCCCAACTTCTAAAATGGGGTCACCATGTCCATGGGCTCCCTAATAACCGCCTAACCAAGTTAATCTGGGAGGAAGTCCCGACCAGGAGAAGCGCCTTAAGATGTTCACGGATGCGAAAGAGAGATAACATATGGTCAGATTTAAGAACAACGTGGCTACCTACTGACTCAACTATCATGAGCGACCGTTGGAGATAGATGCGTCTTGGGCCGTCAGCCCAGTTCCACCCCAGGTTATAGTTTTACGAGAAGAAGAAGAAGAAGAAGAATAAGGAGAAACAACTCGTCTGTATATTGTTGTAAAATTTTATGGGAAAACTTTAGAAAATAAATTTATATCAGAGACCACGAGATCATAGATTTTCATCGCCCTGTATATGACCAAAATTGTAAATATTATAAGTTAGCTAGTAACCAGTTTTTTCGCGGAAGGTGAAATTGTTAAAGTGATTTGTTAATGGTTATTTGAACGGATATACAATTATGCGGTAAAAATTAGAAAGTACATTTATTTCGCGTGGGAATCGACAATAGGACATTTGTAAGTGATTCGTAGAAGGAGAGACAATAAACTAATTTATTGAGTTTAGAATATAAGGTTTTTTGTTTAGCATATTGAAACAACGAATAGTAATTTGGTATCTCCTAGAATTTAACAAAATCGAAAAGTAAACAAAATAAATGGGTCCTTAAGAAATGAAAACATGAATGTAGTGGGCAGACAGGATGTTTGTGATTGGCGAAGAATAATGGATGGAAGGGATGAGAGGATTGAGTCTGATTTTGAGGAGAGAAAAATGGTCACTGTGTAATTAATATCTGGAGAGGACAGTCCAGTTTTAAAAAAAGTGAGAAGTCGGTGTAAAGTGGTGAAATTGGCCTTTGCGAGCAGTTCGTGGTGAAACGAAATCGTTGACCGAGTTGAGAAGTTAATTTTCCTTGTGTCCAAGGAGATTCCTGTGTTCTGTCTAGAACGAGTAGCCGGTGGGTATCAATTTGCACAAGATATCGAGCAGAGAGAAAACTGAATAGAGATTTCGAGCGAGTTCCGTTGTTTGTTTGTTGGTGAAGCAGCTTGGACGAAAAGGACTTTTCGCTAGATCCTAGGAGCAAGTGTAAGAAAATCGAAGGCTGCGCAATCCAGGAAAAAGAAGTAAAGAAGAAACAAAAAGGTTAGTCAGAATTTTTGTGAAACGGAGAGAGTTTGTTTTATATCCACATCATATTTATTTATTTTTTGTATTGAGCATTTCTATAGCAAAATTTAGTTATTCCAAAATTTCAAGAAGAGATATTAAGTAATCAATTCAAAAGGAGAAAAGTAAATTTTAGTATTTTTGTAAGAATAGTTTAACGAATTATTTAAATACAATTTTTGTCAAAACAAAGGAGATATCAGAATTAAGGCTGTTCCTCACGATTCTGAGCATAGCTAAATTCCAATGTAAAAGTTTAAACAAAATAACGCAAAAACTATGGCAGATATTTAGATAATTCTTTTTTTATATGAAAGGTATTAAAAAGTTCTAGTGCACTATTTGCTTATCAATTATTAAATTGTTTAAACACTATGTTTTTTTTTAACTTTTTTGCTTAAAACTAACGTAAAAAAATTTAAATTTAAATACGGCACTAGAGAATTTTTCCCACTTTCCGAATCTGTTTTTGTTTTTAACATAAAGGGTAACACAAAGCAGCTATTTTGTTTAAACTTTTTTAAAAATCTCAAAGTTTTGCTAAAAGGTATCTCTTTCGGCCGTCATTCTGTCCTTGTTGTCGATATCCAGCCCGCGGCCAGCCAGCAGGTAAAGGAACCCTGTCGGTAGGATTTTCAATAATGTTATTACAGGTACAAAAACGAATTAGTGCTTATGAATGGACAAAGATTATTTAGACTTTTGACAAAATTTTTATTATAATTTTTATTTCAAAACACCCTCTAAAGAAACATTACACAATTCTATATTTATAAATTTAATGTAATTTCATTTTATCGATCTTGCTCATGATGCTACTGAAATTCTTATAATACGTGTTACTTGTATAAACTTTTTCATTATATGTATTATCATGTATGCATAATCCGTTTAGAACGTCTTTCGACGTTATCCGATCCCATTTTTCATTCAATTCGGCTGTTCCATTCATCTTCTCTAAGTTCTTTGGATTTGGAGCTCATTGAGTTTCTTATTCTTTTCATCCATATTCTCTTAGGTATTTCTCTCTTCTGTATTCCTGTAGGTGACAATGCAATTACTTGTTTCGGGAGTCTAATGTTTTTCATTCGTTGGACATTTCCGAACCATTTTAGCTACTTTCGTTGTCTGTCATCCATGACTGTACCTTATATTCTCATGCGTGCTCTAATTTCTTTATTTCTTATCCTCTCCCGTTTCGAAATTACGGCACTACAGCCCAAATTGAGCCCTGGCCTCCTTTATTTTTTGCCTCCACCCTTGCCTGTCTGTGGCTGCTCTTCTCCATACACGGACTCCTAAAAGGACTTGTGCGTCGCTGTTTACTATGTTTTCCCAGCGCTTTCTTGGCTTTCCAACCGGTCTCTTTCCCTACATTCTAGCATTCTGTGCTCTTTTTGGTCGCCTATCCTCTCCCATTCTTATCACATGTCCGGCCCATTGCAATCTTTGTATTCTAATAAAGTCTGACAGGGGTGTTTCCTTATAAAGTTGAGAAAGCTCGTTGTTGTATCTACTTCTGAAGATTCCATTTTCCCTCACAGGTCCTAGTGTCCTCCTCAGTACTTTCCTTTCGAATGTGTGGAGCTTGTTTTTGGATGTTTCTTTCAGGACCCCGGTTTCACTTCCATAGCATGTTATTGGTCGAATTAAGGTTTTATAGATTCTCATCCTTGTATTTCGGTGGACACTTTTAGACCGAAATATATGGGAGAGGGTAAAATAAGCTCTGTTTGCCTGCGTTATTCTCTTCCGTATTTCTCCATCTTCTGATCCGTCGGCATATATTCAATTTCTACTCCCAGGTATGTAAACTTTTCAACCGTTTCAATGTCATCTTCATGTATAATGTTTTGTGGGATTATATTTCTTCTCCTCTGAGTCATTATTTTTGTTTTTTTCTGTGTTAATTTCCAGACCTTAGCGAAGTACTTAGCGTTCGTCTTACTACATCCATTTCCGCGGCTTCTGTCTTTCTTATATTTCTCTCTGTTAATCGCCTCATTTCACAATCGTATAAAAGCATGCTTTTTACCAGTTTCATAGATATTAAATTATATCTTTTCTGTTATTTTCTTGTTCCAGAGAAAGGCATCCTATAGCCTTTTTTTGCTTTTCTTTGTTTTGTACATTGAGGAAATTTATGCCGCTTTCCATTAGCTGGGAACGGGGTATCCATTTATACACATATTGACAATCTTTGTAATCAGTCGAATTAGTTTTTTGGTGCCACATATAAGGAGTTCAGTTCGTCGTCTATTGATTCAATGTAATCACCTTGCTTAGCAGTTTTCTGTTTCCGTGAGAACATATATTTCATATGTTTTCATTCTGGTGGGATGTAGAGTAACATTATGTTGTTTTATAGGCCATTAGATTAGAGTGAAAACTTAGTCTTTAACATATATTTAATATATTATATTCAATTTTATATTTTCCATATCTGTAACTATCAGTTCATGTTTGTTATTGATTTTATGTATATTTCATGTTCCTAAATTCATTATCCGTTTCAATTCGCCCAGCAGTTATGTAGGCAGAGATTTCAAATTAATTTTAATCATAATTATTATAGGCTATGCTTCATAGACATAATTTTGGGAGCATGTCAGCTGGAACCTGAAAGGAATGTGTGTATTCTACGGCAGAACCCATAGTAGAAGAATCTACAGTCGAAGAAGACTCTAGAGCTATCCATAAACATAAAAACCACAAAGCGCAGGAACCAACACTGTATCTGCAGAATGTTTGAAAAATAGAGGAGACACACATGCCTTTCGTAAGCTGATTTGCCAAACTGGAAAGAAGATCAATTACCAACCTCCTAGATGGAGAGTATTATCATTCAGATACACAAACAGGGTGATAAATGATGAGATGGATTGCACAAACTATAGAGGTATAGTTTGTGCTATACCTCTAGGCAGTTAATGGATAAATACTGGGAATGCATCAAGACACTACACCAGCTTTTTATAGATTTTAAGCAGGCATATGATAGTAGTATACGAGTGGAACTGTGGAATGCCATGGTAGAACTAGGAATACCAAAGAAATTGATAAATATCACAAAAGCATATATATGTAGACGGAGTTATGAGTGCTGTAAGAATTGAAGGAAAATAGTCGACATTCTTTATAATCAACGGTGGTCTCAAACAGGGAGATACCTTATCCTCACTTCCCTTCAGTATCGCTTTGGAGCGTATTGTGAGGAAAACGAGCACAGAAACACTCCTCGCATTATACTACATAATCTTCACATTATATACCTATAACAAAAGTGCTTCGCATTATACTAGCTTTCACCGATTAGGCGATTATATAGATATAGTAGTAGGAAATACAACGATCAGTGTCAAGGAAGACTTTATTAGACTGAGAAATTCCGCAAAACAATCCGAGGAATAAATGAGGATAAAACAAAATATATAGCTACAACATGAACGGGGCAGCGAGACAGAATAGGGCAAAACGTTACAATGCATCAGAACAACTTTGAAAGGAAAGGGTTCATCAGTTTAAACATTTGGGAGCTACGAACACATCTGATAATAACATTACTCATAAACAATGATTAACAACAAAATACAAAGTGCCAATCGTTGTTGGTTTGCGTTACAAAAAAATATTGAAATTAGATTATGTATCCAGTTGTACGAAAATAAGCATCTACCATTCTGTAATAAGACCTAAATGACGAATGCCTGTGAAACATGGACAATAACAAAACTTAAAAATCGCAGAAAGAAGAATTCTTAGAGGAATATATGGAGCAGTTAAGGATGGCACCAGAGAACTTTAGACAGTGAGAACTAACCAAGAATTGAAAGAATTATATAACCCACCAGATCCTATATAGTTAAAATAATAAAGCCACAAAGACTTATATGTCTAGGATATGTCAAGAGACAAGAGTATCGAGTCGCCACATTCTCAACATTTCACAAAAATGTATTACATTTCCAAGCCTTAATCAACGTTTAAATTAAGACAGCCAATTTGTCCTTAAAAAAAATAACCTAAAAACAAAAGACATTATATTTAAAAAAAAAAACCCAATTCAGCAATACCGTTACCTAAAAATATCATGCTGTACGCTGTACCTATCTAATTTTGTTTTATTTAAAAATTTTGAAATCTAAATTAATATTGTTCTCGAAAATATAACTTTACACGTTTCTACAATAATTTACAATGTACATTCTAATTACCTACCCATAATCCGACTGAAGAAAAGAATGACCACAAGTTAATCGTTTTATGTTTAGCTTCTTAACTGCCACCCAGGGGGTGTCCGGTTTGTCTATCGGCTCGATAACAGGTGAACAGAATTTTTGATCTGGGCTTTCTGCACGTAAACGTTTACGTGTAGAAAGAAATTTTTGAGAAAGAGGATATTCACCGTTATGTTTTAGAAGGAATGGCCTTAAAGCTTAATTTATTAGATGAGAAAAAGTTGCAACAGAATTAAATTTTAGTATAATTTTTAAATCTTATATTTATGGTATATTGGATAAATAAAAAATATTTATAACATTTATACGACATCGAGTGTGCTTAATTCCCTGTTTTGTCCCTGGATGAAGTAAGCAACTAGAGATACTAGAAGCCACAAACCTAAGCTAATGCAGTAAAATTAAAATAGTCCTGAGAATAAAATTTATTAGAGAATTCAATTTAATTTTGTTTTTATTTTACATAAGTAATAATTAAAATAATTAAGTAATTAATCAAAATAAGAATTTGCTGATCAATCCTATAAAAGAAGAGAAATACAAAGCATAACAATATGTTACAAAAGGCCTGCTTTAATTACGATTTTTTTCAACGGCTCTGCACAGTTGCGGATCCAGCTAGATCCAGCATCGTCAAGAGGGGGGCCAATTGGCTAAATTTCTATAAAAAAATGAATAAATTAATGTTTTTATAATTTTTATATATAACTTGGTTTGAGAGGGCGGCCGATCGCCCCCATCGCCCTCCCCTGGATCCGCCACTGGCTCTGTATAATAAGAAATCATCCTGTGAATATCACAAATATCGTTGCAAAGTTAACAAATTCACTTAGTCCTGCAAACACGTTTATAATTCTTGTAAGTTTGCATCGTACAATAATCCAACTCAGAGAGAATGCTAGAAGCATTTCCGCTGACAACTTATTATGAATTGATATTTACTTAATTTGTTATACGCCCACTACACTTGTGTCTATTGACTCTGGGGATGGATGAAAATAGAAGCAAATTTGAGATCCAATTTGAGCCAACGTCAGAAATATTGTATATAACGGCCGCGAGGATAAAGTAAATATTATACAAGTATTTATAACTGATTGTTTTAGGGTGAATTTCGTTTCCGTTTTATTTTATGTCATTTCCAGTGAAACACCCAAGTTTCTGGAAAAACGAACACCTAAGATTCGAAACAAAGGTCCGAATATATAAGTCAGTTATTAGGCCAGTTATGACTTACACGGCCGAAACAAGACCAGATACAAGCAAAACACAAAGACATCTGGAAACCAACGAAATTAAGATCTTAAGAAGGATTGCTGGAAAAGGACTACAGGATAGGGTAAGAAGTGAGAAAATCAGACGCATATGTGGGATAGACAATAAAAATACCTGGGTAAAGAACAGAAAAGATGAGTGGAATGAGCACATAAGCAGGATGTCTGAATTAATGATAGTAAGAAGAGCCAGGGACAAGTCACCGTTGGGCAGGAGAAGTATATGACGCCCAAGGAAAAGATGGAATGAAAACTTAGGGGCAGAATGAAAGGCACCGTTGAAGAAAAACAGGCAGTACTGCTTATATAAAAGAAGAAGAGGAAGAAGAAGAAGGTTTCCAGTAAAGTATATATATTTCATGAATTTGCGACTGTTTTCGATTATCGCTAGACACTGAACAGTTATAGAAGAGAATAAAATTGAACAGTTATAGAAGAGAAATAAAAGAGAAGGGAAAATTATATAAAAAGTGGCAAGAAACCAGATCGGACACAGATCTTCAAAACTATATGGTCGCCAAAAAGGAAGCGAAAGTAGCAGTAGCAAAAGCTAAAGCACAAGCGTATTCAAACCTGTACGATCAACTTGATACCAGGGAAGGCGAAGCAAAGATATATAAAATAGCCAAACAGAGAGCAAAGAAAGCAAGAGCTTTTAATCAGATTAGATGTATCCGAGATGAAAATAATAAAATACTAATTCACGAAAAGGATGTCAAAAAGAGATGGAGAAATTATTTTGACAGTCTATTAAATGAAGAATTTGACAGACAGCCTGTGGAGTTACGGAGACAGTAACAGCAATGGTTACCAGAATAACAAACGAGGAAGTGGCTCAAGCGCTTCAAAAAATAAAGAAAGGAAAATCAATCGGACCAGATGATATTCTTGGGGAAGTATGGAGAGCATTGGGAGAGACAGGAACAAGTTGGCTAGCAGGTCTATTTAATAGAATTATGGAAGTTGGACAAATGCCAGACTAATGGAGACGCAGTATATTAGTACCTGTCTACAAAAACAAGGGAGACATACAACAATGCACAAACTACAGGGCTATAAAACTACTTAGCCACTCCATGAAAATATGGGAGAGAGTAATTGATAGACGGATACGTGAAGAAACCGAAATACCTGATAATCAATTTGGCTTTATGCAGGGCAGATCAACAACAGATGCAATTTTCATTGTAAGGCAACTGATGGAAAAATACAGGAATAAAGAGACCAACGCTCATATGGTATTCATTGATCTTGAGAAAGCATATGATAGAGTTCCTCGAGAGGTTCTGTGGTGGGCACTCAGTAAGAAAGGAGTCCCTGGTTAATATGTAAAGATTGTGAGAGATATGTATAAGGGAGTAACAACTAGTGTTAGGACAGGTGTGGGAGAGACTAATAAATTTCAGGTAAAAGTATGATTGAACCGAGGCTCGGTGCTTAGTCCTCATTTATTCTCATTAGTTTTGGACCAGATAACAGCGAAACTACAGGGTAGTATTCCATGGTGCCTAATGTATGCTGATGATGTAGTGTTAATAGGAAATAGTGAAAGAAATTTAGAACAAAAACTGGAACAGTGGAGACAAGCTCTGGAGGAAAAATGTTTAAAACTTAGTAGGACAAAAACAGAGTATTTGGAATGTTCATTTAAAGATGGAGTTATGTACTACAAATAAAATGGTATCTTTGGATGGTGAAATGATTGTGAAAAGTAAGAGTTTTAAGTACCTAGGATCGGTATTAGAGAGTAATGGAGAAATAGATGGAGATGCATGCAGTAGAATTAGGTTTGGATGGATGAAGTGGAAAGAAGCGAGTGGTGTGTTGCGTCACAGAAAAATTCCAATGAAGCTGAAGGGAAAATTCTATAAAACAGCCATAAGACCGGCTATGATGCACGGAACTGAATATTGGGCAGTGAAAAAGAAAGAGGAACAACGAATGCATGTGGCGGAAATGAGAATGCTTAGATGGATGAGTGGAGTGACAAAGAAGGATAAACGTAGAAATGAGTATATTAGGGGAAGTCTAGGTGTGGCACCAATTGATGCCAAAATGAGAGAGCATAGGTTAAGATGGTTTGGTCATGTTCAACGTCGAGACGTTAATCACCTGATACGAAGAATAGCTGAAGTGCAGATTTCTGGAAGGAGTAGGAGAGGAAGACAAAAGAAGACCTGGGTGGAGACGATAAAGCAGGATATGTTGGTAAAGGGGATTAACATTGATATGACCCAAGATAGAATTGTGTGGAGAAAGGCAATTAGGGAAGCCGACCCCGCATAGGGATAAGGCAAAGAGAATGATGACTGAACAGTTAATGGTCCACTCTACTGTACCCCATAAGAAGTATGAATGTGCGAAAGTTCTAATCAGTGACCTCTCAAAAATTGTCATAAGCGAAGATATTTATTAAATCTCACATAGTCTGTACTTCGCGTTTGACCATTCGGAGAAACTGATACCTTACTTTAGCGATGCTCCCAAATTGGATGCAAATTAATATTTACTATAATGTTTATAGTGAACGTCATAAATACAAAACCACCGAACAGACCTTTTTCAAAATTTCGCAAGGACTAATATAGCAGGACTATAAAGCAAGGAGATGGGCTGGCCCCAACATTGTTTAACCCGGCACTGGAGTATGCGGTTAGGCAAATGCAAACTGGACGAGAAAACCTACTGACCAACCGAACGGTTCAACTGGCCGCTTATGCCGATGATATTAATATTATGAGCAGAACATCAACAGAAGCATAGGACACATACTAGAGTTAAAAACGCAAACACAAAGGCTAGGTCTGGAACTTAACACAGAAGAAACAAAAGTAATGACACAGACGAAAAGAAATATAATCCCACAGAGCATTATACATGAAGCGGTTGGAAAGTTTACATACCTGGGAGTAGAAATATATGCAGACGGATCAGTTGTGTTTCGAGCGTCATTTATAATTAAATAAATTAAGATTCAAATTTAATTCAGCAAATCTTAAATGAAAGATTTTTTTAATTCCAAGTTTTTTATCCGAAGAAAATACTTTTAATGAGACCATATTTCTAGTTACACCTTCGTATTTCTATAACTAGCAAACCATACGAATGTTGAATTAAAGAAGACTAGGGGAAGTCTATAATTTGCACCCCACTTCCTGTCTATTCAACGTGGCAAAATTCCAACGAAAACATGGTCTCGATACTCAGTTGGGAGTAAAACTAATACATAAGAATTTCGCCGTGAAACGAAAACAAGAGAAATGCTATTTTAGAAAAAAGTTTTTTTTCAATTCTGCAAAAAAACCGTAAAAACCTTCTCAAAAAACATGAATTATCGCAGTAGTTATAAAAGAAAATTCTGTGAAAAATTGCTCATTTTTTATTAGGTATTTAAACAAACAATTATCCAGTTATACGAATCATATACTTTTTTGGAAATATCTTTTGTTTTCACTTAAACTTTGATAAACTAAAATTCAAACACTCAGGCATGACGTCATAGATTTAATGACATCATAACCCACTGATACAAACTTTCGCTACCGTCAAGTTTAGCTGGAAAGCGCTGTTGCCAAATAAAAACATATACGTATGTATTTACCACAGCAGCTGCCGGCTACACTGTCTCTCTTTGTCTTTAAGAGTGTGAAACAAAGATAACTATTTGTAAATGTCAAAGTCAAGTCCTATAGAAGGTTATGTAAGATTTTTGTTTGCTTATTTTTTTCTTCTTCTTTTATGGCCTTTGAGAGCTGTGCCAATAATCAAACAATCAAGGATAGATAAGGAAAAGTTAAGCTGGTTAAAAAATTACTGATATTAAAATATAAATAAATGAATAAAATATAATTTGAAAACAATAATTTGACATTACAATTAATCTCCAATATTATGACAGACGTCAGTAGTTACCATTTACCATCTCACCAAATATAATAATGACGCCATAGATGTACTCGTCACTACTTCCAGCCAATGAAATGCTTGCTATAATAGGAATGGCATGTCAAGAAAATGTAATTATTCCCTATATATTTTTTCAAAAGAAAAATAAATAATTAAAATTAAAAGAAAATAAAGTAAAATAATTTTAAAAAATAAAGTAAAATAATTTAAAGAAAATAAAGTAAAATAATTAAAAGGAAATAAAGTAAAATAATTAAAAGAAAATAACAAAAAATAATAAAAGGAAAATAAAGTAAAATAATTAAAATAAAATAAAATAAAATAATTAAAAGACAATAAAGTAAAATAGTTTAATAGTTTAATAAAAATAGAAACTAAATAAATAAAATATAATTTGAAAATAGTAATTTGACATTATAATTAATCTCCAATATTATGACAGACGTCAGTAGTTACCATTTAACATCTCACCAAATATAATAATGACGCCATAGATGTACTCGTCACTACTTCCAGCCAATGAAATGCTTGCTATAATATTAATGGCATGTCAAGAAAATGTAATTATTCCCTATACATTTTTTCAAAAGTAAAATAAATAATTAAAATTAAAAGAAAATAAAGTAAAATAATTAAAAGGAAATAAGGTAAAATAATTAAAAGAAAATAAAGTGAAATAATTAAAAGAAAATAAAGTAAAATAATTAAAAGAAAATAAAGCAAGGTACAAGAGGACGGCGTAAGTAAGTAAGTAAGTAATTATATTTTTTCAAATTTAAAATGTGGCAACATGGGGAAAATTACGTGCGAGCCTTATTGTTTGAATTCGCCTTTATAACATTTATTTCAAGCTATACCGAGTTACATTTTGATTTTATTTTATTTACTCCAGGCTATATTTGTCCTCAGGTATCAGACTTTTACCACGACGCTTCTAGCGGCAACCAAATGGATATCGTGGTGGTGCGCGTTATGTATTTAGAAAAAGAAGAAGAGGAAATCGACCTGGTGATAAACACCGACGCGGAGAGCACGCTCGCCAGCTTCTGCAAGTGGCAGGTCAAGATTAATCCCAAAGATATAACTAATCCGAATTATCATGATATTGCCGTCTTGTTAACGAGGTAAGGTGGGCGACTCAGTTTGTTGCTTTATGATTTAGAGTTTATGTAGAAATTTTAATGGATATTACGCGATTACTCATGAAATGTTTGATGTTCTAAATAAATAGAGGTGGGTGATTAGTTTATTACCACTTTGTAGCTAATGACGTTCTAAATATTCATACTGTTTTACAAGGTTTTACTCTTTAAGCCATATTCATTATTATAATGTAAATAACTATGGTAATTTATCTAAATTTTAACACTGGCCGTCAGAGCCTATTTTACTTGAAATCAGGCCCGAGGCACTACATAATTTTCGGGCCCCTAACAAACAAAAATTTAATAGTAATAATAACTTTTTTAAATGTATTAATTTTTTAATAGAAATATAGTTCCTGCAGAAATTTAATCTTTTTAACAATAAATAAGATTTATATTTGAATAATTAAATATTATTTAATTATTCTTTAAAGTGTAAAAACTGGCGTGGATTTTCTGTACTATGTATGGCATATAAAATCCTCACGTAAGTATATTATAAACCAGCGGCTCCAGCCACTAGCAGAAAATATTATTAGAGAGTATCAGACGGGGAAGATCGACAATGGACCAAATATTTACAGTCAAGCAGGTCTTGAGCAAATCATGGGAACACGACATTGATGTTCACAACGTGTTTGTAGATTTCAAACAGGCATACGACTCAGTCAAAAGGAAGAGACTATACTTTGACTGAATTGGCAATACCACACAAGCTAATTAGACTCATTAAAGACACAATAGATGAAACTCAGGCATGTGTACAAGTACAAAACCACCTGACAGACTTTTTCAAAATCTCGCATGAACTGAAGCAGGGAGATGAGCTGGCCCCAACATTGTTTAACCTGGCACTGGAGTATGCGGTTAGGCAAATGCAGACTTATGCAGGCTTATGCCAATGATATTAATATTATGAGTAGAACATCAACAGGAGAACATAAAACATACGCAGAGTTAAAAACACAAACGAAACGGATAGGTCTGGAAATTAACACAGAAATTACAAAAATAATGATACAAACGAGAAGAAGAGTATATTCCCACAAAACAATATACATGAAGATGACGAAATGGTTGAAAAGTTTACATACCTGGGAGTAGAAATATATGCCGATAGATTAGAAGATACAGAAATACGGAGGAGAATAACGCAGGCAAACAGAACTTATTGTGCCCTTTCCCATATATTTCGGTCTAACAGTGTCCACCGAAATACAAAGATGGGAATCTCTAAAACCTCAATTCGACCAATAGCATGCTATAGCAATGAAGCATGGGTCCTGAAAGAAACATCCAAAAACAAACTCGACACATTCGAAAAGAAAGTACTGAGGAGAAAACTATGACCTGTGAATTCAATACAACAACGAGCTTTATCAATTTTATAAGGAAACACACCTGACTTCATTAGAATACAAAGATTGCAATGGGCTGGACATGTGATAAGAATAGGAGAGGATAGGCTACCAAAAAGAGCACTGGACGCTATATGCAGGAAAAGAGAGCGGTTGGAAAACAAGGAAAGCACTGGGAACACACAGTAAGCAGCGATGCACAAGCATTTTTAGGAGTCCATGTATGGAGAAGAGCAGCGACAGATAAACAAGGTTGGAGGCAAAAAAAAAGGCCAAGGCTCAATTTGGGCTGTAGTGCTGTAGAAGAAGAAGAACAGGATGGAAGGACGAACTTCCTTTTTGCGCACTGGGGTGTAAAATATGATAATATTGCATCTCTTTGTGACTGTCGTACCTGTTCTCTTAATTTTTGGTTTTTTTTTCCTTTTTCACTACCACTTAAATGTTAGTAACCCATGATAATAACGCATTGATTACTTAGTTAAGAAAAATAAGTGTTTAAAGAAATTTAATTAAACGACTAATGATTAATGAATAGATTAGTTGAGCTAACTTAAAAAGAACAGGACTGAAAACTAATACAAGCAAGCAATATTTTATCTTTACAAAAAGGCATTAAACATCAAACTATAAAGTGAATTTTGAATAAATATTATGACAAATACGTGACAATACCTCTTGCAAATCGTACCTCTTGTTAATCCTTCGGAGTGGTGTTTAAATTTTGCTTATTGTTATTAATGCCGACAAATCAATCTTATTGCAATTTTATGATTAGAATGGTTTATGGAGATAACTCGTAACATAATTTGTTATCATTTATCATTTCTTGTTCGTAAAATGAAATAATTGTGAAAATTTATTTTGTTTTTTCAATAAAATTATTCTTCTAGTTATCTTTTCGGGCCCCATTAAAATGCGGGCCCGAGGCAGGGGCCTCATGGGCCTAGCGGTAAAATAGGCCCTGCTGGCCGTGTGGCCGTAGTGTTTCAAAAATTTACAATGTTAACAAATCCGACAGCTACACTTATTCGTAGAAATATGTGTGGAACCTTTAATGTAGAGCAGCTGTTCTCAATCTGTGGTACATGTACCACTGGTGGTACATTTCATTATTTGAGGTGGTACACAAAACGCAAAACAGCTAAAATAAGCACCACTATTATAGTTAATTAGATCACCTAGCTAGATCGGTATTTCAGTTAGGTGGTACCAAAAATAAAAGAAGTATTTGGTGGTACATGACTCAAAGATTGAGAACCGCTGATGTAGAGTATAGGCTATTGATTACACTGGGGAACAATTTGAAACTTAATTTCTGTTGAGTTAGATTTCTTAGCTGTTTTTTATAGAATTAGGCATGCTGATTTCAAAACTGTTTTTAGTTTTCTTCTATCACGTCACGTTCTTTTTCTATGGGGGTGGGGCGCCTGGTGGGGGTAATGACGCTCTGATAACTGCAATTTTTCTAGACTTGCCTGTTAAATTCAGTTATGTCTGTTATATTGTGGTGAAACGTTGTGTTTCGGTTAGCAGTATTTAGTATTTTGTTACTGAAGTGTATAGAACTGCTTAGTGTGTTTGAACTGAAACGTTTCCTCATGGTTACCTCTGCTCCTATACGTGGTAAGTGCGAAAACAGCCCCGATTCGTTTTGTTATATATGTGGCAGTTTTACCATTCCCAGTCAAAGGACAAACATTAGTACATTTGTCAGACAAGCATATTTTGCCTATTTTAAAGTGAAACTTGGTAATCAAGATAAAGTATGGGCACCTCATAAAGTGCATTTCCGGGTTTACGGATGTGGACCAAGGGAGAACGTGCTAAACTTCCATTTGGTATACCTATGATTTGGCGTGAGCCCAAAGATCATTCAAGTGATTGTTACTTTTGTATAGTGAAAACATCAGGATATAAACAAGACAAACAAATGTAAAATAGAAGTATCCTAGTTTACTGTCAGCTACACGCCCAGTGCCATATTCAGCCGAAAACCCCGTACACCAGTTAATAGGGAAAAAATTCATCGATTTCACGTAAAAATGTTAAACAGGGTTTTGAAGGTTTTAAACGATAGATGAGGGATAAATGATGATAATTCCGTGAAGACGTACAGCTAATATTTCTTCTTCTTTTTTCTAAACAGTTACACAGAATGAAAAACTCAGTTTTTTGACTATAAATCGTTTCTTGTACATTTTAGAGAAAAATGTTTCAAATAAATATTGTAGATCTTAAAAAGTTCTTTAACTTGGTGGGACAAGTATTAAAATATATAGAGAATTGACCGAGATAATTGTAAAAAACCCTCATATTTGCACTAATTTATAAATGTTAATAACTGTATTTTTTGCACAACGAAATTTAATTTAACTACTTTAGATTATGCCAATTAAAGGGTTATTTCAGTGTTCTAAATTTCAACCAGATTGACCAAATAGTTTATGAGTTATTCAATTTGTTTATGCCAGAGAGCAATTGTTTAAACAGCTGTTCTTGCCCTAACAGTGACTCTAGAGATATTTTACAAATCCCAATCGATTATTTGAGACTTTAATTTTAAGATGTATTGAAAATGTTTTAAGATTTTATCAAAATTGTTATTAAAAAAACCGTCTGAAAAAGACCCTACTTTTTAGGTTATAAACAATTGGAATAACATTGACAGTTTTTATGTTACACGCTTGTATGTAGGTTCACTGAAAAGCTGGTGAAAAAATATACTTTAAAATTGTAAAAAGAATTTTATGTGACCAATATAAATCAAGTTAGAATTTTTTTTTCAATAAATCATATTTCCATTGTTATAAACATTAAGAGCTGAAAATTGAATGAGTTGTTTAAGAAAATCTGTATTTTATGATCCACTTCATATATTGCATATGCGGTGAAAAAATAAAAAGTCATGACTACTCATGAGTCATGACCATGACCCGTTAAACTGATGGTATTCGTGAAACACCGCCAACGAATGTGAAGGTGAGAATAGCTTCGTTTTATTTTTTAGAATGGAATCCCAATTTAAAACAATTTACAATTAATTCAACTTTTATGTGCAGAGCTCAACAAATCTGGGTACCGAACTAAAGTAGCAGATGAAGATGCAGACGTATTAATAGTGCAGACATCTCTTTACGAACATACATATGAACCTGACAAGATCGTTGTAATAATTTGTAATGATACCGATATAATCATAGTATTGACGCAACTCTCTGTTCCGGACAATTACATATATTTTGAAAGAAAATAAAAGCGAAAAAGGACAATCTATCTATCTATTATAGTTGTAATAGGTTTAAACAATCTCATATAAGAAAATACGTTGGGTTCTTCTTATATAGTTTTACTGGGTGTGATACAACTTTTTAGATCTGACAAATATTTTTTATGACGAGAATGCTAACAAGGAGGACATCATGAAAAACGGATATATCATTGTTGCTTTGTATTCTGCTGCAATTGATGTTACATACAAAAAACACAATAACATATTGGCATTAAATGAGTTACGAATTTAAAATTTTAAATAACCAAATACTCACCACCACATTGAATGCTTTTGGAAAGGATGTAACTAAAATATTTACAGATGGGTCCAAAAGTGAGGTTGGAATAGGTGCAGCATTTTTTGTTTCACACATCAATCATGTCGAAAAATTTAAACTAGCGGATATATTCTCTATTTACAGCGCCGAGTCCTTGGCGATTAAAAAAAGCCTATTATGGTGCACGCTAAATCCAGTTCAAACTGTTTGTATTATGTCAGATTCTAAGTCCGTTTTGCAAGCTATTGAAGGACCTCCAATAAATATATATAATCAAGAATTAATTTGTGAAATAAAAAACTTATTGTACCAATTAAATCAGCAAAATAAAAAAATAATCCTCATATGGGT
Organism: Diabrotica virgifera virgifera; assembly: GCF_917563875.1. NCBI lineage: Eukaryota > Metazoa > Arthropoda > Insecta > Coleoptera > Chrysomelidae > Diabrotica > Diabrotica virgifera. The sequence continues at coordinate 226,789,471 of NC_065448.1, forward strand.
AAAAGGTCACAGCGGTATTATCGGTAACGAAAGGGTTGATTATGAAGCGAAAGAAGCTTGTAAATCAGATAAATTCGTAAAAATATCTTCACATACCGACTTAAGTACTAAATTAAAAAAATCTATTAAAGACAGATGGACAGAATCTTACAATAATTTTAGCAAGACATCGAAAAATCTTTATTTTCAGCTTTATCCACAACTTCCAAATAAAATACCGCATACGACTTTTGATTATATCAAAAGATATACTTCAGTTATAACTCGCTTAAAATTGAATCACGGCCGTTTTCCGGCGCACCTTCATAAATTAGGGATACTTAACTCCCCGTTATGTGACTGTGACAACATGTCCATAGGTGACATTAACCACATGTTCCTGGAGTGTCAAAAGAATAGCACAGCTATTTTTAAACTATATAATTCCTTAATAGAACACAACACACCTCTCCCTCTCAACATCGGTTCCCTGTTATCTAGCAATAATAAACTCGTCTTCGATGCTATAATAAATTTCATTAAAGAAGCTAATATCGATATTTAATCTTATATACATCTAATATAAATATGCGTATGAATAAAAATAAATTCTGTGGCTAATAGACTGCGTCTAAGGCCATCCCTTTCCTCTACACACACACACACACACACAAAATTTGTAAGAAATACAGGGAAAAAAATTTGCGTTTATCATCAATTACAACACTGGTTAGGTAAAAAACTGGATGCTACCCATACCCAATATGGATAGAAAAAGACTGATATTGATTTTGAACCCATTTACACCTTATATTGTTTGACTCCTTAAGTGATATTAAAACAAATAGCATGTAAATGTTTAACGGGTTGCAAAAGTACAAGATGTGGCTGTAAAAAATATGGTATAAACTGTACGGATCTTTGTACACACTGTGCAGAGTGTGCAGTGGAAGAACAGGAGAAAAAATGTTGCAATCGCGCTGCAGTGGTTCTTGACGATGTCGAGTCAGACTTTGTAGACGATGAACTAACTGTAACTTGCCGAGAAGTCTAGAAGTTGTAGATGTTCACTAGAATAATCAAATTAAAATTCATAAACAATGTTTTATTATTTATTTTTATACTTATTAGATGCCTACCTAGACAAATATTAATAGCTTCTTTCAATTAAATCATAATAAAACAAAAATTAATTTTTTAAAAACTATTAAGGACTTTTATATACTTTTAATTAATGCAATTAAAATAAATAAATATTGTATTGTACTAATTTATAATTATTTTATACTTATATAAAAAATATACTTTGTTTAATAAAATTTAAAGGAATTTTTACGAAATACTTGTAAAATTCAATAACTTTTATAGTATAATTAAATCAATTGATTTTCACGGGATTTTCCCATTTTCCCGGAAGTTGAAATTTGCACAGTTTTTATTATTTTTTTGAGCTAACCCAGTTAAAAAAAGAAGGTTGCGCGAGCTATGGAAGGTGATAATTTATTGCAGTTTTTTTTCCAAAAAAGGAAGCGAAGCTCGAACAGTTCCCACCTTCACTTTCGTTGGTGGTGTTTCACGAGTACCGTCAGTTAGCGATACCGTTATAATAATAAGTTTTTTTATTATTTCACTGCCTATGCAATCTATACACTGGATCATAAAATATAGATTCCCATAAATACAATATGTTCAATTTTCAGCTCTTAATGTTTATAAACAAGGCAAAATTGATTTATTAAAAAAATAATAACTTGATTCATATTAGTCATATACAATTAATTTTTCTATTTTAATATGTATTTTTTCATCAGCTTTCCAGTGAGCCTACATGCAAACGTGTGACATAAAAACTGTCAAAGTTATTCTAATTGTTTATAACCTAAAAATTAGGGCCTTTTTCAAACGGTTTTTTTAATAACAATTTTAATAAAATGTTAAATTTTTTTAATATATCTTAAAAATAGATTCTCGAATAACTGATTGCGATTTGCTAAATATCTCTAGAGTCACTGTTAGGGCAAGAACAGTTGTATAAACAATTGCTCTCTTGGATAAACAAATTGAATAACTTATAAACTATTTGGTCGACTGGTTGAAATTTGGCACACTTAAATAGCCCATTAAATAGCATAACTTAAAGTAGTTAAATTATAAATCATTATGCAAAAAGTAAAGTTATCAATATTTATAAATTAGTGCAAAAATGAGGGTTTTTTGCAATTATCTCGGTCAATTGTTTATATATTTCAATATGTGTCCCACCAAAGTAAAGAACTTTTTAAGGTCTACAATATTTCTTTGAAACATTTTTCTCTAAAATGAACAAAAAACGTTTTATCGTCAAAAAACTGAGTTTTTCATTCTTTGTAACTGTTTAAAAAAAAGAAGAAGAAAAATTAGCTGTACGTCTTGACGGAATTATCATCAGTTATCACTCCTCTACCGTTTAGCACCTTCAAAACCCTGTTTAACATTTTTTCATGTTTTTTTACCTATTAACTGGGGTACCGTGCCAGTTTTCAATGAATTTCCCTCTTTGGAAGAAGAGGAATACGGATATGGTGCAGTTGAAAGCTACTCCAACGATGAAGATTTCGAAATTTAAGACGACTCCGCACGTAAGGGATTCGAACAACAAGAGCTAAATGATTTGGTGCGAGATTTGGGACTATCCAAAAAAGCTTCAGAGCTCTTAGCATCACGACTCAATGAGAAAAACTTGCTTGAAAAGGGTGCCAAGGTATCCTATTTTCGAAGACGAGAAAGGGCATTTCTGCAATATTTTCAAAGTGAAGGTGGATTTGTGTTTGGCCATAATGTAAGTGGTTTAATGAAAGAATTGGGAATTTCAAACTATGTATAACGCATCTGACTCGAGACTGTTTATAGATAGCTCAAAGTGGAGCCTGAAATGTGTTCTCCTCCATAATGGAAATTTATTTGCTTCTGTTGCATCATGAAAGCACGGTACCAAGGTAGATGGGATGTACATATGATTGCTGACTATTTTTGGAGCATCAAGCGCGAATGTACACAACCTGAACACTCCAGAAAAAGCCATAAACGCAAATTTTTTTCTTAATTTGTCAGTAATGTTCATTATTAAACAATTTTATTTGTAAGAACTCGATTTAACTTAAATTAAATGATTTGTAAACTGTATTGTAAACTGATTTTTATTTTACGTTCCTTTATATGCATGATTTTTGAGGATATCCTGTAGTTTAAAAAGTTGACGTGATAGAGAAAATCTGAGGTCATTCTCAGATTCAGACGGCAAAAATTAGTGAAAAACAAGTGTCAGATCTAACTCAACAAAAAATGTGTTCCCAGTGTTATGTATTTTAGAAACGAACTACAAGGTGAACGGGGTTTTATTGTTTCATATGGTCAATGAACCTCTTAATATGAAAAAACCGCGGAGTGCTACCATTTAAAGGAGTGTGTATTTGAGAAAGAGGTGAATTAGTCCCTAGGCACAGGGCGAATTAGGGTGAGTTCGATGTACTTTTGGTATAAACACGTCTACAGGAAAATTGTTCCAGGTTAAATTTACTATCGAAGCATCACATATTAAAGTCAAAAATATTTTTTTTTACAAAAATATATTCAAAAGAAAAGCAAGAAAAAAACACGAAAGATTTTGTTTTTTGCCCAATAACATTTTTCCACTGGAATATAGGTATAGGCATTGCTTCACAGAAAAAAACTTCCATCCTTTCTCTTTAAAATGACATTTCGTAGAAGTTTCTAGGTTTTATAGTTTCCAAAATATGATTTTTCAAAGTTCGCCACTCACAACGATTTTGGCCCATTTTCCTTGATACTTTTCAAACATTGTTCTGTAACTTTTTTGTACGTAGCTTTAGGTATGTTACAGTTTAGATAGGTAGTTTAGTAAAAAAGTTACATTTAATAAGAAGAAACGTCAATTGTAGAAGGCTTTATGACTATTTTTAAGCAAGATATGGTTGTTCAAAATTTTATACTTTTAATGATTTTTGATATATTTTACGATTAGGTATTTTTAAATTTCTCATTATAACTTTTTTTATTGTATATTAATTCAACTACATATATATACATTGGACAATAAAAAAGAAAGCTTATTTTCTTTATTTTAAAATGGTTTATTGTAAAAAATTCTAGGACTATTTTTAAACAAGATATATGCTTCTTCAAAATGTGAAATATTATACACATGCAATAAATAGGTTCCACTTAAGTTGGAACCAGATGGAAAACTTTTTTGTTTTTAACTGTATGAAAAAAATTATTATTTATAAAATGCTCTGCATAGTCTAAAATCTAAGATACCATCATCAGATGTAAAATTTTATCAATAGTGTACGAGGTATGTTAAAAATATGAATTTCGCTCAAGAGTAAAGTACCTTTATACAGGGTGATTGATTAGTAGGGTAAAGCTCAATAGCTCCGCTATAGTAATAGATAGCAATAAAAGTTAATAACAAAAATTTTAGCCACCTTTGAGCTTCACATTACAAAATTAGTTAGAATGTTACAGGGTGTTCGATAACACAGTGGCAGACCTAACTTTTGTTTTTTTAAAAGGAACACCCTATATTTTATTTTATATTCGAAATCCTGTTAACTTCGCCATCACAAAAATATAAAGGTTTGTAATGTTATACAGGGTATTTACAAAGTTATAACCAATTTCGTATGAAAATCGTAACAAGTTCAACTCCCTGTATAAATAAAAATAAGCCCAACAGCAATGGTTTATTAATGCCATATTTTTTATTTATTGTGTACGCAAGTACATTATTTTCTCAGTAATGTTAAATGGAACACCCTGTATTTTATATCATTATTGAAAAGTAACATTAACGTACTTTAATTTTTATATAACATTCTTTATGCCCAAATTTATTATTTTTCGAGATATTTTCATTTTTCAGAGCAAATTATTTTAGGTGTTTAAATTTAGCTAAATTTTAAGTAAGCCATGACTGAATTAACAATTGAAGATTACCGATTATCAATCTGGTAATCAATGTAACACTGTAGCAAATAAAGAAATAAAAATAATTTATTAGTAATACATTTTACAAACAAAAACACAACCACTACATGCAACGTTTTTGAAACAATTAAAAACTATATTTTTATGTAAATGCAACAAATAAACCAAGAAAATTAGTAATAAATTTCACAAAAAAACACACAAACACAAAATACACTATTTTGTGAAGACAATTAAACACTGCTTTTGTATGTAAATGTAACAATGTAACAAATAAAGAATGAAACATAATTTATCAGTAATACATTTTGCAAAAAAACATATTTGAAAATATTAGAAGCTACTTTTAATCAAATATTTTTAATATTTAATTACCTACATAAGGTGTTCAAAAATTATCTCCTAACACATTTATGTACGCCTAAAAACGATCATTGAATGAGCTACTTACTCTACGGAGCATTTGTAAATTAACACATCGAAATACACTTTGTATTCTATTTTTCATCTCATCCCTTGTTGTTGGAGGTATTTTATAAACTTCATTATTAACGTAACCCCAAAAAACTCAGTCCAGTTTATTAAATTCTGGTGATTTGGGTGGCCACGCTACTGGTCCATTGAAAAATGAAAATGTCTCGAAAACTAATAAATTTAGACATAGGGAATGTTATCTAAAAATTAAAGTACGGTAATGGTACTTTTCAATAGTGATATAAAATACAGGGTGTTCCATTTAAAATTACTGAGAAAATAATGTACTTGCGTTTTGATTCACCCTGTATTTAATATAAAGAAAATTAGCAATATCGACCATTCTTCAAAATTTTGACAATATGTTAAAAAATATGGCATTAATAAACCATTGTTGTTTTGCTTATTTTTATATATACAGGGAGTTGAACTTGTTACGATTTTCATATAAAATTGGTTATAACTTTGTAAATACCCTGTATAACATAACAGACCTTTATATTTTTGTGATGGAGAAGTTAACAGAATTTTGAATTTAAAATAAAATGTAGGGTGTTCCATTTAAAAAAAACATAAGTTTGGTCTGCCACTGTGTTATCGAACACCCTGTAACATTCTAACTAATTTTGTAATGTGAAGCTCAAAGGTGGCTAAAATGTTTGTTATTAACTTTTATTGCTATATATTACTATAGCGGAGCCATTGAGCTTTACCCTACTAATCAATCACCCTGTATTTCCCAATAGCGAAAAGTGTTTTTTAAGAAAAGTTATTTGGAATTAAAAATTATGTTATAATGTGCAATTATATTCTTCAAATTGAAAAAAATAAAAAAAATTTAATTTTTTTCTCAAATTACTGATACCCTTGGATATCCTCTTGATATCTGGTTAAAAAATAGTCCTACAATTTTTTGCAATACACCATTTTAAAGTAAAGAAAATAAACCTAAATGTACATGAAAAAAAGTCATAATAAGAAATTTAAAAAATAATCATTAAAAATATCAAAAATCATTAAAAGGAAGTAAAACCTTGAAAAAGTTTAACTTGCTTAAAAAGAGCCGTATAACCTTACACAATAGACCCTTTTAAAGGTAATTAACTTTTCTTTCTACTAAAAGTAGACCATTCTACCACTGCATATACCTAGATATGCGTAGAAAAAAGTTACAGAAAAATATATGCGAAATAATGGGGAAAATGGCCCAAAAATGCTGTGAGCGGCGAACTTTGAAAAATCCTATTTCGGAAACTATAAATCCTAGAGACTTTTGCCAAACTTCATTCTAAAGAGGAAGGACGGAAGTTATTTTTCGCTGAAGCAATGCCTATACCTATATCCCTGCTTTCACAAAATTGCTTTCAGTCTCGTTTTTCTTGCTTTTCTTTTGAATATATTTTTATAAAAAAAAATTTTTGACTTTAAAATGTGACATTTCGATAGGAAATTTAACCTGGAATCATTTTCCTGTAGACGTGTTTGTACCAAAAGTGCATAGAACTCACCCTAATTCACCCGGTGCCTAGGGACTAATTCACACCATTTTTCAAAACGCACTTATTTAAATGGTAGCCCTCCGCGGTTTTTTCAAATTTACCGGTCCATTGACCATACGAGACAATTAAATCCTGTTAATCTTGTAGTTCCTTTTAGCTCTCTTATTTTGAACATAATCAATAGCCTAGTTGGGAGGACGAGTCAGTTCCACAGCACAGGCCATAATTGACCCGTTTTGCATCCTCCCAGGAGCTGTCATCCTTAGCTCATTGTTAATCCTACTATTTCCAGGATGGTGGACAAATCACCAGGGGACACTTATATCGGCAGGTGTAGACGAGGGCGCGCCGAACGAATTTCGTGTTTCGTCGTGTGGTTCACACTTCCTGCATAGAGGTGTGTCTACTAGCCCCAGTGTGTGTTTGCTTAGTTGACAGTCGCCAGTTAAAAAACCCACTGTCAAGCGTAGGTTTTTCTTGGGTATTTCCAAGTGTTTTTCTGATGCTGACTTCCCAAGGTTCCTTAATGTTACTTTGGCAAGTCTACATTCGAGCCCTTCTTCTCATCGTTTCACGGTTTGCATATGAGAGTATCATTTGAAAATTTCCGCGATTGTTGTAGTTAATCAGCCAAAAACATCACCAGGCCGTAAGAGTCTTAGGCTTGTTGCCTTCCTAGCCAGCTGGTCAGCAATGCGGTTGCCTTTATTTCTATCGTATCCTTTAACGCAGATCAAGATGATCGTGTTACCATCCGAAGCTTGGGCTAGAGACTCATGACACTCCATTACCAACCCTGATCTGGCAAGTGGTCTATTCAGGGTTAGTAGCGCTTGTCTGCTGTCTGTGCAGGTTATTATGGTTTTACCTGCTAACGTTTACTAAAGTTTGTACCTTTTCGGGTTATCTATTTTGCGGCTAGGAGATTCCAGTCAGTCCAGTTTGGACTACGCTTCTTTGTATATCCCGCATCCTGAGCCTTCTTCCATTCAGGATCCATCGGTGGAGTCTATATGTAATACGCATTTTCCACGTTTGACTTCTTACGTTTCCTTGTTTCAATTTTGTAGGGTTTATCAAAGACACATAACATAAACGTGGCATCAGCATATCGTAGTTTTTTTATTTCTACTAAAGTTGCTCTACCTTGACATACCCTATATTGAATAGAATGGAAACATTATACATTCCTACCTAACTCTTATACTACTTTTATCTATTACAGCAGCGATTCTCAACCTGTGAAGCGCGCCCCCCTAGGGGGGCGCGCTTTTAATAATTATGGGGCGTGAGCATATAAAAAAATACACCAACATCATTAACTAATTTACTAAAATCAAATCAAAACAAAATTCTGACAAAATAAAAAATAAAATACACATGATCACTGAATAGGAGTTATAATCATAAAGAGCACTCAATACTAAAAAGTAAGATTTTACTGTTTTTTGTCGAAATTATTGAACGAGGGGGGACGCGGTGAAAATAATTATGGAAGATTGGGTCGCAAAGGGTATAAGGTTGAGAAACGCTGTATTACAGTCTTAATACTTGTGCAGAAACTTGATTTTTATTTTTTCAGGTACGACATATGTGCGGATGAAGGCAAGGATTGTGGACTGATGGGTTTAGCTTACGTCGCTGCAGCTTGTACAAAAGAAGAAAATTGCGCCATTAATGAAGACGGTGGTTTAACTTTGGGAATCGTCGTTGCTCACGAAATTGGCCACGTGTACGTATACAGAGTGGACAAAAGCCTGGAAACGCTTAATAATCTCTTATGCGAGCTCCACACTCTCGCCGAAGTCGATCGAGGTTCAACAAGTACGAGAGTGTAGACGGCCACCTTGTGTAACTTTGCCTCACTTCGTTCTACTTCCATTCTCTGTCGGTCTGGTCAAAGGGATCTTTGTCGATATCGCACCGCTCTTTGTCGGTATCGCACTTCCTCGCGAACTAGAACGAGTGTGTAGAGAGGTACTTCGGACTTCGGTCAACTTTAGCGGCGAAGTAACTTCGCCGAGAGTGTGGAGCCCGTTTTAAATTAATATTCTGAAATTTACACAAAAAGAAAAGAGCCTATTCTGCAATATCGAGATTTCAAATTTGATGTTTGCAGTGGTGACAGATTTACCATTTTTCTGATATCATTAGTCACTTTGTTTTATTTAATATTACAACCTACTCCATTTGATCCATACGAGATTATATTATTATATTTTCAAAATCTTTCAATACATTTTCGTGCAGTTCATTTATGGTTATAGGGTCTAAATTGTCTACTTCTATTCTTTGGTTCACTACATTGTTTTTTTCGTGATAGCAGTGAGTTTGTAGCATCTCTTAGAAATATTCTCTCCATCTGTTCATTATTTCATTTTCTTCTGTAAGAATTTCGCTAGTTTTATTCTTTTTGTTTCCTAATTCTTGAATTTTTTCTTTTCTCATTGATTTTAATACTCCATAGAACAGTTTTTGATTTTACTTACTGTTTATTTCCATATTTTCTCCAAATTCTATCCATTTGTCCTTCTTTGCCTTTGTAACCAGTTCTTTTACTAGTCTCCTGTGTTTTTTATATTCTTCATAGTTTTCTGGTGTTTTGTTTTGTAAGTATATTTTCCAAGCATTTTTCTTTCTTTAAACTTGTTTTATTTCTTTATTCCATCATGCAGTTTGCTTTCTTTTATTGCTCTTTTTACTTGTTCCAGATACTTCTGTCGCTGTATTTAGTATTGTCTCTTTGAAGTAGTTCCATAATTGTTCAACGTTTTGACCCTCTCTAATTTCTTTAGTATTTTCTAATTTTTGATTTATGGTCATCTGGTACTTCTCGGTATTCTCTGTATTTGTCAACTTATATGACCTAATAGTTTCATATTCTTGCTTCTTTTCTAGTTTTGAAGTAATTTAGTAAATATAGAATGCTGTGGTTTTGACATTAATTCATAAAATTAAATACAGCTTGACGTTTATAGAAAGTTCTGTAAAACAAATTGTATTACTAACTATAGCTGACAGTTACTTCATGTGTTTTCAAAAGCTCTACAATCAAAATGAAAAATGTTTCCAATCCATTCTCTTACCCCTAAGGCGACGAGACGGTACAAATATCGTAAAGCGTTTTGAGGAAACTGGACTAGTAAAGGAGTTTCGTTTAAAATTCACATAATATATTCTCAGGCAGAGCTGGAAATATATTATGCGAAACATAAGAATTCATTAAAATCCTACAAAATCCAGTTGTTGCAAGAATTAAATGAAGATGAATATGACCGCATATTACAGTTTATGAGGTAATGATAAACAAAATTTTAATTGGTACTTCATTAACAAGATATGGTTTCCCAACGTAGTAATGTTTACACCAGTGTTTCCCAAGGTGGGGCCCACACCCCACAGGGGGCAATTTGATTGTTAAGGGGGGCAATTCGAAAATGGACTCAACACTAGATTAACCCTTTCGGTACTGGTCCTTTAAATTCAATGGTAGGTTTCGGTACCAAATTTAACGAAAAAAGCGTATAAGTATTTCGCTAGACCAAAATATCGACTGGATGTTTTTCGACGTCAAGTAAACTTAAAATCTTGAAAAGAGAACAACATTAAAGTCTCTTTACTGCTCATACTTCAACTAATAGTCGTGTTCTTGAGGCTAGTTATCAAATTTCTTTATTAATCGCTCAAACGGGAAAAATCCTACTGTAGGGGAGAGTTTAATAATACTTATCAATATCAGCATTTCTTAACAATTCTTGAAAAAGATGACAAATATGTAAAAGCTTTGCAACTCAGTAACAATACTGTTAGCAGAAGAATAGACAAAATAAGTGAAGATATAGAAAAACAACTTGTTGAAAAGCTGAAAATAGGAAAGTCAGTGAAAATGGATGAATCAAATTTCAGAGACAGTGAGGCAGTATTGATAACTAACGTAAGAGATATGTACTGAGAAAGAGTAGCTTGTTGAAAAATTGTTGTTCTGTAAATGATTATAAAGCACCACTACCTCCAAAGATATATAAAAAGCTAAAAAACTGCTTGACGTCAATAATATACCAATAAAAAATATAAAATCTTGTGCTGCAGATGGTGCTCCTAATATGATGGACAAGAAAAATGGCTGCTAAAAATTGATGAAAGATGCAAATCGAGAAATTATTATTGTGCATTTTGTTATCCATGAGGAAAACTTGGTAGCTAAAAACATCTCACCTGTTCTAAATGAAGTACTGCATCCAGTAATAAAGTGTATTAATGCTATTAAAACTAATAAAACTAATACCAAATGTGAGCTCCTGTACAAGTTATTTTGTGAAGAACAAAATGAAGACCCCACGAGACTTTTACTTCATACTAAACTAAGATGGCTACCTAAGATGATTGAAAATATTTGTGGAACTGTTTGGTACCCTTTGAAAAATTTGAACAGTTTCATTGACTCCAAAAATGTGAAGTAACTGATAACGCTTTACTTATTATTGTCAAACATCTGAATAGTATATCGTCATGTGGGGTGCCAAATCCTTTATGTGAAAAACGGTAACTTTTCAGGAGAGCAAAAATACTGTTTTATTTTTATTCTACTACTCCTATGAAAAAAATTTGAATGCCGAAAATTAAATTATATATTTTTGCATATATCCAATGTAAATTTTTTACATATAAACAAAAGACTAAGGCACCAGAATTTTTTTTTCTCAAAATCTGCACATAACGGATTTTTCGGTATCACAAGTCTCCTGCATGTGATAGGACGCACATGAAGGATTTGCACGTAGCTAAATTTACAGCTAAACTTGACCACTATGTGTTAAAATCTACAAGAAAATTGCCTTAGATTAATTATAAAAAAAAACTACACAATGTTTTCATAGCAAAAATGTAATCAGAACCACTCTTAATATTTGAATATAAAAAAATAATCAAAAGTTTTTATATTATTGTAGGGGCCAACTGATTAGTCTTGATATCAAAGCACTATCCATAAGCATTCACTGTAAAGCTCCTTACTTCAAATAATATTCACGCTATGGTTTGACCCCCATTTTATAAACTATCATAGTTAAGTAACAAAACAAAATTATTACAAAATCAATGTACATCGCGTTCACTTTATCTCGTCCTTCCTCAAGGAGTGAGGTAAATACATAATATATGAAAAATAAACAAGATACAAAATAAACTCTTTCGTCTTTAGTTAGAACAATAATAAAGTAGCATAGCACTAGGATTAATAATACTTATAGGAACAAATGTACCTACCATTTTTAAAACAGTCTTAATGTTGAGAAGTCTTGTAAAACATTCTTTTGTACATATATAACAATAAAAGTAATAAGACTTTTGCTTAGAAAATAAGTATTTTGCTTAGCTAAGTACAATTACGAGAACAATTCCGAGATCAAAACCTTTATAATATAAAATCACTTAACGATAGAAATACTTCTCCAGTTACACTGCATCCACACACACACAGCAGACATCATCAGTTTCTTATAAGGATTAAATATGAGTTAGACTGTCGTAGAAACCATGATAGTCAGAGTGCAGGTATTGCTTCAATGATTGGAGATTCTCGAATTTTGTGCCTTCGATTTTCCGAGCTTCAGTATACAGGGATTTCAAGCTATTACTGTTTACTCGCACACGCTGAGGAAGTTTCTGCCAGTCATCTGGCTGACGCAGTTTATAATATATTTCAGTTAGAACAATAATAAAGTAGCATAGCACTAGGATTAATAATACTTATAGGAACAAATGTACCTACCATTTTTAAAACAGTCTTAATGTTGAGAAGTCTTGTAAAACATTCTTTTGTACATATATAACAATAAAAGTAATAAGACTTTTGCTTAGAAAATAAGTATTTTGCTTAGCTAAGTACAATTACGAGAACAATTCCGAGATCAAAACCTTTATAATATAAAATCACTTAACGATAGAAATACTTCTCCAGTTACACTGCATCCACACACACACAGCAGACATCATCAGTTTCTTATAAGGATTAAATATGAGTTAGACTGTCGTAGAAACCATGATAGTCAGAGTGCAGGTATTGCTTCAATGATTGGAGATTCTCGAATTTTGTGCCTTCGATTTTCCGAGCTTCAGTATACAGGGATTTCAAGCTATTACTGTTTACTCGCACACGCTGAGGAAGTTTCTGCCAGTCATCTGGCTGACGCAGTTTATAATATATTTCACCATCTTTGTAATGCAAAGCTCTGATGTCATTCACTGTAGGGTCTCCAGCTCTTTTTCCCGGCCTGATAGAATCATAATTGCAAACCTTCTCATAGTCTTTGAAAAACGTGTAGTCCAAATAATGCACATTATATGGTTGTCTTGGTCTGGCCTCGGTCATTTTAGTTACATAGTCGACAGGAGCATAAATTGGTGGCTTGAATTTCTTCTCTAGCGTAGAATGTACACTGTCAACTTCCATCATTGTGTGTCCTTTTTCAAGTATTATTTGCTCTATTTCGACATGTTGGGTCTTCGAGAGGTTTGCCAAAGCAGACGCCAAGACTTTGTTCCTGTTTTGGTAGGAACATCCGTCTGAAATCAATATAAACTTTTTATATGCCGTTTGCTTTTTTAAGAAATCTACGATGCAGCTTGTGAATTCATTGGTCGTCACTCCACCATTCGCCTCATGCCATACGTATAGGTGTACATCTTGTGTGTTGTTTAAGTATATAGAAAAATTGTGCAGTTGCAATTTTTGCTTGTAGTATTGAACAGAAACTAATATTTTTGGACACAGTAGGACGCTTTGTACATCCATAGTAATAACCAATACATCTGAAAAGACCGTCAAGCTTAAAGCATCTGATTTAGCAATCATAGCTTCATTCTTTTTCAGAATGTGAAGTTTGTAATCTTCTTCGGATGTATGTCCTTCTTTGTAGGAAACACACACATCGCACTGGTCTTTCCGAGGTTTGAAGATGGAAACCTTTTCTGATTACAATACCATATAGAAGACCCTTTTGCTAGCTTTTGGTTTCGTGTTGTCTTGACACCAAATAAGATAGATCCGGTGCATGTGAGCGTTACTCTCGAAGGTATCTTCAACGTACATCCTGTTAGTGTATGCCCGACAGTAGTGACTGCTTACTTTTGGTAATAAATTTAACCACTCCTTAACAGATTGCTGCTTTTCTGCATTATTAGTCACAGTCGTTATTGTCTTGGTCGTTCGCTTTTGATGTCTAGTTCTTAGGTCTTGGTTTGTCCCAGTTGCAGGTTGTTCCGCCTGAAGTGCCTTGATCCATTCCGTGACGGTTTCAGCCTGCAAGTCTAACGTGTTCATTATAAAATTTTTACAGACTCTTATAGGCATATTTTCGTCGTCTGGAAGAAAATAGTCGAATGCTAAATTTTTATGCTGATTTTCAGGGACACACTCTTTACGTCGTCTGATCACGGGGCGCATGCGGATAAGATTTTTGAGGTATGCTTTTTTTGCTTCCCAGGTACCAAGAGACCAGAAATACTTGAAAAAAGATTGCCGTCTGTCTTCTGATATCAAACTGCAGAGAAAGCTCCTATCAGACTTAGCGGTTGCAGAATGTAAGCATTGTTTTTTTTTATAGACCTTCCTGTATGCAGGTCATAGTAAGACTTGGATTTACTGTTGTCGTCAGCAATGCATTTCCTTTTACGGCTGTTGTATTTTTGACCTAGAACCCGTTGTATCTTATTTTTATTTCGATTTTTGGAGACATTCTCAGTTTCGGAAGTCTCGGAGCCGCTACTATCGTCAAAATCGAAGTTTTCAGGTACTTCAGATGGTTCGTTCGGTAAAAATAGACCACTGACTTCATCCAAGTAACAATTGTTCGAGTCGACAATTTCCATAACATCTACGAGTTTGAGAATGCCAGTCTCTGCATCTAGAATGAATTCACCTGTAGGTATCTGTGGTAATACGTGACTATTGCACCCGGTTTCCAATATATGGTATGAATTACAACAAGTGCTTGGTGGGGGGTTTGAAGTGAACTCCATAACTTCCGATTCTTCACAAGTAAGTACATCAATCTGATCACTACAATGAACCTCATTTGTTGTCTCTCCAAAAGGAGCATACTTGGAAGGAGACGTTTTCGTAGTAACTGGATCCAATTCAGCAGATTGGCAATTTTCTGTACCGCAAAAAGTATGTTTCTTGCTTGTTGGATCATAAGCTTTGGGTATGAAAACATTAGATAAAATTGATACCTTTGACGTTGAAGGGACGTTGGAATCTATACTTCTTCTACCTACTGCTAGGTCTAGCAATAGTCTGGATCGCTGTGAAGCAGAACTCATAGTTTCTGTAAAAAACAAAATACATATGAAATGAAATTCTTTATTGCCAAACACAGCAGTGATAAAAAGGTGTTATATAATATTCAGTAGATTCTTGGCTGTGGTAGGGTATTAATTTATCGTTGAAAGACTGGTAAATTCTGAACATACTTGAATGAATCAGGGAAGTGAAAGAAGAGTATATTAAAGTGTGTAAATATTTACACATTTTAATATACTGTTCTTTCACTTCCCTCATTAATTTATCGCTACTATCCGTCCTACCAATCTTACCCTAATCTAATAAGTTGCGACAAAAATGTTAATAGAAAGAATGAATTATATCAGCAGCTGTTAATGTTTAACAATGTGCAAGTAACGCAAAATAGCCTCATTGCAGTTTTATAGTACCTTAGGAAGAACATCGAACGTTTAGATTTAGTACCCCACTGCCAATGCTAATGCACACAAAAAGGATAAATTTGAGGTTAGTTTTGCGATGTCGTTTTTAAATAGGTGTTTGCTTAGTTTTATTAGGAAAACAAAAAATAGTACTTACCATTATATTTATTATAACACTGATTTTAATGTGAAAAATACGTAGTTTTGACAAGCTTTCAATTATTTTAACACACTTTTTCACTACGAGAACACATTTCTTGCGTCGTGCACGTAGGTATGAAGAACTGTCAAATCCGTTATGTGTTATTTCAAACACATAACGGATCTTCCTATAACGACTTTACATAAAGGATAAGCAAGTGCAAGTTCTAGGTCGAATTTCACAAAACGGATAATACCAATCGATAGAGCGGCAAAAATGGAATCGAACTGCCAAATAAAAAAAAATTGAAAAAATGCACATAACGGATTTGGCACCCCTCATGACGATATCGCCTGATTTAAAAGAAATTTTTTCTGATTTAAAACAAATTGATTTTGAACATGGATGATGCAGCCAATATTAGAGGATTTTTCCGATATATCAAATGTGCATTATCAAGAAGAACTCGCAGAATTGCAAAATAATGAGTCAGGTAAAAATGTATTTAATAAAAAAAGAGCGATGGCATGACTTTGCGAGGAAACAGAAATCAAATATCCAAATCCAACCAAATGTGAAAGAAAACTATTGCTGCCATTTCATCATATTTAGCTGAATGTGAATTCAGTACTGTAAATGATTTTCTGGTAAAAAAAAAAAGAAATAAGCTGGGTATTACACAACTTGAGACTGAAGTTAACCAAATTGGAACCTAATATAAAATATCTGTGCAAAAAGCATCAAGAACCAAATTAAAATAATAAATTAATATAGAAAAATATTTGAACAATTCCATTTTTTAATATCAAAAATTATATATGTTACCGTTAAAACCCGATTTCAGTTAAAATCCGAATTTACTAGGAAAAACTACTTTTAACTAAGTGCTTTAGACAATTCTAGTTTTAACTAGTCAAAGCTAGATTTGACTGCTAAATTCAGTAAAAACTAGAAATCCCGAACAAATTTAATTTAGAGTAGTTTTAGTTTATACTAGTTTAAACTAGTTTTTACTGGAATTACTAGCGAATACCAGTTAAAATCGTTGCGAGAAGAGACAAATACGATTTGGTGTTTTCGGGGTAGGGTTACAAACGGTAACAAACTAGTGTGTGCAACTGTTGATTTTTCTGCATCGTTTTTATTGGTTATATTACCATTATTACACTACGGTGTATTATTCACCATGAGTGATAATGTCTAAGATTAGGTTGAGAGCAGAGATATAAGAACTTGAAAAGAAAGTTTTTTTGGAAAAGATCTTACCAAAGGAACAGACCGAGAAGAAAGAAAGTCACTACAATGTTGTGACCAAAGCATGTTTAATAAATTAATGCCCGAAGTACAAGATGCGGAACTGTCTGCCCAGAAAACACTAAAATGATTTAGAATTGTTGAAGTTGGCGAAATAAAAAAGTTGGCTTCTAGAATTGAACCCATTAAATATGTACCTGCTGAAGATATTTTTGACATAATTGAAGCAGCTCACGTTGCTATTGGTCATGGAAGTTGGGATAGGTTGAAGACTGAAACCACCAAAAAATACGCAAATATAACAATTGGTATGTTCAGTAATTTTATATCAATTTGTGAGACATGCCAACAGAAGAAGAGTAAAGCGAAGAGGGATCTTGTGTCGAAACCTATATTGCATTCAGAAATAAATAGTCGATGTTAGGTAGATTTGATCGATATGCAATCACAAGAGGATCACGGCTACAAGTTTATTATGGTTTATCAAGATCATTTAACAAAATTTGTTTTGTTGAGACTAATACAAAGTAAGAGGGCAGACGAAGTTGCTTATCAAACGGATATATTCTTGACTTTTACATTAATGCATTTTACTTTCAGATAATGGCCGAGAGTTCGATAATGCAGTTATAAATGCGGTAATGTCATACTGGCCTAAGGCGAAATTAGTTCATGGAAAACCAAGGCACAACCAGAGTCAAGGTTCAGTACAGCGAGCTAAACACGACATCGAGAAAAAATGTTAGCAGTCTGGATGCAAGACAATAACAAGTGGTCAAAGGACTTGAGTTTTTTACGTTAATGATCTTGTTCAGTATTTTACGTTTTAGAGAAATTATTCACAAACAACCAGAGCAGCAAATTATATTCCGAGTTTTAGTTGAATTTAGAAATGACTGAAAAGTTTAGTAAAAACTAGTTTTGACTGAAATATGTTTAGTCTCAACTAGAATTAACTGAAAATATTTGATAATTCTAGTTTTCACTAGTTAAAACTAGAATTGTCTAAAGCTCATAGTTAAAACTAGTTTTTCCTAGTAAATTCTGGTTTTAACTGAAATAGGGTTTTTACGGTAACATATATGTATACTATACATATTACATAGTAGGGGTCCATAGGAATTTTAGAAAGGTTAACGAGGAGATGGCCCAAAAAAGGTTGGGAAACACTGGTTTACACTCTGTCCGAATCAAAATCGCAAAAATTTAAAGTTGGAGTGAGTTAAATCCGCACTGGATACGCGAAAGCCATATTCAACGACCAGAAGAACTAAATGATGTATGGTCGAGTACACTCAGTTAGTTGGGCCGTTTTTAAGGAAGGTTATTTAGCCAAGTGATGATATTATGAAATACTAGTTAGAAATGAAATTATACCTGCCCTGAAAAACAAGTTTTGAGCCAATGTTATTGAGATATGGTTTCACCAAGACAAAGATCAGCTCATTTTGGTGTAAATATTCGGAGCTATTTAGATCAAACATTTCCCAGACAATTGACTGGCAAATTGGGTAGTATTGAATGGCCTCCTTGTTCACCTGATTTAAATCTTTAAATCCTAAAGAGTTCTGTTGTATACCATACAATATACAGGGTATTATATTTTAAAGCCCAAAGTGACTAATGATATCAGAAAAATGGAAAATCTGGCATCGTTACAAACATCATCATTATCATCATGGCATCCACACTCCTAGCGGAGTGATTGGCGCCCTCTTTGGGCTCTTACGAATCGTTTGTCGCGGTGAATCAATCCGCATTAACATTTTGGTTTTACAATTGGTTGTGTGACGGCATCTTCTACAATTTTTCTCCATTCGTTCTTGTTTTTGCTTATGGTTACCCATTCTCTGACTCCCATCTTCTTAAGGTCTTCGACTATCTGGTTCTCCCATCTAGTTTTGGGTCTGCCTCGTGGTCTGCCTGATACAGGTCTCCATTTGGAAATTTTCTTGATGACGGCTTCTGAATTTCTCCTTTCTATATGTCCCATTCATCTGAGTCTCTGTGCCTTGATAAATGTGACGATATCTTCTCCTTTCAGAAGCCCTCTTACTTCGTGGTTCATGAGTTTTCTAAATTCATTATTACCTAAGTTTATTGGGTTTGCTATCGTCCGAATTATTTTCCTCTCTAGGACCCTCAATCTTTCTTCCTCTTTCTGGGCCAGACACATTACTTCAGCACCATATGTGATTACTGGTCTAATTGCTGCTACAAACATCAGATTTCTAATTTTTATTTGGCAAAATAGGGTTATCCCTGTTTTTCTATCCGGACCATCCATTTAAGGGATAATTATGCGTTTCCAGACTTTTGTCCACTTTTTATAATAAAACATATTTATTTTTTATTCCTGTCATAATTATTTAACTTATTTTATGTAATATATCTAAAAGATATATAGAAACAATTATTTTTCAGAATGGGATGTGCCCATGACACCGAAGGCGAGTCAGCCTGTCCATCACAAGCAGAGGATGAGTCTTATTATATTATGGCGCCCTACGTTCATATGTTTACTACACGCTGGTCTACGTGTAGCAGAGGATTTATGACAGCTTTGTTCGAGTAAGATCCATTCAATTATATTGTTATGAAGATGCTTGACTACTCGTAGTCGCTCCGACACATGAACGTATTTATTTTGTAGTTTGTCTTGCATGAGAGAGTTCTCTTGAGATAAATAATGTCTTAGTTTTAGTATAATTTTTTTACATTATTACATTACAAAATTTATTAGCAAAATATCTACGGAAACATGCCATAAAAACATTTTACTTATAATTTAACTTAAGGGGATGGGTATGTATTTTCGGCTGCAATGCTATTCAAATGGGGATTCATTTTTTTCGAATCCTGAGAAAACTAATAAGTATTTTTGAAAAATTGAAACGCAGAATGTAAGCTAACGTTATTAGCGAGGGCCGAAATACCCTGAGAATTTCTATAATATTAATTTTAATAAGTTACAGTGGTGAAAAACTAAGAGAAAATTTAGTGTGATTTTTAATTTCAAAGACCTCATTCAAAAAAAAATTTTTTATTTATTCTAAGGGACTTTCGGCCCTCGGTAATAATTTAGTCTTTCATTCTGCGTTTAAATTTTTCAAAAATATTTTTTTTTTCAGGATTAAAAAAAAATGAACACAGTGTCCGTGGTAATATTTTCCAAATCTATCTTTGTCTTACAACGCACTGAGTCGAATAGAATATTGTCAGCATGTTGTCAGTCAGACAGTGACAATCAGTGACAATTTGAAATATTTGACATGGCATCGGGAATATTTTGAGTTGTTGGGTATAATGCGACAAAGGCGATCATTTATAAAGCTTAACGTGTAATCGAGAAAAATTGCAACTTTTTTTTATTGGCTTTAGGATTAGACCATGCGGCCAGAAACAAAGTAAATAGTACATACATAAACATAATATATCTTATCTAAACTATCTAATTACTAATCTAAGTTAAGGTTATCTAAGTCTGACCGAATTTTTTGTAAAGAATGGATATAATAAACATTATATTTTCAAAGTGAATTTTTGCTAAATTAATCTTAATAAAAATTTTGGGATAAGGACAAGGGTCACACTTTTCTCATTCAAAGGTTTTTCTTTTTTCTTAATAAATTGCAACTTTATACATTTAATTTATAAAAAAGTTTGAACAACTCCTGAGATACAAGAATAAAAAACCGCTAAACGCCGTAAAAATGAGTGGCGCATACAATATTCCATCTACAAAAGATCTGATATGAATATTACGTGGCGCGAAAATGTATTTTCATTTTGAAGCAAAATAAAATTTTAGTTTAATTTTAAACGATTTTTCCATAATATTTGCTAAATTTGAAGTAAGCGCGCCACAAAAGGGTTTCAAAATTCAAACTGTATCAAAGTTACTCTTTTGTGGCGCGTTTTTCTTCAAATTTAGCAAATATTATGGAAACATCTTTTAAAATAAAACTAAAATTTTATTTTTCATCAAAATAAAAATACATTTTCGCGCCACGTAATATCCATATCAGATCTTTTGTAGCTGGAATATTGTATGCGCCACTCATTTTTACGGCCTTTAGCGGTTTTTTATTCTTGTCTATCTTTTACGGGGCCTTCGTTATGTTCTATTTCCTTGGGGTTTCCATCTCTGTATTACTTTTACAGCTCGATTATATGGCATTCTTTCTAGGTGACCATATTCTTCTAGTAATATTCTGTAATATACTTTAATTAATATTCAATATTTACTTCAAGGAACAACTTGGGTGATTGCCTCAACGACGAACCAGAAGTATCTATTTATTCGATGAGGAATGCCCTTCCTGGAACCATTTATGACTCGGATGCTCAATGCGATATTATGTTTCCGGGATCTACCACTTGTATACTGGAAGAGGAAGAATTTTGTGCAACATTGTACTGCAGAACCGAACCTAGTTCCTGTTCGTCTAGAGGTGAGCCACCGGCAGATGGAACAAAGTGTGGTAACAACAAAGTAAATATTGTATTTGATTAATAAATATATGGTAGTTGTTCGATATTTTTCCACATCTTTTCCATTTTGAGCACCCTGATTGTCCACATGTCCATGTTCTTTCTGTTTACGTATACAACAATATCAATGACCTTATTTCAGTGACTTTTGTTCTGTTTCTAATATACTTGAAAATGGTAAGCGTTTTTAAGATTTATTTTAACGTTTTCTACCCATTATATCCGTAGCATTTTTATACGAATTCAGATCTCTGGAGCCTGTATCCAATCTGTAGTGGTTTGTTTCAGAGTCGAGGTTTTAGAGTTCAATATACTTGAAAGCGGTAAACGTTTTCAAAATTTCTTTTGACATTTTCTACCTAATATATCCATAGCATTTTTATACGAATTCAGATCTCTGGAGCCTGTAGCCAATCTTTAGTGGTTTGTTTCAGAGTCGAGATTTTAGAGTTCAATCCTTTGTTCTAGCTGTAGATTACTGTTGTCATTTCAGAAGAAGAAATTTTATTTCAGAATCACAAATAGAAGAAAAATCTCATGGCAGCGTAACCTAAGGAAATGACACATATGTTTCAGTTTTGAGTAAATAAAAGCTGCTTAATGTTCTCTTCCGCTTTGATCAAATTCATCACTGGTGCTACTGCTCTATAAAAGAGCCTCGACCTTCCCAAGCCTATACGCTAGTCATTTCTATCGATTGCCAACTGTTGCCAGTTTGCTGCGCCTATTTTTTTTATCTACCATACTCATCTACACCATCCTTCCATCTGAGTTTTGGCCTGCCCCTATTTCTTCTTCCCTTAGGTTGTGACATAAGGATTCTTCTAGGAGACTTGTTCTGCTGTAATCTTGCTAGATGTCTTGCCATCTTAGTCTTCCTATTTTTATAAGAAATACTATGTCTTTACCACCAAATATATGTTTATATCTGTGGTGTATCTTGTAGTTGTACCTCCTCCTCCAAACACCATTTTTACAGATGCCACCGAACCATTACTCTTAAGATGCTTCGTTCAAATATAAGCAGGAAGTTTTCGTCTGCCATGTAGATGGTCCATGTCTCCTATCCATATGTCAACACTGGTTGTATAAAGGTTTTGTATATGGTTTGCTAGGATTATCCTTGCTAGCATTTGTTTGCTAAGATTATCCTTGCTTGATTTCTTCCGTCATGACGTTCTTCTTGGTGATCAGGGAGCCTAAGTATGTAAATTTGTTCACCACTTCAAAGATAGAGTTATCAACCGTGAGTTGGTGACCGATGTTTGATCAAATTCTTATATAAAATAGGAAAACTGAATCTTGTTAATTTTCTTTTTTTTGATTTAAGTGGTGTTTCCACAAAAAATGTATCGAGATCGGCGAACGACCAGACGCAGTAAATGGTGGTTGGGGACCTTGGGGTTCCTGGTCATCCTGCTCAAGAACTTGTGGAGGTGGCGTTTCGATAGCCCAAAGAGACTGTGACAATCCGATTCCTCAGTACGGTGGAAGATACTGCTTGGGAGAAAGAAAGAAATATAAGATATGCAATAAAGAGGTACGTTTAATTTTAGAGGTACTTACTATAAAGTTGGTAACTATTGGTATAGGGTCTCGAAAGTAGTATGAAGTGGCGACATTCCTGCAAAATTTTGTAATAGCTTATAGTGCAGTCACTGAACGTGGATATGAGCTATTACCTCCGATTTCGTTGAACCTCCATCGATTTGCATAAAAATTGGTGAGTGGTTAGAGGATATCTCAAGGAACAAAGGTGATATGGTGCCAACTTGCGCTTTTACCCTGGGAGTGGATGCCACCCTTCCTCGGCGGTGAAAATTATTTTATTAAAAGTAATCCCATAATTCGATAGAGGGACAAATTATAGGGAACATTTGTTACGTAAAGTTATGAAAATAAATCAAAACTTTGTGAGTTATTAAAGATCAAAGATTTTAATTTTTCGTGAGAAAAATGCATGTTTTTAACCGATTTTTCATAAATAACTCAAAAACTATAAGTTTTTACAAAAAAGTTATTATTATTGTCGAAATTGAGGCTAATAAAAAACCAAATAAATTCCTTACTATAGAAACCTTTCAATGTTAACTAAAAGTGAGTTAAAGGTATGTTGGTGTATGTTGGTGTATGGTTAAAGGTAAGAGAATGTATATTGCTTTCGTCGACTACCCAAATCTAAGTATTCAAGCTTAAATACCGGGAAAATAATGCATTTTATAACATAAACTTATTAAACATTTCTCAAAGCTCATAGAAATATCTATCAAATAAGCCCTCGAGCAAGTTGATAGCATTAAAATTTATGCACCAAAAATGTTGGAAAATGTATCTTTTAAAAATTTTTCCAAAAAATGTTATTGATTTTTTGTAAATAACTCCGTTAATTTTTAAGATATCAGATTCATCTAAAACTATTTAAAAGTCTATTCCAAGAGCTATTAAAAAACGTCGATTAAACCTCTTACTTTTTTAAAAATAAAAGTTTAAATAGCCCCGGTTACATGATACTCGCAGCAAAATTTAAATATTAAATGTTTCTATCTCGGTTATTTTTTACTCTGCGGAAATAGTAAAGTATTTGTAACAGAAAAAACTAAAATTTAGTTATTTATAATTTTTTACGTATATTGAGTATTTTTGGAGTCATTATCAAAAGAAAATGAAAAGTTAGATAATTTTAAAAATTCTGATTTTTTTTTAATTATATTTTTTGTTCAAAAATATGCATTCTAAACCGGTCAAAATTGTCGAAATTATTAACTATGTTACCCTAAAGAAATTCTTGTGAGGATTACTATAAATTTTAATTTTTGTGGAAATGGCGTATTTTTTATTTTTCACTTTTTCCTAAAAAAATCGAAAGGGTTCTCGTATTATTATCATAACTTGCTTAATTTTGATGATATTAACTTCTACTGGAGCTCATTTGATAGGTATTCCTAAGTACTTTGACAAGTGCTTAACAAGTGTATTCTATAAAATTCATCGTTTTCCCGTTATGTAAGCTTGAATATTTAGATTTGAGTACTCGTCGAAAAAGATATACATTCAATTACTCATAAATCACTTTGAAATAACAGTAGTTTAGTTCGTTAAGTGGGGAGTGTATTAATTTTTTTATTGTCTTTAGTTTTGGTAATCACAGTATTTTTCAAAAGCTTATAGTTTTTGAGTAAAACGTGGAAAACAGCTTTAAAACATGCATTTTTTTAAGGAAAAATTAAATTTTTGATATTTAATAACTTAAAAAGTATTGATTTATGTTAATAACTTTATATAACAAATTTTGCTTAGAAGTTGCCCCTCTATCGATTTCTGGTATTATTTTTAATAAAAAAAATTTCACCCCCGAGAAGGGGTGGCATTCACCCCCAGGGTAAAAGCGCAAGTTGGCATCATGTCATCTCTGTTTCTTGAAGTATCTTCTAACTACTCACCAATTTGCATGAAAATCGATGAAGGTTCAACGAAATCGGAGGTGAAAACTTTCAGTGGCTCCACTATTAATGGTGTCAAGTAGGACAAACTTTGATGTATGGGAACACTGGAACAGGGAAAGTTTTATTTGTGGAACGTGATTTTTTTTGTGGAATACCTGATAAGTTTATGATTGTAAAAACTAGTAGGTTGTTCTCAAGTTTATTCAATAGTAAACTTAATATAACATATAAAAAAATGTTTGTCCGACAAATACATAGGTTGGGCATTTTAATAAGTGCGACACGTAGAACATGTCATATGACAGGAATTATATTGGCGGTAAACAATAGTCTGATTTTTGCATGAGAAGTTAATGAAAGGGCAAAATTCAATTGGAAGTTCCGTCCGTTAAAATACATGTTACGTTTTCGTAGTCTGACGTTCGAAACCTGTAACCTGTTCCACAATTAAAACTTCTCCTGTTCCAGTGTTCCCGTACATTAAAATTTGTCCGACTAGACACTGTTAAGCTATTAACAAATTTTCAGCTTGCTATCAATAACATTTTTTTGATACGCGGGATCCAGGCCAATTTGGTTCAAAGATTTCGCTAATACAATGCTATAGCATCAGTATAAAAAATATTCAAAGATTTTGATCATTATTGAAACTGTAAACATTAATAGAGCTTTATTTGCTTAATTTTAGCATTGTCCAGTTGATCAACCCTCATTTAGAGAGGTCCAATGTACAGAGAGAAATACAATTCCTTTTAAGGGCGAACTACGTACTTGGAAACCATATCTTAAAAAAGGTAAATTAATACTTAAGATTCAAATATAAAGTTATTTCAATGACCTCTATATATAACTAGATAAATTATTTTTTTAAAAGGCGAATACTACCGAATAGGTAGGATGTCCGACTTCAACAGAGAAAGCCGGGAATCGAATCCCAGCGCGGGCGAAACCATATAATTTTTAAAAATATCTATAGGCCCCAAGCTGACATAGCCTGAATAAAATGAGTACTTTGGGTAAAACCAGGGGTAATAATAAGCGGTTGAAGCGTAGCACTGGGCCTGTTACCTTCCTTGTATAACGTAGCCCCTAGATATAGCAGACTAACCGGCTATGACCCCCAAGCCGAGTTAGCGGTATAAAAGGTAGACTATTATTATTAAATTTTTCTTCTATTATTTTTATTTTATAAAAAATATTTATTAATTTGGTTTGTATTTTTCTATCAAGAGGAGCCTTGTGTACTGTACTGCGTAAATGAGCTGCGAAAGTTTGCAAAATTGGAGCCAAGAGTGAGGGATGGAACGCCGTGTAAGGCAGGCACAAAGAATATGTGCATAAGTGGTACTTGCAAGGTAAGTTTTATTCATTTTTAATTAGATTGTGGTCTACAGGTAATAGTTACATAAAAAAGGAGCACTCGTGAGTGTAGGGTTTTTCGGTCAAGTGGGTGGAAAAGAGAGACCAAGAATTCGGCTGCTTCATCTATTTATTGAAGACGTTTCGTCTACTGCTCAGTAGACATCATCAGTTCATCTACAAAATGAGTGTTATAAGAAGCAACATCCAAAAAGAGACGTAAAAAAACATTAGTGTTACCTTAAAAAGACATGTAGCAAGAGATAAGATGTACAAAGTAAAAAATATCTTATCCATGAATGAACCAATGTAATATAAAAGTATATAAAACATTTAAGTGTATATTTAAGTGTAGTTAATAATTAAAAAACTTTAATACAGCTAAAGACAAGACCATGTGGTAACAGTCACATATAAAAACAAGTGAAAAAACTAGCTTGTTTTTAATGTCAGAAAAGAACCAAGAAAAAACCAGATTCACACTTCCAGAATTAATAATATTTAAGCATACTTCATTTTAACTTTAGGTAACATCATTATAGAATTAGAATGCTAATATGCAATTTGAAGATTTAAAGTTTAATAGTTACCAACAGGTCGATCTATGCCCAGCAAACACACAAGAGAAAATGGAGTTTGATTTATCAGGTCTAACTGACATCTCGCCAAGAGGTAGACAACCTTAAAAAATTTTAAAAGAGTGACTGACAGCTGCAGTACAGCGCGGTAAAATTCAAAGCGATGTAATAACACAGTTGTAAAAGTGTTTAAAGAGTAAAAATAATATCAAGAAGTAAACAATGGTTGTACCCTATAACCTCAAGGACAAGAATTACAGTTATTTAAACAAGTGAGGGCAATTCACATAATTATATGATAACCCTAATAACACAAAACATTCCAGGAATGTTCCTAGAAGGTACACACAGGACATTGAAAACATTCCTGGAATGTCCCCAAAAGCACACGAACGTCCCTGGAAAGTCCCAGAAAAGTGCTGTGTCAGCATTTTAAACATTCCTTGAATGTCTTGTTGGAACATTCCATGAATGTCTACGAATGTTCTTTGAACATTCACAGTATATATTGTTTAGACTGAATGTCTTGTTGAAACATTCCATGAATGTTCTTAGGACATTCAAAGTATATTTTTTAGACATTCTCTGAAATATATCGTCAGTGATGTGACAATACCTCCTATATGTTTTTTCGTGAGTTTTGCAGGAGACGAAAAACATTTTTTACGGTCACCTCCTGTTTTCATACGTAAGTTTTGACTTGTTTTGTAGTAAATAGATAGTTGAATTTACTACAAAACAAATCAAAAAATATATGAAAACACGAGGTGGCCCAAACAAGTTTTTCATCTCCTACAAAATTCATGAAAAAGCAGACAGTAGGAAAAATGAAAGAATACCCATGAACGAACATATAAAACACGCTGTATTATCCTGTCACCGTGTCACACAAAAAACTGGTCAGCACAAATACATGTAATAATTATTGTTACTTCCACTGGACAATTTTCTTTGTGGCACGGTGACAGGAAAATACAGCGTGTTTTATATGTTCATTCATGAGTATTCTTTCATTTTTCCGACTGTATATGTAGCCGTACCAAATAATACATCCTTGATAAATATAAACATTTTTATTGCACAAAATCTTGTCATATATTTTTTTCCATAATCATCACTACAATGACGATTCATTGTATTGAATTGTTCATTAGAATTACAATCTGATCATAACTCTGACCAATGAGCAATTTTAATTTAACCTAAATTACTACTGTTCCTTAAAATGAAGAGCTTAGCCATAGCGTCTCTTATCTAATCTAACAGGCACACAAGCACTATGCTCTGCTTTTCTAACCGCACTATTCTAACATACACATGCACACAAGCATTATGCTCTGCTTTTCACTATCACTCAAACTAGTTCAAAAGGCTTTGTCCTCTTCAATCTTCTAGTTTGCCCAGTAGTATCCAGGAGCTGGATTTCCTCAATTTTCTTGTAGGTACTTACGAAGTTGTTGCTTGTGACTTCCAACTTTACTCCAACTTTAAAAACAAATCCAGCTGTAAAATATTTATGTGCCTGAAGGCTTTTGTATGCTTTCATCTATAATATCTATAATAGTAATTTGGTGGAATGCACTTTATGGTAAAATCCAATTCTGACTGAATTGTATATGGATCTAAATCCCCAATTATTTTCAGCTTCAATAAATATTTAAAACAATAAAAGAAATAATGTTATTGCTTGCAAAATTCATCAATATTGATAAATATCAGAGAAAAATAAACATTGATAAAAATTGTTTGCCCTACCTTTCTCCAAACATCTGGTGTCTCCAATAATAATTTCCTTAAATAATCACTTTGCAGTGTGGTAAAGTTTATAAAGTTCACAAAATAGAGCAAACGAAATCCAAATGAATCCAAAATATGACGATAAACAGTGAAATGATGAAATGAAATGATATTACAAACATAACCTCTGTAACCTGACAACCATGCCAACCATGCCAACCAGAACCAGAAGTCACGTGGTTTGGATTGCCTAAATACATATACACGCGCAGCAAATTTGAAAATGAATGCAAATTGAATAGTAAATGGCCTCTCTTAAAATATAGGACATTGGTAGTATGTTCATAGAATGTCTTGTGGTAACATTCCACGAATAACTTAATCAGATATTCACCGAATGTTCCTTGAATGTCCAGTACATTCAAACATTAATAGAACTTTGATAGTACATTCCTGGAATGTTTTGTGTTGTTAGGGAAAGTGCCTACATTAGTACTGGTTATCCAGTTAACTAACAAATAGATAAAGTAATTCAAATTATAACTTCCATATATCGCAGCTCAATGTGCTAAAGAAAAAAAAGGCATATTTGTGTTAATTGTCCTTTGTAAAAAAGGACAATTGTCAAGGCCGTAGCCCAAAAAAACTAAAATTTTAGGAAGAAAAAATAAGACTGAGGCTATTTTATTAATAGGTAAACAATTGTATGTAGCAAATAAAATTAATTATTAAAATGCAGTACTGCAAGCAAAATACAATTAATGAATTTACTTTTATATTATAATAATTGCATATCATATCAATATTGGGGAGTAACATATAATTTTTCTTCTTCAATGACAGTAGGTATGAAATACACGTCAATTTGACAATTTCAATTGACAGTATGAATGATATGAATTATTTAAGACAGTTGCAACATTTTTCCGCTATTCGCGCACGATCGTTTCTCGTATCCCCTCCAAGTACTTTCACACCGCGAATAAGGTTATATGAGATTTTTGATTCGTTTATTTTTTTCTTTTTCTTTTATCCCCTTTGTGAGCTGTGTCCATTCAGCCAACAACATTTCTTAAAATTAACGCTTAATTAAACCTACCATACAAGACTAGTCAAGGATAGGGCAGGGAAAGTGAAGTTGGTGAAAAATAAACTGTTTTAAGATATAAACTAAATAAATAAATTATAATTTGAAAACAATAATTTGACATTATATTTAACCTACAATATTAAGACAGACGTCAGTTACCATTTACCATCTGACCAAATATAATAATGACGTCATATATTTTATAATCGTTACTACCTACTTCTAGCCATTAAACTGCTCGCTGTAATAGGAATGGCATGTCAAAAAAATTTGATTATTCCTTATATATTTTTTCAAACTTAGAATATGGCAACAAGGGGAAAATTACGTGCATTCCTTATTGTTTGACTTCGAGTTTAGTATGGTATTTTGTGGTTGTCATAAATAAACTAGGAGATCGTAGCAAGGTTACGGTAGCCTAGATACCGGTTCGTGAGGGTCATAAGGGCACTGAAAACGCAGATAAAATGGCTTGACAAGACTCAATGCAGTTCGTTGGACCGGAACCCTTTTAAGGCTTTGTAAAGGCAGTAACATGAAAGGCGACACGAATGTGGGTAACTCACAAATCTCTGGAATGGTGGAGGAATTCATCAGAAAAAGACGAAACAGTTGATTATAGAACTTACACCAAACTTTACGGTAGACATAAGTTTACTACATAAGCATTGTGTTTAAAAGTTAAGGTCTCACTTAGATTTTATCGTTATTAAAATTTTACCGTTCTTCGAGTATGAATACATAAACTAGACATTTAATTTAATCACAACCATAAGAACCTGCCGTGCTGTATCTTGAACAAGATATTACCAACCGCTTATTAATGCAAAAAATGTGTAAATACAATTCTCTGCGTGTTTGTCGGAATATCATCCAAGCGTGCATTATTTTCCCATTATGGCATCGCCGCATTGTTCGTGGTATTATTTATGGCACTGTTATATCGACTGTAATTATTTTTTCATTTCAGAAGGTTGGGTGTGATTATCAACTGGACTCAGATGCGGTGGAAGATGTGTGCGGTATTTGTAATGGCGACGGAACACAGTGCAAAATTATAGACGAAGTCTACAAAGACACCGGCGCTCGTGGTAACTATTCCACATCAAATATGCAACAATTTATTTAATCGATTCGAATCATGGGCGTTCTTAACGAAAGTATGGGATGGAGTACTTGATACAGGCGGTATTATGTGTTATTTATCTATACTTTATTTCACGTTAAGAATAAAATATTGCGAAGATAGCCCCATGCATTTCTTATGAACGATAGAAGCGCGCCGATGCCACGCCATACTGATTAAAATGAATCGTATATCGGCAGTCGAGTAGCCACCCGTGTCCGAGAGGTTTGTCAACACTGATCTCCATAAGCGTAACGTTCTATTCTTAACGTGAAATACAGTATAGCAATGGTACAAGTTGTTCTTCTGATATTAGGCTAGATGCTAGAGAGTTGTCTTTTTGTTGTGTATAATATAGACGTAAACACAAATAATGTATGTTCTTGAAGTACTTTATGACTTCTCAAAGTACCTATGTCCTACCAAGATCCATACACTTTTGCAAATGTTCAAACCAATTGGTAAAACAATTATTTCAGTCTGGAGTTGACACCTGCAAAACCGCTGTTTTGCATCGATGGCTTCTTCTGGCGACTAAAATCCAATGCTACCCACGCATTGATTTCTTGATCTTTGGGAACGTGAAGAAGTTTTTGAAACTTAGGTCGGGACAATACGGTGGACGGTTTACCAATTCGATGTTTTGAAGCTCCAAAAACTCCATTGTCTCTTGGGCAGTGTAAGCAATTGCATTGTCCTGATGTAGGGTGATTCGTTATGTGTTGGTTTGTCTGAGTTTCGCGATAACTCCTGGTATACAAACGGTTATAATATATTAATCAGAAGTAACCGTTCTTCGATCTTGTCAAGCAATTGTTGCCACATGACCAGATTTTTACACAAAAGTTGCGACCATTTTCTTTGACACACTTCGAGAATGGATCAATTTTGTTGGTTTTGCCTCATCGTGAAACATGCACACTGCGGATTGACATTTATTTTCCGGTTCGTATGAGTAAATGCAGAATTCATCGCCGCTAACAATCATCATCATCAATGGTGCTACAGCCCTATGAAGGAGCCTCGACCTTCCCAAGTCTATTACGCCAGCCAGTCCTATCCATTGCCAACCGTTGCCAGTTTGCTGCGATGGAAGGATGGTGTAGATGAGGCGCCGCTAAAAATACTATAAACGTTTTTTGATCTTCCTTTGTTGAACCTTTCCAATGTTTGTCGACAACAATTAACGCCAATCGCTTTTTGCTCTTCTGTGAGCAAATAAGGGATCCAACGGGAAACGACTTTGTAACACCCAATTCTTCATGTAGGATCTTTTGGATGGAGGTCTCTGAAATGCCCAAGGATCCCTATAACCGCATTAATGTTTTGCTGTGTGACTGTAGTTGATTCGTTGCTGAGACTGGAGCGACCACGTTAAAATTTGCAATACCAGCGGGAAATAGTTGACAGATGTGATGCTTCATTCCCAAACACCGAAAATGTTTCAGCGAATCACTGCTGTTGGGATAATCCTGTCCGAATATTGTAAAAAATTATTGCTCGAAAATGTTTACTAATTGACTAAGATCCATTTTTCGACTGCCTTGTTAATTTCAAAAATTTACTGTATCTACACGACTAGTTTTATCGCAATGAAACTCTGGATTTATGTCAACAAAAGATTGAGGTTACATTTGTGTTGAAAGGTTTTGTAGATGGCGCTGTCTAATCGGCTATATGACAAACTATTTTACATCTTTGTTTCCCATTCTCTATCTTTTTCCTTAATTGACATTTTTGATGATTTCATACATGATTAAATTGAAGAGCATAGTTCTGTCTTTGCCTTTGCCTATTTCTATAGGTCCTAAAAGTTGTCCATCTATTGTGACTTCCATTTTTTTGTCTTAGGAAAAATTCTATTTCCCTGGACTATTAAGCTTATGTGAAGTTAATTTCAGTAATGTAAATATTTCAAATAGCTGCTTTAAGGTTTCCTCACTTTTTTAAACGCTTTTCTTTAGTTCAATAGTTTGCGTCAAATCTTTAGACGTTAATTTGACTGCTTTTTCTCCAATGCAAATAAATGAAAATTTGCAGATATTTTTAATGTCAACGATTTTAATGAAAAATGCTTAAATTCTTTTGTTTTTTACAATGTAAAAACTTTTACGGATTGTAGCTAATGACATTAGTCCTGTCGCCAGGGGGGTACAACGGCCTCCTTAATTCAGATGGACTTACCCAAGTTTTTTTATGTATTTTGACCCGTAGAATACGAATTTTTTGGTTAACAGTTGATCCGGATGTCGATAAGATTGTTATATACAAAGAACTTGAAGGATTACATAACAGCGATTTTTCTCAAAACAAACATTTTTTTGTATTCTTTGGGCAATTCTCACCAAAAAATGTTCTTACAAGTTTTTTCGTAGGACGTTCAACGCGGTTGAACTTTCAAGAAATCGAAAAAGTGTAATTCTTGAACCCGAATAACTTTTGATTAAAAAATAAAATAGGAATTCTGCTTACTGCATTTGAAAATTCAAGTCAAATTCTATCGGTTTTGATTATTTTCTCTGCTAAAAATTATGTTTTTATTTGTTAAATAAAGCCATAAACACATAGTGTTTCCCGTGCCCAATGCAGCGTTTTAATGTAATCCGCTATAACTTTTCCCATGCGGTAGGATTCATTTTCAATCAAATTAAGTCAAAACAGAAAGTGAAAAGTACGCCGATGTGTGTAGTATACAGGGTGTTTGGTAGGTCGATGAATTTTTTTTAAGGGATAATAGGGGACGCCATTTGCAACATTTTTGCTAATAATGTATCGATCAAACTGTTAAGGTTTCCGAAATAAAGTTAAATTTGTCAATATTCGACAACCGTCTATTTCACGTTTAAAAATTATCTAGGCGTACTTCCTCCCTGTTTTTCGAATGGAATAAAAATGTAAACCTACAACACTGACTCTTCGCATACAATTTCCATCAGCTATCGTCATTCTCCGAACGCATAACAAACAAAAAACAATCTACCTGCTATTCTAACAAACAATCTACCTGCTATGAAGTGGTTTATTTTGGTTTATAAACATGGTTATTGTATGCGTATGAAAGGTGCGTTTTACTGTTTTGACATCCGAATTGTGTTTGGAGATGCATTAACAACGAAGGGTTTTTGCAATCTGAGCAAGTAATACGTAAGGCATTTTGTATGTCAGGGAAGTATCTCGCTTAGATAATTGTTTTTAAAAATAAAATAGACGAATTTTCGAATATTGACAAATTTAACTTTATTTCGGAAACCTTAACAGATTGAGCGATACAATATTAGCAAAAAATGTTGCAAATGGCGTCCCCTATTATCCCTTAAAAAATTTCCATCGATCTACCAAACACCCTATATAGTATACAGTATACAAAATGTATATACACATCGACATTCGTTTCAATTTATGTTTTGATTTAATTTGATTGAAAATGAATCGTACCGAATGGGAAAAGTTATAGCGGACGG
This sequence comes from Diabrotica virgifera virgifera, assembly GCF_917563875.1. Lineage (NCBI taxonomy): Eukaryota > Metazoa > Arthropoda > Insecta > Coleoptera > Chrysomelidae > Diabrotica > Diabrotica virgifera. The sequence goes on from NC_065448.1 coordinate 226,823,799, forward strand.
ACTATACGTAATGTACGTAGCAATTGTCTGTATGCGTGTATACTCGTTCGATTTCAAATGAGAAATGCATTTAAAACATCATTCAATTACTATGTGTTTATAGCTTTGTTTAACAATAAAAAAATTAATTTTTAGCAATGAAAGTAATCAAAACCGATAGAATTTGACTTGAACTTTCAAATGCGTTAAGCAGCAAACATTGCAATTTTTCGATTTTTTGAAAGTTCAACCGCGTTTATGTCGAAAACTATGCATCCTACGAAAAAACTTGTAACAACATTTTTTGCGTAGAATGACCCAAACAATACAAAGAAATGTTTTGTTTTGCGAAAAATCGCTGTTATGTGATTCCTCAAGCTCTTTGTTTATAACAATGTTATCGACATACGGATCAACTGTTACCCAAAAAATTCGTGTTCTACGGGTCACAATACGTAAAAAAACTTGGGTAAGTCCATCTGAATTAAGGAGGCCATTGTACCCCCACTGGCGACAGGACTATATGAACTATACATAATTTCACTTTTTACGTTAATTGTTTACGTTATTATTCCTGAATAAATAATAAAATTTCAAATTTTGAACGCTCATATATTTGTTTATATAAAAATTGGCGCTTATTCGTGTCAAACTGAAGAAAAGCGTTTCTTAAATTTTTTTTTCATATTTTTTTATTATGTGTTTGATTAGAAGTGAAAAATCTCAAATTATGTTCTACGAAGTCTGAAATTTCCCAAAAAAAATTGAGGAAATATAAGTAAAGTTGCCGAAAACATCTTTTTATATGGCTTCACAATTTTCGACCTTTGAATTAGGGGTATATGGGCCTCAAAAGATAATAAATAACAGCAATTTCTCGACGAAATGACTTCCGATGGCTCAAATGGACGCCAATGCCCCAATTAGGTCTCACTTTTCCCCGCTTCTTTCGCTCTCCTCATCCACGGTCAGTCGAGCGTTTTCCTGTGATTTCGAGATTCTTTTCTCCTTGCCGATGACACGCCTCAGCATGATTTCTGTTTCAGATTACAAGAAAGTGGCGACGATTCCCCAAGGTAGCAGGAATGTGAGGATCGAAGAATTGGCGCCGTCAGTAAACACTATCGCTGTTACCGATAAATCTGAAAAGATATTTTATCTGAACGGAGAGCAGTAAGTGCATCCTACACTTCCCAGGTCAATGTTTTTTCAATAACGATCGTTTAGATCAGGCCTGTCCAACATAATTTTGTGGAGGGCCGGATTTGTAATTTTGTAACTGTAGCGGGCCGACTGACTATTGGATGGATGGATGTGCGCAGTGTTGCCACAGGTCTTGGACAAAATTTCGGTAGGCTGCTGCTAATTTTCAGGTAGAATCCATCAAATTGCGGTAGATTTTTTTAGGTAGAAATCGTCAAATTTCGGTAGTCTTTATTTTTTGCTTTTTTTGCTATTACATTGCAAAAAAGTGATACTTTAAGTATGGGCAGCAAGTATTGAAAGATAAACTACCTTTTTTTAGTAAATAACAGTAACTTAAGTAGATAAGTAGGTTAAATAGGAAGTAGGTACTTATAATATAAGTACCTAGAAAAAAAAGTAAATAAGTTGGATATCTTTATTTCAAATACCTAGGTATTTTTTATATACAAACAAAAGAAAATCAATCAATAACAAATTGAAATCAATGAAATATTTAACAAAAAAACAACAGTTAATAAAAATATACAAGAATATTGTCTACGTCCCTACGTTATTAAGGAAGAAAACCTTAGTTTTACTTATCACTCTAAAAACCTTATTACTAATGAGATGTTTGACATTTTCTCTGTTTGCACAGTGTATCTATGTCAGCTGGTATTTTAGAAGTAGCTATGCGCAGAATGCCTGTCAGATGATTGTCTGATAAAGATGATCTCGTTTTCGATTTATTATATTTCATGCGAGAAAAAAGCTGCTCGCAAATATATGTACTACCAAATAAAGATATTTGTTGAAGAGCTAATTTGGTAAGGTTTGGGTATTGGTTCCGATTAATATATTTTTTATAAAACTCAATTAATCTGTTCGGAAGGCAACTTTGATATGCCGTTTTTAGAAGAGAGTCACTTTGCAGTTCAATCAATTCCATCTGTAAGTTCAGCACAGCACCATCAATTTCAATTTCAAACGGATTTTGGAACACTTTCATGTTAGGAATTTGTAATTTGAAGTCTACGAATCTCTCTTCAAACTCATTCCTCAATCTTTGCAACAATGACACGTACTTGGCTAAGTCCAACATTTCTTGATTTCTGGCAGATAGAGTCTCCCAATGAACCAACTATTTTTGTTCCAGTTGTTTTTCTAACAATATGAGCTTCTTTGTGAAAGCTTGAATGTGTTCATATAACTGCGTGCATAATTGATCTTTTCCTTGCAGTTTTAAGTTAAGATCAGAGAGGTACTTAGTAATATCAACCAGGAAGGCCAGATCAGCCAACCACTGCTCATCAGTTAGGAAATCAATTTCTTGACCTTTGTTTTCAAGAAAAATATTTACTTCGTTGAGCAACGAATAGAATCGTTTAAGTGTGGATGCTCTACTGAGCCAGCGAACGCTACTGAAGTACACGATGTCTTCGTGATCTGAACCGACATCAGACAGAAAAGCCTGGAACTGTCTGTGATTCAGTCCTCTTGCACGTATAAAATTAACTGTCTGCACTACTTTATCCATCACGTGTTTCAATTCAAGTACTTTTGCACACAGCTGTTCTTGATGAATAATACAATGATGCTGTATGATTGTATGTGTGCCGTTCTTGCTCATTAAAGCTGCAAAACCACTTGTTCTTCCTGTCATTGCTGGAGCACCGTCTGTAGTCAATCCGCAAAGATTTTCGATTCGTAGTTCATATTATTCTATGCAACTCTTTACTTCTTCGTAGATATCTTTTCCGGTGGTTGTATCTTTCATTGAACGCAAATCAAGCAATTCCTCGATCACGGTATAGTCTTCTGTTACCCCTCTTACAAAAATTGCCAACTGTGCGGTATCTGATACATCAGTACTTTCGTCGAGTGCGAAACTGTAAAAAACACATTTCTTCAATTGCGTTTTTAAAGACGATTCAATATCTTTGGTCATGTCATCAATTCTTCTTGCTATGGTTTGATGTGACAAGCTTATATTTTTAACTAATGCTTCTTGCTCCGGACACGCTACCGATGCAAACATCTCCAAGCATTCCTTGACAAATTCTCCGTCTGATAGGGGTTTGCTTCGCTTGGCAATGGCTTCTGCTATCATGAAGCTAATTTTTGTGGCTGTCTCGGAGTTTTCTGTTGGTATTCTGAACATCGCCTGTTGACCGATCATATTTTTTTTCAACGAATTTACTCGATCGATTCTAATTTGACCTTGGTATTCATCGTATTTAGAAGCGTGTTTTGTGAAATAATGCCGCTTTATATTGTACTCCTTGCAAACTGATATTTTTTCATGACATATGAGGCACAGTATGTTACCATTTTGTTCTATGACAAAAAAGGTGTCAGTCCAACTGTTTTTAAATATTCGACATTCTTTGTCAACTTTACGTTTTTTTTCTGATGACATCATGTTCTGCAACAAACACAAATCAACACTGCAACACAAATGAACCAAATCGCCAAAAGAATCTTCACTAAGTCCGTTATAATTGCTTGTATCGCCCTTAAGTATTCGCTGATCTTCGCTTTGTTTCCGAACTGGAACTGTATCTGCACGTTTACCGTTAGCCGTATTTATACGCGAGTATAAATAATAAAGTTAAAAGGTACAGGTACAGAAGTTTCTCCTGTTTAAGGTATTAATAGTAAATACTATTTTTAGTTTGGAATTATCTTCTATATTCTATATCAAAATAAGCCACAATCCTTCACTATTCACTCATTCAGGTAGATATATTTTACCCCCAAAATCGTATTTATAAAAGCACAAAGGACTGGTCAGTGGTCATAAAAGTATTAGTAAATCCGTATCTGATATCTGCTGCCTGGCTCGCACGTGTTACAAGCTATTTAAGTAAAGTGATTCAAAAATTCTTGAAAATTAACCAAACTCTGTTGCCAAATCCATCCGCTAAAGAAATTTTGTAATAATTTTGTTTTTGCGGTAGAAAAAAGGAGATTTCGGTAGAACGGTAGATTTTACAGGTTTTCGGACATTTCAGGTAGATCTACCGAAAAATCGGTAGCTGTGGCATCACTGGATGTGCGTGAGCTCTGTGGCTCTGCGTGGGTGTGGGTTCGGTGAGAAGGGACTCGCGGGCCGGATGAAGGGCCTACGCGGGCCGCATTGTGGCCCGGGGGCCGTATGTTGGACAGGCCTGGTTTAGATTAATAGACGCTGACGTTTTAGATAAAACATATCGACGGCTGAAAGGCAAAAATGACCAAGCGACATTTGGCTAACTTTACACTAGAGCGGTTTAAAGTTTGAAATTTTGAAAAAAAATTCATAAAACATGATTTAGTGGTTTTATTGTCATAATTCCAACGAACTTTAAATGCAGTTTAGATACTTTATAAACTACCCCTAGTAGACTATGTATTGTTTTAATAGTTTATGAAATAGTGTCGGTTAGTAATATTTTCTGCTAAATCGCAACCAGGAAAAAGTTACCAACCGACTATATTTTTTTACCTTCAACTGGAAAAAAATACTGAAGGTGACTGATTTTTATTATCGGAACTGGTAAAATTGACTAAACCTGATAAATTTTTGACTGTATTTTAAGAAATATAACCTATCCGAAAACCATTCATGTTTTGTGACAGGTAAAATGGTTCAAGTAGAAAACTAAAAAATATAATTAACAGTAATTATTAGACTTAGGCAAATATGCAAATAAAAACATATGAAATATGCGCATAAATATGCAGCATTTTACACAAAAATATGCATGTTTATCTAGAAAATATGCATATAAAAATAAAAAAAATAGAAGTACCTACCGTAAAACCTATGTTACCGGCCACTTTTATATGCCATAATTATATGTAGACTACAAAAACTGGCAATACCGGCCACCTTTCTATATCGGCCAATTATTCTTTCATTTTTGTGGCCGTTACTGACAGGTTTTACTGTAAATATACATACATAATTTTATTTACAGAAATAATAAAATATCTTAAATATGTCATAATTTACAGTAATTAACATTTATTTATTTTACAAACTAAGCTTAGGTATTTAACTATTTAAGTATTTTAACAAATAAATGATATTACTTAGAATTGTGCTAACACTAAATGATAAACGGCTGTTTAAATTTTTCAAACAAAAACTTGTGGTTTCTGAGTAGGTACAATATATTTGTACATGAAAAAACTTATTTCCACATCAACTTTCGACATCAACTGATGTAACTGGGGCATTTTTCAAATACCTATACGGTAATCTTTGCTTTCAAATTAAATTGTTTCTTAAAATGTCCCACCTAGTACTTGAACTAAGTACTTCAAAAAGGACCTGGTAACTATTTGCATAACAATTAAAATCAGGAATCTCAAAAATATCAAGATAATATGACTATGAAAGCAGGAAGATCCCCAAATATTTACAAGAGATTCTTGTTTTTTTTTCTCTTTATCTAAGAAAAAATACTATTAGCCTAAATTAGAAGCACGCAACTAAAGGCTATTGTACGAGAAAACAGAGCGTTTATTCTCGGCAATTTCAAATTGCAATTCACAATAATATTACAAGGACAGGGGTTACCGGTATCAATTTTACAACATAATAATTAATTTCTAAAACTGACCCTCCCAATTAAAATTTTTACCTAGACATTTTGGATTTTGTACAAACTAGCAGAGTTTGGAACCCTTATTCAAGGACAACATTACAATAAATATCTAGAAATATTGAAACAACGTATATTCGGATTTCCAAGCTCTTCGTTGATTTTATTTCATGAATATATCTATACACGTGATAAAATTTCAAGTTATATGCAATTTATGCATACTTTTATAAAAATATGCAAAATTTGACATTTTTGCATATTTTATGCATAATATGAAAAATATGCAATTTGCATATTTGCCTAAGTCTAGTAATTATCATATTAATAACAGGCCTTACTTTGAATCTTAACTATTTAGAATGGGAAATAAGCCACAATATTATTAAAAATGATTTTTATTAACGTTTCGACGCCCAAATCGGGTGCCGTTGTCAAAATACAAAATACTATTAATATAAACAAAAATGTTGTTGCTTAGTAAAAAAATTCTTCTAATAATTTATTTAATTTGACTCATTTATATCGGCAATTCAGATATATATGATACATTTTAAAGTAGAAGACTTTAAAATGATATTGCCAATATTTATGAGTTGCGTTCCTGGGACGACTTTACTGAAAGATAGTTCATTCGATTACATGAAATCAACCCCAACTCAAGAATATCCGTCACAAAAAAATCATAGCATGTGATCTGTCTTTAAAAAGACAACCACATGCAATGGTGACATTAAAATTCTCGCGTTAGAGATCTCATAGTAAATTCATAATATTTTTAATAATATTGTGGCTTATTTCCCATTCTAAATAGTTAAAATTGTAAAAATGCCACAAGAAAATAGCTTCAGAACAACATTCCTTTGAATCGTTTCGTCTTTTAGTTCAGAGAAATAAGGAAAAAAATAGCCTGTTGGTGACACAACCCCCTCCAGGCCGAAACCAAATTTTTTGAGTAACATGGACATCTATAATAATAACCTATATATTTCCTGCAGCCGATTTTGATGATATACATAGTTATAAACAAATGAAGATCAAAAAACGCTAAATTTTCGCTTTTTTCGTCTATTACTAAGAAAATAGGCATTTTAAACAAATTTGAGAGTAAGAAACTCATAAACGGTATAAAAAAACTTCAATATGGCGTTTGCTTAATATGTCTATCCTTATTGGTTGCTTAGAAAATTGCAAAATAAATCATAAATTTTGAGTTTCTATAAATATTTATAACTTATGTAAAAATTAACTTAGAACCTTCTTATTACACGAAATGCTGAGACTTTTGGTGCTTAATTCATACCCTAAATTTCGAAGAAATTGGTCAAATAGTTTAAAAGTTATTTAATTTGTTTATCCCAAATTTATTTTTTTTGCAACACTGTAAGTCAGAAAATGATGAAGCTACAGTAATACTTTGGATAGTTTATGGAAGAAGGAAATTTACAGTATTAATTTAATTAAAAAAAAATTACAAAAAATAATTATAAATATGGCAAAATTATTTTGCAAAAACATGTGAATTAAATAAATGGGGGGGGGGGGGCTAACTTTGTCTCTAATTGTCCTAGGACAGTTGTTTTTCTTTCTAAATGTGTATAAAAATTCAGTCTTTCTAAACATGAAAAAATAATTTTTCTACAGGTAACGGTTAAAAAGTTATTCTAATTGTTTATAAGTAAGCAAAAAATCGACATGTTCTTTCAAAATAATTTTACACTGTTTAAAATTATTTTTTGTCATTTATTTTTAATAATGGTAATAGTATAAATGTTCTTCTTTCATAAACTGTCCGAAGTATGATTGTAGCCTCATAATTTTCTGACTTGTAGTGTTTAATAAAAAAAAAAATGAATTTGGGATAAACAAATTAAATAACTTTTAAACTATTTGACCAATTGCTTTGAAATTTAAAATTTAATTTAAGTACAAGAAGTATCAGCATTCCGTGTAATAAGAAGGTTCTAAGTTAATTTTTACATCAGTTATGAATATTTTTAAAAACTCAAAATTTATGATTTATTTTGCAATTTTCTAAGCAACCAATAAGGATGGACATATTCAGCGAATGCCATATTGAAGTTTTTTATACGATTTATGAGTTTCTTACACTCAAATTTGTTTAAAGTGCTTAACTTTTTGGTAATAGACGAAAAAAGCGAAAATTTAGCGTTTTTTTATCTTCATTTGTTTATAACTATGTATATCATCAAAATCGGCTGCAGGAAACATATAGGTTAATAATATAGATGTCCATACTACTCAAAAAATTTGGTTTCGGCCTGGAGGGGGATGTGTCACGAGAAAAATCTTATTTCTCTGGAATATTTATCCAAACGACATGCATGATAAGTGAAATGTATAAATTTTTTATTTGAAATATGTACCTACTGATTTCTTGGCATAGTGCTACACTACTTACCAAAAGTAAATCTTTGGTAGATGCCCCTGCGCTTGCCAAAGCTAGGTTTAGGATATTGTGTAGGTATTCATTTTCAACTATCCATTATATTAATAAAACAACACGATTACGTAGGTCCAAAAATGAGTTAAAATAATAAGTAATACCCAATACTAAAAAATATAGATTTCAACAACTATTCAACAATTCGGAGCACACTGACCGATATTCTGTTATTAACCACTTAATGAAACTATGATTTGGATGCGTTCTAGCGGCGGAACAGGTTACGTGCAATAATGATAAGCTTCCTTTTAAAATTTATTTTTTAAAGAAATATATCTAAGCAACAAAAACATTAAAAAAACGGCAGGTAAATTATTACCAAGCGACAAACTCCATCTATTTTATGTAGAAAGAAAAAATTATTGATCTTGTTTAAGAAAGTTACATCTAGAAATAATTAACTAAACAAAAAATGGTATTTATTTATTGTGCGAAAAAAAGTAATAAATGATAAAAAAAATATTTTTGGATGGGATAAAATTTCTTAAGCATTTTAAAAACTCTAGATATTGTTTGTAAAAAATCACTAAGCACTCAAACATTTAAAATACAATCTAACAAAAACTTACTAACTGCAAAGGATTAAAATGGGATAGGTACCAAATGAAAGTTGTTCTTAAATTTACCAAATTCTAGTCGCTTGGTCGCCGAAAATTGTTAAAAATGTCAATTATTTTAAATTACCAAGCGACAAAAAATTCATCGTAGCCACATGAGGATACAATCAATCGACGCAGAAAAATTTTCTGATTTCAGTGATATATATATCTCAATATCGCCCAAATTGGCGTTTGGTAACTTTTGCCTTTCAACCGTCGATATTATTGATGTCTATCTTTTATTTACTTTATACTTTAGTCTTCGTCTTTTAAGGAGATGTGTGCGTAGTTTCGGCTCCAATGCTATTTAAATGGGATTCATTTTTTTTTCAAATCCTGAGAAAACTAATAAGTATTTTTGAAAGACTTAAACGAAGAATGAAAGATTACGTTCTTACCGAGGGCCAAAAATGCCTGAAAACTTCTCTAATGTTTATAAGTTACAGAGGTGAAAAACTAAGAGAAAATGTAGTGTGATTTTTAATTTCAAATATCTCGTTCAAAAGAAACTTTTTATTTATTCCAAGGGACTTTCAGCCCTCGATAATAATTTAGTCTTTCATTCAGCGTTTAAATTTTTTTAAAATATTTATTAGTTTTTTCAGAATTTGAAAAAAAATGGATACCATGTCCGTGGTGATATTTTCCAAATCGAACATTCGCTATCTTTGTCATACAACGCACTGGGTCAAATAGAATATGTTGACAAGACAGTGACAATTTTAAATATTTGACATGGCATCGGGAATATTTTGAGTATTGAATATAATTTCTTCTCAAGAATATAATTCTCTTCAAGAATATAATTTTGAATATTGAATATAATTTCTCCTCAAGACTGCCTGGAGCTCTAAGCATAAGCAAAGCAGAGAGTATTGCAATACATCAAGCGGTGGAAGTAGCAATTACAAAACATCTAAATAAAGCTATAATTTTTTCTGGTTCGCTCAATGCAATAACCTATATGGAAACATGTAACATATCTGAGTCAGCAGATAAAAGGGCCCTAAAAACAAAGAAACTTATATCTTCAGCCAATGAGAATGGCACCAAAAGTCTCCTTTCCTGGATACCTGGACACTCTAATATATTTAGTAACACCAAGGCTGACATACTGGCAAAAATAGGAAGAGACCTGAATGTACCAATGGAAGTACAACTGGATTCCCAGGATGCTCTATCAGTCATCAGAGGAAAAATTACAAAAGAGTACCAAGACAAATTGAAATCTTTAGTCCAGAAGAAGACTTCGCAATACAAAACAATTCAAGACTTCTTTCCCACAAAACCTTGGTATTCAAATTTTCCATATAGAAATAGAAGACACTATCATTAGAATGCGCACAGGTCATTGTTTAACAAAACAACATCTGTATATAATGAATATAAAAGATAATCCTTTTTGTGAATGTGGTCGTCTCGAGGATCTAAACCACATCTTTTTTGAATGCCCGATTAATGTGATTCCTAATTTTGATATATACACAAAATCCATTTCCATTAACTTCAAAACACCGCTCTCTATATACAATATTCTAAGTTCCTTAACGGAAGAATCAGTCAATGTAATTATGCGTTTTCTTGCAATTAACCAAATAAGCTTATAAACTGCAATGCGTTTTCTAGCAATTAACAAAATAAGCTTACAAATTTCAAGGCTCAACTGTTTATATGTATTCGTGTTACCTATATGTTGCTATTTGTCATTTAATTTATGTTTTAATCATACTTAACCTGACCCAATTAATCTCATTTAATTATATTACACCTCACACCTCATCAAAAGCTTCTTACAAGAACATAGTCAGCGATTTTGGTATGGCTAAAGCCGGACTATATCAAGGTCGCCTTTAAATCGTGCAGATAATCGCCTTGCAGCGAGAGCAATAACGAAAAGAAGAAGAAGAAGAATATTTTGAGTTGTTGATTAAATAATATTTATAGTGTATTGGATAAATAATTGAGTTAAGACGTGAACTTAATAAAAAGTTAATTGTTTGTTATTTATGGACGATCCAAGCACAGAATTGGCCAGAATATATTCTGTGATCCAAGTATTTTGTTGTTAAAGATGTTCAAAATTGTAAACGTTCCATAGTAACAATATATTATTAAAAAATCACTTTAACACCTTTCCTCTTTTCTCGCTTGAGTATTAGTTTCTGTTGTACAGCATATAAATTATTACAACCACTGAATACATAATTAGTGCAAAAAATTATCATATTTATTAACTGAATTAATCATTTGCAATTATACAAGTAACAGTTATCCAGGAACATTCAAAAGCCATCTCTTTAAAGTTAATGATGACATTGTCAAGTATTAATGTTTACATATCCATACCAGTGAGGATTTTACTACACGTAATTTGCCGTGTAAAGACAGAAAAATAGGGATAGCCGTAAAATGTTTTGCGAATTATGTATCGATGGCCTTAACAGTGTGTATTGCAGCTTTCCTGCATTTCCATAAATTAGGTATTTGTCATCTTTGCCTATTAGTTCCTTTTATGAATTGTGTTTTTCGAAAATTTATGTTCATATCAACTTCCTTACAGGCGACATTTAACTGAGTAAGCACAGATTCAATCTCTTCGTGACTAGGATTACTCCCGTTTGTCTGCCTCTTATTCTGTTTCAGTTGTTGTTGACTGTACATTCTCTTTCCACCTTTTCGGCGGCCTTCCAACGGGTCTTCTTCTATACGGCTTGTTGTTTTTACAGATGTTCGTTAATGTTTCTGGTCCCATTCGGTTTGCATGTTCGTTCCAGTTTTTTTTATTTTATCCACCTGTTTCTTAATGATATGCCCGCTATTGATCTTAATAATTTCATTTCGATATTGTTGATTTGTTGTTTCGTTTTTCTTGTATCGGTCCTTGTCTCCGCTGCGTATGTTAGGATAGGTCTTACTGTTGTCTTGTATACTTTTATTTTGATTTCCGTGGTCAGATATTTGTTTCTCCATATGGTTTCTCGGAGGCAACCACTTACTCTTGCTGCTTTTGCTGCTTGTGTTGTGGTCTCTGTTCTTAGTAATCTCTTATATTATTTGTTATCAGACTTATTTCGTCTGGGAATCGTAGGTGTAGGTGCATTTATCCATCAACATTAATTCCTTGGCGTCCCACTCCAACTGTTTGAAATAATTTTGCAGAATTTTCCTCTTTTTCCCTTAGTAATTCATCTATATCGGTGATGATATTTCTATCTTTAGTCTTTAATTTCGTATTTCTTTTTTACCGTTTTCCATAGAGCTAATAAAATAAGCTATTGAGATTCCCTCTATAGTTTCTATTATAATGTCATTCAGGGCGTGTACATAAATTAGGTCTGTATTCTTATTGATTTTGTGAATGCTGTTGATGTGTTCTTCAAATGCATTTATCTATCTCCTGCTTTGTCCACGTAGGTGTACTGGACTTCTATTTGATCATGCGGTATCTATCTTTCACAAGGTCTATTTCTATCGGGCATTTTATCATTCTGTGGTCACTACCTATTAAAAAACATTATTAGTAAAAAAAAGACCAGCTAGTTATTAGGATTCTATATTTAACTTAAACAATTTGTATGTAATATATATTTTACTGGGACTTGCCTTAGTGTTTTTTACTTTACATTTGTCTTTAGTCGTGAAGAGAAAGACGGAACGAAGAATTTTGGAAAAACTGAAGCTATCTACAATCATCCAGAACCAGGACGAGAATCCTTAGTCGTACATGGGCCTACCACGGAAGATTTAATATTTCATGTAAGTATGTTGTTAATACTAAAAGTTATACTTGATTATTATATTAAGTTGACATTTGTAAAATACATCATAATTTATTTACTATTCTAATGTTTTAGCAACGAAGTAGGATTATGATGTCAGAAATCTCGAGTAACCTAAGCGCATTTTTGTAGTAAAAAAAGCATACCAGAAAATGTTACTTAATTTTGCTATGTCAGATAATGTGTTAGCATAGTTTTTGTTTTATTTTTTGTGTACCATTTTCAAAAATATATGTTTTTTATAATTCTGTAAAACAACTGCTTCAGAGGAATCCAAAACATGCTTGTGATCGATTCCGTCTTTTGCAAAGTCTTCTCTGTTGTGGGTTTCTCTTATAAAAGTCTAATCCTGTCCATTCTTTGATGTTGAGCAGCCAGGTCATTTCTCGTCTACCAGGGCTGCAACTGCCTTCGATTTCCCTTCTATAACAAGCAGGACAAAAAATATTACTAAATAGGGAAATTCAAACGAAAGAAATAAAAAGAAGAAGAAAGAAAGCATGGACAGCATTCGGCAAACTGAACTATATACTCAGAAATCAGCAAATTCAACTACATCTTGGATCTAAAGTTTTTGATGCATGCATTATTCTGATATTAACTTATGGAACAAAAACATGGGCAATCACAAAAAAGAATATGAACATACTCAGAGTCAGTCAACACGCGATGGAAATAGCAATGCTTGGCATATAACTTAAGGACAGGAAAACAAACACATGGATAAGACAGAAAACTAAAGTCACCGATGTGGTACAAAAATCATTAAAATTGAAATGGGAATACGCTGGACATGTAGCTAGGAGCGATCTAAACAAATGGCACAGAACAATTCTACTCTGGAGACCATACCAACACAAAAGACCCAGAGGTAGACCTCCTACGAGATGGACAGATGATCTGAAACGAACTGCCGGGAAAAATTGGCTACAAGTAGCGTACAACAAAAAACAATGGAAAGGAAGACTTGAAGAGGCTTATGTTCAGATGTGGACGTGAATAGCTGGACGAAGAAGAGGAAGAAGAACAAGCTGAATAAAGCTGTACCTGTCGTGTCTAAATATGTGTCCAAAATAAGCTGTTTTACGATTCTCGGCAATTTCTGTGAGTTCACGTTCTCTATTCATACGCCTTAAAACTTCTTCGTTTCTAACGTGGTCGGTCCATGGAATTTTCAGCATACGACGAAACACCCACATCTCAAAACTCTCTAAACGTCGTAACGAGCTGACTGTCAACGTCCAAGTTTCCATGACGTGTAATAGTACACTAGAGACATAATACTTTTTCATGCGGTATCGTAGGGATAGACCAAGATTATTGGTAGTGAGTAACTGTCGCATCTTAAAGAAGGTGTTACTTGTCTGTTATATTCTATATTTAACCTCTTGTTCTTGGCCTAATATTTCATGTATCATGTATCCAACATCCTATATTGAAGTTCACATTCAGATGCCAGCGTAATAGAGATACTCCTGTGCTTTCTACACCGAGAGAAAAAAATTCTTGACATAAAGAAACTTTATTAATATTTAAGAAAGATCGACTTGGCGTATTGCCTAAGAAATATATCTTTGTATGTAAGATATAATTTTATAAAATATTTCAAATAAATTTTAATATACCCAAAGAAATATATCTTAAACATGATTGAACTATCACTTTCTTGCAAACTGCAAACCCATTTGTCAGAAAGAAATTATATTTGTCATAAGAATATATTTTCTTGGCATTACAAAACTCTTCTTCCTGAGCAATAATATTTCTTAGTAAGGATTATTGCTATCTTACCATTATTAATTAATGTATTTAATGTTAAGAAGTATATTTCGCAGATATAATTGTATATTAAAATTAAGTTACATTTCTTAAAAATAAAGTGATATAACATACGTCGAAATAAATTATACTCTTAATGCAGTGGCGTAGCGGAGTAGGGGCGGCAGGGGCGGCCAGCCCCGGGCGGCAAAAATTAACAATAAATAATAAAAATATTTTGTAAATATTTGAACCATTTTATATTTTTATCGCAACTACAAATTTGGACCGATTGAAAGAAGCATGGAATTTTTCATTACTTATTTTGTGACGAATTCGGAGAATTCCTTTTCTTTGAATGATATTTTGTAGCGACTGGCAACAACGGCAACGTCTATACTGACTTGTGGAAATTCCCCGTTTATTAGTAACAATCAGCACAACTTTTTTCGGCACTTTAGAACGTTGCATTCTTTTTTTTTCTCATCGATACATCGTTGGGAAGTTCTGATAGCAGCTACAGGCAAAAGAAGGATTCAAGACATACGGTGGAGTGCAAGAGGCGATGCCGTAAATGTGACATGGCATCATTACAACGACATTCTCGTCACTTTGGAAAAACTGACAGAGGCAGGTGAAAGCTTAAACACGAGGACAGATGCAGGTGCTTTACTAGTTTCGACGCAGTCATTTTCCCTTCTTTGTTTTTTGGACCTGTGGCAACCTGTGCTACATGAAGTGAATGATGCACAAAAATATTTACAAACAAGGGGATTTGACATAAGATTATATGCTCAGAAAGTAAATGCTTTGCAGATGATATTGACAGAGAAAACAGAGGAATGGGAAAATGGCGCTGTAGGTTATGCAAATAATATGTGTGAAGAACTTCGAATTTCCATAAAACCTCGGAGGCGCATAACAAGAAAGCATATTTTTGATGACGGAACTAGAGGTGATAACTTGTCTTGTGAAAATGAGTTGAGACGAAAGCTGTTTTCTTCGTTAGATAGAGTTATTGTAGAAATTCGTGAGCATTTTCAACAGCTACAGAATTGAACGGATGTTTTCTTATGGAACGCCGGCTATATTATTAGATTCATACAAAAATGAATGTAATCTAGACCTAGATTACGCATCTGACGAAATTGACGAGTAGGGTTTCAAGCTGGAAAAACTTCGACTGCGGACTTTCGTTGCTGCTACAGGCAACGAAATTGATTAATGCAGACTTACTTGAATTATTTAAATTTATTGTTAAATCCAAGCTGGAAGAAACTCTGCCCAATATTTTAATAATGTTCCGAATATTTTTCACAGTTGCTATAAGCAATGCCAGCTGCAAGATGAGTTTTTCAAAATTAAGGTTGATTAAAAATTATTTAAGATCGACAATGAGTACTCTAAGACTAACTAATTTGGCTATTTTGTCTATTGAGCAAGAGATGGGTGATGAGATAGACATTGACGGTGCAATAAAAGACTTTGCTCTTAAAAAAAGTAGACGTATAAATTTTTAATTGAAGACGGAGGTTTTGTTTTACATTCTAACAAATACTCATATTACTTTTCAATAAAAATAAAAATATAACATTATAGTATCGTTCTAGTTCTAATTAAAAATTGATTTTATTTAATTTTCTCGATCGTCAAGGTGTACCTAATCTGAAGTAATAAGGTCCTAAGTTATATCAATGTATCTAATTGGTTAAAGTAAAAGAATTTTTGTATTAATAAACGTGATTGTAACTTAGATAAACTTTCTTATTTAATCCAACCTGTATAATGCAAAATAATGATGACTGTTCTCGCCGAAAAGTTTTCTATAATTAATGTATAGTATACAATAAATTAAAATACCTAAATAAGAGGGCGGCAAAATTGTCTTCCGCCCTGGGCGGCCGACACTCACGCTACGCCACTGTCTTAAGGTAAAATTATTCTTTATTAGATAATAAAAACAGGATATTAAACGTTAGATATTAATACATACAAATAATTTCTCCACTCTTAAACCACTGGCTTCTATAAAATAATAAAAGGATGGAGAGGCAAATCCAACTTCCTTAATTTTTCCTTCTCTTTGTTAATAGCACTTTGTGTATCAGCAATTACCTAAAACGAAACCGTTATGGAGAAAGGGTGAACTTATTTTAATAAAAAAATTTTTATAAGGATATAAGTACATACTTATTTTGAAAAAAGGAAATAAAAAAAAAACAAATACACGGGCCCACATAAAAACTATTAATTTTTTGGTATAAGAACGGTAGGTATCAGTAAAACAGTCTACAATCCAAAAACATTTCTTCGCATTTCAACAAATAATAATCAATCATATTTAGTTCAAACATGGCTTTATTTATCCTCCCATCTATGTTAATTTTTTTCTTTTTGTATAATATGAACTATTAATGATTGATCTGTATAATATCACACAATAGACATTGTTTAGCTAAAATAAGAAGAAAAATACAACCAATGTAAAACATTGAAGCAGACATATATTGTAATTTTATTAATTGATATAATCTAAAAGAGACAGCAAACCTAATCATTAAGAAATTTTATTACAAAAAGTATTATTATTTTACATCTTAATTTATTTTATACCTATTAACTTATTGAGTTTTCATCAATAAAAGTTCTTAATCATTAAGATGTTTCTATTAGACTAACTAATATTTCTTTATGACGAATAAAGCACACGCCATGTTTGATATAACGTTGAATTGTAGGATTGTATATAGAAGACGATACATTCAAGGAACATATTATAGTTTATACATGAGTATACACATTTCTATAAAGGAACTTACCTGTATACAGGTCTACCATTTATGGAAGCCCCTAGTTGGTTAATAGCTCCTTTCAATATTGTTCTGAAGCTTTATATTAGATATATTATTTTCTCCAAGGTGGAAGTCGAAACGTCAATAAAATCATTTTTTAAGTTAATTTGTGGCTTATTTCACAGTTAGAATAAGATTCTTCTTTTCAGATTTGTCCATCAATATATAGATATCTAAAATGCATATAAAGGTAATATTGTTTCTTTTAGAACTACATATTCGAATATGCAACAATATTATTATTACATTAAATCAATTTACTTTTATTTAATACCTATGTACATGTACGTACCTTCAAACTATCCCTTAGATTTAAAAGAATACCAATAAAACCAATATCCATCTATGAAAATGAACTAATGCCACGCCATCTTGTCAAACATTGAGATTAAATCACAAATAGTGAATAATGGTTACTGTGCAATTCTTTTGTGGAAGAAAATATCTTTGCAAGTAACATTTCGGCATTAATGATAAAGTTTTTATTTAATAACCACAGTTACTACAGAGGGTATTTCTGAAGAATTATTTCTTGTGGTTTAATATATTTACTTAATTGCAAGAAAATTTCTTGTTCACAAATATAAATATGGATAAACTTAACATATTTTCTTACTGCAAAATATTTGTAGTTTTCAATTTAAGAAACAAAAACTTTAGGGTAAGAAAATTAAAATGTAACCATTAATGCATTTCTTAGTATTGAAGAAATTATCTGTAAGAAATTATTGAGTTGTGTTTAAAAAACTCGTTTCTTTATATGTGAAGCGGTATGTTTAAGTTAATATGATATATGGTAACTTTTAACAAAGATAGCTCAAAGAAATCAGTGTTTTAGGAGGGAAGAAATTGTTCTCTCCGTGTATATGGCATAAATAACTACAATGTTGTCAAAGTTTTTAATCGTACGTTATGGACAGACTCCTATAAAAGAATAATTATATTTTGTAAAATATTTATGAGTGTAAAATGGAAAAATACTACACTTTTGTGAACTTTTTTGAGTTTGGCCCAGTTTATTTTAAAATAGTAGCAAAATTTACAATGGCAGTAGAATTGGCAACACTGTTACCCTACATCCATACATTGCCATCTGCATGTGACTTCCACTATAGGTACTTAAACTTTTTCACTTATTCAACGAGATTGTTGTTGACTAATATGTTTATAACTGGTGTGTGCTTTTTTAAAATTACAATTGTTTTAGTTTTTTCACATTCACCTTAAGGCCATGTAGTTCTCCTTCTCGCACTACTTTGGTTAACAGAATTTGTAGTTCTTCTTCACTGCCAGCAGTCAGTAATATATCATTGGCGTACCTGATATTGTTCACGATTTTCCCATTGACTTTTATTTATTCTTGTGCTTCATCAAGAGCTTATGCAAAGATTTCCTCTGAGTGAAAGTTGAATAATAATGGCGATAGTATACAACTTTTTCTAACTCCTCTGTGGATGTTCATGGCTTCAATATCACCCATTTTCGGTTCTGACAGAGGCGTTTTGGTTCCAGTAGAGTACACTCATTGTATTAATGTCGTTTGGATCCAGGCTCTTTTTTGCAAGCATTCTATTATCTAATCGTGTGTGACTTTGTCAAAAGTCTTTTCATAATCCATAAAGCACAAGTAGACATATTTTTGTTGATCCCGACACTTTTGCTTGAGAACACTGAAATTGAACAAAGCTTCTCGAGTTTCCATACTGTTTCGTCATCCAAATTGTTCCGGACCAAATCTTCTTCGCATTTGTTGTAAATTCTGTTAATCTTGTGGAATTGATTCCATGGTCTGTTATTGATTGATTTCATGATCTGTTAATGCATATCTACCGTTAAGTATTTTTTATTTTTTTGCATTTATATTACTTATACAGGGTGAGTCACCTCTAACGGGACGGAAGATTACAGCGAAATGGTAAAAGATTTGAAAAAATTTTTAAATTAGTAGTTTCTAAGTTGATAAAATCTACATTTGTGTCCCAATAAATGGCGGCGTATCAAAGTTATATTTTTTCTTATGGAACACCCTGTATTTTATTGCATTTTTAATTGTCCGCAAAAAAATAAGGTATAGTTTCATAAGGCTTCTCTATACCTATGTACAGAGTGTTCTGAGTTATGGTGACTTTTCTTAAAATGTAAAGTTTTAAACGAAGGCTTATTCTCAAGTTATTTAAGAAATTATGAAAAAAATACATTTACATCTAAATAGCTGGATATTGGTTGAATGTATTTCATGATTAATTATTACACAATTGTTTATAGGGTGTTCAACATTTACAGTTTCATTATTGGATTATTCAATATGTCATATGATGCTTATTTTAAATAGAACACCATGTATATTAATACACCATTAAATTAAACGGAGTCACCTATTTCGAATAGTATATGGATGTCCTACACCTAGGTCTAATAGTTTTTGCGTAACTTAAAATTATTTAAATTCTTAATCTGTAAATCAAGTTTAATACAAAAGATGTATCTCATTGTATGACATCGTCATTTTATGACAGTACGGTCTGGTAATTATCAAAAATATAAACATCCGTGTATGGTATTCAAATTTAATTGTTCCTAAAAATGAATAATTACGTTATCTACGATAGAGTAGACATAGTATGTACTTTGCATTGGGGAGTGTTCGCAAAATTGTATCTTACCTTCTTAAGTTTACGCTCAAAAGTATCCTGATAGAAGACACCCAAAAAAGGACGTTTAGGAGATATTTCAATAGATTCCGCGCTACTGGTAATGTTGCATACGGAAAGTTAAATAAAAATAAACCAGTTATTTTTGATGACGTCAAGGAGCTTGATGTCCTGCTTTCTGTTACGGAAAACCCAAATACTAGTAAAGAAAAAATTTCGGGTGAATTGTAAATCAGTCAAACGACTGCGACTGTTAGAATACTTAAAACAAACCGCTATTATCCGTATAAAACTCAACTACACCAGTATTAGACCAAACAGGATTGTGATAAATATTTAACTTATCGTTTATGGACTTTAGACTTTATAGAAGATCCTGATTTTTTTAATGTATGTATACAGACCAATATAACTACTTTTCATAATAATGGTCTACTAGTATGTAAATAGACATAATTTTCATTTCATTATGATACCGTAAACAAACATTTATTTCGTACAGCTTAAAAATTGAGTGACTAAATATTATTTTTAAAATCAATTTACAGTTTAAGAAAATTGTAAATTACGCAAAAACTATGACTCCTAGTTATAGAACATCTGTATACCATTCGAAAGAGGAACCTGTGCTTAGTACAATAATTTATTAATATACATGGTGTTTTATTTAAAATAAGCATCATATGACACATTAAATAATCCAATAATGAAACTGTAAATTTTGAAAACCCTGAAAATAAATGTGTAATAATCAATCATGGAATACATTAATTATAAAATAAAAACCAGACCGTACTGTCATAAGGTGACAATGTCATACAATGCCATTAATTATCTGCACCTTTTGTTTTAAAATCGATTTACAGATTAAGAATTTAAATAATTGTAAATTACGCAAAAATTATGAGACCTAGGTATAGGACATCCATATACCATTCGAAAGAGGTAAAATTGTTTAGTATAATTATTTATTAATATACAAGGTGTTCCATTTAAAATAAGAATAATATGACACATTGAATAATCCAATAATGAAACTGTAAATTTTGAACACCCTGTATATAAATGTGTAATAATTAATCATGAAATACATTCAATCAATATCCAAATATTTAAATGTAATAGTAATTTTTTTATAATTTCTTAAATAACTTGAGAATAAGCCTTCTTTTAAAACTTTACATTTTAAGAAAAGTCAACATAACTCAGAACACTCTGCACATAGGAATAGGGAAGCCCTATGAAACTATACCTTATTTTTTGTGGAAAATTAAAGAATGCAATAAAATATAGAGTGTTCCATAAGAAAAAATATAACTTTGATACGCCGCCATTTATTGGGACACCCTGTATATTTCAAAATAATTTTAAAATGTAGATTTTATCAACTTACAAACTACTAATTTAAAATTTTTCTCAAATCTTTTACCATTTCGCTGTAATCTTCCGTCCCGTTAGTGGTGACTCACCCTGTATATTTGAAACTCCAACACTCAGCATTGTTAAGGGGTGCCACTTTGAGTGCTAAAATATTCCTTATATTTTTAGGGCTAATACAACATGGCAGTCCATCTTTTTAAAAATTGATCTGTCCTTCCCATTGTATATATTATTTGCGGGAATTAAAATCGAAATGTTAGAAATTTTTTAAATTATCATTGGTTATTCATACCTTAAACAAGTTACCTATAATTTTTGGAAACATATTTCACAAATTCCAAAATTCAAACTATCACATCGTATTCGCTTCTATTGCAAGAAGCCATAAATAATCAAGTATCACATTTTATTCATTGCGTACTCACACAAACGAATTTTATTATTATATAATTGTCCGATGTTTATATAAAATTAAAACAAATATCAGGGGTATTTATTTCAATGCAAATGTAAACATTAATCTAAAAAACATTAAATTATTTATTGTTTTACTGTTATTAATAATCAAATTGAAAATTACTATATTTTGATAGTTGCCACAAAAACATTTGACATCAAATGGAAGTAATTTATCCAAATTGGTTCAGGTTAATTGGAAAAATAATATGAAACTTATTTAATAAAGGATTTATAATAATCCTTTTTAAAATGTAATAAACTGTATATATAAAGCTTTAATTTTAAATAAAAAAATGGAAAAGTTAGTAACAGTATAATATTTAAGTATATTCAAATGGGAAATAAGCCACAATTTTACCTAAAAATGATTTTATTAACGTTTCGACGCCCAAGTCGGGTGTCGTTGTCAAAATACAATGGAACAGAACAACTTAGAACGGGATCCTACAACATTCACAAGAAATAATACGAGGAAAATATCAATACCATATGTAAAAGGACTATTCGAGAAACTTAAAACAATAGGAAATAAATTCAACATATCAACAACATTCAAAACAACAAACACATTGAGATCTATTCTATCTAAAACTAAACCTAACAGTGAACAAGAAAGAACAAAGAATTGTATTTATAAAATACCTTGTGAATGCGAACAATTTTATATAGGTGAAACGTCAAGACCATTAGACGTTAGAGTAAATGAACATCAGTCTTATATAAAAAATAGAGAATTTGATAGATCTCAAATATGTCAACACGCATGGGATAATGAACATAGAGTTCAGTGGAGAGATTCAAGTATAGTCCTAAAAGAAGCAGATAGTAAAAAGAGAAAAATCAAAGAAGCGGCTCTAATTATGCTAAATGAAACCAATTGTGTCGCAAATTCCTCGGTAGAATGCAGTAGGATGTGGTTACCCATATTAAAGGAGGAAGTCAATAGAAAGAAAATACCACAATTATTAAATCAGTAACATATCGAGTTAGTACATATTTAGTATTTTAGTATTGTTTAAAATTTAAAATATCAAGTCAGAATTTGGTATTAGTTTTGAGAGTAAACTAAATGTAAACCCAAATACTTACGATGTCGGGATAGTATCACGAGGTTTTTCCTGGTTTTCCCTCGTGATTTACTATGGAATCTCTAACGCGAGAATTTCAGTGCCACCGTTGCATTTGGTTGTCATTTTAAAGACAGATCACATGCTATGATTTTTTGTGGCGGATATTCTTGAGTTGGGATTGATTTCATGTAATCGAATGAACTATCTTTTAGTAAAGTCGTCCCAGGAACGCAACTCTTTAATATTGGCAATATCATTTTAAAGTCGTCTACTTTAAAATGTATAATACGTGTCTGAATTGCCGATATAAATGAGTCAGATTAAATAAATTATTAGAAGAATTTTTTACTAAGCAACAACATTTTTGTTTATTTAGTATTATTTGTATTTTGACAACGACACCCGACTTGGGCGTCGAAACGTTAATAAAATCATTTTTAGGTAAAATTGTGGCTTATTTCCCATTTGAATATACTTGATTATAAAAATGCCACAAGAAAATAGCTTCAGTATAATATTTAACATAATTTTTCTCGCGGAATCATTGGCCATCGGTTAACATAAATTATATATTAAAAACTGTTATACTAAGAAACGTTAATTCTTTCAGACTGCCTTTCAGTTTTACAGAATATCAAAAATACTTTTTTGCCCAAAACATTTAGTAATCAGTATATATTTTTAATAAAGAATCACATCAGTTAAAATCTAGAAGACTCTGGCTTCAATATAATATTTATTTGGGTTAAGGCACATATTGGACTCAAAGATAATGAATACGTAGACTACTTAGCTAAGTCCAGTATAATATCAGGCACTTTATTGTCATATTATTTATATATGTATCAGATGCCAATATGATTTTTAAAAGAAACCAACTATCGATATGGAAAGATCAATGGAATCTTTACTGCTTAACGAACCCCACAACAGGTGATCCCACAAAACATTTGGTTGAAGACTTTTAAAGCGCCACGTAAATATATTACAACCATAAATCGACTACGCTTTGGGCATGCGTGTTATCCAAGTCATTTATTTAAAATAAATGTGATTGGAGGATGGTTGCAAAAATTTCGGAAAACAGGGTGATCTTGGTCATACCTTTTTTGAATGTACTAAGTTTCAACAGCATTCAAACTCTCTCTATAAAAATTTAATCAAACTTAATATGCATGCACCATTCAATATCCAGTCTCTGCTGGCTACAGGCTCACAACAAATATATAATGTCATTATAGATTTGGCGACAGTCAGTTTTAGGCCATTTTCTAGGTTACAAGTAATTTAAACACGGTCAACGTGCGACGTTAACGTATTTACTTAAAAAATTTTTAGTGGATTCCTCTAAAAAAATATTTTAGCCAGTCCTTTATAATGAGTTGCGGTCTGAAGTGGTCTATAAAATGTCAATCTAATCTAAAAGTTTAATATGGCAGCTAAAAGTTAAATTTTAGAGGCCTCTTTAATTAAACATAAATGATACAGGATACACCCCGTGAGTCTCTACGTGTTAAGTATTTTATTGACCGTATTATTATAATTTTGGATATAGTGGAGTCACTGAAGGTGTATATGAGCTATTACCTCCGATTTCGTTGAACCTCCATCGATTTGCATGAACATTGGTGAGTGGTTAGAGGATATCTCAAGGAATAAAGGTGACATGGTGCCAACTTGCGCTTTTACCCTGGGGGTGGATGCCACCCCTCTCGGGGGTGAAAATTATTTTATTAAAAATAACCCCATATTTCGATAGAGGGACAAATTTCAAGCAAAATTTGTTATATAAAGTTATTAAAATTAATCAAAACTTTTTGAGTTATTAAAGATCAAAGATTTTAATTTTTCTTGAGAAAAATGCATGTTTTTAACCAATTTTTCATCAACAACTCAAAAAGTGTAAGTTTTTACAAAAAAGTTATAACTATCAAAATTGAAGCTAATAAAAAATGAAATAAATCGCTTACTACAAAAACCTTTGTATGTTAACTAAAAGTGAGTTATAAGTAATTGAATATATTTTTTTTTTCGGCGAGTAAAGAACTATAAATATTCAAGCTGAAATAACGAGAAATTGATGCATTTTATAACATAAACTTATTAAACATTCGTCAAAGTACTTAAAAATATCTATTAAATGAGCCCCCGAATATGTTGATAGCGTTAAAATTTATGCACCAAAATTTTTTCAAAATTTATCTTTTAAAAATTATTCCAAAAAATATTATTGTTTTTTTTTAATAACTCCGTTCGTGTTTACGATATCAGGTTCATCTAAAAACTGTTAGAAAGTTAATTCCAAGTGATATTTAAGCACGTTGAACCTAATCTTTTAAACCCCTTACTTTTTTAAAAAAGTAAAGGTTTAATGACCCCGGTTGCATGGTTCCCACAGCAAAATTTAAGATTTAAACCTTTCTATCTCGGTTATTTTTTACTCTATAGAAATAGTAAAACAGGTAAAATATTTGGCATAGAAAAAACAAAAATTTGGTTATATATAATTTGTTACGTATATTGAGTATTTTTGGAGTTATTATCAAAAGAATATGAGTACACTAATTTTAAAAATTATGATTTTTAAAATTATATCTTTTTTTCAAAAATATGCATTCTAAACCGGTCAAAATTATCGAAAACATTACTTATGCTAATATAAAGAAGTTATTTGAAGGATTATTATAAATTTTAATTTTTGTGGAAATGGCGTAGGTTTTATTTTTCACTTTTTCCTAAAAAATTCGAAACGGTTCTTTTATTTTCATTATAACTTGCTTAATTTTGATGCTATTACCTTCTGAAGCTCAGTAAGCAGGTATTTCGAAGTACTTTGGCAAATGTTTAGCAGGAATATTTTATAGGTTGTATAGTTTTCCCGTTATTTAACCCTTAAACGCCCAAGGGTGGGTAAAAAATGTCCACCTAATGCGTATTCCCTTGTAACTTATTTATTACATGTGTAAAAATTTTTCAAAAATTATTTATTGTTACAAATACAGCCCTTTATCTAATGTTAGTTTGGTTTTACCGATATTTTTGAAAATAAAAGTAATATCTTGAGTTACATATGGGTGGTCATAAAAAGTACACCTTTGGTAAAACTTGTTACTAAAGGTTTCTCTATAATTTCTCGTTGGTAGGAACATAATCCATATAATTATCGACGTATAATTACATTATCGACATAATTATCCGCCAATGAGGAGGCTGAAAGGAAGAATGTGGAGAAAATCGACAAATTTGAATTAATGGCAGTTACTGTTATGTTAATTTTGATTTATATTGTAATTTTGTTTTAAGGTTAGTAAATTCTTTATATTAATATTTTAGAAGATGCTGTGTTTCTTAAGCATCAGAGTCTTAAGTTTAATCCATTTCCAACAACTCTCAATAAATATATTAGCTATTTTCAAGGTGGACATTTTTTACCCACCCTTGGGCGTACATGGGACCTAAAAAAGGTTGGGCGTTTAAGGGTTAAGCTTGAATACTTAGATTTGAGTACTCGTCGAAAAAAAAATACACATTTAATTGCCAATAACTCACTTTGAACTAACATTAGCTTAGTTCTTTATGTGAGGAATGTATTAAATTTTTTATTATCTTCAATTTCAGTAATTATAACTTTTTTGTAAAATCTTATAGTTTTTGATTTATACGTGAAAAACCGATTTAAAACATACATTCTTTTACAAAAAAATAAAATCTTTGGTCTTTAATAACTCAAAAAGTGTTGATTTATTTTAATAACTTTATATAACAAATTTTGCTTATAATTTGTCCCTCTATCGACTTATGGTATTATTTTTAATAAAATAAGTTTCACCCCCGAGAAGGGGTGGCATCCACCCCCAGGGTAAAAGCGCAAGTTGGCATCATGTCGCCTTTGTTTCTTGAGGTATCCTCTAATTACACACCAATTTTCATGAAAATCGATGAAGGTTCAACGAAATCGGAGGTGAAAACCTTCAGTGACTGCACTAATATGAGGTATCACGACTACCACTGTAGCATCTTGATCTAAATGAGGTTGAACTGATTTCCGCTGACTTGAAAAAAATCGTGGCGCAAGTAATGTCAGCTTCGAATTATATAACGAAACAAGGGCCGTCTTATATTTCAGTTCGTTCAGAAAGCATCAAAAGCACTCTAACCGGTTTCGAACCTTGTTAGGATCTCGTCAGGAAGTGTATATGACTATCTGAACAAATTGAAACAAATCGGCTGCTAGTATCGAATAATCATAAAACAACGTGATATGGTGTCGTGGCAACATCTGCTTAAACAAGCGAAAGTTTTTCTTTAAAAATATTAAAATAACATTAAAAATAAAACTGTATTGGGACCAAGTTTTTTGGTAACACCTTCGTGGTTTCTAAAATTTGCAAACCAACGAATTCTGGAGCAAAGGGGGGGTGATGGAGATGTAAAAGTTTCATCTCACTTCTCGCCTATCCAGCGCAGTAAATTTTTAACGAAAAATGGTCCCGCAGACTCCGTTAGTAGTAAAACTAATAGAACTAAATAATCATATCGTTGTAAAACGAAACAAGAGCCGTGAAATATTATTAACTCTATATAGACCAGGACTAATCTGTAAAAAAACGTGTATTTTTGCATGTGAGAGGCGGTATTCGGATTTTTGCAGATAAAGTTAGGTGACACCTTCAGTAATAATAATTGACTTATGATTCTTCTCAAATATGCCCGGAGGATTAATAAAAAAATTAAAATATTTAAGAATTTCGAAAAACATCGATTTTTTTCTGCTTTCTTTGCTTATAACTTTAAAACGGTTCGTTTTGGAACAAAGTGGTAAAAAATAAAATAAAGATAATTGAATTTTGTGTGATATACGACTGGTTAAAAAGGTTTTAAGGTATTACCTTTTCTGCATTATAGCAATAAATACAA
The DNA here is from genome assembly GCF_917563875.1 of Diabrotica virgifera virgifera. Classification (NCBI taxonomy): domain Eukaryota; kingdom Metazoa; phylum Arthropoda; class Insecta; order Coleoptera; family Chrysomelidae; genus Diabrotica; species Diabrotica virgifera. Next base: position 226,851,487 of record NC_065448.1, read on the forward strand.
AATAAGGGGGCAAAATACGCCTGTTGTTATTCAATCTTTCTTAACCACTTTGGTGACACTTAGAACCTTAGTAATTCGCTTAGAAAATTCTTATAACTTACTTAAATGGTCCACCAAATTTCATTAAAATTGACCTAATAGATTTTGCATAATAAATTTGCAATATAAATGTTTTTAAAAAAGTTCAAATTTTTTAAAATCTTTCTGAACAAAAAGTAGACCATTTAGAAGTTGGCTAATTTTTTTACATATAAAGAGGTGCTCTTTCTATCTAATACACTTTACGGAATTAAAATCGGATTATTTAAGGGGCCTCAGCAATGTTTTAAAATTATAAGCAATTTTTTGACTTGTAAACAAATAGCTTTGTTTAATAATAAAAAAAAAAAAATAAATTTTTAGCAATGCAAATAATTAAAACCGGTATAATTTGGCTTAAACTTCCAAACGCTGTCAGCAGAATTGCTATTTTATTTTTTAATTAAAATTGTTCTCGTTCAAAACTTGCAATTGTTCGATTTTTTGAATGTTCCACCGCGTTTATCTCGAGAACTATGCATCCTACGAAAAAACTTGTAAGAACATTTTTTGCTTAGAATTACCCAAGAAACACAAAAAAATGTTTTACTTTGCGAAAATACGATGATATGTAATTCCTCAAGTTCTTTGTTTATAACAATCTTATCGACATCCGGATCAATTGTTACCCAAAAAGTTCGTCTTCTACGGGTCAAAATACATAAAAAACACTTTAGTAAGTCCATCTAAATAAAGGAGCCCGTAGCACCCCCTCCTGGACACAGCACTAATTTGTTTATAAACCAAAAAAATGTTTATAATTTTAAAACATTGCTGAAGCTGCTTAAATAATCCGATTTCAATTATGTAAAGTGCATTAGATATAGGTCTGGATCCCGCGTATGAAAAAAAAGTTGATTAATAGCAAGCTGAAAATTTGTTAATAGCTTAAGGGTATCTAGTCGGATAAACTTTGATATATGCCAACACTGGAACAGGGGCAGTTTTAACTGTGGAACAGGTTAAAAATTTGGAACGGTCACATCACGAAAACGGCACATTTATTTTGTCCGACAGAACAGACTTAAACTCTCCGAACAGAGATTAAAGTCTCATGCAAAAATCAGACTGCTATTTATCGCCTGTCATAATTCCTGTCATTTGAAATAGTCTACATGTTCCACTCATTAAAACGCCCATTTGGTGATAAATAGCATTCTGATTTTTGCAGGAGAGTTTAATCTCTGTTCGGAGAGTTTAAGTCTGTTCTGTCGGACAAAATACATGTGCCGTTTTCGTGGTGTGTCCGTTCCAAATTTTTAACCTGTTCCACAGTTAAAACTTCCCCTGTTTCAGTGTTCGCATATATCAAAGTTTATCCGACTAGACACCCTTAAGCTATTAACAAATTTTCAGCTTGCTATTAATCAACTTTTTTTTCATACGCGGGATCCAGACCTAATAGGCGGAGTGCTTCTTTATACGTAAAAAAATTGACAAATCTTTTTATGTTCTAGTTTTTGTTGTGCCAGATTATAAATTATTTTAATTTAAAAAAAAAACTTTAGATTGCAAAATTATTATGCAAAATTTAGTAGGTCAATTTTAATGAAATTTGGTTAACGGTTTTAGCACATTACAAAAATTTTCTAAGCGAATTAGGAGGGTTCCAAATGTAACCTAAGTGATGGAAAAACATTGAATAAAGACAGGCTTGTTTTGTCCCCTTATTTTATATTTATGGCTATTTTTCAGCAAGTGTGTTAAATTAAGACATTTTTTACTAATCGTATCTGATAGAAAATTTAATTATATTTGTTTTATTCCTATACGACTTTGTTCCAAAATGAATCGTTTTAAAGTTATAAGCAAAGAAAATAGAAAAAAAAAACGAAATTTTTTCAAATCTTTAAATATTTTATTTTTTTTTTATTAATGTTCCGGGCATATTTGAGAAAGAGCATAAGTCAATTATTATTAACGAAGTTATTACCTAACTTTATCCGCAAAAATCCGAATGCCACCTCTCACATCCACCTAGAAACAGATCCTTCCTGATCTAATATACAAATAACAAATAACAATTATCTGACATTGTTTTATATTTCTTCGTGGACTCCATGTTAAAACAAGTTAACCCACTTTTTTCCTTTGTTTCACAGCTCCTCTTGAATCTTAAAGAGATAAATTTTCAGCTTAATACACCACAAAGACGCCACGCCACATCCTTGACACTCTCTAAAACGAAAGATAAGACAAATTAATTAGTTTGTTAATCAGGAGAGCCGCAGCGGTTACCACAGAATCACATCAGAACTGTTATGTTTACGTTCCGGTGATTAGGCGAATGCAAACTAATATGTGGAAGCCGAGGTGTACTCTCACAACATTATCGCACCAGATAGTGGTACATAAGAGTAAATATGTCTTTAGGACTTTTTAGTGTATACCTTTATACAGTAAAGAGCGATTTACGAGGGCTAATTTGTATTGTTCTCGTATTTTTTAAGGCAACCAAATGTTTGTGATCCATAATAGGTTTAGTTTGTATTTATTCTGATTATTTCTCCTCTTTTTTTGGATAAACATGGCTCTGTCTGTTTGTCCGTCCGGTCTGTTGTTTCATTGTGCCTTCAGTAAGTTGTAGTTCCATTGTTTTCGTGATCTTCCGTGATCTTCTGTTTGTTGTCATAAGTCTGTGACATTATTTAAATTATAACCTTATCACATATTTCATAATTAAATCAATTTAATCTTTCTCTGCATGCAGCTAGAAAAGTATAAAAATAAACTGTGTAATGTTTTGGATATTATGATATTCAGCCTTGCGGGGTCATCTAATGTTTTCCGACCTACTTACGTTTGACAATGGGTCTATTGAATAAAAAAAAGTGTTTGCTTATACTTCCTCGTATTTAAGTATTTACTTAATAATAATTAAATAAAACATTAAAGAAATGACTTTATTCAATTACTATTAAGTAAATACTTAAATATTTGTATGTAAAAGCAAATACTTCTTTTTATTCAATAGACCCATTGAACTGTTAATATAAGTACAGTAAACGTAAACACGAGAAGGGGTCGAATTGAAGCAAAGTTATTATTCGAAGTTTATACATACCGAAGGGCTAATTCGTGTCTCCTCCATAATATAACTAAACAGTGCAGTAAGAGTATGTAGTGATTGAATAAACAAGTGAGCCAGATTCATTTTTTACTCATCGCGACCTCCTGAAACAAACAGTTCTGAGGCCATACACAAGGAAATCACCACAAGACAATAACGGAAATTATATCATAAATCAGTATAATAGCAAATACGGCAAAACTACTTAGCATGTGGTGCCACAAAAAATAATATTAAAAGAATACGGGCACCATGGTGGAATAAGAAGGTAAAAATCGAAATAAAAGATAAGGAGAACTTGTTTGTGGAAAGAAGATGAACAAGAAGAAATACATATAAGACTAAACGCAACAAAAATATTTTTTTTGTATAATAATAAACATACTCAAAATTTCCACATACATTTATTAAGTTATAGGCCTCTTAAATGTGACCAGATCCATTTAATATAAAAAAATGGTTTTTCAAGACCATTTGCCATCGTTCTTCTTCCTTAAGTTCCCTCTCCTACCGGAGGTTGGATATCATAATGGCTATGGTCACTGGTTGGCTGCTGCTCTGAACAGTTGTAATGAACTACAGCTAAACCATTCTCTAAGGTTCCTCAGCCAGAAGATGCGTCTTATTCCTATGCTTCTTCTTCCTTGGATCATTCCTTGCATAATAATTCTCAGCAACTCATATTTTTCTCCTCTGGTAATGTGACCCAAATATTCCAGTTTTCTAGTTTTTATACTGTTCATAATTTCTAACTCCTTATTTAAACGTCGTAGCACTTCAACATTGGTAATCCTTTGAACCCACTGAATTTTCAATATTCTTCTATAACACCACATTTCGAACGCTTCTATTGTTCTTATGTGTTGTCTCTTCAATATCCAAGCTTCCATTCCGTATAGTAATATAGAAAATATGTAGCATCTTAGAGCCCTCAATCTGAGAGGCAGCTGAAGGTCTTTGTTTGAAAGCAGTGTCTTCATTTTTATAAATGCTTGCCTTGCAGTTTCAATTCGGACTTTAGTTTCTTTGCTTTGGTCATTTTTGTCATCAACCCAGGTTCCCAGATATTTGTACGTCTTTACTTTTTCTATTTGGGTTTGCTCTATTATTAATCTTTCATTTCCGTGTTGTGTTTTTGAGACAATCATAAATTTAGTTTTTTTACGTAATACAACAATGGAGACCATGGATAGGAAAGGGAAGCAGAGAAAGGCCACAAATGAGGTGGGCTGATGACATTAAAAAGATTGGAGGACACAACCGTAAGCAAGTGGCGAAAAATAGAAAACACTGGAGTGAACTGGGGAGGGCCTATATCCAAAGTTGGATTACTGAAGGTTTAAGAAGAAGAAGAAGAGTATGAACTCGGATTACCGATCTCAAATTTAGCGTCGTAACCACTAGTCCATTTCGGCGATAATAGTTTATAGACGGAGAGGCAGCGCTGAAAAATCTCTTTGAATTTACTAAAACTAGATTGTCCACAGTCGATTACTGTGAGTGTGTACAGAAACATACTGCGGTAGGTCAAGCGAAACGTAGAACAGGGGTTACTGAGAGGGTATCAAAGTTGCTTTCCTACGAAGGTAATTATTTCCATTTACTAAGGCTAAAAATCAGTACACACATTCTAATTTAAATATAAATAAAAGTTATTATAGTCGGTCAGCTGTATGACGGGACAGAACCGGTCGGTCGGCCCCAATAGTCGATTGAGGAAATGAAGAATTTTGGCTCGCAATTTTTTCGTCCAGCGTGGATTTACTTGAAATTTTCACAAAAGTTAGGGAAAAGGGCAAGGATCGTTTTAAATTCTCCACACCATTTGCGAGCATGTTGAACACATGTGCACTTTCACCCATAATGGGAATAGTGATGTCCATTTTGCATTTAAAAAAAAACGTATCACAGCATAAATTTCACATTGGACTTATTAACGGCGACCTACACCTCCACCTTCGAAGGCTTCTAGGCCTACACTGAGCAATGCAGCGAAACGAAACTGATGGAGGAAAAGAGTGTGAGAGTTGATGTGTAAGGCAGTGTTGCCAGATTTCTCCCAGTACGTCGCACTTTGTCTCAGCGTCAAAGGTAACATTTTTTTACGAATGACCCTCGTATCTATAATTTTAGGATATTTTTTTTAGATCCATGTATATTTTTGTATCTTAATATCGAACAAAAAACACTCAGACTTCTTTCATAGATCATTGTAACCTTGTTGTCTAATTTTAAGTGATGCATTTTATAAATACGAATAAGATGCGTCAAGGATATAGTGCAGTCACTGAAGGTGGATATGAGCTTACCCTCCGATTTCGTTGAACCTCCATCGATTTGCATGAAAATTGGTGAATAGTTAGAAGATGTCTCAAGGAACAAAGGTGACATGGTGCCAACTTGCGCTTTAACCCTGTGGGTGAAAATTATTTTCTTAAAATAACACCATACTTCGATAGAGGGACAAATTCTAAACAAAATTTGTTATATAAAGTTATTAAAATAAATCAAAACTTTTTGAGTCATTAAAGACCGAAGCTTTAATTTTTCGTGAGAAACATGCATGTTTTTCATCAATTTTTGATAAATAATTCAAAACTATAAGTTTTAACAAAAAAGTTATTATTTGCAAAATTGAAGAGAATAAAAAATGAAATAAACTTCTTACTAGAAAAACATTTTATTGTTAACTAAAAGTGAGTTATAGGTAATTGAATGTACATTTGTTTCGGCGAGTACCCAAATCTAAGTATTTAAGCTTAAATAACGGGAAAATGATGCACATTTTATAACATAAATTTATTAAACATTTGTCAAAGTACTTAGAACTATCTATCAATTGAGCCCCAGAACAAATTGATTGCATCAAAATTTATGCTACAAAATTTTTTCCACATTTATCTTTTAAAAATTTTTCCAAAAAATGTTATTGTTTTTTTTTTAAATAACTTCGTTAATTTTTGCGATATCTGGTTCACTTGAAAACCATTTGAAACTTGGTTCCAAGGGCTATTAAATCACATTAAAATTAATCTTAAAAACCCTTTACTTTTTTTTTAAATAAAAGGTTTTAATGGCTCCGGTTACATGGTTCCCGCAGCAAAATTTAAATTTTAACGTTTCTATCTCGGTTATTTTTTATACTACTGAAATAGTAAAACTGCTATAGTATTTAATACAAAAAACAAAAATTTTATTATATTTAATTTTTTACGTATATTAAGTTTTTGGAGTTATTATCAAAAGAAAGTGAAAATAACGATAACTTTAAAAATTCTGATTTTTTAAAAACATACTTTTTTTCAAAAAGATGCATTGTAAACCGGTCAAAATTTTCGAAATCATTACTTATACTAATATAAAGAAATTATAGTACGGATAACTATAAATCTTAATTTTTGTTGAAATGGCGTATGTTTTATTTTTCACTTTTCCTAAAAAAATCAAAAGGGTTCCCTTATTTCCATCATAACTTGCGTAATTTTAATGCTATTAACTTCTTCTGGAGCCGATTTGATAGGTATTCCGAAGTACTTTGACAAGTGTTTAACAGGTATATTTTATAAAATGCATAGTTTTCTCGTTATTTAAGATTGAATACTTAGATTTGAGTACTCGTCGAAAAAAATATATATTAAATTACCCATAACTCACTTAAAATTGACATTAGTTTAGTTTTTAAGCGAGAATTGTATTAAATTTTTTATTACCTTCAATTTTTGCAATAATAAATTTTTTGTAGAAGCTTATACTTTTTTAGTTATACGTGAAAAACAGCTTTAAAACATGCATTTTTTTACGAAAAAGTAAAATGTTTGATCTTTAATAACTCAAAAAGTATTGATTTATATTAATAACTTTATATATCAAATTTTGCTTATAATGTGACCCTCTGTCGATTAGTTGTATTATTTTAAACAAAATAATATTTTCACCCCCGGGAAGGAGTGGCATCCACCCCAGGGTGAAAGTGCAAGTTGACATTATGTCACCTTTGTTCCCTAAAGTATCCTCTAACTACTCAACAATTTTTATAAAAATCGATGAAGGTTCAACGAAATCGGAGGTGAAAACCTTCAGTTACTGCACTAATAAACAATTTTGAATAAAGAATAGGCTTAAAGGAGCCAGTCGGAATGTAAGAAATATAGAAAACAAGGAAATAAATATCGATAAATAATATAAGAAGCAGAATATTGATATAGGTATTTTGCCATATAATATAATATCTTATAAAATAATAAATGGAAAAACAAAATCACTAGTATTTGTGAAAATGAAAGGCTAACTCCAACTAAGTTTGAGATTGATATTGATCACTTATGAAGCCCTTACACGATCATTATTACTGATGATCAGTAATACTGACATTATACCCCAGCTTTATATCAATACTTCGAATATTGATGGTCTACCTTACACGATCAGTATTACTGAGTCAGTAACGTAAGTAATATTGATATTGTTGTTTTGCTTGACTTAAACTTAAATCTTTTATTACAAAGAGTTTCTATTTTGTGTGTAAAAACGGATTTGAAAAAGAAAGCATGCATTGCTGTAATATCGTCAAAAGTTAGGGATATAGAAAATTCTGCTGATTTTCATAGTTGATTTTTTTCGCGAACAGAGGGATTCCGCAATTTTTTTTATTTTAGCCTTTTCTTTAGTATTTACACAGTTGTGCAAAGGTTTACTCAAACTTATTTTTTGTACTTATACCGGGTGGAAGAAAAAAATATGTTTTTCTTGTGTTAAGTTTGAGACACTCTGTAGGAAGAACGAGGTATAAATGTGAGTATACATCAGACTAATATTGTAGTCTTTTGTTTTGTGAACATGCTGTTGTTTGAATGTCCCTGATATCTTTAGAAACAAAAAAAATAGACGGTTTTGTAATTTAACATGTGTTTTAACCGAAACAAAAGTTTGAGACATCTTGTAGGGAGAAAAAGGCACAAAGGTAAGTATACCCCGATATTATGTTGTAGTCTCATATTTTTTTAATATATTATTTTTTAATTTATTCGATATATTTAATAACAAAGAAACTAGACGGTATTACTCTTTAATATGTTTTTCTATGTTTCACATGTGTGATGTGACGCATGTCGTCAGTTAAAACACATAATAAAGAGTAACATCGTCTAGCTTTTTTGGTATTAAAGATATCAGAGAAATTAAAAAAATAAAATATTCACAAAATCTGAGACTACAACAAAATATCGAGGTATACTCACCTTTGTGCCTTTTTCTCCCTACAAGGTGTCTCAAACTTTGGTTTCGGTTAAAACACATGTTAAATTACAAAACCGTCTATTTTTTATTTCTAAAGATATCAGGGACATTGAAAAAACAAAATGTTCACAGAACATAAGACTACAATACGATTTCGATATATACTCCCATTTGTACCTCGTCCTCCCTACAGGGCGTCTAAAACTGAACATAAGAAAAACATTTCTTTTCTTCCACCCGGTATGAGTACAAAAAAAAAGTTTGAGTAAACCTTTGTATACCTGTGTAAATACTAAAGAAAAGTCTAAAATAATAAAAAAAATTAGCGGAATCCGTTAATCTGTTCACAAAAAAATCTACTATAAAAATTCAGCAGAATTTTCTATATCCCTAACTTTTGACGAGCAGTTTATTAGCATGTGCAGTGAAGTATCACGCTAAACGTCGTCGCCGATACTGGGTGCAAAAGTGGTTACAAAAACGTGCAAATTTTTCTCATCGTACTCTACTAAAAGAAATTCACGTTACCGGTGAATTTAACGATTATAAAAATTATTCTCATATGAACGAAGAGATTTTCGAGAAATTATTAAAAATGGTATCACCATTTCTAACTCGACAAGATATCAGTATAGATAGGTTACCTTTAACATTACGCTACTTTGCAACTGGATGAAACTTCAAGGATTTAGCTGTTATATCACCAGATTCTATAAGTATCCCAATAATGGAAACTTACAAAATTCTCATTTATGAGCTCAAAAAATATGCACGGGTAAATATTGATACGGTTTAATTTATTTTTTGTTAATTTATTGCGATTTCTCAATTTACTTCAACTCCAGAAGAATTGATAAACGTAGCAGATAATTTACAATCTTTGCATCAATTTTGTAATTGCGTAGAAGCGATAGACGGAAAAACATTTTGCCGTAGAAAAACGTCAGTGTCTCAATATTATTTTTATAAATGGTTCTATTGTAGTATAGTTTCATTAGCTATTGTTAATGTAGAAAAAAATTGATTGAGGAGTTATGTTTTATTCAAAGTTTGGAAAGCTATTTTGGCAAAAATCGCTTAACGTTGCACCAATTTCTACATTATCAAACACAACAGAAATATTTCCATATGTACTCATGAGAGATGAAGTTTTTCCATAAATGAAAATCTCACGAAACCTTTGTTTCATACAGATTTGAACCCAACTTAATACAAAAACGACGATAGCGACATCTTTATTACAATAGAAATATTGAAGTATGTACTGATTCAAGTAATGATTTATGGAATGATGGTTTTATCCGTAGGTATACTGTCAGTATCACCTCCACTTTTAAAATGTTGATGGCAGATATCAAAATATGTAGATATTTGGTCAATATGGAGTCAGTACTTTTTATTGTTTCATTCTTCTTCTTGGTTAAGTGCCTTCTCCTAATACCAAAGGTTCTTCTCCTAATACCTAATCGGAGGTTGGATATAATTATCACTATCTTTAATATATCTACCGCTTCTCTAAAGAGTTCTGTAGAACTGCATTTAAACCATTCCCTTAAATTCTTCAAGCCTGACACTCTCCTTCTCCTTACAGAGGTGTAACCAGGGTTATCCTAAGGGGGGCTACAACTACTTGATGGTCTCTGGGGGTATGGAATAGTTTTTTTTATATTTTTATTATATTTTGACTGCAAAACTTGGTAAAAACATCCATTCTAAGGAAAAAACGTTCTATACATTTTTTTGATAAAATTAATAATTTTCAATTTATTCGCTATGGAACGTGTTAGTTTTATATCGAAGAAAGCAATGTTTTTAGCAAGTTTTCTGCTAATAACTCAAAAAGTTTTCGTTTTATCAAAACAACTTTACTTAACAAAACTGTACCTTTTGAAAAAATAAACAAAACCGTCTTTTTTAATTTTCTTTAAGAGCAATAGTAATCGAGCTATACTTTATTATATGTTAGTTCTTCTTCATCAAATGCAAAATATTGTTGTTTCAAAGTAAAAAGACGGAAAAATTATGAATTTTTCGAGGATAACTTGTTCAAGCTAATTTAAATCATTTAAAAATATCTATCTCCAGAAATAAAAAAACTATCTAGCTCAAAAATTAGGTGACTTATAATGAAAAGAATGCCAGTCCCTATTTTTTCGGCGAAAAAGTGATAGGAAGCAACCCCCTATTCACCATTCTAATTAAACTTGTTCATTGACCTTATTTGATCTTCTTTAATTATGTATTATTAATAGGTTCTAGAAGTTTGACGGCTTAGAGTGATTAGTTTTTTAAAAAATTGAGTTAAAAGCGAATAACAAATTTTTGTAGTTTAGAAAAAATGGCGTTTTCTTCAGAATAGATAGATTAGCGTCAGCGATACGAAAAAATGTTTAAATATGAAATTGTAGCTTATTTAATTCTCAAGAAACTGAAATGCAAAAATTTTTTCTACGGTAAAAATTAAGTAAGCTATTGAGAACTAAAACTTGCAATAACATGCAAAAACCACCTTTACCAACCCTTTCAAAGTCACCTCTTTTTGCAATTGAGAATTTTAAAAAGATTTAATATTAATAAGCTTATAGATCTTGTAAAATCCTACAAAATTATTTTCTAACAAACTTTCTGAGATAAAAAATAAAAAAGGTATGGTTAAAAAATCAATATATTTTTTGAAAAAAAAAGAAAAATTCCAACTGGACGCATAATAATGTAAATTAGCGGTGTTTTTAGTCATTGGCCTTATTAATTCTTCTTTATTTATATATAAATAATAGATTCTAAAAGTTTGACTGGCTTAGAATGATTAGTTTTTAAAAAACTGAAGTTAAAAGCGAATAAGGAATTTTTGTAGTTTGGTAAAACTACGCTAAAACCTTGGGGGTGGGAATTTTTTATTATATTTTAACCATGTTATTCTATGGAAAATGTAATCCAAAAAAAAAATGATTTTTACATTTTCTTCTTAAAACTAACATTTTTCGAGTTATTCGCGCTTGAAAATAACAGTTTTTCGACGAAAAAATCGACTTTTTTAATGGGTTTTTTGAGAATACCTCGAAAAATATGCATTTAATCAAAAACAACTGTTACTATCAAAATTGTATCTTCTAGTAACACAAACCAAATTATGTTTAATAAAACAAACCGAGATACGGCATGTTAAAAGTTAGCTTTTTTCATAAAATGCATAATTTAAAATATTCAAAGCCAAATAATGAGAAAAATTTGCATTTTTGGAGGAAAACTTAAATAATCTTTTTTGAAGTATACAATTAGACCTTTCAAAAAGATAATAAAAAGTTTCTAGCATGAAAATTAAGTGACTTATAATCAAAAATATCGGTACCTGCTTTTCTCTACGAAAAAAATCAGTGAAAACAACCCCTAACTACCTTCCTAATTCAAAATTAGTCTTCACCTTTCTGTAGTTCCTTTTATATTTATATGATCAATACACTCAAGGAGTTTGACCTATCTAAAATGCCTGATTTTGAAAAAATTGGAGTTTAAAGAAAAATGTATTTTTTGCAATTTGGTATCTTTCACCTTTTACTTCAAAATATCTCCGAAAATACTAAAGATACGAAAAAAATTATAAACTACTAAACTGTAGATTTTTTTAAGACTAAAATTACTCTTTGCACAGATTTTAACTACATTGAACAGTTAGCCAGATAAAGCTGTTTAAAACCTCTATTTACCAGCAAACACCCCCTTACTCGGACCCTTTAAACCGGCCCAAATTAAAAACTAAAGGATCTTACGGAATTTAATTTACACAGTCTTATAGGTCTTTAAAAATCCTACAAAATTTTTTTTGAAGAAACTTTTTATCGCCAAAAATATACAGAATATTTTTCGAGGTATTCTCAAAAAACCCTCTAAAAAAGTCGATTTTTTTGGTCGAAAAACTGTTATTTTCAAGCTCGAATAACTCGAAAAATATTAGTTTTACGAAGAAAATGTAAAAAACATTTTTTTCTTAGAATCACATTTTCCATCGAATTACATGGTTAAAATAAAATATAAAATTCCCACCCCCGAGATGGGGTGGCAACCACCCCAAGGTTTTAGCGTATGATAGCGGCATGATATAGAAAATGATCCTTGGACTATTCCCTACCTTCTGTGAAAATTTCAAGTAAATCCATGCTGGACGAAAAAATTGCCAGCCAAAATGCTTCATTTCCTCAATCGACTATTGGGGCCAACCGACCGGCTCTGTCCCATCATACAGCTGACCGACTATAATATCTTTTATTTGTATTTGATTTAGAATGTGTATACTGATTTTCAGCCTTAGTAAATGGATTTAATTACCTTCGTAGGAAAGCAACTTTGATACGCTCTCAGTAACCCCTGTTCTACGTTTCGCTTGACCGACCGCAGTATGTTTCTCTACACATTCACAGTAATCAACTGTGAAAAATCTAGCTTTAGTAAACTTAAAGAGATTTTTCAGCGCTGCCTCTTGGTCTATTAGTGCTTTGAAAAACTGATATCAGAATAAAAAACCGCTAAACGCGGTAAAAATGAGTGGCGCACACAATATTCCAGCTAGAAAAGAGCTGATATGAATATTACATGGCGCAAAAATGTATTTTAATTTAAATGGAGAATAAAATTCTAGTTTTATTTTGACAGATTTTTCCATAATATTTGCCTAATTTGAAGTAAAAGCCTCCCCAAAAGAGCATCAAATTTCAAAGTTTATCAAAAGTACTATTCTATGGCTCGTTTACCTTTATATTTAGCAAATATTATGGAAAAATCTTTCAAAATAAAACTATAATTTTATTTTCCATCAAAATGAAAATACATTATACATACGTATATTCAGAGAATATTGCCGACAATAATTCATTATAAACTGCTTTAATTATTCTCTTAATGAATTTTTTCTTTTAAGGTCTGCTTCTATAAACAGGAAAACGTCGGATACCGCTACAAGTATGCCGAACCATCGTCCGACCTAAACTATTCCCCCCATTACCACTGGGAATTGCTGGAATGGGGGGAATGCGACGCAAAATGCGGCGGCGGCATTCAGCTCTCCAAATTCGACTGCATCGAAGAAAAAGCCGGGAAAGTGAGTACGAATTTTTGCGCCGGAGAACAGAAACCAGAGGCTCTGACTAAGAAATGCAACGAACAACCGTGTAAGACAAAGTGAGTATTATGCAAGAGGTCTCTATCCTGTAGTATTTTGAAGAATTAATAGTTTTTAGATATTCCTTCTAGCCCGATCAGGGAACACAAAATTTTACGAAAACTTCCGCAAAATAAAGGAAGGATGAAAATTTGGAAATAGGTAGTTAAAATTGTCTATTATTATATAAGAAAAAGTTTACAATTCAACATCCCCTCCATTTTGCAAAAATTGGGAAATACGGGGTGAAAAATGTTTTCTTGGGGTAGAATATACGTTCAAAATAAGTCCGAAATTGTATAAAATGACTAATTCTATGTAACTTTTGTTCTATAGAGTTTTTTCACTAAGTTAATACTTTTCGAGTTATTTGCGAGTGAATATGTTCTTTTTTAATAAAAAAAAACACGTTTTTGAACGGATTTTCGCAGATAACTCAAAAAATGAGTATTTTAGCGAAAGAAAATATTCCTAGCAAAATGTAGCTTATAAAAAACTGAAAAAAATGGTGTATGCATGAGATCTGTAGACCCAACAGAAGCAGAGTTGTAGCTAATGAAAAGTAGGTTCTTCTTCGTCAAATTCCAAATCGAATATTTCATTTTGAAATAACGCAAAAACGGAGCTCTTTTCGGGGAAAATTCATTACAACTTTTTTAGAGTGTTTAAAAAAAGGTTTATTTTTTTTAACTTCTAACATTAAAAGTAAGTGAGTTACGCTAAAAATATTGCTGGTATTTTTTATTTTTTGCGAAAATCACCCCCTAATTAGCATATTAAATAAAATTAATCGTTACCCGCTTCACAAGTGACTTTACCTATGGTAAGTGGTAATGATAAAATGTATTTGTGATGCTAATTAAGGGGTGAGTTTCGCGATTTTTTTTTTACCAAAAAATAAAAGAGACCAACAATATTTTGAGCGTAACTTACTTACTTTTAATGTTATAAGTGTTTTTAAAAAACAAAAATAAACCTTTTTTAACACACTTTAAAAAGTTGAAATGAATTTTCCGGGAAAAGTGCTCCATTTTTGGGTTATTTCACATTGAAATATTCGATTTGGAATTTGACGAAGAAGAACCTATTTTTATTAGCTACAACTCTGCTTCTACTGGGTCTACAGACTTCGTGCATACACCACTTTTTTCAGTTTTTTATAAGCTATATTTTTGCTAAGATCATTTTTTTCGATAAAATTCTTACTTTTTGAGTTATCTCAGAAAAACCGTCCAAAAACATGTTTATTTTTGTTAAAAATGAACATATTCACTCGCAAATAACTCGAAAAGTATTCACACAAAAGTTGTTTAAAATTAGTCATTTTATCCGGTCTTATTTTGAATGTATATTTTTCACGTTCGAGAGTGGGTACTTCACCAAAATGGAGGGGATGTAGAATGGTAAACTTTTTCTTATATAATAATAGAACAATTTTAACTACCTATTCCCAAATCTTCACCCTTCCTTTATTTTTTTTTTGGGTCAGATTGTTCTTTGATCGGGCTATTCATGAATAGGGTATGTATATCAATAAACGGAAAAATCTTGAACAACATAAGATTCGCAGACGACACCGGTATTTTTTTAGACAGTCTAGAAGCACTGCTACGATTAGTAAATAGATTACATCAAGTCATAATAATAATATAAACTAGAAATATTCTTATTTAGAATAGAATAGAATAGAAATATGCTTTATTGCCATAAAAAATTTTACAATTTTATCGACAAAGCTTATAAATAGTCAAAAAAACAAAACAGTAACAATCCAATTTACTAAAATTACATAAATCGTCAATATATTTAAATAATAATAATAATAATGAAGTTATAACAGAAATAATCAATTGCAAAAATTTAAATAAATTGCAAATGCATAGTGTACCTAATAATAAATAAAAAATGTTTAAAAGTTAAAAAGTTAAGCTGCTGCATATGACACCCAAATATAGATAAAAAAATAATAAAAATACTACTTGTGCAAAGGGTACTGTAATTTCTCAGTTATTGACTAAAAAAAATTTCTACTGAATAATATGGTCTTTCAGACAGGTAGGCTTTTGTCAGTTTACGGAATTTGTGGAAAGATGGTGCAGATTTTAGTTGTAGGGGAAGATGGTTGTACATTTGTTTTTGCGGAATATAATATCGATTTCTTTACTAACTCCGAGGACGGGGTCGGCAAATAGACGAGACGTCAAACGTAGAATTTCTCGTGAAGTAGATGTTTACGAATTAAGCAAACAGTTTCTAAAATATACAAAAATGGAAGGATTAAAATTCCGTGATCTTTGAAATAACTTCTGCAATGTGTTGTTCTTCTGAGGCCAAACAGATATCTTATTGCTCTTTTTTGTAATTTGAAAATAACATCGAATTGGGCAGCTGTACCAGAACCCCAAAAAGGAAGACCATAACGAACATGTGACTCGAACAAAGAAAAATATGTTATTTTGGAAGATGCTAAATTGAGTTCATTCGAAACAGATCTTATAGCATAGCAAGCTGAAGAGAGTTTCTTCCGTAACAAATCGATATGGAGGGACCATTTAAGGTTGCTGTCTAAAAAAATACCAAGAAATTTTACAGAAACAACGGTACTGATCTGGCTGTTATTAAGGGGTAAGGGTTGAAGAGCTCCTTTATAAGACAATGCTACTGTTTTATCTACGTTAAACGAGAGTAAATTTGAGTCAGACCAGGTTTTTATTGTAAGTAGATCAGAAGTTATAGTAGCATGAAGAGTTGCAATATTTGTGTTGCTCCAAGTTATACTGGTATCATCAGCAAAAAGAAAGATTTTTCCATCGATTTTTAAATTAGTGATGTCATTAATAAAGATAAGGAAAAGTAGAGGACCCAATACTGAACCTTGAGGTACCCCACATACAATGTTTTTGAGACTAGAGTCTGTATCATTTGCTCTAACCAGTTGTTTCCTATCATCCAAGTAAGATTGGAACCAATCTAAAGAAATGCCTCGAATTCCGTAGAAATTTAGTTTTTTTATCAAAATGTTGTGATTTACACAATCAAAAGCTTTGGCGTAGTCACAAAAAACGGTGGCAGTGTGAAGATTATGTGTGCCGTGCTTGTTTTCAAGCGTTCCGTTGGCTATCGTCGTATTATCAAGCTGATGAAATGTTTCTTTGTTGGCAGCTATATGAAACAATTCCTTGACTGTTCGACGTGTCGACAGGTTTTTGACAAAACATCGTAAGCATCAATTTTCCAAAAATACGATTTTTATCCTAAATGGTTACTTACGATAATTTACAGCTAATTCAAAATTATTTTTCTCATAATAACATCCTAAGTCTAAGTTTTCACTCTAATGGCATATAAAACAACGTGATGTTACTCTACATCCCACCAGACTGAAAACAATGGGAACCTTCTGTGGTTACACCTCCGAGGCTTCTACAATTTGCAAGCCATACGGATGCTGAAACTAAGGAAGATGAGGGAATTTTACAATTTATAATTCACGTCCCATCTGCTCAGCGCGGCAAAGTTCCAACGAGAATTGTTCCCTTCGTACTCCAATCAGAGTAAACATGTAAATCAAAAATGAATAACCATGTAACGGTTAAGGATGTAGAGCAGTGGTGCTCAGACTTATACTGCGTGGGATCTACCACATAAACTTCAAGCTTCCAACGATCGACTGATAGTAAAAAAAAAACAATTTTGAAAATGAAACACTTTATTGCACATTTCTATTTGATAAAAAGTTGTAACTACAGAGAGTCGTAATTAAAATCATGTTTTTCATATTAATTTTATTTGGATGTTGATGCATGGCACTGCGTATCATCCACAACTAATTCATATTATGATGGTACGTAATTACCGAGGACCAAAAATGCAAGCATCAGTTAGCCGATTACGATACTTTGATTTTACTACCTTAATTTGGGTAAATGCAGACTGACACAAGTATGTTGATCCAAAAATGCTGTGAACTGCAAAGCTACTTACCTCAAAGACGGGTATTTGTCTGGCGATATAAAAGGCAAAAAAAGTTCGTATTGGTCGCTCTGGATTGAAGATATATATCCGATATTATTTTCAGTACCTCATTTTGGACGGAAATTAGCTGATTGAATCTAATTGAAAGTAATGGAGATTTCAGTGGCAATTTTTTTCATCTCTTCACAAGAAAATTTATTACAATATCTGTGTTTTTTAAAATCAGCGAAGAGTCTATCAAACTCACTAAGAAACTGCTTGTAGCTCAATCTCCTAATAATAAACATAATTCAAATGAGATTTACCCTTTTTTTTTCAACGACGGAAAGTTGTTTAAATCCTTTCTGTTCATTTGATTAATCAATAATTTCAATTTGTCGATAAAAAAAATGTAGGTACTGTGCTCATCACATCGATAATAATTGTTTTATTTTTATCCTGTAGTTCCAAATTAAAGAGGTTTAAATGATTTGCTAAATCTGATACGAAAGCCAGCTCACTGAGCCATTTTTTGGTTTTGAAGTAGATGAGCCTCGTTCCCTAGTTCTTCTAGAAAACAAATTATTTCGAAAAGTAACTCCTGGAACCTATCTAAAAATTTTCCACGGCTCAACCACCTCACATCTTTATGCAAAAGTAAATCAGTGTGTTCCGCAATTTACAATTTTTGTTGTTATCTTCATGACGTCTTTCATGTTTAAAATTTAGGAACACAAAACTTGCTGGTGAATGATGCAATGGAATGAAAAAACGATGGGAAGTCATCGTTACCTCGATATAGTGCAACACATCCATTGTTAACGTCAGTCATGGATGGTGCACCATCTGTTGTAATACACACTAGTTTGTAAATCGGTAGCTCTTATTATTTTACAAAATTAAAAAACAAAACGTTGTATATATCTTCTCTGCTAATTTTTTCTTTCAGAGGCGTTGTTAACAATTATTCTCTATCCAACATATCAGAAAATACCATCCGAATACAAATACACAACTTGGCGGTATCATTAATATCGGTTGAATCGTCAAATTGCAAAGAAAGGAAATTATACACTTCATAGTAGGTATCACTTTTAACTTTGCTTTTCAAATCTTTCCCATGATTTAGATACGTCTATAGAGCGTTTCACCTTAAGTATTGAATATTGCGGAGATAGCCGCATGATAGTAACCATTGGATGTTACAACAGGACTTCTTTGATAGGAGACATAATATCTTTTCCATTTGTATTTTTCCGTGAATCGCGATCGACTTCAAAAACTTTGGCGAACGACCGGTCGATCGCGATCGACTCTTTGAGCACCACTGATGTAGAGTAACATCACGTTGTTTTATATGCCATTAGAGTGAAAACTTAGTCTTTTGCTAGCAGTTGCCGCTAGGGCATCTATGCCATTTCGTTCGTTGCAATCCGTGACTGCACGCCGGGGTTTGTTTTGGTTGGATCAGAGAGAGCAGCATAGGTGCCTCCTGATGAGAGACTAATGAGTTTCGAAACCGATAGAGGTGCTTGCTGCACCCTCTGATTGGACTAGAATATGATACGGCTGTATTTTCGTTTTGCAACGAAGTTGAAAATGGTTATTCATTTTTAACATCCTAAGTGTCTAAAATTTAATTTAATTTTTATTGTAACCACCGCATTTCAAGCTCATTTTGTGCCTTGGTATCTTAAACGGCAAGGTAGTACCGATAGATGATAGTAAGCGCCATAAATCTTGTCGGTTACGTTTGTAAATTTTGCCGCTTACGATAAGATTAAATGAACAAAATGACCGTTAGGATTACTCAGTGTTATCTTAAATTTTATTTTGCTAGAACAATTTAAAACGAAAATAATCGTAGTTTAGATAAATCCTCTTATTCAATAGATGCGGAAATCGTAATTAAAAAATCGAATAACTTTTGTGTTTTATATTTTTTTCTAATTCTGTAAATAAAGCAGTTTACAAGGGGGTCAAAATATAATGAATAACCCTGTACATTTATTGGGGCCGACCGACCGGCTCTGTCCCATCATACAGCTGACCGACTATAATAACTTTTATTTATATTCAATTTAGAATGTGTGTACTGATTTTCAGCCTTAGTAAATGGATTTATTTACCTTCGTAGGAAAGCAACTTTGATACCCTCTCAGTAACCCCTGTTCTACGTTTCGCTCGACCGACGGCAGTATGTTTCTCCACACAATCACAGTAATCAACTGTGGACAATCTAGTTTTAGTAAATTCAAAGAGATTTTTCAGCGCTGCCTCTCCGTCTATAATGTTTTTATGTAATGTTTCTCTAGCCAACAAGTAAAAGTTTATAGTGATATTGAAAATAATAACAATAGCTAACATCAATGTATTGGGCTTGAAATGCTAATTTTGTTATTAAACAACGTTGCCTAGGTGGAAGGTTGGAAAATGGAGCCAGTGCAAAGCGTGCAAAAACATTACAGGACTGCGAACTAGAGAAATACAATGTGCCAGAGAAAGTCCCAAACAAGGGGCAGAAGATATCCTGCTCGAAGATTCCAATTGCGAAGGCGTCAGACCCGCCACTAGCGAGTTGTGCGACTCTCCCGTGAAATGTAAAGCCAGGCAAGCTGAATGGGCTCCGGAGGAGATGCTAAGAGATGTTTGGGTGCAAGTCAATAGAATCAAAAGAAAGGATGACAAGAGATATCTGGTAAAATATATAAAGTATAAAGTTTTTCATTGTATTAATTGTTTTTCTGTGTGTTATTTTTTTTTGTTAATTTGTTTTAAGAAGAAACAGTAGCGATCAACAGGTAGCGAAAACGCGTTCCAAGATTGCGGCTGTAATTTTGAATATTTTTTCGAGATATTTGGCACACGTATTCGTAATATAATAAAGAATGGCGGTACAGAGCCTAATTTGAAAAATATATTAATATGTGCAAATTACTCTGTAATTAAATACAATATTAAAAAAACGAACCTATACCGCCATTAAGAAGAACAAAAAAATACACTTTCTTCAAATAAACTTTTAAGAAAGTGTATATTTTTGTTCTTCTTAATGGCGGTACGGGCTCGTTTTTTTAATATTTTATTTAATTACAGAGTAATTTCCACATATTAATATATTTTTCAAATTGGGCTCTGTACCGCCATTCTTTATCATACTACGAATACGTGTGCCAAATATCACGAAAAAATATTCAAAATTACAGCCACAATCTTGGAACGCGTTTTTGCTACCTGTTGATCGCTACTGTTTCCTCTTAAACATAAATTTTATCTCTTCAATAAATTTATCCATGTATTCGAATAATTTTCCTTCAATTCTGAGAATCTGGGTCTGATTTCAGTAAACGTATTTAATTATGTTCAGATCCTGCTTTTTAATTTCTACTTCTTCTAATATTTTTGTATCATCTTGGCTTGCTGTACTGGATCAAACGCTCTCTCATAATCAACCATACTATATGTCGCAACTGAAGTCTTTGGATCTTTTGTTAATGAGTGAAGTGTTTTAGTGAGAATAAAGACCTCACTTTGACTTGGGGAAAACCTCACTTTCACACAGCTCTTCTTTCAGTAACTTCTCTTATGGATTATCCTTAGGAACTATTTTAGAAGATGATTCACGAGACTTATGGTAAGGTATTCTTAGTATTTATTGGCTCCTGTTTTTTTTTTTGAAGCGCCTGATTTTGAAGCATACAGTGTTGTAAACGTTGTTGAGTTTATTATCGCAGAATAAATTTACAGTAAATGGCACAAACTTTCAATACAGTGGCGAAGAACTACAACATGAAAATATCAACAGACAAGACAAAATCCCTGGTAGTGTCAAGGGAACCCATAAGATGCAAATTAGTAATTAACAACGAACTAATTGAACAAGTCTCGAGATTTCAATATCTGGGAATCGAAATATGTAGTTATGTACTTGTTAAAGAGAGCGTCCGAAAGCAAGCAAATAAAGCCAATGACATGTCAGGATGTCTGAGGGATGTCATCTGGAGAAACAAAGATATGAGGCTGGAAGGGAAAGTACGCATATACAAATCATGTGTAAGACCGATCATGACGTACGCGATAGAAACAAGATGTGACACAGCAGAAACCAAGAGGATACTGAGAACATCAGAAATGAGAACGCTGAGGTCAATAACTGGGAAAACACTGAGAGACAGAATACCGAACGACAGAATAAGAGATCTCTGTAACATACAAGATACAGTACGGTGGGGAAGACAGAGACGACGAGAGTGGAATCAGCATGTGACGAGAATGGACAGCGAGAGAATAGCCCGTATAGCCAGAGATTCGAAGCCAACAGGCAAGAGACCATTAGGAAGGCCCTTTAAAAGGATGTCGAGATAGCTGGCAGTCAACATCACAGCTACGAATACAAGCTCAAAATCGGTAAGGAACAGGCCAAGAGACCTCTTATAAAAAGAAGAAGAAGAAGAAGAATAAATTTGCTGTAGCAACATTCTTAAAATTTTTATCTTTTTGGTCTTCAAATAGCTATTCTAGCTATTATTTAATCGTTACTGTTCTAGTCTGTTTATCCAAGATGATGAATCAGTTTGATTTCTTTCCTGTCTCTGTCTTACTCCACTTAATGGTAGGGGAGCAAAGTATGCTAAATGTGCAGTCACTCAAGCGTTATGGGGACCTATTGGGTTATGAAAAGTAGGTCCTAAAACCAAAAAAAGTTAAGTAAAGTTTTCCATTTTAGTGAGAACTTTCCATTTTTAATTTAATTTTTCATTTCCAACAATCGTTTTTTTTTTAGATTATAGCGCCATCTATCCATAATTCAAAACAATGTCTCGAATAAAAGTTACTTATTTTTACGTAACGAGTTCAAATATGCAATAAAAAATGGGGGCTCCCATTTAAGATTTTAAAGTCCCTCCACCTCCGTGGGGGGTCGTGTTTAGTGCCATTTGATAGATTTTTCAAAAATATTGTATAAGTGTATTTTTCAGTTTTTCGATCTAATGTTAATATCGCGAAATATCGCGGGATTCGTATTTAAAATTTTAAATTTACCCCTCACCTCTCCGTGGACAGCCGTGTTTGGTATCATTCGATAAATTTTTGAAAAATATTGAGCACGTATTTTTTAGTTTTTCGATCTGTCATTCATTTCGCGAAATATTCGCATTTTTCTTGTGAAATTTTGGGACTCGCCCATTTCCTTACGCCCCGCTCAAATTGCCAGATTTTTGAAATATACACTGTTTTGCATGTACTTAGTAACTTACCTTATCTTAATCTGACGATTTCGAATTTTTCTAAGCATAGATTTCTTTTTCGGCCCCCCTTAACCTCCCCTGCAGTAAGAGTCAATATATGGTAGAGGTACATTTTCAAGGTACAAAGTTTCTCCCCATGTAATAATCTGACGCGCTCGAGTTACTGCAAAAATCCCCGCTTGGGCTCCCCTACGATAAGGGTTCTTCAACTATCCTATGTACGTGACTATAATAATACTTTAACAAGTTTCAATTTCTTTGCATCTCTCATCTCTCCATTGCTATATTTTTATTTCGCTTCTCTGATTTTTCTATTGTTATATTTATCGTTTTATATCTATCGGGATCATTTTAGACTTTTACTCTTTTGTCCATTAGCTTCAGGATCTCATCCGTATCCATGATTTTTTTACTGTATTAATTTATCTTCTTTTAAAAGTTTTCCTTTATATTTTGAACTATTTTTGTAATCTGTTTGATCTTTTGTTCTACATTCGATTCATCTTCTTATATCGCAGTCATTTGCTTGTTTAACTTGTCTTGGACCACCATTTTCATATTAAAATCTTTTAGCATTTCGCCAGTCAATGGGAGCAAGAATAGGATATTACCTCCGAATTCTATCCTACTGCATGAATTTTAATGAAAATTTGGGCCTAGCCTCTACTTATCTCCTAATTCAAAGTTTACCCTATGCCGATGTGTGCTTTTATCTTGGGGGTGGTTCCCACCCCTTCTTAGGGATGGAAAATTTTTTGGTTAAAATTACCACGGAATTCGCTAGAGAACCTAATTCTAAGCAAAAACTGTTTTATAATTTTTTTTTGAAAACTCAATACTTTTTGAGATATTCCTGGTTAAAAATTGGCCATTTTCATTGAAACATAATACCCTTTTCGAACGGTTTTTTGCGAATACCTTAAAAACTAGGCATATAACTAAAAAAACTATATTAAACATTTTTTTAGGTTATAAAAAAAACAAAGAGACACTTGCCTTCAAAAATCTTCTAGTTATAATACAAAAAGAAATATGGTAGGTGAAAATAGTTTGTTTTTTGGTACATTCTCAAATTGGAGTATTCAACTTGAAATAACAGAGAAACGGTCGACTTTAGGTGTATAATGCTACTAATACTTTTTGTAGTGCTTGAAAAGACCTTTAAAATGAGAATGTATTTTAAGAAAAAATGAGAACTAATTTTAACCAACATCCACCAAAATGTAACTGCATCGTTTTCCTTCCACATTACCTTTTATTATAGTGTTATTTCTATGTTCAAAAAGTTGGACGGGTTTAAAATGAATGGTTTTTGAAAAAAAAGATCAAATTATAGAGAACATTTTTAAATTTTCTTAAAAATCTTCCTTTTTCTCCATGTAATTTGAAAATGATAAGAGATACAATAATGAAAAATAAAAAGGAAATTTTTATCTGAAAAAGCCCTACATTGTTGTGTGGTATCTTTTTTTTCGTATCTCTTATTATTTTCGAGTTACATGGAGGAAAAGGAAGATTTTTAAGAAAATTTAAAAATGCGCTCTATAATTTTATCTAATTTTTTTCAAAAACTATTCATTTTAATCCAGTCCAACTTTTTGAACATAGAAATAATACTATAGTAAAAAGTATTGCAGAAGGAAAACGATGTGTTTAAATTCTGATGGATGAGGGATTAAATATACTTTTCATTTCTTCTTAAAATGCATTAGTCATCAACTTTTTTTCAGAATATCTCGCTTATTTTCATATAATCGACATATAGTATTGCTCATTTTAAAAGTCTTTTCAATCACTACAAAAGTTATTGGTATAATTATACACCTAAAATCGACAGCTTCTCTGTTATTTCAAGTTGAATACACCAATTTGAGATTTGAGCATGCAGCAAAAAACAAACTCTTTTTACCTACCATATCCCTCTTTGTATTTTATTTAAACTAGAAGATTTATGAAGAAACGAATTTCTTTGTTGTTTTGTAACCTACAGAAATATTTTATATAGTTTTTTTGTTAGATGCATAGTTTTAAAGGTATTCGCAAAAATCCGTCCGAAAAGGTGTCATTTTTCAATGAAAATGGCCAATTTTCAACCACGATTAACTCAAAAAGTATTGAGTTTTCAAAAAATAATTATAGAACAGTTTTTGTTTAAAATTAGGTTCTCTGGCCTCTTCCGTGGCTATTTTAACCAAAACATTTTTCACCCCCGAGAAGGGGTGGGAACCACCCCCAAAATAAAAGCGCACATCGGCATAGGGTAGACTTTGTTTCTTGAGCTATTACCTACTTACTGTGAAAATATCAAGTAAATCGATGTAGTAGGATGGAATTCGGAGCCAAATACCTTCATTGACTCCCTACATGTCTATACCCTGGTTTCAATGTACACTTTTGAGTTTGACTCGAAATATCAGTAAAAGGTGGTGAGTCTTCAAGTCTACTAGGTCTGGACAGATGTGAAGCTGTTTGGTAATTGTCGATTTACTAAAATGTAACCTACTGATTTCTAACTATCCTCCACAGTCTGTCCTGAGGGGGTTTCCAAGTGTACAGTTTTCCAGTGGTAATAATTGGAAGAACGTGCTGGTAACAACTAATTATGTTTCTTCTGCGAATTTTTCTAGAAGGTCTTTTCTCTCGTTTCTGCTTCCAAGTCAATCTGCTCCGATGTGGTGTTTTATCTGCAGCTCTAAGCTGGCACTAAAATCTTCCATGATGATGAAAACTTTCTATCGTTCTAAATACCTACAAATAATTCTCTGCTGACTTGTAGAGATGTAGAGGTTGAATGTAAAAAATTTAAAATTATGAAAAATGCAGTGTTTATTATTTTTATATCATCATATACAGGGTGTCCCGAAAATATTGATCATAAATTATACCACACATTCTGGGGTCAAAAATAGTTCGATTGAACCTAACTTACCTTAGTACAAATATGCTCATAAAAAAAGTTACAACCCTTTGAAGTTACAAAATGAAAATTGATTTTTTTCAATATATCAAAAACTATTAGAGATTTTTTATTGAAAATGGACATGGGGCATTCTTATGGCAGGAACATCTTAAAACAAAATTATAGTGAAATTTGTCCACCCCATAAAAATGTTATGGGGGTTTGTTCCCTTAAACCCCCCAAACTTTTGTGTACGTTCCAATTAATTCATTATTGTGGTACCATTAATTAAAAACAACATTTCTAAAACTTTTTTGCCTCTTGGTATTTTTTAGAAAGTCCGTTTCTATCAGGATGCGGCTTCTTTTTTAATATGTTTACATAAAAATTTTATGGGGGTTTTGTTCCTTTAAGCCCCCAAATATTTGTGTACGTTCCAATTAAACTATTATTGTGGTACCAGTAGGTAAACACAGTGTTTTTAAAACTTTTTTGCCTCTTATTTTTTTTTTTGATAAGTCACCTTTTATCGAGATGTGGCTTCTATTTAAAAATATAGCTAATAATGTAAATTATAAATAAATTTTCATATTATTAACAGCTCTCTATAATCGTACTTAACCATATGCAAATATGGGGTGGATTCGACAAATATTCAAAATATCTCGATAAACACTGGCTTATCGAAAAAGTATTAGGAGGCAAAAAAGTTTTAAAAATATTGTGTTTACCTAATAGTGCAACAATAATAATAATTTAATTGGAACGTACACAAAAGTTTGGGGGGGGGGTTTAAGGGAACAAAACCCCCATAAAATTTTTATGAGGTGCACAAATTTTACTTTAATTTTTTTTAAGATGTTGCTACTAAAAGAATGCCACATGTTAATTTTCAATAAAAAATCTCTAAGAGTTTTCGATATAATATGAAACAAAAATCGATTTTTCGTTTGTAACTTTAAAGGGCTGTAACTTTCTTTGTGTGCACTATTGTACACAGGTAAGTGAGGTTCAATCAACCTATTTTTGACTCCAAAATGTGTGGTATAATTTATGACCAATCTTTTCGGGACACCCTGTATAATCTTTTATATTTCTTTTAAAAATACATTTATGATTTTAGAATCTGGATAATTTAGTAGATGTCATAAACCTAAACGGCGGCAAAGATAGTTGTGGTGAAAACACTAACGAAATTACAAAAGCCCCCTCCACCAACATAACTTTCAGCGTCGGTCAAATTATCAAAGACCGAATTCCACAAACAGAGATAAAACTTCTTAGGGTACCATTAAAACATTCCCATGACACACTAAACATTTCTGATAGTGCCTTTGAGTCCATGGGCGACACCGTTGGAGACCAATTGGACACAGGAAGCGTTGTTGTAGTAAAAGGCCAGGAAGCTGCAGAGAAATTAAAAGAATTGGGACAGAATAAATTGGAGAAACAGGAATTGTTGTCTTCGACCGTTGCGTCAAATTATACAAAGGAAGAAGCAAAACAAAAGGGAGAAATTACAACTGAGAGTTCCAAAAAGGTTGCTTCGAAAAACAAAGTAAATGATGAGGAAAAACCAAAATCAAAGAGGAAGAGTCATTAAACCATTCAAGATAAAAGCATGATATCACAAGTATCAAATACTATTATGATTTATTGTAAAAATAATTATGTAAAAAAGGGATTTTCTAAAAATATTTAGATGGAAAGAATTTCTTAGTTTATAGGAACTTATGTACATATATATTTTTATATTATACGTTATATATTTAGTTTAATAAAGTCTTTTAAAATAGATCTTTTTACTGTTTCATTAGCTCACCTCGTCTTCTTCTTTAAGTGCCATCTACAAATCGGAGGTTTATTATCATCGTCACTATCTTTACTCTATCTACTCCTGCCTTGACAAGTTCTATTGAACTTCGTTTGAACCAGTTCTTTAAATTTTTCAAACATGACACTCTTCTTCTTCCTATATTCCTCCCCCCTTAATACGTGTTCTCTCATTACGTGTTCCAGATATTGTAACTTTTTTATTTTTATTCTGTTTATTATTCCTTACAATACTTACGGCCAGGTACGTAGAGCAGAATACATAGAAAAACATGGTTGCACCATGGAGCTCAAGAGAAACTGGAAGGAAAGGAGTCCGAGAAGATCATGGAAAAATAAAATAGACGAAGCCATGTCAAAGGAAGGATTGAAAAAAGGAGACTGGAAAGATAGTGAAAAATGGAAATCTTTGCTGACGGCAGGGAAACTGCACTAGCTGTTTACAATCTTTTATGTATGTATACAGGGTGTGTCAGTAAGAATGTCTAATCTCTGAGTTGTATATTCTAGATCTCAAAATATTAAGATTTAAATCAAATCACTTAATTAAAATATGGCTCCTTACTGAGTTAAAGGGTGCTTTATTTAAAAATTTAAAAACTATTTTTAGCCAGAACTTTAAAACCATTTGCCGTATCCTTATTGTCCTTTTGAAAAAGAGTGTATATTGTACACCCTACTAAATTATGACCAATAAACGTTTCTAGCTACTAGCAGAGGCCTACGACAGGGGATAGTGGATGGTTAATCCTTCTCAAACTCTACGCGACTGGGGAATTACTATTTTAGCGCCATTTATCGATTCTCCAATATTTTCTGTGCAAATAATATTGTCTTAATAATTCTTACCGATAAGTCATTAGTTTTAGAGATGTTTAAAGTTAAAAATGAAACGGCACAGTTATTTTAATAAATGTATTGTGTTGCTTCATTTTAATTTTCAAATATCTCGAAAACTAATGATTTTATCGTTACAAATGAAGAATATATTATTTCCATAAATAGTATTAAAAAATCTAAAAATTACACTAAAATAGCAATTCCATCAATGGCGTAGAATTTGGGAAGGGCCAACCAATCACTATCATCTGTTGTACGCCTCTGGTAGTAGTTAGAAATATTTATTTATCATAATTAGGTAAGGCGTGCAGTAGTCACACTTTCTGCCAAGTATTATAAGGATAGGTCAAATAGTTTTAAAGTACTGGGTGAAAATAATTTTTAAATTTTTTTTATAAAAAACCCTGTAGCTCAGTGAGGAGCCACATGTCATTAAAGTGATTTGGATTAAATATTAGTATTTTGAGGTATGTATATAATCTATAACTTAGAGATTGGACATTCTTAATGGAACACCCTATATTATTATCTTCTCTGAATATTTTCTTTGAACTAGGCTTACTGTGGACACTACCTAAAAAATCGTGCCTTCAGTAAAGAAATAATAAATTACAATAACAAACAAGTTATTTTTGTACCTGTTTTTCCAAGATGCCGGCAATAGAACAAGAGTGGCAACCACAAAAACTTTAACTTATACATAAACTTACCACCAACCCCAACACATAAAAAAATAATAAAATTGCATTCTCTGCAAAATGCACGCTAAGTCTTAAAAATGTAACATTTGAATGGACTATAGACTGACTACAGGATATATTTTATCAACCACTTGATAAAATCAATCAACGTGATAGGTAGGTACATGATAGAAGTACTATCACAATGGCATATGATGCTGTTTTGTGTTTGTGAAATAATTTCAATCACTAAGCGAATGTGGTTGCATTCAAAAGTCAATAAATACATAGTGAGTTTGGTTATTGATTAACAAATGTCACGATGTTCGATTTTGCTTTTTGTCTTTTATCTCCAATGCGGAATTGTCATTTTCCCTTTAATCACGTACTACATGTGTAACCAAAATGAGTTTCAAAAAATTCTAATTTTAATTAAATTTGAAAAAACCACCACCGGATTGTTATTCTGATATTTCGCGTTTGCAACGCCAACTCCGTATGTATACATGTGTGTAAACAAGTGGTAACGTGTAACAGTGTTGCCATAACATGATATTTATATCGTGGTGTAAATATTTAATAATTTTTGATAGGTTCTGAACAAATAGGTATATATTGGATGTTACAGCTGAAGGACACAGATACAGGATATAATGAGATCTATAAATGCTTTAGCGGCTGACTGATGAAAACAAAACACGGAATCAAACAAGTTTTTTTATTTGCAAACCATAGTAAAAGAATAATGACAATAAAATAAGCAGTGTAAAATTTCACTGCCACAGCTTTGTAAAGATGCATTTAATAGTCCAGGGCGCATCTGTTTTGAGATGGACGTTGAGAGGTGACTCAAATTTTTTTGCAAAAATTGCTTGAAAATAAATCAAATAATAATATTTGAGTTGTCCTCCCTCTCAAAAAGGTCCGGAACATTGTTTAAATAATCAAAATGTTAAAAATTGAAGGAACAATTCAATTTTTTTCTTCGTTTTTTTATTATAACTTTAAAAGTATTCATTTCCGAGAAAAGTTGTACTGACATAAAAGTTGCGTAATTAAATTTCCTACAATATAGAATTGGTTAAAAATTTAGAACATAGTCACGCTAGTTGCAAAATAGCAATAATTGCGAAAAAACCATACAAAAAACAAGTATTCGCATTTTACGTCTTTTAAACCATTTATGCTACACCTAGGACCTTCATGTTTCACCCAAACAAACTTTATAATACAGTAAAACAATACTGTAGATTTCGTTAAGATCGGTTTAATAGATTTTGCAAAATAAATTTTGTAATCCAGCTTTCGCAAAAAAATTCATTTTTTCAAAATGTTACAGGACTGAAAATAAAGCAGATAGTAAGTTGAATTTTTTTTTACTTATAGAAGTGTACTGTACCTTTCATTTGCAATTTTCAAAATTAAAATCGATTAATTACCCCGGCGTCAGAAAATTTTTGAAATAAACAATAATTTTTGGTTCTACGCGCAGGACAGCGGTGTTCGATTCACACAAGTTGATTTCCACCAAAATTTCTTCCAATCTTTATCTAATATATTATTTTCTTACTCTATATTTTGTTGTATTTTAATATTTTAATTCCACAAAAATCAAAATAATTTTATTATTGTTTGTGAAATATTGTTTAAACAATTGCATATGTTTAAAAATAATAAACTTTTATTATTTAAGTTAAAATATATATGAACAAAGAAAGTTTTTGCTAATAAAAGTGTTATTTCAAAGGATAGAATATGTGTTTTTATTTTGCAATAAACAAATTTATTTATTTATATCGAAATGTAATAAAAATTAAAATGTATCAATCATTATCAAAGGTCATTAGAATGCCCAATCAGAGCAAACTATCCTCTGTCCTGCGCGTAGCACCAATAATTAATGTTTATTAAAAAAAAATTCCTGACGCCGTGGTGTTAATCGATTTTAATTTTGCAAAATTGCAAATGAAAGGTACAGTACCCTTCTATAGGCAAAAAAATTTTCAACTTGCTATCTGCTTTATTTTCAGTCCTGTAACATTTTGAAAAAATGAACTTTTTTTACGAAAGCTTGATTGCAAAATTTATTTTGCAAAATCTATTAAACCGATCTTAATGAAGTTTACGTATTGTTTTAGTGTATCATAAAGTTTTTCAGGGTGAAATATGAAGGTCCTAAGTGTAGCATAAATGGTTGAAAAACGTAAAATGCGAATACCTGTTTTTGTATGTTTTTTTCACAATTATTGCTATTTTGCAACAAGGGTGACTATTTTTTAAATTTTTAACCAATTCTATATCGTAGGAAATTTAATTACGCAACTTTTATGTTAATATAACTTTTCTCGAAAATGAATACTTTTAAGGTTATAATCAAAAAACCAAGAAAAAAATCGAATTTTTCCTTAATTTTTTGACATTTTGATTATTTAAACAATGTTCCGGACCTTTTTGAGAGGGAGGATAACTCAAATATTATTATTTGATTTATTTTCAAGCAATTTCTGCAAAAAAATTTGAGTCACCTCTCAACGTCCAAATGTACTATTATTTTTACAGATGCACCCTGGTCTATAACAGCAATTACTTATTTATTTAGAATAACAGAATGAATTTATTTTAATATTAATATTTATATTTTTATTTGTAAAATGTATACACTATGTGTTCTTGATAAACATTAAGCTGTAATGAGTAGGTAAATAAGAAGTAAAAAATTGTAATAATATTATAATAACCAAGTTTCACTAATTGGCAATATCTTTAATACATTTACTTTTGATTGAGACTGGCTGAATGACCATAGTCCAAGCCAAAAAAGAAAAAAAAAGCAATTACTAATAGTTTATTAAATATAGTCACGTTGTGATCTCTTTCTCATTGCATCATTGCGCAAGGTTGTCAATGTCAATACTTCTTTGTGTGTTATTGTATATTACTAAAAGTTAATTACAAATTAACTGAATAATTAATAAACCAACAGTTTTGGTTAACCTTGTACAAATAAATATTCGAATAATACATCGTTACAAAGTCGATTAGGTAACCCTTCAAATGAGGGAAACTGTGACCTAGGTTGGTATTAAAAAAGAATCGTCCATTATGTCATGACGCCGACACTGATGACGTAATGTTCCACACATAGAGACATTCAATTGATGACCATTCAAGAATTAAAACAGACGTGTTTTAAGATTTTTTAAATCGTCTGGTTCTCAAATCATAAATTTATTAAACACATTTGCATTGCATTATACTTAAATAAGTAATGTCTAACACATATGCAGTCGGAAAAATGAAAGAAAAGGACTTTTCATTCACAGTCATTTGTTTCGAGCTTCTGTCATACATCGTACAATCCGTGTATATTTAATATTATACACAGATTATACGACATTTGACAAAAGCTCGAAACAAATGACAATCGATGAAATGCCCTATACGCTGTGAGCTCGTACGTAGAGGGGATATTTACAAGTTCGCGAACGCCAGTAGTGACAAGTTTGTAAACGTTTACTGGAAATTTCACATAAATGTCAAAGTGATTAATTTAAAATTAAAATTAAAAACATTAATTATAAACAATATTAGTTGGTCAAAGCTGTGATATATATTTTTACCTTAAATATACTTACGTTTTAAATACTGAATTTAAGTTTTTTTTAATGTTCCGTAATATCTAATTATAAATAATCTATTATAATATTAGCGCCATCTACACGATTATTGTCAAAGTATCCGAAGTAAGAAATTGATATTTTATCAATAGAACGTCAAAATGATTAGAAAAATCTTAAAAAAATCGATTAAAATTTAATTACTTTTTTGCGTTCTAAATGTTAAGCGATAACAATTAAATAATAAATTTAAAAATTACCGGTAAAAGTTGAATTAGTAACCGCTAGGAGCGACACCAGCGAAGCTCAGAGCGTATACCCATGAAGGATCACATCAATCACTTATTTTGTACAATTGGATATAGTAATTGAGTCAATACTCGCCATCTTAAGTTTGTATTTTATTAGTTGTTATATAATCATGGGGCAACCGGTTTCGAGTCTTACAATATATGACTCATCATCAGGCCCAGTAAAAAAACTCTTCACAATACAAACTATAAGTTAAAATCACAAAACGAGAGACATGTACATATATACATATATAAAACATAAAAAACAACTTTGTCTTGGTTTTAATCACATACAATAAAGCCAAACAACTGTATAGTATTGAACTCAATAGTCTATAGCATGTTAAAATGAGAGAGAGAGAGAGAGAGAGAGAGAGAGAGAGAGAAAATTTAGACAAAGTTCATGGGCGTTCTTTCATTTTTCCGACTGTACAGTCCGTCTAATATACTTACCGTTGCACGTCATTATCTACGTCATAGATATAAGTTGACTTTGTTGCCAAGTATAAAAAAATCCTTAATCCATTTTAAAATAGATCACATAATTATTGCAAACGTGGATTATACAACAAACAAATTATTATTCAATGTAAATAAATAAAAACTTTATCAATAGAAAACAAGAATTAAGTGATAATCTTACGTTAAAGTAAATAATAAAAACAATAAATATAATAAAAAAATACTTATATTAAAGAAAAAAAATAGGACGTGCTATCACCGCAACTGTCAAATAAATGTTACCAATTTATGCCAAAATGTCACCTTTTTTCGATTGCAGTTAGAGTGTAATCCGAACAAGTGTGCTTTATAAAAACGCTTTATATTCCACTTATACAAATTAAATGAAACAAGTTAGGGTTTGTTTCTTTAAATGTTAATAGAAATCTTCAAATATTATTTCTACGCGTATATAATAAAATATGTCTAGTGGCTGTAATTCCAGTGTACTCGGCAAAATGATTCTAAGAACACACCTACCGCCTAAATATTTCGTGTTTGTATCATAATGTGACGTCACGGGTTATGACGCGGATGACGTGCAACGGTAAGTATATTAGACGGAATATAGGTAGTTAGTAACTGAAGGGAATTCGATTAAAATTGACTTGTTTTAACATTTTTTTTAAAAGTCGTCGTAAAATGTGTGAAATTATACACATAAATTGCCATACATTATTGAAAGTAATCAAAACATTATTAAAAAAACGTTATTTAAAATAATACTTAAACGGATATGTTTGAAAGTATCGCACCTAAATGGTGTGGCAACAGAGACTGGCAATCACGTGCTCGGCCGAAACTGCGGTAACACGTCGCATCTGGATCCTGGATCCATAATGAGGGCGCGTTCATGCGTAAGGATTATTCAAAATTTCGTAATATGTCACACATATATAACAAAGGGGCTGATGCAGAAAACAATTTGACAGGGAACTGTACGCATATACCCGCAAAATAGAGAGTGCACGGTCTGCTTGTTGTTCGGGCGTATGAACTCAATTTGTGGAAAATTATTCGACGGCTTTTCGGCTACATTCAATCCGGAAAATCAACGGCCGCCGAAGAGAAAAGTTTTTTCGGCTAATGTATTTCCTTTCAGAAAAAAATCGTCGGGTGGGAACAATTTATACTAAAACAAAATTAATGTAGAAACCTTACCAATACGACAAGAGTATGTCGAAGTAGTTAGACAATTTTCTCTTACAGACTAAACAAGATTTTGCTTTTGACCTGTTAAAATAATTTCTTTATTTTTACCTTTTAATAAAACTTCACACTTGATTAAAAAAAGACATGAGTTTTTTACGTAATTTGCTGGAAGTTCATCTTATCCAAGAATAAAACACTAAAAACTTTTGTTTTTTATACTTTCACCAAATTTATTTCAATTTACTGTCACTATAGCTGTTTCGACACAGTTTGCAACTATAACGTTTGCGATAGATAAAGCAATGTTTATTTGTGAAATAAATATTCTTACCTGTTTTCTTACAGCAGTAAAATGTATTTTGAATTAAATAAATTGATTTCATTCTTCATTTTGTGTCAAATAATTTAACCAAAAGAAAATATTTTTTGCCCCCCCCCCCCACCGTATAAATTTAATAAATTGATTGTTTATATTAGTGAATAGGGAATTGAACTGCCTTTCAAATGAGCTATCACAAAACCCTTACTCTCATTTAAAAAAATCATCGATTACGTCATCACGCCCAGATGGATGACGTCACTTGTATGATATATAAAATATGCCAAAAAGTAATAATTTAAAAATAAAAATCGACCTGTCTCAGAATTTTTTCCGAATTCAGCCATTCTCGAGATAATGAATTTATTCCAACTCAAACGTCCTCACTGTATATTATACCCGTATGTATTGTTGCAATCTTATTTATTTATATGTGATGATATTCTTATATGTAATTTAATTTAATTAATGCATTAATGATAATCTAATTAATCAACCAGATCACATACCAATATGTTTTCAATCTCAGGGCGAATTATAAAATTACTTACTTACTTTCGTGACTTCTAAGTATTTCTCAATGGTTCCTAATCGGGATAGGAAAAAATTAAAATAATACACACATATGGATTACAATTATAAATCAAAATTTTGTTTATTTTATATAAATGGCAATTACTGCTTAATATTTGTTAGATCTTATATTTATTTAATACAAAAATTTAAAAATGGGAATCTTATTTCCTTTTGGTTTCCAATTTAAAACTTTTATTAATAATGAAACTATTAGGATTTATTAGCAACAAATTGATTTAAGTTTGATGAAAATCTTCTGATATTAGCGATTATGTTCTTCAATTTTTAATGTGGTATTTAATACAAAAACCCATACATTCATGTCTTGACAAATGAGACTGACCTTTATCTGGTGAACTGCGAATGTCCTCACACAAAACCCGTTTCCTCCTACCCTTGGTTGCGATGAAAAACTCGTCCTGGCCTCCAGTAATGTTCTCCTTTGAAAACTACCTCGTATCGCTCTCGTTTCTGCTTTTCTCGTGATGTCGTGTTCTACCTTTTTCGAACCACTTCAATCAGCCACCGGGATACTCTTTGCTCAAGGAGATTCTTTTCTCTCGACTCGGCCTACCTCTCGTTCCGATGGGTACTCAACACTCACGGAACTATACCGGCGTTTTCACTCTTCGTACACTACCGTCCACCACTGGACTTCACCTCTCCACTGCTCAAAACATTCTGATCTCTCATCCTCATTCATCCCCTACTTTCTCAATATCCCTTCCAGATTCAAAAATCAACATTCCACCACAAATTTTAATTCGCCGTATTCCTCAATACCAACTTTTAATCTTTCTAAATATGTTTAATGGATTTCAAGAAAAAATAATCATTTCCCAATTTAAACTTACTTTCTACTTTTTACAAAACTTAATGACCTATTATCTATTTCACTGAGTCTTATTTAGCGTAGGCTAATGATCGAATCTTCCGCGAAACACTATAATGGTCCGCGTCACTCAACTTGTTTATCTTAGGCGCATTGTTACCGAGTTTCGTACACTTCTTCGAATCACTTTCTTAAACTAAATATAATAATTTGTTGTATACAGGTTGTTCTAAATTTACATGCCCGTGGCTGAGAAAATTGAAGATCTTTTATATTAATTTGAATTTTGCTTATAATTATAAAATTTTAATTCTCATATCAAATAGAAATATAACAGTATATATTTTTTTTAGTTAAGTTTGACTCGAGGCTATTCAGAATGGTTTTTATCATGGCTTGGTTTGATATTACAATCTGAATACTGACGGATTATGGTGGTAGATTTTTCAATAATAAAATCGAAGATGTGCATGTAATGATATTACACTATCCAGAACTATTTTGAAATAAGTTCTTATCAACAAATACGTCTGCCAAAGGAGAAGCGTTTTTCTTTGTCCAATAATATTTTTCTTCTTCTTGCTATTCCTCTTTATAAGCAATTTTGCTTGTTCATTGGCGAATTGATACTTCTATGAAAGATTGTCACTCCAACTTTTATGCGGTTGACGGATACTTCTTCTACTGATTGGTGATTTATCTCTTGCTATTTTGACCACACAG
Source organism: Diabrotica virgifera virgifera (assembly GCF_917563875.1). Classification (NCBI taxonomy): domain Eukaryota; kingdom Metazoa; phylum Arthropoda; class Insecta; order Coleoptera; family Chrysomelidae; genus Diabrotica; species Diabrotica virgifera. The sequence continues at coordinate 226,888,490 of NC_065448.1, forward strand.
ATCCCCCCATTCTGTTTATATTGTTATGTCCTTTTTTTCTATTTAGTCTCCATTCGTTTATACACTGTACTTTATTACATTTATTATTTTAGTACATTTTCTTCTAATGTCTTCACTCCTGTTTCGATATCTGAGTTTTCGAACTTTGTGTTGTGGCTACATCGGGTCTTATAATAATTTAATTATCCAATAACGATTTGTTAAATTTTCATTTACCAGATAGTTAATTTTTATGATTAAAAAACTAATGAACTAACAAAACACAGATATAATTCTAAATGACCAACTTGAGACCATCCTCACCTTTATTAAATTTGTTCAGGTTCTCTATCGAAATAGCTGTAGTAAAAATAAATTGTAATACATTTTGTGAAAGTATAAAAAACAAAAGTTTTTAGTGTTTGATTCATAGATAAATATTTAAAATTCGTTGTTATTTCTCCTGCACCAAGCTTTTTTTCATTTTGTTGGCCTGTGCGACATCTCTGTTCAGTTGGAAACTACTAGAACACTCTATATTTATACGCCAGTCAATGGGAGCAAAAATAGGATATTACCTCCGAATTCTATCCTACTGCATGGATTTTAATGAAATTTAGGGCCTAGCCTCTACTTATCTCATAGTTCAAAGTCTACTCTATGCCGATGTGTGCTATTATCTTGGGGGTGGTTCACACCCCTTCTTAGGGGTGGAAAATTTTTTGGTTAAAATTACCACGGAATTCGCTAGAGAACCTAACTCTAAGCAAGAACTGTTCTATATTTTTTTTTAAAACTCAATACTTTTTGAGATATTCGTGGTTGAAAATTGGCCATTTTCATTTAAACATAATACCTTTTATAGACCTGGATCCCGCGTAAGAAAGAAAAGTTGATTAATAGCAAGCTAAAAATTTGTTAATAGCTTAAGGGTATCTAGTCGGACAAACATTGATGCACGACAACACTGGAACAGGGGAAGTTTTAACGGTGAAGCATGATAAATATGTCGTCCTGACAAGTTTATGATGGTGAAAAATAGCAAGTTGTTTTTAAGTTTATTCAATAGCCAACGATATATAATATATGAAAAAAATGTTTGTCCGACAAAAAGGTTGGGCATTTTAACGAGTCCGACACGTAGAACATGTCACATCACAGGAATTATGTTGGTGATGAATAGCAGTCTGATTTTTGCATGAGAGTTTAATGAAAGGTTAAAAAAGCAATTGGAAGTCCTGTCGGACAAAACTAATGGGGAATTTTCCTAGTCGGACATTCTAAACATGTAAGATATAGACAAAAATGTTGGTGATAAATAGCAAGCTAATTTTGATTTGTTTATGTACAAATTATATTTTGTAACGCAAAAAGTTATATGTCGGACAAATAGTTTGGCAAATCGAAGGAAATAAATAAAAAACATTTTTTCAGAATGACTTAGTCACATATTTATAAAGCTATTTTAGTTATATATTATTATTTATATTCACATATTTGCATGTGCATATAATATACATGCACACTCTAAAAACAGTGAGTTAAGTATCAATTCATGTATATATTGCAAAACAATTATTTTTTTGGGTGGAGTTTGTTCTAGATATTCTGAAAATGATAATAAAAAATGTCAAAGAACATGTGAAAGCAATCTCTTAGGGCTTTCTAATTAGGCGCATCAGAAATTACGGAAAATTTCCTACAAAAAACGTTGTATACATTGAAAAATGTGAAGAGTCTAAAACTTCGGTGCTTATAAGAATAGACGTAAATATGACACATCATAGAGAAATAAAAAGAAGTTTTTATTTTTGTTTTTATTTATCTATGTGACACATTATGCTTAGAAGTATGTATTAGAAGGCTGCATTTGTCAGTGTGACACTTTGTGCTATACAAAGTAGTATTTGAATGTACATGGTCTCTAAGTTTCTGTTTGCCACGTGTGTTGGAAATTAAAAAGTGTTTTTGTGTCTATTTTTGGGTGTCAACAGTTTAAATTTTAAGTCGCCAAATCAAAAGTGAAACCATTCAACGGAACATTTTTGAGTAATTTTCGAACATTTTACAAATTTAGTAAAATACTTCGTCATCAATTCAATGAGGTTCAGTTGCCAGATAATTGTGAAAATTCTATTGAATATCATTCTTCGTGCTATAATGCTTTGCTTGATTGCAAAAGGGTACCTAAATAAATTATTACTAAAATTGTATAACGTAATTTTCCTCAACTTTCTACAAATGAAATATTAATGTAATTAATATGCCACATGGCTAGAAATAATTTGCTGCCAAAATAAATCGATTAGTTTAAATTTGAAGTTACGATTGCAATTTATTATGAATTATTGTCAAAAGTGACAGTTTTTCTTAAATGGAAATGTATTCATAGACATAAGGGTAGACAGGGAATGCAGTGCAAAAAGTCGATAGGTGGTCTATCTATCTCTTTTAACCAAGCGATCCCGCGCATGTGGCAGACAAAGGCTAGACCACTCAAGCCATAATATAATTTGCCTGATCTACTATAAATGTATTACAGTGAGGTAGCTAAATTATGTTGAGATAAATCGAAAGATATCGATTGTAATTGTTTGCAGGTACTTTTGACATAGAATAATCACCCCTTATTGAAATTTAAAAAAATATTTTTTTAAATTGTCCGACTACACAATCTACCCCTTATTTTTTTCCGACAACAGTCATTCTTGGTAAGGAATAATTTACTTAATTAAATTTCGTCTTTGTCGGAAAGCTAATTATCACCAGCATTTTTGTCTATATCTTACCTGTTTAGAATGTCCGACTACGAAAACTTCCCATTAATTTTGTCGGACAGAACTTTCAATTGCTTTTTTAACCTTTCATTAAACTCTCATGCAAAAATCAGACTGCTATTCATCACCAACATCATTTCTGTGATGTGACATGTTCTACGTGTCGGACTCGTTAAAATGCCCAACATTTTTGTCGGACAAACATTTTCTCATATACTACATAACGTTGGCTATCGAATAAACTTAAAAAAAACTTGCTATTTTTCACAATCATAAACTTGTCAGGACGACACGTTTATCATGCTCCACAGTTAAAACTTCCCCTGTTCCAGTGTTCCCGTACATCAAAGTTTGTCCGACTAGACACCGTTAAGCTATTAACAAATTTTCAGCTTGCTATTAATCAACTTTTTTTCTTACGCGGGATCCAGGTCTATTAGAACAGTTTTTGGCGAATACCTTAAAAACTATGCATCTAACTAAAAAAACTATATTTAACATTTTTGTAGGTTTTAAAAAGACAAAGAAAACACTTGCCTTCATAAATCGTCTGTTTATAATACAAAAAGGGATATGGTAGGTGAAAATAGTTTGTTTTTGGTACATTCTCAAATTGGTGTATTCAACTTGAAGTAACAGAGAAAAGGTCAATTTTAGGTGTATAATGTTATTAATGCCGTTTGTAGTACTTGAAAAGGTCTTTAAAATGAGCTATCTTAAAGGTTCATTACATTAAAACTAAGCGAGATATGCTGCAAACAAAATTGATAACTAATGTATTTTAAGAAAAAATAAGAATCCCCATCCACCAAAATGTAATTGCATCGTTTTCCTTTCACAATACCTTTTATTATAGTTTTATTTCTATGTTCAAAAATTTGTATGGGTTTAAAATGAATGGTTTTTGAAAAAAAAAAAGATCAAATTATAGAGCGCATTTTTAAATTTTGTTAAAAATCTTCCTTTTTCTCCATGTATCTTGAAAATGATAAGAGATACAGTAATGAAAAAAAAATTGTCTAAAAAAGCGCTACATTTTTGTGTGGTATCTTTTTTTAGTATCTCTTATCTTTTTCGAGTTATATGGAGGAAATTAAAAATTTTTAAGGAAATTTAAAAATGCGCTCTATAATTTGATTTTATTTTTTTCAAAAACCATTAATTTCAATCCCGTTCAACTTTTTGGATATAGAAATAACACTATAATAAAAAGTATTGCAAAAGGAAAACGATATATTTAAATTCTGATGGATGGATGGGTTAATAAATAAATTTCTCATTTCTTCTTAAAATACATTCGTCATCAACTTTTTTGTAGAATCTCGCTTAGTTTGAATGCAATCCACATTAAGTATTGCTCATTTTAAAGGTCTTTTCAAGGGCTACAAAAGGTTTTAGTATCATTATACACGTTAAATTGACAGTTTCTCTGTTATTTCAAGTTGAATACAACGATTTGAGCATACAGGAAAAAAAAACAAACTCTTCTTACCTACCATATTTATCCCTCTTTGTATTTTAACTAGAAGATTTATGAAGGAACGAATCTCTTTGTTTTTTTTATAACCTACAGAAATATTTTATATAGTTTTTTTATTAGATGCACAGTTTTAAGGTATGCGCAAAAATCCGCCCGAAAAGGTGTAATTTTTCAATGAAAATGGCGAAATTTTCAACCACGAATAACTCAAAAAGTATCGAGTTTTATAAAAAAAAAATTATAGAACAGTTTTTGCTTAAAATTAGGTTATCTAGCCTCTTCCGTGGCTATTTTAACCAAAACATTTTTCACCCTCCAGAAGGGGTGGGAACCACCCCAAGATAAAAGCGCACATCGGCATAGGGTAGACTTTGTTTCTTGAGCTATTCCCTACTTACTGTGAAAATATCAAGTAAATCGATATAGTAGGATGGAATTCGGAGCCAAATACCCTCATTGACTGCCCTAATATAAAATACATCATTATTTCTTTTTATCTATCAACTAAAAGTTTTACACATTATTTCCAGTAAATATAGAAACTTTCATCAAACTAAGTTTTCAATACTTCTAATAATATTCTTCATCCGTAATTAATAAAACTTAAAACAATCGTTGACATTTTCCGGAAATCGCCTCATATATCCGCCATCTTTTAGCAAAATAGCTGTATCCTAATCTTTTGTTTAACAAGTTAAAAAAGTTCTATATTGAATTCTGACCTTTCAATAATTCCTAAATCTTCTTTCCGAATCTTTGATTCGGAAGTTATAAAACTCAGTCATTTCTTTTCTTCGGAGAAATTTATTATCCTCTTTGTAAAAAGTTGAAATAATATTATGCCGAACGACGACGTCCAAAAACAACGATATCAATCTTTGTCTCCAGCTCATTATTTTAGAGAAATTTTCAAGAAATCAAACTTTTTGCGCCTTTTCTTTCGTTCGACTAGGCCAATTAATTATCATGAAGTATACAGAGTTGGCAAATATATATTTAAACTGTAAAACTGATTTAACAAGGAAATTATTTGTGGAAAGTGTGTCTGGAGATTAATGGTAGGGGAGCAAAGTATGCTAAATTTGCAGTCACTCGAGCGTTATGGAGACCTATTGGGTTGTGATTATTAGGTCCTATAACAAAAAAAAAAATAAATAAATAAATAAAATAAAATATTCCATTTTAGTGGGTACTTTCGATTTTTTAATCTAATTTTCCATTTTCAACAATCGTTTTTTCCGATTATAGCGCCATCTATCCATAATTCGAAAAAATGTCTCGAAAAAAAGTTGCTTATTTTTACAAGAATCCAAATCTGAAATAAAAATTTGGGGGTCCCATTTAAGATTTTAAAGTAACCCGTTACCCCTCCTGCGTGGGGGTCGTGTTTGCTACCATTCTATAGCTTCTTCAAAATCATTTTGAAAGTGTATTTTGCAGTTTTTCAATCTGATGTCCATTTTGCGAAATATCGAGGGATTTGCATTTAAAATTTTAAATTTACCCCCACCCCTCTCCGTGGGGGTCATGTTTAGTAGCATTTGATAGATTTTTGAAAAATATTGACGACGTATATTTTAGTTTTTCGATCTGACGTTTATTTTGCGAAATATTCGCTTTTATATATTTCCTTACGCTCCCCGCTCAAATCGTCAGATTTTTGAAATATGCACTATTTGGCATGTACTTAACTTACCTTATCTTAATCTGAGAATTTTGAGTATTTTTAAGGATAGATTTATTTTTCGGGCCCCCCTTAACAAGCTTCCCAGTGTTAAGAGCCAATATATGGTAGAGGTATATCTGCAGGGTACCAGGTTTCTCCCCGTACGATAATCTGACGCGCTCGAGTAACTGCAAAAATCCCCGCTTGGGCTCCCCTACCATAATAACTGATTTTCAAATACAGGGTGTTAGTAAATAAGTATGAAAAACTTTAAGGGATAATTTTACATGAAAAAATGATGGCAGTTTGCTCTATAAATATATGTCTGCAAATGCTTGTTTCCAAGATACAGGGTGTTGAAATTTTTATTTCAAACTGCCAATTTTTTTATTGCTCCAAGACCGGTTGAGATATGAAAATTACATTTGGTGGGTTTCAAGAGATAGTTATTGCGCATTTTTTTTGGAAAACAAATAACAATTTTATATTCATCATTGGCGCGCCTACGGATAATGGTCTGAATTTTTTTAAAGAAAAAAATGGTACGCCACTGAGATATTTCAAATTAAAAATTATTTTTGTATTCCACGTTTAATTCATGAAAAAGAACCTTTGTTGTATTTTTTTCCTATGGAAAAACGCACCGTTTTTATGCCAAAAAAATAAAACATCTTCGAGCGTATTTTTCATTTCCTAATACATTATCAAGATCTTTCCAATATAATAATACCAAAGTAAAACAATAACAGAAAAAATTACAAATATTTTAACTAGGTGCAAAGCTACAACAAATGTTCAAAATTACCTCCTTTAAAGGTGACAGAATTATTTTATATTCACCATTGGCGCCCGTACAGGTAATGGACTGAATTTTTCAAAGAAAAAAAATGGTACGCCACTGAGAAACGTCAAATTAAAAATCATTTTTGAATTCCTAGTTCAATTTACGACAAAAAATCATTCTTGTCTTTTTTTCATATCCGGCGCCGTTTTTATACAAAACAATAAAATATCTTAACGCTTACAAATTATTCGAGGTAGATTCCATATGCATAGAAACTTATTTCAAATACTTGGTAAACGTTAAGATATTTTATTTTTTTTGCATAAAAACGGCGCCTCATATGAAAAAAGACAAAAACGATTTTTTGTCGTGACTTGAACGAGGAATTCAAATAGGATTCAAGTATGATTTTTAATTTGACATATTTCAGTGGCGCATTATTTTTTTCTTAAAAAAATTCGGGCCATTACCCGTACGCGCGCCAATGGTGAATATAAAATTACTCTGTCACCTTTAAAGGAGGTAATTTTGAACATCTGTTGTAGCCATGCACATAGTTATAATCTTTTTAGAAATATTTTCTGTTATTGTTCTAGTTTGGCATTATTATATTGGAGACTCTTGATAATGTATTACGAAATGAAAAATAAGGCGAATATGTTTTATTTTTTTGCATAAAAACGGTGCACCATATGAAAAAAAGACAAGAAAGGTTCTTTATCATAAATTAAGCGTGGAATACAAAAATAATTTTTAATTTGAAATATCCCAGTGGCGTACTATTTTTTTATTTAAAAAACTCAGACCATTACCCGTAGGCGCCCCAATGATGACTATAAAATAGTTATTTTTTTGCCAAAAAATGCGCAATAACTACCTCTTGAAACCCATCAAATTTAATTTTCATAGCTTAAAAGGTCTTAAAGCAATAATAAAATTCGCAGTTCGGGAAAAAAATTTCAACACCCCGTATCTTGTAAACGAAGCATTTGCGGACATATGTTTATAGAGCAAACTGTCATTATTTTTTCATGTAGTTAAACCTCTTAAAGTTTTTCATACTTATTTACTAACACCCTGTATGTAGCTTAAAATATTGCTGCTTGTGGCCAAAATGATTTTTTCCTGCCCAAAAACAAAATTATCTGTTTCATCGGAATTAAACTCAAAAACATTAAATGTAAGAAATTTTAATAACCTAGAAGTCAACCTAGACTATACATTTAGGGATAAGATGATAAGCTGCTAAAAATTTGTCCCTTGACTTCAGGGCGTGGTGACACTCTAAATATTGATATAGTCCAAGTAATGAAGCTTTTCACCTCGCAATTTTTACAGAATGGATCGATTTGCTTGAAAATTGAAGAATAAGTAGTGGAAAGTCCAAGGATCAAAATCTATATGATGCTGAAAGGCATTTTTTATTATATTTTGACCATAGATGTTGATAAAAACGTTTATTCTAAGCAAAAAATGTTCTATACATTTTTTTGATAAAATTAATAGTTTTCGATTTATTCGCTATCGAAAGTGTTAGTTTTATATCGAAAAAATCAATATTTTTCATTTATGATTCACTCAATTTTTGCCGTAGAAAAATTTTTTTCAAACCAAATTCTTGGCAATAAAATAACCTACAATTTCATATTTAATTTTTTTGTATCTCTGGTGCTAATCCTTCTATTTTGAAGAAAATGGCATTTTTTTTATTAAACTACAAAAATTCGTTATTCGCTTTTAACTCCAGTTTTTTTAAAACTGATCATTCTAAGCCTGTCAAACTTCTATAATCTCTTACTTATGCATAAGTAAAGAAGAATGAATAAGGCCATTGACTAAAAACACCGCTAACTTACATTATTATGCTTCCAATTGGATTTATCCCTTTTTTTTAAATATATTGATTTTTTAACCGTCACTTTTTAATTTGTTATGTTAGAAAGTATAATAAAAAATAATTGTGTAGGCTTTTACAAGATCTACAGTACCTGGCCAAATTATTAGGCCAAGTAAGGAAAAATTTACTATATTAAGAAATTATTTTTCTCGTGATTCTGAACATATTTGAAAAAAATACTGTTGTGTTCCTTTTTTTGTGGATATTAACTTTAAGGTGCGTATCCATTAGGTTTGCTGCTCCGCGCTCATTGCAACTGCTCCAATCGATACGGCATGCGCTCCTCTACCTATAAATCGCCACCGATTGGAGCGCCGAGCGGAGCGCGAACCTAATGGATACGCACCTTTACCTGTAAAGGAGCGCATGTCGTATCGATTGCAGCAGTTGCAGGGAGCGTGGAGCAGCAAACCTAATGGATAAGCACCTTAAAGTTAATATGCACAAAAAAGGAACGCACCTTCAAGTTACAGGGAGCGCGGAGCAGCGAACCTAATGGATACGCACCTCAAGAGTTAATATCCACAAAAAAGGAATAAAACAATATTTTTTCTAATATATTCATAATCATGAGAGAAATAACTTCATATAGTAAATTTTTCCTTGCTTCTCAGTCGCAAAAAGAGGTGACTTTGAAAGGGTTGGTAAAGGTGGTTTTTGCATGGTATGTATTACAAGATTTAATTATCAATAGCTCACTCAATTTTTGCCGTAAAAAATTTTTGCAAATAAGGTTCTTAAAAATTAAATAAGCTACAATTTCATATTTAAACATTTTTTCGTATCGCCGACGCTAATCTTTCTATTCTGAAGAAAAGGCCATTTTTTCCAAATTACAAAAATTTGTTATTCGCTTTTAACTCCTTTTTTTTTAAACTAATCAATATAAGTCGGTCAAACTTCTAGAACCTATTACCAATACATACATAAAGAAGACCAAATAAGATAAATGATTAATTTTAATTGGGATGGTGATTAGGGGGTTGCTTTCGATCACTTTTTCGCTGAAAAAAAATAGGGACTGACATTCTTTTCATTATAACGCACTTAATTTTTGAGTTAGATACTTTTTTTATTTCTTGAGATATATATTTTTATATACTTTAAATTAGTTTGAACAAGCTATCCTCGAAAAATGTATAGTTTTCTCGTCTTTTGACTTCGAAACTACAATATTTAGCAAAATCAATGGGAAAATACCCAGTAGCTGGCTGTATACCATAATTAAAAAATCATACAGAAGTAAAAAACTTCGTTTGTATAATGGTATAAAAAAGTTTATTAAAAACCATTAAAAGTCATCCAAAGGGATTCGTAAAACATTTTAGATCTAGATCAGATCATCTTCAGTTCGTTCTGCTTAGTACAAGAAACTAGCAACCTTATGAAATTGGTAACATCGAGAAATATGGTTTACATGATAACTATATAATATTTATAGCGACTCCAAGTCGATGTTAAAAGACTAAATGTGTTAGGAGTGCTCAAAGGGCAACATGGTTCCCTGCTCGATAAAAACTTGTGGTTCTTGTCAGTTCAATGGACACAGACCAACAAAGGTGAAGGTGATCTCCTTTGAAGGCGATTTGATTGGAATTAAATTTTTTATATTCCATGCATATTTTTATATCTTTTCTATATTTTATATTATATTATTTTGCCGACAGTTAAGTTCAAGAACCGGGCAGCTCCTTTGCTACAAACCGAAAGCAAGGTAGCTCCAAATATCGTTGCCAGTTATGTGCTTTTATTAAGAGATACCCGTTTGTTGCAGGGAACGATCGGCCGATTTTTGTTAAGAGTAAGTCACGGAAAATCTTATTTTCGTAAAAAAGTGGAGCTGCCTGGTTATTGCAGCCACCCCTTCAATTGCATTCCCAGGTTTCTCTGCATAAAAGCTGGGTAGTGTTCTGGGTATCCTTGGTATATCTTCTGTATACATCCTATACAGAAGGCATAATATGCTATATGCTTGTGACGGGTAATCTTCTCAGGACAACAGACTCAGTAAAACACAGGTTTGAAGAAAATAAATATATTGATGGATTTTTATATACCGTTTAAAATTAAAATAACAAAATAAAATATAATTCTATCTTCGCCTCGTTCCGGAGAACGCTCCCTAGGAGGACCTCTGCAAAAAGAAAAATAAAATTGTATTTATTTTGAACATCAAAAACATAATAACAATATTGGAATAATACAATATACAACACAGTATATACAATAGCAATCACGATACACGGACTCAATCTATCTACATAATTAGACACACAGACTCGTAGCTCATCACACTTCAAACAATACAGTGTGTGTGATCACAATCGAGTATCGACAAAAAGCTACCCATCCACCAGCTCCGGGTCGTAGATGGCAGCCACCGCTCACAGCGGTTACAGTTCCGGCGGAACACCTCTTTACTACAGAGCACTGGCAGCCTTTTTTTGAGTTTCTGTAAATTCACTACTGATTTCATTTCCTGATCCTCGAATCTGTTAAGAAGTACACTCTCAGTAACCATCACTTCTAGGCTTCATCGGAGAGGTGGCACGTAGTGGGGATGCGCTGGTATGGCAATGCGTTCAGTCCTCTGTTGACTAGCTGGTTAATAACGCCGGATGAACAGCACATCATGCTATAAAAGATTTCCTTCTGAATTTTTAATGTTTTGCACGTGTTTAGACCTAGAAGTCTTTAGAAACTGACATATAAGTAAATAAGATATGATGGCATATAAAACAGTATACGTAGTAGAAAAACTAGAAGATATATTCTAATTCTCAAAAAATACAGAAATCAAGGAGGAACGTTTCGATCAGTTAAATTTTTACGACACCCTGTAAACGAAAATCTCCCCCTACAAATTCCGGTATAATGATCACCTGAATATTGATATATACAGAGGAATCGTAAACATAATCGTGATTTATCACTGTAGCTTTCGACAGATTTATGATAACATCTCTATTTTATATGTACTACCGTGGACTGGATGTATTATTCAAAGAAATTGTGGATGGTGCGGCCGACAAGATAATAAATCATACAAATCAATGCTGATGATGGTTATAGTATGAGTAATACAAAGCGAATGTGTCGGCAAAAATTCAAAGGGGATTTGGAAACATGGATCGGACTTGTTTATTCAAATAATGGAACGGTTCCCATCGGGGTGGTTTTTATCGTTTTTCTGCGATGAAATAAAATTGTGTTAACACTGCCTAACATTGGCGGAAATATTAGCAAATCGGCGTTTATTGAGTTTTACTGCATCGGCGTTTTTTACAATCAGCAATTATTTGATTGGGTGTAAACGTGTGGATCTGCTGTTTTATAAAAAATAATAGTTATTTAATGCCTGGTTGCACCAACAGATCTTAAGCTCCAGCTTAGCTAAGATCTACTTATAAATAGGGCCTCCTTGAGTATCACTTACGTTGCACCATAATTTTAGGTTCTTACCTTATTATCAATTATATATATTATTATATTATGGTATTCTTATTGTAATATATTATAATTATATTATATTAATTCTTATGATATTCTCGACTTAAGCTTAAGATCTGTTGGTGCAACCGGGCATAAATGGTTGTTGTTTATTTGGGTTTATATGACTGAGGATACTAAATCCATTCGCCAATTTTACTATTTTTTATTTTATTAGTCATTTTTCCGTATCTTATCCTAGAACTAATACTAATATTAATCTCTAATAAACAATTCTACTAATAAATAATTATTTTTGTATTTTTTTAATATTTTTTTATAATATTTTTTTTTAATTTTTTTTTCTTCATGATGTTCTCAGAGTTCCACAGCAAAAACTGCAACTCTACTTATAGTCGAGGAAATAAAGCTGAAAAAAATGGCAAAACCTCGCAATTTTTTCGTCCAGCATCGATTTGTACAAAAATTTGGGATTAGGCTCATTTCACCCTCTAGTTCATTTTCTATATAGAGCTGTTGTACGCTCTTGGTTTTTTAAGGGTGAAAACTACCCCTAATTGTAAAAAATTATAAAATAACATTTTAAACTTTAATATTGTCAACATTTGGTTCTATTTAGTTACATAAGGATTGTTTTATGCTTTAAGATACACTACCATAATATTTCAATCCTTAAAACCACCCTTGTTGGAGATATATATAAAAAAATGACTTATCCTAAAAGAATAATTTCGGCTTGCATCGATTTCCATAAAAAAATAGGATTAGGATTGTCTCACCCTGTACTTTATATTCTATATCATGCTCAAGGGCGTTGATTATTTTTAGGGGTGTAAACTACCCCTTATTGTCAAAAATTATATAAAAACATTATAAACTTTAATATGGGTAAAATTTGGTGTTGAATGGTCAAATAATGATTGTTTTATGCTTTAGGATATATCATAATATTTAAACCCTTAAAAACCACCCGTAATAACATTACAATTTTTATACGTAGATAATTTAATTGATCTATATGGAAAAAAAAAGTAGAATTAAAGAATTACAAAAACATTTATTTACAGAAAAATACGAATTTACAAATGTGCACAAATACAAATACAAATAGTTTTTTACTCATCTTCCAGTATACGAACCGGTTCTGTAGTATTATACATACATTGAAAATGCTCCATAAGCGGACTATTCGAATTTTTCGAAAAAAAAAGATCGTTTTATAAACATAGCTCCTTCATTTTTTCAAATCATGTTTTCAAAAACGATTTTGTAGGATTTTTAAAGAGCTATAAGACTTTGTACATTAAATTCCGTAAGATCCCTTAGTTTTTAATTGGGGTAGGTGTAAAAGCCTCGAATAAGGGGGTGTTTGCTCGTAAATAGAGGTTTTAAACAGCTATATCTCGCTAACGGTTCACTGTAATGAAAATCTATGCACAACTGGATTTTAGTTATTAAAAAGGATACAATTTAGTAGTCCATGATTTTTTTCGTAACTCCAGTATTTTCAGAGATATTTTGAAGTAAAGGGTGTAAAATGTGAGATTGCAAAAAATCAATTTTCCTTTAAACTCAAATTTTTCTAAAATTAGGCCTTTTAAATAGGTCAAACTTCTTGGATGTGTTGGTAATACAAATACACAAAGAATTACAGAAAGGTTAAGTTTAATTTTCAATGAGGAGGGTAGTTAGGGGGTTGTTTTCACTGATTTTTTCGTAGAGAAAAGCAGGTACCGACCTTTTTTTGATCACAAGTCGCTAAATTTTTATGATAGAAACTTTTTATTATCTTTTTTTGAAAGATCTAATTGTATACTTAAAGAAAGATTATTAAAAATTTCCTCAAAAAATGCAAAATTTTCCCGGTATTTGGCTTTGAATATCTAAAATTATACATTTGACGAAAAAAGCTAACAATTAACGAACCGTATCTCGGTTTGTGTTGGTCATAAAGATATTGTAAAAAAAGAATTTGATTTGTGTTACAAAAAAATACAATTTTAATATCTACAGTTTTTTTTATTATATGCATATTTTTCGAGGTATTCTCAAAAAACTCTCTAAAGGACTCGATATTTTCGTCGAAAAACTGTTACTTTCAAGCGCGAATAACTCGAAAAATATTAGTTTTACGAAGAAAATGTAAAAAAAAATTTTTTCTTAGAATTACTTTTTACATCGATTTCCATGGTTAAAATTTATTAAAAAATTCAAACCCTCGAGATGGGGTGGTAACCACCCCCAAGATTTTAGCTTACAGCGGTATGATATAGGAAATGATCCTTGGACTATTCCCTACCTTCTGTGAAAATTTCAAGTAAATCCATCCTCGACTATTAATTCGAAAGCTTTTTACTATGGACTGTCCAAGTTCGTCATTCATTTTATCTACATATTTTTTTTATTATATTTTTTTAATTATTATATTTTTTTTTCTATTATTTTTTTCTATATATTTTTTTGTACCTATATATTTTTTATATCTTTTCATTCTTTTTTTTATTATATTTTTTTTGTTTTTTAATATACCTATGTATAACAATTTACAAGAAATACTTGCTCTATCAAGAAGATAGATATGGATATCAGTCAAAGAATACAGTGAATTTAAAAACATGTTAACGTTATTTAGTCCAGAAAGCCACTGCGCATCCGCTAGGAAAAATATTCTGATTCGGATTTTTTGCACAATCTTACTCAAAAATGACTCCTTTTAACAAATTTGTATGTTGCCAGGACCAAAAGGTGGTCAAAAATAACGTTTTGTTTTTTTGTTTTTTTCCTAAAATTATTTTTTTGCATGGAAAAAAGTTTTTTTAGGCTTTTTGGATCATTCCAAACAGAAAAGGTCTTTATTGACTTTTCTCTAAAATAGTATATTGTACAACAAGTGCAGAAAGGTACTAATTTCTCACGAGTTTGAAAAGTTGCGGTACGAGCGCAAGCGAGCGCCGCAATTCAAACGAGTGAGAAATTACCTGTCTGCACGTGTTTCACACTATACTTTTTCTATAAGCACAGTTTTTCCTAAAAATAAAAATCACAATTTCCAAACGACGATTAATTATAATAGGTATCTATGTGATAAATTTTAAACTGTATTTAATTAATACCTACTAATCAATTTAAATTCCTTATACCTAAATAAATTGCACAGAAATCAGTTAAAAAATTAATGCACTGCCTTAATTTGTTTAAATTTAAACAATTATTACACATTATTGACATTATATTTATGCAGTCACGGATTTACACAAAACCTACTTCATTCGACGTCTCTTGCACAGGTTGCTAAATCCTTATTGGTTATTTGATAATTATAAAATGTTTAATAAGTATAAAATTGTAAAATAAAACAGTTGTAACATCCATAATTTAGTTTCTATGCTATAGTTAAATATAATAATAATTGTCTTATAGGTTATATATTTGTTTAAAGTTTAACCACGGATGTAAACAGAATATAACGTTACTCAGAATGCGGTAGTCCACGGATGTAAACAGAATATAACGTTACTCAGAATGAGGTAGTCAACTGTGCAGAAAAGAACTTTGCGGCACAGAAACGTCACTTTGCGGCACAGAAACGTCACTTTTCTGCACACTAATGTCAAATATCTTATACTGTGAGAAAATATCAAGTTTGCTAACATAAAACCGTGCAGAAAAGTGCACTTTGAATAGTGGTTGTAGAAAAATAATAGTTTTTGACATATAAGCGATTCAAAATTGAAAAATTGCGAAATCGGCCATTTTTAACCCTCAAAAACTATGTGAAAAACTGAAAATTTGAATGTTGCCATGGTAGGTAGATATTCTTTAAACATCGATTGATGAAATCGCGAAGAGTTTTTGCAATACAATATTCAAAACTCCTTTGTTATTTAATTGTTAATCAAGCGTGCGCGACACTATTTTCCACTGTTGCATGTGTACACAGTATGGTGCATATGAAAGGAATAAATTCGTTTTTTCGTAAACCGGCGACTCTAAGGAAAAATCCCGAAACAGGTCGATTTTTATTTTTAAGTTATGATATTGTGGCATATATACTAGTGACTTCATTCATCTGAACGTAACAACGTAATCGATGATTTTTTTAAATGAAAATTAGGGTCGCGTGCTAGCTCATTTGAAAGGTTCTTCAATTCTCTAACATTTACATAATTATTTATACAGCGTGTCCAAAAAAAAGTTTTTAATTAAATTATTTGAAAAAAAAGTAGAATGTATGTAATTTATTTAATTCAAAATACATTTTACTGTTACCCCAAAACTAAAAAATTTTTATTTCACAAATAATCATTGCTTTTCGATTAAATTCAGTATTCAAGCCAACTCCCGTCAGCCACCTGCCTCTTGGAAGTTTGAACATTTAATTTAAGCGAAAAACAATGTTTATTTGTGAAATTAATTTTGTTTTCTGATTTTTGAAAGCAGTAAAATGTATTTTGAATTAAATAAATTACATACATTCTTCTTTTTTGTCAAATAATTTAATTTAATAAAATTCATTAAGATATGCATTAAACGGGGAAAATGTATATTGAAAATGTGTGTTGCTGTTAGGTTAGGTTAGTTTTTGGGCGCCCTGTATAAATAATTATGTAAATGTTTATACTGAATAGAGAATTGAAGAACCTTTCAAATGAGCTAGCACACGACCCCTATTCCCATTTAAAAAAGTCATCGATTACGTCATCACGTCCAGATGGATGACGTCACTAGTATACCGTATATGCCACAATATAATAATTTAAAAATAAAAATCGACCTGTTTCGGGATTTACGAAAGTCGCGGGTTTACGAAAAAACGAATTTATTCCTTTCATTTGCACCATACTGTATACACATGCAACGGTGGAAAATAGGGTCGCGCACGCTTGATTAGCAATTAAAAAACAAAGAAGTTCTGAATATTGTGTTGCAAAAAACTCTTCTGGATTTCATCAATCGATATTTAAAGAATATCTACCTATCTTGGCAACATTCAAATTTTCAGTTTTTCACATAGTTTTTAAGGGTTAAACATGGCCGATTTCGCAATTTTTCAATTTTTAATCGCTTATATGTCAAAAACTATCATTTTTAGAGAAAAGTCACTTAAGACCTTTTCTGTTTGGAATGATCCAAAAAACCTAAAAAAACTTTTTTCCATGAATAAGATTGAGCTTGAACTTTTTGAGTAAGATTGTGCAAAAAATCTGAATCAGAATATTTTTCCTAACGGATGCGCAGTCGCTTTCTGGACTAATTAGAAATAAGAGAACAGGTAAAAATTTTATGCTGTAGGTTACCCAACTGACCACAAATACATTGTGGACCATCAGCTAGATTAAGTTTAAATATATATATGATGTTGTAAGACAGTGGTTAAATTTCACTCTGCATATGGTTCTTTTCATATCCTTTGTCGACTCCATTTTAGAAAACCAAGGTTTATCTGTTATGAGTTATGATAAATGATAAATGAATAAATCGCCAAAATATGTGCGAATTAAGGCATGTGTGTGTGAAGTTATTAATATAATTTCAGACTTATGTGGACTGCACGTATGATACAAAGTCGTTGCTTTACCACTCGCGCATCGATCAACGTCACATATAT
The DNA here is from genome assembly GCF_917563875.1 of Diabrotica virgifera virgifera. Taxonomy (NCBI): domain Eukaryota; kingdom Metazoa; phylum Arthropoda; class Insecta; order Coleoptera; family Chrysomelidae; genus Diabrotica; species Diabrotica virgifera. The sequence continues at coordinate 226,906,131 of NC_065448.1, forward strand.
GCAGATTTCGCATATGGTTGCCTTTTGTAGGATGTTCAATTGGCTTCAGAGGTTTCGTCTATAACTGATTGGCTGTATTTTTTACTTTATCGTCTTTAGCGGATTCACGCGTTTTAAATTAGTTCACAGAGAAAAAAGCGATAGTTGATCCAGAGAGAGGTTTGCGGTATTTTCGAGTGTTAACTAGTGATTATCACTTAAAGAGTTTGAAGTAGGGCTTCCAATCCCGGAATATCGAGATCTTGGTATTGCTGGATCCCGCGTCATTTTCCAATCCCACATGATACGGGATTAGAGGCGCGGGAAAAAAGCGTACATTCAACCTCTCGCCAGCGCTATCGCCCGTAGATTTTTTTGGAAATTTTGACGCTTTAGTAAATCTAAAAAATATCTTGAAGCCGGTAAAACTTGCTGTTAAACTCTTTTGCCGTCAAGAAGTCTTCTGGAAAATCTCATTACTGCTGAAGCTATGCTCAAATTTATGATCAAAATACAGGAAGATAATCATTCAACGTTAGCTTCAGAATTAACTTTGTTTTTGCGCCGACGTATTTTACAACAACGTAGAAAAGTGATTTCACTACCGATTTATCACGCTTCGTGTGACGAAGAGGCTGATTAAGTAAGAAACGTCAATGTAGATGTTCTGTCATGGGGTTCCGATCTTGATCTTACATTGCAACAGGAGTTAGAGTTAACATTATCGTCAGAATGTAATGTACTGTGCCCGTCACCATATCGAGCTAATACACTTGAGTCCATTATAAAAAAGAAATGACTCTATGAATCTGGGGGGTCAATGGGAAAATATCTTACATTTACATATAAAGCATTAAAAGGAATACCGTCGACAAGTGCGGAAGCCGAAAGGGAATTTTCTGCTGCTGGTTATATTGCCTCTAAAATACGCAGTAGTTTGACAGACGACAGTTTAGATATGTTGTGTTTCCTTCGCAAACATTTTCAATTGAAAGCTTTAGCTAAATAATAAAAACCTATATAGGCGAGCGGCAGCAACCCCTAAAATGATGTTATACCGACCACGAAAATCAACTTTGAGGTGAATGACGAATTTTGTTCATTGTTTATGCTATCGAGTCGCTGAATCCGAATATAAAGTTTATTTTTATCTAGAATTGGTGGAACATGTTCAAAAATGAAATTTTAAGCAATAATGCAAAAAATCAATTTTGATGATTTTTCAACTTTAACTCGCTGTATCTTTGACCACTGCAAATATTTCCTTTTGAAGATTTTACTGTTTTATCCTTGAAGTATTTAGATAACAATGAAATTGGTCCGAAATGTTTATAGAAGTTAAAAGAGGAATTTTTAAAAAATTTGTCGTCAGATTTTGTTAGTTTCATGATTACTTAAAAAAGTTAAGTGGCAAACTTTTCGGTTGATAATTTTAACCAACACAGCATTAAAACATAAGTCATGAAGAAGTCTTCTGGAAAATTTCAAGTCAAAATATGAAATAGGGAAAAATTTATGTGACTTTATAGACGAGTGGCACTCCCCCAAAAAACACTTATTTCTCGAGATACTGACCACGATGTGGTGAGTGGCTAAATTTGGTCATACTTTAAGGTTTTGATGGTGCTGAAGACGAAAATGAGGTTTATTTTTAATTTTAAGTGGGGGAACATTGTCAAAATTGCAATTTTATTTTAAAAATGAAGCAAAAAATGAAATTACGTTTTTTGCGTTTAATTCGCTCCAACTCTGTTCCATTTTCCATACAAACGATATGAGCATGCACCAAAAAACAAACTCTTTTACCTACCATGTTTCTTTTTGTGTGACAACTAGAAGATTTATGAAGGAACGAATCTCTTTGTTGTTTTATAAGCTACAAAATATTTTTTACAGTTTTTTCGTTAGATGCATAGTTTTTAGGGTATTCGAAAAAAACCGTCCGCAAAGGTGTCATTTTTCAAGGAAAATGGCCAATTTTCAACCACGAATATCTCAAAAAATATTGAGTTTTCAAAAACAAGTTATAAAAGAGTTTGTGCTTAGAATTTGGTTCTCTAGCCACTTCCGTGGTGATTTTAACCAAAAATTTTCCATTAACGAGATGGGGTGGGAACCACCCCAAGATAAAAGCGCACATCCGCATAGGGTAGATTTTTCAATTAAGAGATAAGTAGAGGCTATTCCCAAAATTTCATTAAAATCCATGCAGTAGGATAGAATTCGGAAGTAATATCCTATTCTTGCTCCCATTGACTGGCGTAATGCCAATTACTGTGTAATTTTATGAGTTTTTAAAGTGCTAATATTTTAGTATACATTAATATTTTTTCTTAAAAAAAACCTGAGTGTTTATATAATTTTATGTTTCATAGCCATTAGAATTAGAAACCCTTTCAAAATATTTCACTTTAATGATACCAATTTAAAATTTTATTCTTCAATAGTTACCCTACTATTTATAGTAGAAGGGTTTAACTAGAAAATGTTTTAAATTGTTTATTAAAGTTTAACCTCAGTAATACAATGTCGTTATAGATTATGGAATAAGAAATAAGTTTTTCCGAAAAGCGCACAAGGCACACAACTACGGAAAAATTCATTTCACTACACAGCACCTGCTACATTCTCACCGAATTTAATGAAAATTCCATACGTATGTAATAACTCCATATCAACCCGAACAAAGTCATCCGGAAGAACATTGACGACGGTAAGAAAACCCTAAACTCACAAGTGCGCCTTTTACTGTGGCGTTTCGTATTATTTTTATGGAGGGAATTAACTAAAAGTTTTGATTTCATTTACAAATTGTAAGCTGTAGACATTAGTAAGACTCTAAACGTTATCTCTTTGAGCAAGATGTTCTAAACACATTGTTTCATCTTGAGAAACAACAAAGAGCGCTAAAAGTCAACCTTCAACGTTTCCACAGAACATGATGCACACTGAACACGTATGTCTTTTAAGCGTTTCTAATTCGTTCTGGATACTTCTATCCTCTCCTAACAATGAGTTTCTCTTTGCCGGGATTATCAGTTGCCATCATCTCAATTCCAGATGTTTGTTGGAGGAACACCACCTAACTCGACTACCAGATATTCGAAAAAGCTCCTTAATTATTTGTTGTCATCAACTCCTGCTCGTATACGTTTAATATATTTTGCAAAACGTGGCTATATTTTGAGATGTGTGACCATAAATTATTTGATCCAATCCTGTTCAGAGAGATGAATCCTTGAAAATTGTGACATCTCTTCTACAACGGTTTAAATCATTTTCGGTAATGTTTTTCAGTTCCCTGCATTAATATGGAACCCAATCTCTCCCATATAAATCACACAATTGACAAATTGGTGTTCTTCATAGGGAATAAATAAGTTTTGACTGTCCTAAATATTGGAGATGCCGGAACGCTGAAGATGCGAGGGTGATCTAGAAGCTCAAGAAGTTTTATCCTGGCTTACCGAGCTCCCTTGTATTCGGTAACGAGACCGCAGGCTTGGGGATGATGTATGTAAGGTTCCAGCAGGACAAAGATGAGGGTGAGCGAGTGTCCACTGAATGGCGCACGCACAAACACATCCTCGGTAGGGGTAAGGAACTGGATGCTGTCAAGTTTCTATCAGCGCTGAGTTTTTAGAAATAGAGAAGGATGAAAGGAGAAGCATAAATGTGTGGGCTTTGACAGCCTTGGGTTGGAGGTATTCCGTGAGCTTCTTCTTTACGTGTCATCTCCGCGACGAAGGTTGGCAATCATCATGGCTATTATGATCTTAGATGCTGCTGCTCTGAATAGTTCGGTTGATGTGCATCCTTACCATTCCCTTAAGTTACTAACCATGAGATTCTTCTTTTTCCTATACTTCTCTTGTCCTGGATTTTCCCCTGTATAATTAATTGAAGCTATCTGTAATCTTGGTGATTCCGTAAGCTATCTGAGTGCAAAGTGAGAAGTAGGGGTCTGACAGTGACCCTTTTCGGAGAGAAAGAGAGCTTTAGAGAGCTTGCCGTTAAAAACAGTGTAGAAGTGCTGAGCAAGGGCAAGGATAAATCCTTTACCGATATGGTGCGAGGACTTCTCTTAGGACTGGGAGAGAAAAATGTAAAGGTAAAGCGGATGACGAAAACTAAAAATGAGGTCACGGTTTGGGAACTGGACGGTGAAAGAGAGCTTGCTAAGGAGGTCAAGAGGATCGCCTCCTCTGGAAAAACCATTTGTTACATCGGGAACATCGAAGAGAATTTATGCTTTAACGGACGATTCCACCCCACTGCCCAAGTATGAGAGGAGTGGGGTTTAGTTTGTCCCGACTATATTGGAGCTGGTCGTCGTGACCCAGAAGAGATTTTAGCTTAAGTACTTAGCAGTGACCATTATAGTAGACCATTATATTAGATAAAGCAAAAGAAATATGCGGTAATTACAAAAAGAGTAGCAATAAAAAGCAAACAGCTTGGTGGACCATCGATATTAAAGAAGCAGTAAAGACGAAGAAAATTGCTTGGAAACGATATCTGGCTAATAAAACAACAAAATATTATGATCAATATAGGAAACACGTAAAAGATTTAATAACAAAATCAAAACAAAATTAATGGAAAGAATTAGGAGAAGAAATGGAAAGAAATTCAAGAGAAAACGAAAAACTTTTCTATAGGGTGCTCAAACCCGTTAGAAAAGGAAGTAAACAAGATAATAAGTATATTAAAGACCAGAAAGGAGATATATTAACCCAAGAACAAGGAACAATGGAGCGATGAAAATAATATTTTGAGAAACTACTGGAAGCCAATGAAAAAATTGAAACAGTGGTAGATAAACCCAGTAATGTGAATGAAAACAATTACCAAGAATAAATTACTATAGAAGAAGTAAGAGAGGCAATTAAAAATCTGAAATATGGGAAACCTCCTGGTAAAGATTAAATCACTTCAGAAATGCTAAGAAACATAGGGCAAATAGGAGAATAAATATTAATGGAAATATGTAAAAAAAGCATGGAGGGAAGAACAAACCCAGAAGATTAGCAAACGGCATTAATTACACCAATACATTAAAAATGAGATTGCAAGGACTGTAATAATTACAGAGGGACAATACTAATAAGCACTGCTATGAAAAAGTTTTTGAGCAAATAATTATTAAAAGATTAACAGTAATAGTTGAAGGTAATATGGAAAAATCACAAAGTGATGAATCATATATTACAATCAAGCAGTTGATGGAAAAATCGCTGCAACAACAAAAGATAATATATTATGGATTCGTAGATGTTGAAAAAGCCTTTGACCGAGTTACAAGGAATAAAATGTGGAACATTTTAAAAGATAAAGACGTCAGTAACAAATTAATAAGAATAATTCAACATACAAAGAAATAACACGATATCAGAACCATTTACAACGAGTAGGTAAGGGACTAAGGTAAGGAGGGGGACTGAGTCCATTATTATTTAACTTAGACGAGATCACAAAGAAATATAGAGTAAAGGCTAAAATATTATATGTAGGACATAGAAATTTACAAAAAGTAGAATATCTGAAGAAGCTTTTGCTGATGATGTAGTAATAATAGCGGACAGTAGAAACAACTTACAGTACAATCTAAATCTCTGGAATGAAGTTATAGAAGAATATGACATTAAAATAAACAAACAAAAAACAAAAGTAACGGTTAATGATAAAAACCCAGAGATAGTGAATATAGTGATTCAAGATGTTAGCATAGAGCAAGTAAAATCGTTTCAATATCTATAGATAGAAAGGTGGAAATAGATGCAACAGGATGAACTGAGTTTTAAATCAATAATAGAATACACAAAACAATGAAGCTTTATTATGCAATGAACCACCAGAAATTTATCGACAAAAGCGAAATAACACATAAAACAAAAATTAACGTGTTCAATACGATATTCAGGCCTATACTAACCTATGGGTGTGAAACATGGGTGTTGGATGAAAGACAAAAAAGCAGAATCCAAGCAGTCGAGATAAAATATCTAAGAAGACTTAAGGGTGTGACCAGACATGATAGATTAAGAAATACTGATATACGAGAAGATCTAAATATAGAAGCTACTCTGAAATACATTTAAAAAAGACAACTTAGTTGGTGGGGACACTTGCAAATGGACAAAATGAGACCAGTGAGAAAAGTTTGGGAAGCAAAAATACAGAAAAGGAAGAAAAGTGGACGACCAAGAACAACATGAAATGGGGTAGTAAGAAGAATACTAGAAAAGAAAAGAGTAACATGGAGAGAGGCAACCATTGTGGCGAAGAATCGAAATGAATGAAAAAAGTTTTTAAATGATTAGTATGGTACTAGTTATTATAATGTAGAAATTGTAAACCCGACACCGTAAGGTATAAGGGTTCTGATTATACAGGGTGTCTCGAAAAGATTGATCATAAATTATACTACAGATTCTGGGGTCAAAAACAGGTTGATTTAACCTCATCATCATCATCATCATCATCATTTGGCTCTACAACTGTATGTGAGTATTGGCCGCGTTTACTATTTCCCTCCATTGTTGTCGGTCCTGAGCAGCTATTTCCCATTGCTGTACTCCCATTTTGCGTAGATAACTGGCTACTGCGTCCTTCCATCTCTTTCTTGGGCGACCAACTGGCCTTTTTCCATCGGACCTTTCCCAGAATGTGGCGTTCAGAAGTCTTTCGTCACTTGATCTTAGCACGTGACCCGCCCATCGTATTCTGTTTGCTTTAATGTAGCGTATTATGTTTTCATCTCCATATATGGTCTGGAGTTCATCATTGTGTCTTCTTCTCCATTCTTCTGTTGTCTCGTCTCTGCAAGGCCCATAGATAGTCCGCAGTATCTTTCTTTCAAGTACCAGTAATTTTGTCGTTTCCCGCTGATTCAAAATCCATGTTTCGCTTCCATGTGTTATTGTGGGACGAATTATTGTCTTATATATTCTTATTTTTGCTGGTCTTGAGAGTATTTTGATTTAAGTAGGATCATTAATGAGTATTATGCCCTTTGAGTTGATTGAACCTCACTTACTTATCTACAATAGTGCGCACAAAAAAGTTACAGCCCTTTGAAGTTACAAACTGAAAATCGATCTTTTTTCATATATCGGAAACTCTTAGAGATTTTTTATTGAAAATGGACATGTGGCATTATTATAGTATTAACATCTTAAAAAAAAATTAAAGTGAAATTTGTGCACCCCATAAAAATTCTATGGGGGTTTTGTTCCCTTAAACCCCCTAAACTTTTGTGTACGTTCCAATTAAATTATTATTGTTGCACTATTGGTAAACACAATATTTTTAAAACTTTTTTGCCTCTTTGTACTTTTTTAATAAGCCAGTGTTTATCGAGATATTTTGAATATTTGTCGAATCCAACACATATTTGTATATGGTTAAGTACGATTATAATAGAGAGCTGTTAATAATCTGAAAATTTATTTATAATTTACATTATTAGGTATATTTTGAAAAAGAAGCCACATCTCGATAAAAGGTGACTTACCAAAAAAAGACTAAGAAGCAAAAAAGTTTTAAAAACACTGTGTTTACCTAATGGTACCACAATAATAGTTTAATTGGAACGTACACAAACATTTGGGGGGTTTAAAGGAACAAAACCCCAATAAAATTTTTATGTAAACATATTAAAAAAGAAGCCGCATCCCGATAAAAACTGGCTTATCTAAAAAATACCAAGAGGCAAACAAGTTTTAGAAACGTTGTGTATAACTAATGGTATCACAATAATGAATTAATTGGAACGTACACAAAAGTTTGGGGGGTTTAAGGGAACAAAACCCCCATAATATTTTTATGGGGTGGACAAATTTCAGTATAATTTTGTTTTAAGATGTTCCTGCCATAAGAATGCCCCATGTCGAGTTTCAATAAAAAATCTCTAATATTTTTTGATATATTGAAAAAAATCGATTATCATTTTGTAACTTCAAAGGGCTGTAACTTTTTTTATGAGCACATTTGTACTAAGGTAAGTTAGGTTCAATCGAACTATTTTTGACCCCAGAATGTGTGGTATAATTTATGACCAATCTTTTCGGGACACCTTGTATATTATACTTAGCAGTGACTTGAGAGTCAGGTGTTATATTTTCTCGACTGTGATTTATGGGGTAGAAGCATGGACACTTAAAGCGTCGATTGCGGCAACGAAACAGAGTAGCCTTTCACCTCTCTCATTGCGATTAGCTAATCATTACCTAGCAACCCACACGTGGGAGTCATATGTTGCCCTAGGGACTTATCCTTGTGGATTATATCTATCCTTTGGATTCCACAATTTATTTATTTTGTCAACTTTCAAAAAAAATTTAACTTTGTAATTTTGGGTCGCTCAGCATGTTAGGCTTGTAACACTGATGATGCTCTTTTTAGAGAGCGAAAACGTTTGGTGGTGATAATTGTGGCCCTTTTAAGGGTTTGTAAATAAATATGCCTTTTACCAAAAAAAAATTCATTAAATTTACTAAAAAATAATAAGTTTCACGTGAATGAAAATCAAAAATATAGATCATATAATCGTTTTACACCTACGCCTGTGCCAGCCGCCCTCTCGACGGCCGCGGAGGAGCAAAACCGCCACTGGTCTAATTCAATTCGTCAGCATCAGGCACACTGTTCTCTTCACGAAACTCCAAAGAAGACTTTGGGGCCCTGGGGCAATCATCTTTTGCCAGAAAATGGCGAGCAGACTCTGCTGGCTTGACTGTAACGTGAACTTCATTCTAAATTAAATATTATACATATTCTTTTGTTTGTTTTTCTGTTATATCCAGGGAATTGTAATCAAAGATTTCCTAAGAAACTGCTTTTCTGTTTTGTATTTCTAAAGGGCGGATTATGAGACAGCTGCAAAAAAGTTGAATTGGAAAGTTAAACAGAATTTTTGGTACCTATTGCAAAGTTTATTTCTTCTTTCAGCAGTAGTGCGGCCGATTTTTGTCGCGTCATAATTACGGGGGTCTATGTCTAATAGATAACAAATTTCTAATTTTACAGTTTATGTATTTTTTGAAGTGTCATAATATATAGTATATTATTATGTTGCGGAAAATTTATTTTCTCTAAAACCGCCATAAGTGAAACTAAAATTTATTACAAAAATATGTGGGCATTAAGTAGATGTGTGTGCCTGAGGGTGACTATTTTAATAAAGTTTTTAGGTCGCCTGAGGGAAAATGAGATAATTTATTCACTTTAAATCAGCCATTAAAAAATGAACGGAGAAAAGGAGGCTGAAAAGTTGACCAATATTATACATGAGGCTGTCTTGTTTGCCATCCCACACTATGAAACGTGCCAAGGAAAAAATTTAATAACTCCTTTTGTTCGAGAAAAAATTGCCACAAAAAGACACTTTACAAAGCAGTCACAACAAGCTAGGATCACAAGAAACAAAAAAAAAACGAACTAGTCATATCAGAACAAAATCAGGGAATCCAATGATAAATGGAAAGCCTTACACTCAGAAAGGACGAAGAATATTCGCTGTGGAAAGCAACTAATAAAATTTTAAAAGTCTCAGCACCAATCATTCAGCAATCATAAATGATATCTGGGTAACCAATCAGAAATGACAAACAAAAATCTGAAGCTTTTAGCAAGTATCTAAAAAGTCTTTATGCCCATCCCTTCCGAATTATCGGCTGAAAAGGATATGAGATTACCGACTATCTAAATAAAGGTACCCTTCCAAATAGATCTGCGTCATAACACGGTCACTGTATATTAGAAAAGTTGAACAAATAATTTTGGAAGAAATTAACACAAAAATGTTCCTGGTTTCGATTTCGTGTCTAGAAAAATTATATACGTATAAGAACTATCTGAAAAGTGCTAGATACGCATTACTTACAGATATAGTTTACGGATAAATTACTTCCCTAGCATCTAGAAAGTTGCCCAGATCATTTATCCAAGCCCGGGAAGAAAACAGAAGAGTTGTCTTCCTACAGACCGATAAGTCTACTGCCAATTCTTTCAAAAGTTTTTGAGATGCTATAAAATATGTTAATTAACTAAAAACTGTAATAGACGAAAAGAAGATAATTACAGTTGAATAATTCAGGTTCTGCAATGAACACAGGACAATAGAGCAAGTTCATACAGCGGTTAATAAAAAAATAAGGATTTAAATGGTAAAAGATATTGTTCAGCAGCTTTTCTCGATATAAATCAGCCTTTCGACAAGATCAGGAATGAAGAAATGCAAGTAAAACGAAAGAAGCTACTGCCCCATCCCCACTTTAAACTTCTAAAATCATATCTGAGAGATAGGCACTTTCAAATAAACCATGGACGTGAATATACAGAGTTGTATCCAATAAATTCAGGAGATCAACAAGGTAGCGTACTTTGACCGATCGTGTACCTATTGTATATTGCAGACGCGCCGCCAGCACGACTTACCGCTGTTGCGACATTTGCTGATGATACAGCTATTTTGGCATCCCACAGTGACCCAACATCAGGCCTTAGAAATCTAGAAACTAGTCAACTGCCACAATCTCACAACGCCAAATACCTCGACATCCACCTGAATAGACGACTGACTTAGACAAAATACATATTCACTAAGCGCAAGGAACTTGGCCTCAAACTAAAAAACATGTATTGTCTCATCTATCGCAGATCAAACCTCTACCAACAAAATATAAGAATAATAGTCTCCCGTTTTATACCGCTGACGCGGCCTTGGGATTATAGCAGGGTAGTCTGCTATATCTAGGGCCTACGGTATACAAGGAAGGTAACATGGCCAGTGCTACGCTTCGACCGCCTATTATTACCCCTGGTTTTACTCAAGACTCAAGGTACTCATTTTATTCAGGCTAAGTCGACCTGGGGCCTATAGACATTTTAAAAATGTCTTGTTGTTCTTGCCGACGCGCGTCGCTGGGATTAAACCCCGGCCTACCAGCACTCGAGCCAGGCATACTACCGCCTGAGCTACACCGGCCCAACCAACAAAATATTATTATAAAAAACAATCTTGAAATGGGAACTGCTAGCTACTCCAACATAATATCCATCTTGTAGAGGTTTCAAAATAAAGTACGGCGAGCTATTGCTGATGCTCCCTACTACATCGATATCGAAATCATTCAGCATGATACCCCTTTAGAATCCATCAAAGAAGCCATACATAGTTTTACTGTCAACTATTGTGAAAAAGTACAAGACGGTTTTTGCTTGCTTTCGATTCAGAGGGATGCACAATCCCTGGACGGCTGTTTCTGCCTTACAGGCTTCCTCAGCAGAGCTAGCGTGCACACCCCTGAAGCAAAAACGAGCCAGCTCGTCTATTTAAGTGAAATTTCAAAGATCATTTAAATCCACATTGGGACGCAATTCAGCGACATCTTTTAAATAAACTGAAAATTCTCAGATACCGAATCCACCATTATAATAAAAACTAAAATGGCAAATAGTTATTTAAATCTGAAACTTCTCTTGTTGGTAATACATTCTGGTACATCCTTAATCTGCGACTTTTACAATTTATAAGACAGCAGAAGACGAATACAGGGTGAGTCATGAGGAACTGTACATACTCCTACCTCGTATAGAGGCCCCCATGGGGAATAACAAATGACCATTAAAAAGTGTCTGCTCCCATTGTTTAATAATACACAGGGCGAGTTTCGCATTTTGACAGAAATTTAAATTCCGTCATAATTTTTGAACGGTCAGATCGATGTGTCTCTAATTTTGGTCAATCGTTACACTATTACCACCTAATCAACTTATTTATTCAAACTAGAAAAAAATCAGGTCCGGCTTTAAAAAATTTGTTCGTTTGTGTCTTAGAAAAAATTTCACCCTGTATACGCTTTTTGAAAACTCTAATATTAATTTTACAAATTAGACAAATAGGCAATTAAAATGACACAAAATGTACTTAGTGTTTTATAAAAAAATCAAATTTGACTATGAATTAAAAATTTGGTAAAGTGAACCATAAATTAAAAAAAATAACTTTTATTACAAAAATTTATTTTTTTAAATAAATATTTTATTTATGTTACCACCCATTCAACTGATTTATTCAAACTAGAAAAAAATCAGGTCCGGCTTTAAAAAATTAGTTGTTGAGTCTTAGAAAAAATTTCACCCTGTATACGCTTTTTGAAAACTCTAATATAAATTTTACAAATTAGACAAATACGCAATTAAAATGGCTTATTTATTTTTTCCCCACACGATTACTAAATTTTTTATTAAAAAATCAAATTTGTCAACATCGCAATTTTACCATAAAAATAAAAAAAATTAAACAACGTTTTTCTTAAAATTAAAAGGTTCACAATTTTTTTTATCATAACACGTCTAGATCTAAAACTCCCCATAACACTTCTCTTTGGACTCTATAGCTTAACATAGCGATGGCTTAGTGTGAAAACCTCGTATCTCATTTTTGTTCGAAAATGACGTTTTGGTGGTTTTTGGTTTGAAAACCTTGTATCTTACGATTTGCAACTGTTAGAAAAATTCCAAGTACACTAGACTATTTTCTACAGCCGAAAAAAGAAACCACGTAGGTATATCAATTATTGCTCTCTTGATTTAGTGTGAATACCACGTATATTTATAACCAAGAACTTGGTACTTAATTTGGAGGGTTTGTTTGAGAGATTCGACTTGCAGAAATGTTTTTTGTGAACAACAAAAGGTAGTCCGGTATATAGGAACATTTTATGAACTTTAAATCAAAAGATTATTGTATCGACCTAGTATTTGGAGGTGTGCAATAAGCTATGAAAAATGAAAACCTGGTAAATAATAATAAACACAACTTCATTTGAGATGAAAAACACGTATATCAAGATATATGAGGTTATCATAGTTACTTGACAAAGGCTCTATATACTGCAAGGATATTTACGTGTTTTTCATAGTTAAAATCTGTATTCCCAATTTAATAGCAACATTTAACACTTTTAGTTCTGTGCCAATATCAGATATATGTCTCAATGTGCTCGAATTAAAAATACGTAACGTAATTTTTGTTTTTAGGTTATATTATGCAGAAAATCAGTTTTTGCCTCTCCTGTAAAATTGTAATTTAATGAGATATGAGGTTTTCACACTGAGCCATCGATAGACGTGATAAATAAGATAAATTTTAAATTCTTTCACTTAATTTTTGCGATTTAACTTTGCAATTCACGAATCTGCACCTTTTTTTCTAGTTTGAATAAATCAGTTGAATGGGTGGTAACATAAATCAAATATTTATTTAGAAAAATTAATTTTTGTAATAAAAGCTATTTTTTTTAAATTTATGGTTCACTTTACCAAATTTTTAATTCATAGTCAAATTTGATTTTTTTATAAAACACTAAGTACATTTTGTGTCATTTTAATTGCCTATTTGTCTAATTTGTAAAATTAATATTAGAGTTTTCAAAAAGCGTATACAGGGTGAAATTTTTTCTAAGACTCAAACGAACAAATTTTTTAAAGCCGGACTTGATTTTTTTCTAGTTTAAATAAATCAGTTGATTAGGTGGTAATAGTGTAACGATTGACCAAAATAAGGGACACATCGATCTGACCGTTCAAAAATTATGACGAATATAAATTTCTGTCAGAATGTGAAACTTACCCTGTATATTATTAAACAAGGGGAGTAGACACTTTTTAATGGTTATTTGTTATTCCCCATAGAAGCCTCTATACCAGGTAGGAGTATGTACAGTTCCTCATGACTCACCCTGTATACTAATATAATAATAAAATATAGTAGGTATTATTAAAGAGTGTCAGTACTACCAAATCTGAATGAAGTTCAAATGAATACCAAATGAAGTTCATTTATAAATTCACACAAACAATGTTCAACTTAGGTTTAAACAACTGTAAAAGAGATTATTCATTGAATTGATAATCTACATGTCTTCAGTTTTATTGTCAAAAAAAACCGCTCATTGCCTACTAAATAGATTGCAAATCTCTTAAGAAGATATTATAAAAAAATGTAAGCAACCCTATACTTGACATGACATTCACCCTGTCTCCACCCCTTTAATTTTTTAAAGCGTATACAAAACATGTCAGCTCTTTTATTTTAGACCGGTATTTCCATTTCGAGCTGCCACCAAAGAGAATATAAAATCTCCCGTCTCATAAATAAAATATAAGCCGTGATCCCCGCCCATGCTATCCCCAAAGTATTGTTTGGCATTTTTACTTCTTCCCGTAATTATCCCCACCCGATTTCAAATTCTCCTGCCGTGCTGATATTTTACAACCTCACCTTTCTATAAAGCCATAAAGCATCCAAACACTTTATGAGTGAATTATTGTTCCTTTTCATGGTTCTTAATATTATTAGCGTTATAAATCTTCGGCCTTTCAGGAAAACTTATTGCTTATACATTAGGAATACATTTCTTGGCGGATACGCAAATGCAATTTAGCAAATAAATCATGGCCGGGGAAATATTATGGCGAAAGATGTAAAAACAATGAGGTGGGGCACAACAATACTCCATGTAAAAGCTGATTCGTTGATTTGTTGCTATGTTTACTAAATCGACAATATAACCGCGTGTTTATTTATAGTTGACTCGATCGTTATTTTGTAACAGCGGCGTCAGATAAATCACAAGAAAGAAAAGTTATTTTTGCATATAGAATACGAGGATTTTTTTATTATCTTACTACTATATCTTAACTATGGTACATTTCACAAATTGGCGACTAGGGACGAAAGCTTTAATGTATTTTACATTCTTCTATATATTATTGTGTATCAATTTGGCAATCAAAAATAGAATAAAAATTTTATTTTTTTAATATAACGCGGGCAAATAAATTTGATACACCCTGTATATTGATTTGTAAATATTTATTAGAAGTTAGCTTTCACGCAGTGGGTTTCTTTTTTAATGAGTTTTTCAATGAAGAATTAAAGACATTTGTAAATAAGTAAAGTGAAAGAAACATTTATTTAGGATTATGATTTAAAAGATTGTTTTGTTATTACGGGAAAGGTAAAACCACAGGTAACTGTAATTATTAGTTTTTAGAAAAATTAATGGTAGAAAGATTTGGAATTTTAAATCTGTTTGTGTAAGGACCAGAATATTTAGATAATTTCCGAAAAGTGATTAAGTTGAGTAGAAATATTGTTTGAAAGAATGACTGGGTTTTTTTCGAATGAAAAAGAGTAAGGTGGAGAGAGAAATGTTTCTGATTGGCTTGGCAATTTGGAATGGGGAAAGAGAGGTTTGAATGTTGAGACAGTTTTGGAAAAGAAAGATCATTGTGTTACCGGCATCCGAAAAGAGCAGTCAAAAGTTTTCGTAAGTAGTTCAGAAGCAAGTACTAGTGGTGGTTTTGATAGTGAGAGTAGCTGAAAAGTGGAACGAGAGATAAATCAAATCGAGAAGAAATACCTCTTTGATTCTGTAAAGTCCAAGAGAGTAAGTTACAAGAATTATCGTTATTAAAATTATTTGTGACACCAAGTAAAAAAGATACGTGGGTCTCAGGAAATTATTGTTGAGAGAAATAGAGGAGAGAGTTTTGGAGTTATTGAACGAGTACTGGAAAAAAGAGGGCCTGGCTTGTGTTTTGGAGCAATAGTGGCTGGTATCCTGCTGGATTGTTTGCTGAGAACGGAGAGGGCTTTGATTGGTAGCCTAACATAATCAACAAGGAGGAGCTGTTTGGGTCAACAGGAGACATCATTGTTTGTGAATCAAAAAGGTCAGTCAATAACGTATGTGATAGATCTTCTTTATAATCGGAAGTTAATTTTTTTACGTAAAAGCATATGCATTTAAGATTTCAACATTTCAAAAATTTAATAGGAAGTATAAGTAATTTTGCGAATACCAAATTTGTTTGTTTAGCTTGTTTTATTAATGGTATCAAGAACAAAGCGATAAATATTTTTTTGAATTAGATTAATTTATATGATAAAGGTTTCAATAATTATGCCCACAAAGGTTGGACAATTATGCCCACAGAATTTAATTGATAAATTTACAGAGCATTGCTTTTGATAATAAAGGTATTTGTATGTGTTTATTTACGGGTATCTCTATTTATTTCCTTTTCCTATTTTTATCCCGATAAGGACTAACTAAGAGATAATGAAGCCACGAAAAAGGATAAGTATAACCTAAGATAGTTTAATTTTTTCTTATGACAAAAAGGCACCCTGAGAATTTTTATTAATTTTTATGTATGATTTGCGAGAATTAAATAATTAATCAAATAAATAATAATTAATATCAAAGTAATAGAAAGCAGATCATAACAATATATATAAGGGGTGTCATATCGGCTGACGCCGCATCCCCACAGCTAACCGCCATCTGTTTCTATCCTGGGCATCTTCCTCTTCCAAATCTCGGTGATCCATGGCTTTCCTTATCGTGTCATTGCAGGATAGTCTTGGTCTTCCCCTTTTCTTCTTACCTGTTGGTTTCCATTTCAGGAGTTTCTTTGGCCATCGTTGGTCGTCCATTCTAAGTAAGTGACCGAACCATTTTAGGCTTCTTCTTTCGAGCCTGTCTACCGCTGTATCGTGTGCCTGCATTCTTCTTCTTATTTCTTCGTTACGTACTCTGTCCAATCGGGAGATTCCAGCACTTCTACGTATGTAGTCCATTTCCACAGCATTGATCCTTCTTCTGGACTCTGCTCTTAATGCCCAGACTTCGCTTCCATACATTAGCACCGATTCCACAAATGACTTGCCCATTCTTAATTTTGTAGTTCTGGATATATTTTTATCCCACCACACGGAATTTAAGCAACCTACTACTTTCCTACTTTGTTCAACTTGCGTTTGGATTTCTTTGTTGCCTAGGCCTTCTCTGTTTATTACAGCTCCCAGATATTTGAATTCTTCAACTTGTTTAACTGGTGTGTTCTCTTTTATTAGGATTTCAAAGTGGGCGTCGGAATTCACGACTAGATATTATGTTTTTTTATATTTATATTTAATAGTAGGCTGAGTAAAGGCGGGTTAACATGAATTCCATGTCATACGAATCGTGTGCCAGCACTGCTTGATCGTCAGCAAAGTAAATATTAAAGAGGCAGTCATCTCCGATCATGATTCCCATTAGTCCACAACTTCTTTTTCATTCTTTTAAAGCGACTTCTAAGTATATGTTAAATAGCAACGGTGACAAGCTACACCCTTGCTTCAGTCCTTTTTCTATTTTTATTCAGTCAGATAGTTGTGTGCCAATCTTGACATATCCTACATTATCGCTGTACAATGATTTGATAATATGTATAATACCCGGACTTACTTTCATTTCAGCAAGGGCATTCTTAAATACATTCTTAAATACTTAAAAATAGGGTTAACACGCTGAAAAAGCAGTTGCAAAGGCATATCTTCATCACTCTTCTAGATGTAATATAATATAAGGTACCCGCCAGAGCCATAAGAATCAGACTGGAAAAGCACTTAAACGAGCTGGTTGATGAGTACCAGGGAGGATTTAAGAAGGGCAAATCCATCATAGGTCAAATATTCGTATGGAAGATGATTCATATCAGAGTAGGTATGTACGAGGCACAGCAAACAAACCTCTTTGTAGATTTCAAACAAGCTTACGATTCTTTGATATTAGTCGTCTATACCAGGCCCTAAGAATACTTGGAAATTCGGAAAAGATGATCAGACTAGAAAAAATGACCTTACTAAATACCGACTATAGAGTAAGGATAGAAGGAAGCCTAACAGGAACAACTTAAAGGTAAATGGGAATTAAAGCAGGAAGATCCGCTGTTCACAGTACTCTTCAATTTCTTGTTGGATTCAATATTGAGAGAAAATGGAATACTAAACGAAAGGTATGATCTATGACAACAGAAGCTAGGTTCTGGCTCTTGCGGACGATGTATGTAGTTTTAATGACAATAACTGAAAGGGAACTGCTGAAGATTTTTAAACTCTTTGAAGCGAAGGCTAAGCAGTATGGACTGATTATTAAGGGGGGTATGGTTTGAAATCAACATATCAAGCACATTTTTGTGAATTTTTTTTTGAAGCTACGGTACAACTATTTTATTTTTAAATTAAATAAGCATATTAAGTACAATTCAAAGAATATTTGAAAAAAAAATTTAATACAAAATATTGGAACATAAGCCATTGGTGACAAATTTTCACAGGCAGCTCACAAAAAAATGGAATTTGCGGTGGACATCAGAACTCGTCACTAAATTATAAGAAATAAAAAACTTAAAGAGATTTAATTAGCTTATGAGTTCAGTGAGGTTACAACGTCGAGTTTTTTTATTTTTAATGATTTTTGAATTTTTGGTATTACTCAGAAATCAAAAAAATGAAATTTTTGGTAAAATTTTTGTGAAAATCAAGAGATTTATTATTGTTGAACAAAAAATAAACAAAAAAAAAAATTATCTCGACGTTGTTACCTCATGAAATGTTTAAAGAAAACCTGTGCAAAATATCAGGTAGATCGGCTGAGTAGTTTTTCAGTTACAGTGTCCAACGCATCGGAAAAAACCGGATTTGAGAAAAATGCGTTTAAAGTTTTGACAACTGCATCTTC
The DNA here is from genome assembly GCF_917563875.1 of Diabrotica virgifera virgifera. Classification (NCBI taxonomy): domain Eukaryota; kingdom Metazoa; phylum Arthropoda; class Insecta; order Coleoptera; family Chrysomelidae; genus Diabrotica; species Diabrotica virgifera. The sequence continues at coordinate 226,924,694 of NC_065448.1, forward strand.
ATCTTCTTATTTGTCTGCCAAATCGTAAAGTGACGCATATTGGAATATGTTTTTTGAATCGAGGAGTAATCTATAAAAGAGAAGGCGAACAGTTGTTTAACGTTTCTCACTACACTCAAGCGTGCTGGCGCGGAGTCGCGGCAAAGCGAGTCGAAGGTAGGGATATTCAACACGCTGTATCTCTGGTAAGTTTACTCCGATTATTTTGAAATTTTATACAGTATTCTTGAAAGTATGCACTTTTATTTGAAACAATAAAAATAACTTAAATATTTCAAACCATACCCCCCCCCTTAATAAACAGAAAACAAAGTATATGGAAACATTTTAAGACAAAAAACTGAAGACTACCACAAACAAGGAGAGTAAATAGTATTGCTTCAAAAAAGATGAAGGGGTTTAATTATCTAGGAGTAAACCTAACAAGTAAAGGGGAAGAAAGCCAAACAAATGAGAAGCGGATTTCGAGAGCAAGAAAGACTATCGGAGCCCTACACAAATTGCTGTGAGCTAAAAAACATCTCCAGAGCGGCAAAATTGATGCAATACCGAACAGTGATCCAGCCCAAAGTAATCTACGGAAGCGAAACATGGGTCATGAACAAAAATCAAGAGAATATGCTGAACATCTGGGAGTGGGAGGATTATAAGGAAGATATTCGGGGGAGTAAAAGACGATGAAGACGTTTGGAGGAGACGAACAAATGTAGAGATCTGAGAACTGTACTGGAAACCAGAAATTAGCCAGATCGTCATTATTTAATGAATATTTTCCATTCATTTACTGATTTCTTTGGAAAAATTCCAACTTCTATCGTATTTCCTTAAAACTTGCGAATTTCCCAGTAAAACCATCGTTCAAATGCCAAAATCGCATCAAACGTATTCGAAATCTTTTCCTACCCACCGCCATCCGACGTGATTCGAAAAGAATTCATAACATCAATCTCGGACGTCTTATGAAAATCTCATAAATGGAGAAAAACAAGCGAATCTCCAATTCAATAACAACTATAGCCTCTTTCTTTTGAAGGATATTCGGACAGGACTTTTTAGATTTTTATGGCAGACGTGATTTATGGTGCGAGGTATAAAATAGGGAGAACGCATAAATTTTTGTGATAAAGAGATTGCCAAACTCGAGTGTTTGTTAAAAAGACTTTATGTTAATACACTATTTCACAAATGACATTATTATTATGCACTATTATGTTATCTGGAGCTTTGATAAAGTAACGGTTTGATCATTTATTAGATAACATTTTTTTTTAAATCTTTAAATCACATCGTTGTTATAATTTTCATAGTGTTGAAATTTGCAACGTTTAGTTTATAAATTGCTTAAGCATACTCATAATTGATGGGTAACTTCTGTTTAATAGGATCATTATGCTACTTTTTATCTGGATTGTTAATACACCTGGCTTTATAGAGGGATCTTGAAAATACCTTGAACAACCCACACCACCAACGAAAAAATCTCAAGAAAAAAAAGAATGTGTGTGTACTTTGTACGCACGTAAGAAGTTATACTTCTATTATATGATTTAAACGAAATTAATATACTTTTTATTTATATTTTGTTTAAATATTAAACTAATTTATACTTACTACTTCTCAAACATTTTTATTAGAACAGTGCCAAAAATTAAAATAATAAAAGAATAAAACACACACAAACACATTAAACAAGCCACAAATGATGTCTGAACATTAATTGTCGAAAATTTTTTTAACTAAATACGTATTTTTTGAAAATACAATTATATAATAAATATACTTACAATCATAAAATGTATTAAAAAAAAACAAAAAAGGAAGTTTCTATTGGGACTCGAACCAGCGCTGATAAGAGCGGTTGGTATTGGAATTCATTCGCCTTCTCCGCTTAGCCACGGACACTATGTGTCATTATTTACGAAGATCGACTAACTAAACGGATTAAACTTGTGATATTTTGATATTTTGAAAATTGATCAAATTATTTTAATTTTGAATTGAAATGATTTAGAATTGAAAAAATACAACAAAACATAGAGTAAAAAAACAATATATTAGGTAAATATTGATAGAAATTTTGATGGTAATCAAATTATATAAATAAAAGTATTACATACTATGTATTTTGGCAGATCAAATAGGTAGGTTTATACCCATGATACATTAACAATTATTACGTACCTGTTGCTTTTAAAAACTATTTAAAAGTCACTACAATATTATAAACTTTTTTGTTTCTGTCCTCACAACAATAAAACTAATATATTATACATTTGTTTACCTTTACCTTTACCTCCAAACCACAGCTGCCATATCGGATAATTTTTGACATGTCATTTGAACATCCAATCAGAACAATGTTATAATGCGCATGCGCCGGGCTGATAGGTTTTAACATATAAAAAAATCACCCTCTATCGCCGGTAAAGAAGTATAACTTCAAAAAGGGACAGATCATGAGGTGCTAAAGATCATCAACGTTAGAAAAGTTATCTACCTACGACTTCTTCTTCTTCTTCATGTACCATGTCCTTTCAGAACGTTGGTTACCATCATAGCTACCTTAATTTTATTCACTGCCACCCTAAATAGCATGCTTGTATCAACACCATACCAATGTCGCAAGTTCTTCAACCATGAGGTTCTTCTTTGTCCTGGACTGCGTTTGCCTGCTATTTTTCCTTGCATGATATTTTGTAGCAACCTATATTTGGGACCTCTCATTACATGTCCGAAATACTCCAGCTTTCTCTGCTTGATGCTTTTTATGATCTCAGTAGTCTTGCTGAGACGTTCTAGTATTGTGGCGTTTCGAATCTTCTCCACCCAGGAAACTTTTAAAATTCTTCTATAGCACCACATTTCGAAAGCCTCAAGGCGATTTAGATCGATTTTATTCACAGTCCAGGACTCGACACCGTAAAATAAGATCTAGAAGACGTAGCAGCGAAGTAGGCAGATCGTCAATGCCAATTTTAGGTCTCTGCTACATAATACCTTGGACATCCTTCTAAAAGCGGCTCTAGCCTGCTCTATCCTAGATCTAATTTCGCCGTGACTTTCTGCGTTACAATTTAATTGCTGTCCAAGGTATACCATTTTATCAACTTGCTCAAGTTTGGTATTATTTACATATTGGTTGGAATGCATAAAACGTAGTAGATGCTATTGCTTCAGCAAATAGTATCTAATTTGTAGCATTTTCTTTTACATAAAAGTAGGTTCTTTGTTGAGAAGACCGTACTACACAACCGAAGTACCTGCCACTGACTTGAAGGATCTACTACTAAACATAGCGTCAGCCGTAGTGCCCTATTGTTTGTTAATATTCTTGAAAATTATCAAATTTTATTTGATAAAAGAATGATCCCAAAAATTAAAAATGAAAAAGAAGCTGCATTCAATAAATTAACTGCTGCCGTTAATGAAATAATCGAAAAAACCTAGATTCAAAACAGATTTTGAAGAAATTCAACAACATGAAAACAAAAGTTAAAAAAATTGTTGACGTTAACAAAAACTGGTAACAAAAAAATCGGACTAACTGACTGGCAAAGAAAATTCTGTGAGTTATGGAACATTGGAGAAAATCCAGCCTTGCACAGGGTACCAGGTGCTTGTCAAGCCCGGGTAAAAGACGAGATTGAGGTTTCATCACAAAAAAAATTATGATGAAAACGTTCTTTTTAGCTCCAATTCTGGTTGCCAAAAACTAACAGGCAGAGCTCCGAAATATGCTTACGAAAACAAATTGAAGCAGCCGAAGCTCAAATTTCCTGTGCTCGAGCTCAACAGTCTTCGGCAGAAACTTCGGCATAATCAAAACGCTTGGACATGTCGGTTTTTAAAATAATTATAGTATATTATAGCATCAATGTTTCGAACTTTACGCGATCCCTCTTCAGGTGACAGTCATAACTTTGATTTTTTTAAATGGGAAAGTAGGTACATCACGTGACACCTCATTTAAAAGCTTTTGAAATACTGATTACAAAAATTTATAATACTTGTGCAAAATTTCGGTCCACTGATTTTTAAATGCTTTAAATTTTTTAATACTGAGAAAACTAATAAGAATTTTTAAAATATTACACGCAGAATGAAAGATTACATTATTACCGTGGGCCGAAAGTCCCTAAAAACTTCTATATTGTTTATTTAAATAAGTTACAGGGGTAAAAACGAAGAGAACATTTAGTATGATTTTTAATTTCAAATACACTCCTGGCCAAAAAAACCTGGACACCTTAAAAATGGGTCATTTTTGATGTCTCGAATCTCATAAACCTGTTGTCCGATTTTAGTGATTTTTTTAATATGTTATAGCCTTATTCTCTAAGAATATGGATGTAGTAATAGTGTTGCTGAACATGTAAATGTCATTTTATACCGGGTGTAACAATAATACTGTGTTTTTTCCTGAAAGTTCGTAACGCCCTGTGGAATATTCTGGCATTTAAAAAGTATTGAAATTAAAACTCAATTGTAGCCTTAGCCTTTCTTAACATTCTGCTTTTTGACTCATTCACTTATGTTGGATAATAAAAAAGTTAGGTACCTTGACAACTAGCCATGTTCTTCATTAATACAGGGTGTTTTTAAATAAGTGCGACAAACTTTAAGGGTTAATTCTGCATGAAAAAATAATGACAGTTTGCTTTATAAACATATGTCCGCAAATGCTTCGTTTCCGAGATACGGGATGTTGAATTTTTTCTTACAAGCAGATGATTTATTTACTACTCTAAAACCGGTTGAGATGTGCAAATGAAATTTGGTAGGTTTTAAGAGGTAGTTATTTCACATTTTTTGACGTACAACTAAAAATTTATATTCGCCATTGGCGTGCATACAGGTAATATGACCGGGTAATATGACCGGGTAATATGACCCGTATGCACGCCAATGGTGAATATAAAATAAATAATTGTAGTCAAAAAATGGCCAATCACTTCCTCTTAAAACCCACCAAATTTCATTTGCATATCTCAACCGGTTTTAGAGCAATAAATAAATCGTCAGTGTGTAAGAAAAAATTGAACACCCGGTATCTCGGAAACGAAGCATTTGCAGACATATGTTTATAAATTAAACGTTCATTATTTTTTCATGCAGAATTACCCCTTTAAGTTTGTCGCACTTATTTAGAAACACCCTATATTGATGAAGAACGTGGCTACTTATCAAAGTACCTAACTTTTTCATTATCCAACATAAGTGAATGAGTCAAAAAGCAGAATTTTATGAGAGGCTAGGGCTACAACTGAGTTTTAATTTCAATATTTTTTAAATGCTAGAATATTCCACAGGGTGTTACGAACTTTCAGGAAAAACACAGTATTATTGTTACACCCGGTATACAATGACATTTACATGTTCAACAACACTATTACTACATCCATATTCTTAGAGAATAAGGCTATAACATACTAAAAAAATCACTAAAATCGGACAACGGGTTTATGAGATTCGAGACATCAAAAATGACCCATTTTTAAGGTGTCCAGGTTTTTTTGGCCAGGAGTGTATATCATTCAAAAGAAACTTTTTGTTTATTCTAAGTCTAAGGGACTTTTGGCCCTCGGTAATAATTGTAATCTTTCATTCTGCGTTTAAATTTTTCAAAAATACTAAATTAGTTTTCTCAGGATTTGAAAAAAATGAATACAGTTAAAAAGCATTTGACCGAAATTTTGCCCAAGTATTATACATTTTTGTAATCAGTATTTCAGAAGCTTTTAAATGGGGTGTCACATGATGTACTTTCCCATTTAAAAAATCAGAGTTATGACTGTCACCTAAAGAGGGATTGCGTAAAGTTCAAAACATTGATGCTATAATATACTATGATATATTATTTTTAAAAATGAACTCTACGAGCGTTTTGCTTATATACTAAAAATAAATGAGTTAATATGGGAGGTAATAGTTAATATTCCAGCGCACTGTATAAGCAAAAATGTACGATTCATGATAATTACCTAAATATTTTACGATAAATATCGTCATTGTATCTTCTTTCTGGTTTGTTGATTTTTCTACGACGAACATTCATAAATGCTGCAATTTTTTACCAAAAAACACATACGCTGAAGTCGTTCATCCACCAACTTCACCTAAATTGAAGCAAATCCTACTAAACTAGCAAATACTTCAAAAGCGTAGTACATCCTTCTATGTATCTGGTAAATAGTAGCAGATGCTACGGAGGAAAGTAAATGCTTTGTATGTGTAGCAAATTCTTCAAAAATGTAGTACGTACTTGAAGCATTAGCAGCTACTACGTTTTATGCATTTAAGAATTTTTTAGAATTTTAGAATTTTTCATAGAAGTTAGCAGCAAATACAACGCTTCTATTCACCCCGTATAATGCCATCTAAGTAAATTTTTTTTACCGAAATAATAAAAAACGGTACAAAAACATGTACCTATAAACTAATGAAATAATCTTAAAAAATTGAAGTACAAATAATAAAGTTATAAATTAATCAAAAATTTTTGGTGGCGGAATTTTGTGCCGGTGAGTGTATTTCCGAAATTAAACAAAGTAACACAAAATAACGATCAAAAATCTTCATAGATTTTCTCAAAAGAATGACCGGAAATTAGGTCCTTAAATATTCGCAAAAGTCAATGTTTGAGCAAAGGAATTGCCAGTTTTATTTCCGACTTCGCTTATAAAATATGGACGAAGCTCGTTATAAGAGGATCTCCAAAAAATATATATTTTAAAGCTTTTGTTTCACAATCAGAGTCTCGGACCTTATTTTAAAATTAAATATCAAACAGACTGAGACGTTGAGGGGATCAGAGAAGAAGCTTTGCCCATAAATTTTAAATTGGCAGCGATTGACCTTTTTTTATTTCATTTGAACAATCTATAATTTTCAAAGATGTAGATAAATTTGTAAGATGTGGATTTATTAAAGCGTTATAGATTTCAAACGATGAAATTATACAATTGGTTATTAGAAAATTCCACCAAAAGGGGTGGACCACCGGTTTCTAGGCCTCATCATCAGGCTCAGTAAAAAGTGATCGAGAAATACAAACTACGAGCTGAAACGAAAAAAAATAGTAAACAACTAAGTATGGTTTAAGTCGACGTTTGTTGCTTTACCAAAGAAAAAAAAGTCCGTATCCTGCAGTGATTTCCGAACCATCAGCTTAATGAGCCATATTTTAAAACTATTTCTAAAAATTACACACCAAAGGATATATAGATTGTGCGAAGAAAAAAATCAGCCGAACACAGTTTGGTTTTCGAAATGCAGAGGGTACAAGAGAGGCTCTATTTAGTGTAAAAGTGCTATTTTAATGATGTAGAGACGTAAATTGCGATATTTATGCATGTTTAATTGATTACCATAAAGCGTTCGATACAGTAAAACACAAGCTGATGGAGATATTAACCAATATTGGAATTAACACCTGTAATTTAAGGATTATCAGCAATCTGTACTGGAATCAAACATCCTCTATCCGGACAGACGAAGGAGAATCCGACGATATCAAAATCAAACGTGGGGTCCGTCAGGGATGTATCTATCCCCACTGCTGTTTAACATCTACTCTGAGGAAATCTTTCAAGAAACAGTGGATGATGTTGAAGCCGGAATTCGAATTAACGGAGAATGTATCAATAACGTAAGATACGCAGACGACACTGTGGTATTCTCTGACAGTTCTGATGCCCTACAGGATTTAATGAACAGAATCGCAGAAGTCAGTCAGAGATACGGACTTTCACTAAACACTAAGAAAACAAAATGTATGATTATCTCTAAGAACAAACAGCAATTTGGACGAAGCAGTGTGAATGGTCAACAAATAGAGAGAGTAAAAACATATACCTACCTTGGTACGAACGTCAATGAAAATTGGGACCATTCAATAGAAATCAAATGTAGGATAGAGAAAGCAAGATCTGCATTTCAAAAAATGTCAAAGTTGTTCAAATGTCATGATTTGTCAATACCCATAAAAGTCAGATTATTACGATGTTATATCTTTCCTATACTGTTGTACGGAGTTGAGTCGTCGACTCTCACAGACGCCACCTGTAAGAAAATTGAGGCTTTTGAGATGTGGCTTTATCGTCGAAACTTGAAGATATCTTATACCGACCACATTAATAATGAGGGTGTTTTGCTGAGAATGCAAAAAGAAAAAGAGCTGTTAATCAAAATAAAAACAGCAAAAATCGAATACCTCGGTCACATCATGAGGAACAGTGAAAGATATGGACTGCTGCAACTGGTCTTACAGGGAAAAGTAGAGGGAAAGTGAGGACCAAGAAGGCGAAGAATTTCGTGGCAGAAAAATCTACGTACGTGGTTCAACACAACCACTAAAAATCTTTTCAGAGCAGCAGTGTGCAAAGTGCAGATTGCCATTATGGTCGCCAGCATCCGAAACGGTTAGGCACTACAAGAAGAAGAAGTATGGAAAATGACCGGTCTGATTAGAAAATGACATTTTTTCTTGAAATAAATATAGGAACATTGTTATAAGATTTAAAAAAATATGTTTTGCGGTATGAGAATTACCTGAAACGGGTATCAGGTTCAAACTTGAGGAAAGCGCTTATACTTTGAGGTAACTGTCTGAGTGTTGATCTGACAAATTTTTTAGAAAAACTCTACGATATTTGATAATTTTTAATACCTATTCGGAGTGAGTTGGCCATAACTCGCCGTCCTGGTCAGACGGGGGATATAGGAAAGGAATTTATCGGGGGATTTAGGTAGGTTATTATTTTGGTTTGGGTCTGGTTTCTTCTAAGTAGGGAGGGAAGGAAAGACCAAGAGCTCGCGTGGGCAGGGACGCTACCTCCCTGAAGTAAGTATACTTTTTATCGGGATCATAGAGGGGTACCTACTTGCTACCGCATGAGTATTGGCACCAAATAGCACAAAACAGAGAAGAATGGACAACTTATGCAAAGGCCTTTGTCCAGTAGTGGATGCAGGCAGGCTGAAGAAGAAGAAAAAGAAGAAGAATAAGATTTAGAAGTTGCCGCTGGACAGGCCAATTTGTATAAAATATGAGAATGTATGCCACCAATTTTTATCACCCTATAGAAAGCTATACACGGCCAACTATTTGTTATCCTAGAGACCGAGTAAGCAGCACACATCTTGTCTACAGTATCTAGTTCACCTTTGGTTTCATTGTAATCAATGTATTATTATTTTCATAGACAGTGCAGCCGATATGTGAAACAATTGTGCATTTAATGATAGAAGTATATAATTTGGACCACATATACTGCACATATAAAGGTTCAAATTTAGATATGAGGCCATCTCAGATTTTGCCTTTTACAAAAATGGGGGCATTCAAAATGACTACTATACATATATGTGACTAATAGCACGATAACTTTTGAATGAGACGTCAGATTTCAACCAAATTTGGTATATAGGTTCTTTTTTTATGTATAGGATCGAGGTCTTGAATCGGAAGAATTGGTTTATTAAAAGTTGTGTTTTTCAGCAAAAACATGTTGTTTTTTTTTTAAATTTTTTCACCCTGTATGTATTAATTTTTCAAAAAGTTAATACTGCCATTGAAAAGAGCGTAAAAATATTTTTTAGGATTTTTTTTTAACTTTTTAGTTATGTTAATTACCATGCATAACATATATATTCACATCTACCTATGTAGGGTGGTCCTTAAATAATTGTACAAAAAGAAACAGTAGATTCTACACTCTAAAATATTACAATGTAACCCAACTTACTTTAATAAAATGTTGATATTAAGAAAGATACAGGGTGGTAAAATTAAACTTTTTTTTATTTATTATTGAATATTTCCTGACAGGTATGAGATAATAACATGAAATTTGGTATGTGGGGGCTTTTTGGTCGAGAAAACTAAATTCCCTACCAAAAATTATGTATTGCCCAGAGGGCGCCACATACGCCTTTCAGCACTTATTTATTACGTTCAATTTTTTTATCCCTCACTCTGTATAATTTTGACATTAAAATTTTTATTCTCCTATTAGTTTTACTTAAAAAAGGTAAATTTCTTTCATCTCGCTAAACTCAACCGTTTTCGAGATAAACGCATTTTAAATCTGCGATACACCATTATTTTTAGCATAATAATATCATTGTAGTTACACCCGAAAAATAACTTAAAACCATAATAATTGTGCCAGTTCTCAAATTTATGTCATTGCATATTGCATCGCAAGTTCCATTTGAAGAAATTTGCGATACATTTTTGGATAATTTTATGGTTTTAAGTTAATTTTCGGGTGTAACTATTATACAATGATATTATGCTAAAAATGATGGTGTATCGCAGATTTAAAATGCGTTTATCTCGAAAACGGTTGAGTTTAGCGAGATGAAAAAGGTATACCTTTTTTAAGTAAAACTAATAGGAGAATACAAATTTTAATGTCAAAATTATACAGAGTGAGGGAAAAAAATTGAACGTAATAAATTAGTGCTGAAAGGCGTATGTGGCGCCTTCTGGGTAATATATAATTTTTGGTAGAGAATATAGTTTTCTCGACCCAAAAAACCCCCACATACCAAATTTCATGTTGTTATCTCATACCTGTCAGGGAATATTCAATAATAAATAAAAAGAAAGTTTAATTTTACCACCCTGTATCTTTCTTAATATCAACAGTTTATTAAAGTAAGTTGGGTTAAATCGTAATATTTTAGAATGTAGAATCTACTGTTTCTTTTTGTACAATTACTTAAGGACCACCCTGTATAACTAATAGCACGATAACTTTTGAATGAAAAGTCCGATTTCAGCCAAATTAATTTCGTTTATATTTGTAAAATTTAGCTTATGCTAATAGCACTTTTATTTTGCAAAACACCTCAAAACTCGATCAAAATGCAACAACAGCTCTTGTACAGATGTACATACCACGGAAAGGTCATAAACAAAGTTATATCTAAAAGGAGCGTAATTGTCACAAAATCAAGTCGGTCAGTCACAGCGTAGTTTGATGATCTACTAGATAATAATATATTATATTATGATACTTGAAGCATTTATCTCGATGGTCTACTGGATAAGACACCGGAATTTCATCCAAGAGGCCGGGTTCGATTACTGGTAACGGAAATCCTCTTTTATTTTTAAAATTGACATTATGATTTGAAAAATAATTGTTTTTATGAGACTTTTATATTGTGTCCATTAAATAATAAAAACGTGGTATTACAAAAAGTTATTTTTTTATAAAAGTGTAATTATTTTCAAGATAATGTTGATACATTTCTAGTGTGCGGGGCTTCAAGAATTTTTAATTGTAGCAAGTGTTTTTCTTGCCCCTTTTTTGTGCTCTTATTTTTGAGCCTACAAGGCCTAGGTCTGGATCTATATTATCCCCAAGATAAGTACGTATATCTATCAGAATAGAGAAGTACCTTGTTTCTATTAGGATGTGAACTTTTTGATTTTTCTGTTGTTCTATCAGTGGAAAAGTCCATATAACTTTATGGATATTGTTGTAGAAAACCTGGGTACTTCGAACTACCCTTGGAAGCTATATATACAAATATTCTGTTTTAATTTCGTTGGCGATATTCCCTTTTCCGATATGTTTTGTTTGTTTAGGAAAGGTTTTGTTTCTCAAGCGGGATGTTTGTTTTATCCTCAATATCTTCTTCTTGTAGTGCCTATCCGTTTCGGATGTTGGCGACCATCATGGCAATCTATACTTTGCACACTGCTGCTCTAAAAAGATTTGTGGTTGTTGTGTTGAACCACGTACGTAGATTTTTCAGCCAGGAAATCCTTCGACTTCCTGGTCCCTGCTTTCCTTCCACTTTTCCTTGCAAGGTTAGTTGCAGCAGTCCATATATTTCACTATTCCTCATGATGTGACCGAGGTATTCGAGGTTGGCTGTTTTTATTGTGATTAACAGCTCTTTTCCTTTTTGCATTCTCAGCAAAACATCCTGATTAGTAATGTTGTCGGTATAAGATATCTTCAGAATTCGACGATAAAGCCACATTTCAAACGCCTCAATTTTTTTGCAGGTGGCGTCTGTGAGAGTCCACCACTCAACTCCGTACAACAGTATAGGAAAGATATAATATCGTAGTAACCTGATTTTTATGGGTATCGACAAGTCATGACATTTGAATAACTTTGCCATTTTTTTGAAATGCAGATCTTGCTTTCTCTATCCTACATTTAATTTCTATGGAATGGTCCCAATTTTCATTGACGTTCGTACCAAGGTAGGTGTATGTTTTACTTTTTCTATTTGTTGACCGTTCACAGTGATTTGTCCAAATTGCTGTTCCTTCTCAGAGATCATCATACATTTTGTTTTCTTAGTGTTTAGCGAAAGACTGTATCTCTGGCTGACCTCTGCGATTCTGTTTATTAATTCTTGGAGGGCTTTACCACTGTCAGCGAATACCACTGTGTCGTCTGCGTATCTTATGTTATTGATACATTCTCCGTTAATTTGAATTCCGGCTTCAACATCGTCCATTGCTTCTTGAAAGATTTCCTCAGAGTAGATGTTAAACAGCAGTGGTGATAGTATACATCCCTGACGGACCCCAAGTTTGATTTTGATATCGTCGGATTCTCCTGCCTCTGTTCGGATAGATGATGTTTGATTCCAGTACAGATTGCTGATAATCCTCAAAACACAGGTGTTTATTGCAATATTGCTTAGTATCTCCAGCAGCTTGTCGTGCTTTATCCTCAACATGGTTTTTTGAAAATATTAAACATTTTGTTTTATTAGACCAAAAACTAAAACCTGTGCTTAGGATCCAATTTACTAGTTTATTTAAGTGTTCTTGTAATATTCAGCAGGTCATCAGCATATGATCTTGCCTGAGAAGGTTTTGCAATGATTTTTATTATATTGTTTATTGTTATTAAAAATAGAGTAGAACTCATAACCGATCCCTGTAAAATTCCGTTTGGTTTTCTCTAAGATAGGATAAAGCATAATAAAAAATAATTTCATACATTTTCGGATGTATGGGCTTTACAAAATATTTTCTGTTCCTATTTTTGCATTATCTTCAATTATTATATTGATGTCGTTTTTGGGACATCTCTGTCGTAGATGGAATATAGAATAGGTCTTTGATATCCTATTTTATTCTCACTCTGATTTATATTCTGATATACCCTCCAGTCTTCTTATTATTTCTTCATATTGTTTTTTTAGCTTTCTGTATGTACCTACCCGTCATTTCTTTCACTTTATTATGTCTGGGATTTCTTATTTCCTAAAAAATTAGATTGCCAATTTAAATCTCCCTAGATATCGGCCTATTTCACGTGAGGAGAAAACAAAACGAATTAAAACGAACCCAAAAATCACGTAGTCAATTTAAATTTGAACTTTTCTGATTGAATTGTCCTTTTTGGTACGTTCCTAAATTATTTCTTTGTAACAAAGGACGGAAAATAAATTAAAGGTCCGTAAATTACTTTTAAATAGAAAAAATAGTCCCCTAGAAATATCGATTGTCCTGATTCAAATGTACAATAAAGAAGCTTTACAGTCTAAAGCACAATTTTTATAGTCAACTAAAAAATAGTATATACTTTTAAAAGTTTGTCTTAATTCTTTTGACAAATCTATCTATCTATAAGCTAGGTCCTACAGCCTCTGCCGCTTCTCGCATTTCGACCGCCATCTTTTTCTGTCCATCCATACGTCTTCTTTGATTGCTCTATCTCTCATGATGTGCCGTACATTTTCTTCCCAGGCAACTTAAGGCCTTTCCCTTCTTCTTCTTATTTGTTGTGGTATGTAATTTAAAGCTTTCTTTGGCCATCTATCTTCATTTATTCGTTTCACGTGACCATACCACACTAGTTTTCTTATTTCAATTCTGTCTACACTGGAATATACAGTATTTGTCCTCCTTCTAATATCTTCATTCCTGATGTGATCTTTGCTGGATATACCACACGCTCTCCTTAGATAATCCATTTCAACTACTTCTATCCTTTTTCTATCTTTTCTCGTGATCTGCCAAACGTCTGCCCCATAAGTCATAATAGGCTCTACCAAGGTACGATAGATTGTCAATTTCGTTTTTTGTCTTATATCTTTAGACCATAGTAGAGAGCTTAGAATGTTTACCGCTTTTTTGGCCTGCTGCGTTCTGTTTTCGATATCTCTTTTGGTAGTGCCTGCTTTAGATATCATAGATCCGAGATATTTATATTCGTTACATGTTTTTATGGTTCTAATTTCTAAATATGGATCTTCTTTATCATCCCCTATTTTAAGATACTCTGTCTTTGATATATTCATATTGAGGCCCTATTTTTCATATTCTTTCTTTAGTTTTCTAAACATGTAGTCCATGTATTCCTCATCATCCCCACCTATGTCTATTCCCATTCCGGATACTTGTTTCCTCCACTGCTCTAGCGAAGATTAATACATATTTTTAAATAAAGTCGGAGACAGACAACATAAAAAATATAATAATATTTTTGAAAAAATCTACATATTTACTTATGCAATGATATTTTTGATTGTTAATAATAATAATAATTAGCTAGTTGGAAATAGTAGGCTCTTGACATTCTCGTCATTGACTCCATCTTTTCTTGCCTAATCCTTGCATTATCCAATTTTTGAGACGTTGATCGTCTTTTTCGATCAACTTCTACAAACATTTTCAACTTTTTATGGGTCGACCCCTTCTCTGTAATCTTCCTGTTGTACCTGACAGTAGCATTTTTGGTAGTTTACCCTAATATCTTCTATGTGTCCTAGCCATCTTATTCGTTGGATACTTACTATTCTTAGTAATATGGATTCTCCATATAACTCAGATCTTCATTTGTCCATCCGATCGAAACGCCGTTCTCCATTTTGCTTCCAAATATTTTCCTTGGTAATTTTCGTTCCCATATCTGCAATATTTCTTGTTGTTTTTAATTTAGTGTCATGTAAGTTACTATAGGCCTCATAATTGTTCTGTATATTCGTAATTTGACACATCTTGATACGTTTTTATTTCTTAGTAATAGTGATGTAACAAATATTCGTATTCGCATTCGCATTCGCGAATATTCGCATGTTTTTGCATATTCGCATTCTCGTATCCGCATTCGCGAAATTTGTGCGCATGTTTTGCGAATATGAAAACTAGAAAAAAAATAATTTTAAGATAATATTATGTTAATAAAATCAAAATTTATTCACTTCTAATATTTTTTTATTAAGAAAAGGTAACTGTACCTTAAACATGCAGTTACTTTCAAATGGAAATGTGCAGGACACAACAGCAGACAAAGAGACGGAAGATGGAATGAAGCGACAGCTCACTGGAAACTTTGGGACTACAAAAGAGGAAGGGGCAGACCACAGACGAGATGGTCGGATGACCTAAAAAGATACGCAGGGACCAGATCGACACCATTAGCACTGAACCAAGAAAAGTGCAAAATGAGGGGGCGGCTACGTTTAACTTTGGATAAACGAAGAACAATAGATAGATAGAACTTAACCTTGTATAATCATATTATCAGCCTTCACTTTTTTTATTATTTGGTATTATGTAATAAAGCCTTAATTCAGATTGATTTACACTAAATATCAATTAACTTACTCATTTTTCGCTTTTGCGCTTTTAGCACATAATCGCTATCATCGTCAGTTAGTTGTATTAGTATAACTGTTGTTTAATTTTTT
The DNA here is from genome assembly GCF_917563875.1 of Diabrotica virgifera virgifera. Taxonomy (NCBI): domain Eukaryota; kingdom Metazoa; phylum Arthropoda; class Insecta; order Coleoptera; family Chrysomelidae; genus Diabrotica; species Diabrotica virgifera. The sequence goes on from NC_065448.1 coordinate 226,940,375, forward strand.
TTCATTTTTTTTAAATTTCTTCTAATTCTGCATTGGATAAAACGAATTTTCCACATGAAAAGAAATAATAGTTAATTTTAAAGAGCCTACGGTCACAAATATGTACAAATATAAATATGGCATTAATACCTAACGTGCACATCTGTGGACAAATATTTTTGATGTCTGATAACTTTGCAGAAAATAAAATTTAAAAAAAAAACTGTACAAAATATCTTGTAAATTAATCCGTAGAAAAAATATTACCTGATCTATTTTTTTTTCGACGACTGACCAAACAAGATATCGATTAAAATTTACATCGTGAAGTATCCATTTGTTTAGCGTACTCAAAAACAAACATTCAGTTCAACTATTTGCCAGGAACTGGTATAATTTTGAGGTATTTATTAGATAGAGAGATAGTGATGTGTTTCAAGGAACACTATGTTGATCTAAATTCAAATTAAGACACGTACTCTGACAAATATGAACGTTCATTAATTTGTACACATATGTGTACGCGTGGTCCGATGAGGATACACGAATTACTCAAATTAGGGTGTTTTAGAACCAATATCACCTGGGCTAATGCTCAATTGTTTTATACATTTTTTTAATATTCCTATATACGTCTATATTTAAGGAAAATATTAATTTTTTTTCATCAAACATTCTTAGTTCCAGTGAATAATATTTCTCGTTGCACAAACTAAAACAAAGTTACTATTCCTGACCTTTACTTGTCCCTTTACGTCCAGTATTGAATAAACAGTTTTCTACTCAAATTAGCACACTTTTTGAATAAACTTCCAACCAAAACGTAGCACTCAAATAAAAATCCGCGCGGCCAGACGAATGCCGTTTTACTCAATTAACTTTGATTCGATGTCAATAGTAAAAAATGAGAAGCAATAATTGGAAATTTCGCAGAAATGGAATTTAACGAACCACGAGGAGAAAATGAGACATGGAGTCTCGAATAAAATTGAGCGGAACAAGAACGATTAAGCAGTTTTTCACGGATACTGCGAATTGCGAGCCTGCCTCGAAATGATAAGACACGAAAGAGCAAAACTTTTCTTACTGAATCGCATTTCGGTGCCCTTATTTCCTCAGTTAATTATGATTTATAAAATAGCGAGCTTCTAGAATGAAGTTCTCAACTTTCTGTATAATGTTAACGGTCTTCTTAAAAATTCAATTTAATAGAAACCTATTGCAAGTATCGTAAAATTTTATGCCTCGAGAAAAGTTATACAAAGTATTTTAATTATTATTAAAAATTCAACGGCGCACTGGGATTCAGTAATCTATCTATATATTTATTCATCTCTTCCCTTTCTTATATTTAAGGCTTTCAATATGACTTATTATTATGTTCCATTTTAAATATATACAGATCTGGTCATGTGGAGTTCCTGGTATACATGTATCCCAGCAGCAATGAATAAAGTGGCAAATGGCAAATTGTAAATACGTTCCAACAGTAGTGTACCGGTGTCCCAATAAGAATGGCTCAGGATCAGTTTATAGTACAGCTTTGGAAAAAAAAAAATTATAACAAAAGTTGCCTCGGGAAAAGCTTGGAAATTATTTTCATAATTTTAAGTCCACCGCTAGAGGGCGTAATTGAATATCAAAAATTTAAAAATCAAAATTTTACAAAATTTGCCTAATGAAAGGGCACTGAAAATCCGACCATCGTATTCTTCATAAATTTCTGCGCATCTTTGATTACACAAGTTTAAATCTACCTTTGCAAATAAGAGGTGGGGGTGAGTGGGAACCTTGTTATGAAAAAAAGGCTGTAAGTCTGGTTCTGCTAAATCGAATTTTGCAAACTTGGTTCTGTTGAAAACATCCCTTTTTCGTTAATGTAAGAGATATAATTTAGAAACAGCTTTCTAAGTAATATGCCAGCTAGGAGGCGTTATTTAATTTTTTCCAGAAATCTACTTTTCTTTGGAAATTATTAAATACAAGTATGCATTATTAATCCTGTATTACAAAATTAGACCAAATTAGCAACAGAATACCAAAAACCGCATGTCGATACCTTTTTTCTATCTCGAGATATCATACGAAACGTGTAAATTTAAAAAAATAACTGTTACTGTCGCCGGTAAACCAAGTTAAGGAAAAGTAGTGTGCCATGGAAAAAACAAAATTTTCCAGATGTCAACGCATAAAATAGGGCTTTTCAACGCTTCTCATTTGTTTCGAGCCTGTGTCTTATGTCGTGTATTAATATTATAAACGAATTATACGACATATATCAGAGGATCAAAACAAATGAGAAGCGTTGAAAAGCCCTATTAATTAAAACAACAATAAGACAAACAACACTATAAAATATAACAAAGAAATAAAAACAGCTATTTAGTGACGACCTAAATATTCAAATTTTTGCCCATCATTTTCGATGCAAGCATTTACTCTTTCAAGAGTAGATTAAACAGCAGTCTCAATTTCTGCTCTCGAGATGCTTTGAATGGCGTTTCGTATTCTTTGGATCATGTTTTCTCGAGTAGTGTAGTAGTACTGTAGTAAATGCTTGCATGGAAAATGATGGGCAACAATTTTAACATTTAGGTCACCACTAAGTAGTTGTTTTTATTTCTTAATTATATTTTATAGTGTTGTGTGTCTTATTGTTGTTTTAATTAATTATATTTATATACGTTGACATCTGGAAAATGTTTCTCTGTTTTTTACATAGCACACTACTTTTCCTTAACTTAGTTTACCGGTGACAGTAACAGTTATGTTTAAAATTTGGACGTTTCTTAAGGTATCTCGAGATATAAAAAAGGTATCGACATGCGGTTTTCACTATTCTATTGCTAATTTAATCTAATTTTATAATACAGGATTAACAATGCATACTTATATTTAATATTTTCCAAAGAAAACTAGATTTCTGAAAAAAAATTAAATAACGCCTCCTAGCTGGCATATTACTTATTAGGCTGGTTCGGAATCATAACTTTTACATTGAAGTAGAAGATCTATTTTTAACAAGACCAAGTTTGCAAAATTCGATCCAGCAGAACCGGACTTACAGCCATTTTTTCAGAACAAGGTTCCCACTCACCACCACCTCTTATTTGCAAAGGTAGACTTAAACTTGCGAAATCAAATACGCGCAGAATTTTATGAAGAATACGATGATTGGATTTCCAGTACCCTTTCATTAGGCAAATTTTGTAAAATTTTGATTTTAAATTTTGATATTCAGTTACGCCATCTAGCGGTGGACTTACAATTACGAAAATAATTTCCAGTCTTTTCTTGAGGCAACTTTTGTTATAAATTTTTTTTTCTCGAAGCTTTACTATAAACGGTACCTGAGATATGTACAAGAGCCATTCTTATTGGGGCACCCGGTACAATACGTGTACAGTAAGGTCTCTTTTCATGGGAATTATTATTATGCGATTTCGAAGTTATGCGGTTGGTATTTCATTCAAAAATGTATATTTTTAACAATTAGTATTATTAATATTAACTATCTCCATCCAGTAGTTTGAGAGTTTGCAAATTCGGGTATTCCCTTTGTTACATGATGTATCATGCAGCTATTATATCAATCTGAATTTCGCATTGAAAGGTATTCATTGTTTTTAAATTAAATTTAAATGTTGCTGATTTCAAGTTGCAGTATAATAAACAACACATTTTGATTTCTGGATTGAAACATTTATAGGGCCGGTTGTTCGAACGCTAATCAACAATGATCATTATCAAATAATTAATTACTGTCAATGTCAATTGTTAAAACATAATTAATTACAATTCTGAGACTATAATCAATTAATATAACAATAATTATTAACATAATTAATAATAAATCTCATAATTGTAATTAATTATGTTTTCAGCAACCCAAACAAAGTTGAAATTGACAGTTTTGGTGACAGTAATTAAATATTTAATAATGATCATTGTTGATTAGCGTTCGAACAACCGGCCCTTAATTAATAGGCTATTGATTATGTATTTTAGAAAGGAACTACAACGTTAACAGGGTTTTATTGTTCTACCATTTAAATTGGTGCGTTTTTGAGAAAGGGGTGAATTAGACCCTAGGCACAGGGTGAAATTAGGCAAAATATTACATTTTAAAGTCAAAAACATGTTTTTTACAAAAATATATCCAAAAGAAAAGCAAGAAAAAAACATGAAAGATGCAATATTGTGTTTTGCCCCATAACTTTTTTCCACGGGGATATAGGTATAGGCATTGCTTCACAGAAAAAAAAGAATGTGTGTGTACTTTGTACGCAAGTAAGAAGTTATACTTCTATTATATGATTTAAACGAAATTAATATACTTTTTTTTATATTTTATTTAAATATTAAACTAATTTATACTTACTACTTCTCAAACATTTTTATTAAAACAGTGCCAAAAATTAAAATAATTAAAGAATAAAACACACACAAACACATTAAAAATGCCACAAATGATTTCTGAACATTAATTGTCGGAAAATTTTTTAACTAAATACGTATTTTCTGAAAATAAAATTATATAATAAATATACTTACAATCATAAAATGTATAAAAAATAAATAAAAAAATTAAAGTTTTTATTGGGATTCGAACCAGCTATCAGCCCGGTTAGTATATTGGGGTTCATTCGCCTTAAACGCTTCGCCACGGAGGTAATGTGTCATTATGTGCGAAGATTGACTAAACGGATTAAGCTTTTGACATTTTTGAATTAAATTAAATTATTTTGATTTTGAATTGAAATGATTTAGAATTGAAAAAATACAACAAAACATAGAGTAAGAAAACAATATATTAGGTGAACATTGATAGAAATTTTGATGGTACTCAAATTATGTAAATAAAAGTATTACATATTATGTATTTTGGTAGGTTCAAATAGGTAGGTTCCTATGATACATTTACAATTATTACGTACCTGTTGCTTTTAAAAACTATTTAAATGTCACTACAATTATAAACTTTTTTGTTTCTGTCCTCACAACAATAAAACTAAGATATTATACATTTGTTTACCTTTATATTGAACAATTATTTATTATTGACAGATCATTTCAACACCCAATCAGAGCCCGTATAACGACTAATACCATACTGTCGGTGTGCGCATGCGCGCAGATCAATATAAATTCACCCCCAATCTCAATCGCGCCTAAAGAAGTATAACTTCAAAAACTTCCATTCTTCCTCTTTAAAATGGCGTTTGGTAAAAGTCCCTGTGATTTACAATTTCCAAAATTTGATTTTTCAAATTTCGCCAGGTACAGCGATTTTGGGATATTTTCCTTGTTATTTCGCAAACATTGTTCTGTAACTTTTTTCTACGAATTTCTAGGTATACGCAACATTTAGTAGAAAGAAAAGTCAATTACCTTTAAAATTTTCTATCGTAGAAGGCCGTATGGCTATATTTAAGCAAGATATGGTTTTTCAAAATTTTATACTTTTAATGATTTTTGATATATTTTACGATTATTTTTAAATTTCTCATTATAACTTTATTTATTGTATAATTGGGTATTGTAAAATTCTAGGACTATTTTTAAACAAGATATGCTTTTTCAAAATGTGACATATACACATGCAATAGTTGGAACCATATATGGAATACTTTTTTAGTATTAATTTTATGAAAAAAAGTTATTCTTTATAAAATGCTCTGCCTAGTTTGGAACCTAAAATGTAATCATCAGATATAAAACTTTATTAATAGTGTACGAAGTATGTTAAAAAATATGAATTTGCTCCGGACTAAAGTACCTTTATATTTCACAATATCGAAAAGTGTTATTAAGAAAAATTATTTGGAATTAAAAATTATATTATAATATGCAATTATATTCTTCTAATTGAAAAAAAAAAAATAAAAATTTTTAAATTTTTTTCAATTTACGGATACTCCTGGATATCCTACGGATATCTTGTTTAAAAATATTCCTAGATTTTTTGGAACACACCATTTTAAAGTAAAGAAAATATGCTGTTTTCTATTACACAATTAGGGATTGCAATCCGGTATGGTTTCGAATCCGGCCGGATCCGGTCGGATTTACGATAATCCGGTCGGATCCGACCGGATTGGCAGTATACCTGATTATATTTGCAATTTGCGGTATTGCCATTGGCACTGGCAAGATACACTAAGTAAAGTATTATATATGATTTAAAACATAAAAACATAAATAAAACATTAATTTTTGCATAAGAACATAAACTTTTTATACTTTAACTATAATTAATAAACAAAAACAAAGACATAATTAAAAAAGTCAATTTGATTTTTGCATTTGAAAATATGAACGAAGGAAACATATTGTATTAATTGTGTCGTCTCCTAACCTACTTCTTAAAGAAGTACAAATATATCCTGCAGCCGAGAAGGCCCTTTCTGCCTCAACACTAGTTGGCTTAATGGTCAATAAATAGTTATATAGAAGGGTTAAATACGTTCCTTTTATTCCATCTAATTCGTAACATGTCATTTCCCTTTGTAATATTTTTTCAAAATCGAGGGCTGTTTTGTAATTTGTTTGCTTGCCGTATTTGTAATCTTTCATTTCGTGATTGATTTGATTTTCTAATTCTTCTTTTAATGTTAAATTAGTTTTCACCAATTCGGAATCTGAATCAGAGCTGCCATCTTCTTCTTCCGAAGTTTTTACATTTTCCTCATCATTTGTTGTAAGTCTCTTTAAAATTTCTGTCATTTTATGTCGCATGAAAGTTTTCTTTGGCATGAAAAATGTATCATCAGATTGTTTTGAATATTCATTATAATTTGCTGGATTTTGTAAATAAATTAATATACCGGTCATAAAAGTCCGGCGTTGTTTTATTTTTTCACGTAATGTGTCTGCTAATTCGCCACTGAAGGTCGTGCCTTGTTTGTTTAATTGTTCTAAAATAAATTTTAAGGTTGTATCTGCAGTCAGAAGGGTAGACTCTCGTCTGTTTAATGCTTCGACAGCCAGTTTACATGGCTGCAGACTGTCAATTAAACCTTTAATTGATGACCAATTATGGTCCGTAAATTTGATACTGGATTTTATGTCAATTAAAGATTTTTCGATACACTGTTTAAGCTTATAAAATCTTTCGACCATAGCCAGAAGGCTGTTCCAGCGTGTGCGGCAATATAAGACAAGACATAATTCCTTACCTATTTCTTCTTTTACATACCTTTGGAGGTACGTATCATATTTGGTAGGCGATTTTTTGAGCAACTTTACCACATTCCGCACTTTTTGAAGAAGATCGTTGTATCTAGGATTTATTTGAACCCGATTGCCAGGATAATTTAAATTCAATATTACTGTCATATCTGCTGCTCCTTCTGCTTCATTTAGAATGTCGTCGTCATCGTTATCCGTGCTTTCACCATCTTCAGTTCTACCTTCTAGTTACCGGACCGGATCCGGCAAAATTTGCCGGATCCGGTAGTGGTGAAAAAATACCGGATCCGCCGGATTACCGGATCCGCCGGACCGGATTGCAATCCCTATACACAATGTATATCCCTAAATGTACAAGACAAAAAGTCATAATGAGAAATTTAAAAAATAATCATAAACAATATCAAAAATTATTAAAAGTATGAAACCTTGAAAAAGCAGAACTTGCTTCAAAATAGTCAAGCAACCTTATACAATAGACCATTTTAAAGGTAATTGACTCCTCTTTCTAATAAATTTACCATTGCATATACCTAGAAATGTGTAAAAAAAAGTTACAGAACAATGTTTGCGAAATAATAGGGAAAATGAAAAAAACAAAATTGCTTTCTTTTGTGTTGTTTTTTGCTTTTCTTTTGAATATATTTTTGTAAATAAAAATATTTTTGACTTTAAAATGTAATATTTCGATAGTAAATTTAACCTGGAACAATTTTCCTGTAGACGTCTTTGTACCAAAAGTTCATAGCACTCATCCTAATTCACCCTGTGCCTAGGGACTAATTCAACCCCTTCTCAAAAACGCACCCATTTAAATGATAGCACTCCGCGGTTTTTTCAAATTTAGAGGTCCATTGACTATATGAGACAATAAAATCCCGTTAACGTTGTAGTTCCTTTTAGCTCTCTTATTTTAAACGTAATCAATAGCCTATAAATGTCGTAAAGTTTTATGTTCCATTAGAAGACGTTTTTGCAATCTCAATATCGTTAGTCTGCGTTTTTAATTTCTTCATTAAGATTTTATTTGGCCCAATGAAGAAAAAAAACATCAAAGACACAATTTTTGGTGGACAACTGTCCACCATTTTTTGTGATTTTAGAAAATTACGGAACGTATCCCTACTTTTTCAATGCAAGTAAAGTCTTTTTTATGCTATTTTTTATGGTAGGGGAGCCCAAGCGGGGATTTTTGCAGTTACTCGAGCGCGTCAGATTAGCATATGGGAGAAACCTGGTACCCTGCAGATGTACCTCTACCATATATTGGCTCTTAACACAGGGGAGTTCGTTAAGGGGGGCCCGAAAAAAAAAATCTATCCTTAAAAAAACTCGAAATTGTCAGATTAAGATAAGGTAAGTTAAGTACATGCAAAAGAGTGTATATTTCAAAAATCTGACGATTTGAGCCTGGCGTAAGGAAATGAGTGAGTCCCAAAGTTTCACAAGAAAAAAGCGAGTATTTAGCGAAATGAATGACAGATCGAAAAACTAAAAAATATGTGCCCAATATTTTTTAAAAATCTATCGAATGATACCAAACAAGTCCTCCCGCGGAGAGGGGTGGGGGGTAAATTTAATATTTTAAATACGAATCCCGCGATATTTCGCGAAATGAACATCAGATCGAAAAACTGTAAAATACACTTATTCAATATTTTTGAAAAATCTATCAATGGTACCAAACACGACCCCCCATGGATGTGGGGTGGGGGGTTACTTTAAAATCTTAAATAGGAGCCCTCATTTTTTTGCAGATTTGGATTCCTTACGTAAAAATAAGTAACTTTTATTCGAAAAATTTTTTTGAATTATGGACAGATGGCGTTATAATCGGAAAAAACGATTGTTAGAAATGGAAAATTAAATTAAAAAATGGCAAGCGCCCACTAAAATGGAAAACTTTACTTAACTTTTTTTAGTTTTAGGACCTACTCTTCACAACCCAATAGGTCCCCAAAGCGCTCGAGTGACTGCACATTTAGCATACTTTGCTCCCTAACCATTATATGCGGTTTTCTGAAGAACTTATCCACCGCATAAAACGGGACCTTACTCTACTCTAAACAGTCGTCGTCAAGATAAGTAAATCTTAATTGAAAAAAATTAACTTGTCCCATATTCTTGTTTAATTATATCGGATCAATAAAATTTAAGTTTATTTATTTTGAAGTGGATGTCAATAATAACAAAATATACTACAGGTAATTAGTAAATGTAGTATTTTTGTGTAGGTTCGTTGACGTTGACGAGTTGAAGTAACCAAGAAATTTGACAATGTCATTTGTATAAACCAAAATATAAACTTCTATATAAAACATATAAAATTCTAGTACTGTAGTTCACCATGACTCTTAATAGCAACTATGCGCAAGGGTCCCGCACCTAAAGATTCAGATGAACTGGTTCTATTTCAAAAAGGCTACAAGATTTTAAAAAAATTAGGAGAAGGTTCCTACGCTCCAGTGTTCTTTACCGAATATAATGACTCAAAGAAAAAGGAAGATCCAAGAAAACTAGCATGTAAGATTATTGATACAAAGAAAGCCCCTAAGGATTTCGTAAAAAAGTTTTTACCAAGAGAGTTAGAGATACTAGCTTTGATCAATCATCCCCATATTATCCATGTTCAGAGTATCTTTCTAAGAAAACAAAGATATTATATATTTATGAAACTAGCAGAAAAAGGGGATCTTCTAGATTATTTGTTAAAAAATGGCGCCACTTCAGAAAATAGAGCTAGAGTGTGGTTTCGGCAGATTGCTTTAGCCGTGCAGTATCTTCATGAGATGGGAGTAGCTCATAGAGATCTAAAATGTGAAAACTGCTTAATTTCTGCTAATAACAACCTAAAGATAGCTGACTTTGGATTCGCTCGATTTGTGATAAATGCAGATGGACAGAATGTTACCAGTGCTACGTACTGTGGTTCCCTGAACTACGCTGCTCCTGAGTTACTTCGAGGCAGCCCATACTATCCAAAATCTTCCGATTGCTGGTCCCTTGGCGTCATACTGTACGCAATGTTAAATAAATCGATGCCTTTCGAAGAAAAAAATGTCAGAAATTTAATCAATCGACAAACGCAGAAAAAATGGAAGTTCCGGTCCAAAGTAGTTGACGTTCTTAGCGAAGAAGTAAAACAAATCACAAAACGTTTGCTAGACCCTGATCCCACCTCTCGTTGGAAAATTAACCAAATCGTAGACTCAGACTGGATAAGAATGGACAACAGATTGTGGGAAATGAATGCTGATGAACAGAGATGTCTCAACCAAGCTAGAAAGGAATTCTCCAAATATGTCGAAAGACTAAAAACTACCAAAGATAGCACAAGTCAGGATTACAATAAATCTTCAACGTTGAAACTAATTAAACAAACGGATCTAGAAAAAGATAAGAGCATATTTTTGAAATCTCAACGTTTTCCCTTTGTTCAGAATGTCGTGGTAGAAAAAAAGAGTGGTGAAGGAGCCACAGATAAAGAAAAAGCTGGAGAAACGTCCAAGAAAAAGAAACGGTAGTCTTGTATCCAGTTACTTTGTAACGTACATGTTATAAAAATGTGTTAAATAAATAGCGTATAGTATACCTGTTTATATATTTTACTGCTTTATTTTGAGTCCTGCAACATTTTGAAAAAATGAATTTTTTTTGCGAAAGCTGGATTGCAAAATTTATTTTGCAAAATCTATTGAACCGATCTTAACTAAATTTACACTATTGTTTTATCATATCATAAAGGTTTTTTGGGTGAAATATGAAGGTCCTAAGTGTAGCAGAAATGGTTAAAAAATGTAAAATGCGAATACTCGTTTTTTATGTTTTTTTTTCGCAATTATTGCTATTTTGCAACAAGGGTAACAATTTAAAAAAATTTAACCAATCTTATATTATAGGAAATTTAATTTTAACTATTTAGAATGGGAAATAAGCCACAATATTATTAAAAAATGATTTTTATTAACGTTTCATTAAAATAGCTTCAGAACAACATTAGGAAATTTAATTACGCAACTTTCATTTTAGTGCAGCTTTTCTTAGAAGTGAATACTTTTAAAGTTATAATCAAAAAACGAAGAAACATTTTTGAGAAAGAATGGCCTCAATTTTTAACCACTTAGTATAGTAAGCCATGAGTGGCGTAAGTCAAATCACACATCAAAGAAACATGAAACGTAAATTACGTTTCTTTGAAATAAAACACCGCTAAACAAATATACGTCCGGCTATTTATGAAACTCTCCGAAAATAAAAATGTGTCATGAGCATGAATCACACTCGTTTCATTGGTAGGCAGACTCTGAGATTTGTTTAGCAGCGTTTTATTTTCATGAAACGTAATTTACGTTTCATGTTTCATGTTTTTCGTTTCATGTTTCTTTGGTGTGCGGCTTGCCTTAGACCTTAATGGCTTAAGACCCCAAAAGCAAATTTTTATCAAAGACGAAGCTGCTGAACGACCTTCAGTCTCCGGCTGCTCTAACATCCCCAACCAAGGTTGCGGTTGGAAAAGGGTTGAAACAGATGGGTGTTAAGAACCTCCGGAAAAAATATTGCTACCCCAAAGAGAGACAAATAAATATTACCTCATACTATGTTAGAACTCTTATATCAGACCAGAAGGTGATGGAAGAGGAGGAAGAAATAAGAATACTAAAAAAGGAGATCATCCCATTCAGTGAAATAAGGTGAAGCTGAGAAGCCAAAATCACTTTTATTTCATTTTAGAAGAGAAGAGGACGTTTCAAGTGGTGGAATAAAATGAATGTACCATTGATATCCGTTATTACAGATTAGTATACATACATGTGGTTAGTAGTAAATAGTATGTTGTTTCTTGCATTTATTCACATGATTGATTTGGTTTTATTAATATTGATATTCAAACCTATTTTACTGGCTTCAGTGGAAAGTGAGTCTAATTTTGAGAGAACATAGTATACAGCATTGTTAAAAAGAAGTCTGAATCACTGTCTGACTCAAGTAAGTACGTTAAATTCGTCACTGTTGATCCCATTGTGTCCGCTGCATTTCGCCTCAGTGTACAGTGACTTTATCATGATAATTATTTTTCGCTGGATGTTTTTTAGCTGTAAAATTTTCCATATAGTAGCATGAAATAAGAGGTCAAAGGCGCGTTCGAAATCGACAAAAGCCATATACAGGGTGTCCAGAAACTCTACCGACAAACTAAGACAGGAGATTCCACAGATAATTTTAGACAGTTTAACCCAATTCACCCAGTCCCAAATTGCTTCCTAAGGGAGCTAGAGTTCTTTGAAGATGGCGTCCTGTAATTAGTTTTTCTTAAATACCTTCAGAACACTTCTAGTTAGACAAACTAAAATTGGTACACATATAAATCTTCCAGAGGTAAATCGATTCCATCTATTGTGAATTTCTAGTACCAGTCATAGGCGTCCGTTTTGGGTGAGGCAACGGTTATTTTATCGCATAACTTTTTTGTCTTTAATTTTCAAGCACTTTTGATACAGGATTAATAAAATGTAAGGTATTTTAGTACTAAAAGGTACTCTTGCTTTAAGTCGGTAGGACACACCGTTTTCTAGAAAAATCATTTTGAAAATTTTTTGTTTCCGGAATTTGAAAAAAAATTGAAAAATTTTTCAAAAAAAACGGTGTATTTTACCAACTTAAAGCAAGATTAACTTTTAGTACTAGAATATTTCAAAATTTAATAATCAAAAGTGTGTCAAAAATTCTTAAAAATTAAAAACAAAAAAGTTATGTGATAAAATATATGGACCTACCCAAAACGGACTCATATGACCGGTACTAGAAATTCGAAATTAATGAAATCGATTCATCTCTGGAATATAAATAAACGTACCAGTTTTCGTTTATCTAAATAGTTTTTTTTTTATTTTTTTTGATATTCAAAAAACGAAAAATTTTCGAATCAATTTTTCTAGAACATGGTGTATCCTATCGACTTAAAGTAAGAGTATCTTTTAGTACTATAATACCTTACGTTTTAATAATCCAGAATCCCAAATGCTTTAAAATTAAAAACAAAAAGTTATGCGATAATATTGTTATAAATGCTGCCCTACCCGGACGCGTATGACCGATACTAGAAATTTGCAATTCATGAAATCGATTTATCTCTGGAAGATAAATATGTGTACTAATTTTAGTTTTTCTAAATAGAAGCGTTCTGGGGATATTTAAGAAAAACTAATTATCAGACGCCATCTTCAAATAGTCTAGCTTCTTTAGGATGCATTTTCGGACTAGATGAATTGGGTTAAATTGTCTTAAAATTATCTGAGAAATCTCCTGTCTTCGTTTGTCAATAGGGTTTCTGGGCACCCTGTATAAGTCTTATATAACGTTGATTAAACGTACTTATATGTGTTAGTTATTGGTCTTATAGCTTTATTTATGGAATAGACTACTATTAATTATTATTGGTCGTTGGTAAAACCAGCAATAAAATATTTAAAACCATTTCTAGGTGCCACGCTAAATAAAAATGATTAAAAAAATTATTTTACCGCATGCAGTTGAACATGCACCGATTCTCAATTAAAACATCGATTTCAATCGTAACGTCAGCGGTTTTAAAGATAGTTCCCATGTTCCTGGGGGACAATGACAAAGCCAAACCGAGAATCGATGAGGGTTGCTGTTTTCGCAAAAGGAAGCGAATTTCAAGCGGGTTTCAAATATCTAATCCGTAAAACTGCTAAATTTAATGATGTAGAATTGAAGTCCGAGGAAATCGAATAAAATTGAATGTTAGAACAATTTCGTAGAGTAGGAAATCGCGAAAGGTGTCGGGTTTGTTATAGTCGTTATGAGAAAGCAATCACCAGAAAAGTTGTTACGTTTATATTTTGTGCAACGACAAACTTGTCATAAATATATGTACACACCCAAACTTATATGGAATCACCATGTATTTCAAAGTAATATTTATTTCTTTTGAAAAAACTTGTTATTGTTGCGAAGAATAAAGGTTTTTATTGAAAATAAACAAATATATAAGAAAATCGGATAGTACAGCTCGGTACGGTATAGGTTATTTGTAGGGAGCGGATTTTATGCTAAATGCATATTGCCTGCATATTTCGCATATTTGAAAACTTTACCGAATTTTGCATATTTTTAAAAAAACTTGCATATTATGTGTCTATTTAAAAACTTTTTTGTCCAAAACGAAAAAATTCAAAAAATTTTTAATTCGACACAAAATATTCCCCCGCAAATGCTGTCATATCTTTTCGAGAACTACCTGAAGTCGGCTCATTTACTACCTTTTCGGTTTTTCTTAGAAAACACCCGATCTTCACCCACAAAGTGCGTATAGTACGCCGTCATAAAATGATTGTATGATGTTAATTACACAATTTTTAAAAGAATATTTACATCTCTAAACATCGTTTTACGATTCTCTAATGGAAATTTAAATAAGATCCCGTAAATCAGTAAAATTAGTCACATTTAGTCGGTCAATGGGAATGTTTAGTTTTTGTGTAAAAGTACTTCTGTTTGTGAACAGTACAATATGCCGAAAGATTCTAGCCAGGTTTATTCCCAGATCAGAACCTATCCCCAGCTTCTTTGCACCAATGGAAAATTATTTTGCAAAGCATGTAGTAAAATGGTGAGTTTTAAGATTGCTTTCTTCCTCTGTTTTCTTTAGTAAATAATCTTTCGCTGAATCCTCAACATTTTAAGTAGTTTAAACAGTTTGAAAAAGTATCCATAAGGAAAAATTTTCCTGTAGCTGGCTGTATACCATTAATTACAAAAATTGAAGAAAAAAATCTTCTGTGTAAAAGGCATATTAGTTTGAAAACTCCAATAAAGGGCTGCATTAACATACAGAACGTTTTCGATCTAAAGAGAGCATCATCAGTGTTCTAAGCAAGCTCTACATGCTCAGCCACCAAAAATACATGGGTTAAAACCCTTAAAATTCCGACCAAAGGTCTTACATTGGCATATTATTTATTAAACCCTGGCGATGGGTGAAATTTAAAAGGTAAACCTCAAGGCACCATATGACTATACCACAAGCATGTGGGTGGTTGAGTTGATTTATCTGTCTTCACAAAGAGAAAGGTGAAAGCCAACTCTTTCGTATATGATATTTTTCGTAGACCCCATCTCAGCGAAAATTTTCGGTTAAGAACACGTCGGGACAGAACTACATAAGTCAAAATGCAAGAAAATGAGCGAATCGAAAGTTGATCAGTTACCCATGGACAGTATACAATCGTTGATGACTTCATCCAATGAACAATATAAATTTAAATATAAATTTTAATATAAAAAATATAAATAAATATATATTTAATATAAAATAAAAAATTTAAATATAAATTTAATTTGGAATTATGTGAGGCGATGGTTTGTGCAAACATACCTTTGAAAAAACTGTAAAAACCCATGTTTAAAAGTTTTTTGGAAACATATTACAAGAAAAGTGTTCCCGATGTAATTACATTGAAAAAAAAATACGTACCTCAAATTTACAACGATACCATAAAAAAATCAAGAAGATAGTGGAAAATCGATACATTTATTTCATTGTAGATAAATATGTGATTTCTGAAAATGCGAATTTTTTGAAATTATTCTGCATATCTTGCGCATATTTCGTATGTTTTTACTGCATATGTATGCGCATATTTCATCAAAATTGCTCGCATATAAATCCGCTCCCTAGTTATTTGCTTGAGTTGCAAATTGAACGAAAATAAATAAACTAACTTTTGCGTCCAAAAACTAAAATATGCCTCATGTGGAGTTATAGAACCTTCAACGGGAAAACACTATTGGTCTTGTGAAGCAAGTAATGTTCTCAGAGGGACATAGCTGCAGAACTAGGTGTAACATAGGGCGTTCTGTCTAAAACCTATGCTAGGTAAAAGGAAATAGGAAAACTCAAAAATAAAGAAGGGAAAGTCGCCAAAAAGTAATAACGGCTCGCCACGATCGTTTAATTGTCCAATCAGCTGGAAGACACCCAACCATTTCTCACCTGCAGCTCCAAAGGCAGATTTTTGAAGCTACAGTTGTAACTGTTTCAGTTGAAACGATAAGAAGAAGAGTCCATGCCAAGAAGTATACAGCAGGAGACAGTTATGGGTTCCTGAGTTATCCAGGCAGTACAAGATTGATCGTCTAAATTGGTGTCTTCACCATCAAAACTGGAACATTGGCAATTGACAAAATGTGCTATTTTCAGAAAAAGTCAGGAGTTGTGTAAAATCAGATGACCCACGAAATCGTGTACCTACTTAGGAGGACGAGGAAGACAAGCAAGAACGAAAACTGTCAGATCTGTTCACAAATATAAAAGGGGAAGTTTAATGTTCTAGAGAGGAATTGTGATTCGTAAAAAAACTCCTTTAATTTTCATCCAATCTACGTTAACTGCTCACAGATATATTGATAACCTGTAGTTAGGCTCTGGAGAGGTGCAACAGGAGAAAATTTAATTTTCATGCATGACAATGGACTTCCACATACCATTAGAGTGACTAGAGACATCATTGAAGCAGAAGGTATCCCTTGTTTGGAGTGGCCTGCTTGCTCACCCGAGCTTAACCCTATTTGTATTTGTGGAATATGCTTAAAGAAAAATTATATCTCTCCGGGAAAATCCACAAAATACCGCACGGCTAGTACAAGCTGCTTTTGAAGAATTGAGCAACCTACCACAACAAAATGTTGATAATTTGATTAGGAGCTTGCCCCCGCAAACTGAAGCTTGCATAAGGACTACAGGTGATAACACTGACTACCAAAAAAACAAAAAAAAAATTAATAAATACAATTTAATCATTATTAGTTTTACATTGAAATTTACATAATAGTCCGTGTGCAAATAATCCTTCCTATTTAAACGGCTTGTCCAAAGTGCACCTGTGCGCTGTCATTAGGATTCTTCCCAACACGGACTCGGCTTTCTGACTCACAAATCAGGCAGCGTGCACTATGGACGTGCCCTTATTCTTACGCTGGTACAATGACCTACATACTAAAAAATGTTGTCCAGTGCACTGCTTGTTTTGATTTCTTCTCCATATGTACCTAAGAAATGAAATAAAACACAAATTAAAATGGTATTTTATTTTATTTGACACTAAAACATCTATATTCAAATATATACAAAATATTTAACCAATCTTAATCCTAATTAGAATTTTCCACATTATTTACAGGAGAAAAATCGTTGCTTATAATTTATTATATATACTAATTTATTGATATGTACAAATATTTTGTAATATTTTTATTTTTTAGAACGATTCACAAAGGGTATACGTTACGCAAATATTTTTCCGGCAGTATTGTTGAATAAAATATTAATAAACAGTATTAGAAAATCCCCAAGTAAAATAATTTCCTGTATACCATTATTTTCAAAAAATTAGTAAAATTCTTTATAAATGGTATACTTTATTTAGAAATCTCTTAATAGGCTATTGATTATGTTCAAAATAAGAGAGCTAAAAGAAACTACAACGTTAACGGGATTTTATTGTCTCATATGGTCAGTGGAGCTATAAATTATAAAAAACCGCTGAGTTCTACCATTTAAATGGGTGCGTTTTTGAGAAAGGGGTGAATTAGTCCCTAGGCACAGGGTGAATTAGAGTTTCTAATGAGTGAGAAGTGAGAGAAAGTGAGTTCTATGCACTTTTAGCACAGGCACGTCTACAGAAAAATTGTTCTAGGTTAAATTCATAATCGAAATATCACATTTTAACGTAAAAAATTTTTTTTTACAAAAATATATTCAAAAGAAAAGCAAGAAAAAAACACGAAAGGAAGCAATTTTGTTTTTTTCCCCATAACTTTTTTCCACAGGGATATAGGTATAGGCATTGCTTCAGCGAAAAATAACTTCCATCCTTCCTTTTTAAAATTTAGTTTGGTAGAATTCTCTAAGATTTACAGTTTCCGAAATAGGATTTTTCAAAATTCGCCGCTCACATCATTTTTGGGCAATTTTCCCCATTATTTCGCAAACATTGTTCTGTAACTTTTTTCTACACATTTCTAGGTATATCCAATGGTACATTTAATAGAAAGAGAAGTCAATTACCTTTAAATTGGTCTACTGTATAAGGTTATACGGCTCTTTTTAAGCAAGTTATGCTTTTTCAAGGTTTCATACTTTTAATGATTTTTGAGATTTTTAATGATTATTTTTTAAATTTCTCATTACGACTTATATATGCATTGTGGAATAAAAAAAGCTTATTTTCTTTACTTTAAAATGGTGTATTGCAAAACATTCTAGGACTATTTTTAAACAAGATATCCGTAGAATATCCAAAGGTATCCGTAATTTGAGAAACATTTTAAATTTTTTTTTTTTCAATTAAAAAATATGATTATATATTATAACATAACTTTTAATTCTAAATAACTTTCCTTAATAACACTTTTCGATATTATGAAATATAAAGGTACTTTACTCTTGAGCGAAATCCATATTTTTTAATATACCTCGTACACTGTTGATGAAATTTTATATCTGATGATTGCATCTTATGTATTAGGCTATGCAGAGCATTTTATAAAGAATAATTTTTTTCATAAAGTTAATAATAAAAAAGTTTTCCATATGATTCCAACTAGTGGGACCTATTGCATGTGTAATATGTGACATTTTGAAAAAGCATATCTTGTTTAAAAATAGTCCCAGAATTTTTTACGATACACAATTTTACAGTAAATAAAATAGGCTTTCTTTTTTATTAGACAATGTATATTTGTATATACCTACATATACAATAAAAAAAGTTAAAATGAGAAATTTAAAAATAATCGTTGAATATATCAAAAATCATTAAAAGTATAAAATTTTGAACTACCATATCTTGCTTAAAAATAGTCATACAGCCTTTTAAAATAAACCGTTTTAAAGGTAATTGACTTTACTTCCCATTAAATGTAACATTGCATATACCTAAAGCTACGTAGAAAAAAGTTACAGAACAATGTTTGACAAGTAACAAGGAAAATGGACCAAAATCGCTGTGAGTGGCGAATTTTGAAAAATCATATTTTGGAAACTAAATCGTAGAGACTTCTACAAAACGCCAGTTTAAAGACCAATAATATTAGTTTTTCTCTGTAAAGCAATTCCTATACCAATATGCACGTAGAAAAAAGTTATGGGCCAAAAAGCAAAATTGCTATCTTTTGTGTTTTTTTCTTGCTTTTCTTTTGAATATATTTTTGTAAAAAAAAATATTTTTCACTTTAAAATGTGATGTTTCGATAGTAGATTTAACCTGGAACAATTTTCCTGTAGATATGTTTGTACCAAAAGTGCATAGAACTCACCCTAATTCGCCCTGTGCCTAGGGACTAATTCACCCCTTTCTCAAAAACGCACCTCTTTAAAAGGTAGCACTCCGCGGGTTTTCATATATAGAGGTCCATTGACTATATTAAACAATAAAACCCCATTAACGTTGTAGTTCCTTTCTAAAATACATAATCAATAGCCTATAATGGGCTACATAATAGAACGTTTTCGAACTAAACAGTGCTCTTAACAGGTTTTTAACCCTTTGGCGGTAGGTGATTCGAAAGACAGCGTTCACTTGAGGCTAACGATATACAGTGGAACCCCGATAAGTCAGCCCCCGATAACCTGAAAGTCCGGCTAACCCGGACCGATTTTATCAGACAAGCATTTCAACAATAAAAATAAATGTAATATATTATTTGAGACATAATGGGTATTTGTGTAATTTGAACTACATATTATACGATAGTAAAAATGACTCATGGCACACGACATTCATTGTAGTGTTATCGGAAACAATAGGCACATGTAGTATCCTTTATTTATTTGAAACTGTCTTAGCAGTGTTTAAAAAAGACTAAAAGGCTATTAAAAATTCTTTTTTAAATAATGCTTTTAGTCTTCACTGTTATTAAATAACATAAGATCGTTGCCATTGAGACCGTATTGTGTGTAGTACACTACAGTCGTATTGTTCGCTTCCGTTCTCTAATCTTTCGTTATAGATTTTATGTTTGCGTGTTTTTTTGTCTACGTAATGGCAACAAAACGTAAAAATGGTGTAGTGACAATGGAAAAGAAACTAGAAGCATGAGGTGGAATTGATAAAGGCGTAATTGATACGTAATTTGGATGTGTACTGTGCATATATATTTCATGTTATCTCAATTATATCGGAGTTTATCTGTAAGTATACCGTATTTTATTAATTTTTACCATATTCTCCGGCTAACCCGGATTTTCGATAGCCCGGATCGGCCGCGGTCCCGATTAATCCGAGTTAACGAGGTTACACTGTAGTTAAGTATCACGACTTCATCCGCAGCGAAAGGGTTAATATGCTTGAGCTACCAAAATATATGGGTGAAAACCCTTTAAATGTTTTAAAATTATTATAATATAAAGTTTACATTTTTATATTAAATCAAATGTGATGTTTAAAATATTTATTATAGACAACATCAAGTGTTACAGGACTCCGCACACAACATGTGGATTGCTTTCCGGAAGTTAGACTTTCACATTACGGAAAATTAGAAAACGTTCTCTGGTGTAACCCCATAAGGGTTTTTTAAATAAAATTTACCTTTTACAAAGTATTTTAGTATTTTTTTAAACACTATTAGTACCTTCAGTCATACCCAGATGCATAATTTATTATTGTTTTTTATTAAAAATTGATGTTTTATTAAAATTAGCTAGCACCAATAATTTCTGAGTCCAACAAAATACTAACAGGTTAAAAAAATAATTTACGAGCGATGCAGAGTAATTAAAGAAGAAGAAGATACCTTAATTCCTACTACTGTATCATAGACTTCGTATTTATAAGAACTCGTCAGATTCAGCGAAAACCAAAGACAAAGACTTGCAGTGGCGGCTCGTGACCTCAGTATGCGGGTAGGCTACACATATACTTCGGGTAGGCGACAAAAAATATCCTACAGTTTGTAATACATTTTGAGCCGTCTTGCAATACTAAATGTAATCTATGAGCGCAACAATGTGTAAAAATTGCTTTTGGAGCATCTACTTTAATTTTTGATTTTAATCCGTTTAAAGAGCCAGCCATTACACTTGCACCATCGTAAAATTGAGCAATTAATTTATTTTTGTAATCATATGGCTCAAGCACGTTTGAAATTAAACTATATAGAGCGTCTGCAGATCTATTATCGCTAACATCAAAAAACCCTAAAAATCTTTCTGTTACCTGACCAACTTTATTAACAAAACGGATTGTTAAAGTACACTGTGATTTTTCGGTTATATCAGTAGTATCGTCAGCTAGTATAGAAAAAAATTGACTTTCATTAATTTCTGTTAAAATTTCATTTTTTACGTAATCGGCAAGACAATCTATTAAATCATTTTGTATTGTTTTTGACAAACCCGTGAACACCCCTTCTATTTTTTAACATGATCCTGGTTTCCTGATCGCGTTTAACTACTAAATTAAAAATTTCTTTAAAATTACCCATGTTTGAAGAATTATGGCTCTCATCACGACCGCGAAATGTAAGTTCTTGTTTTGCTAAAAGAATTGTAACATCAATTTCTTCAACTTCTTCAATCTTTTTCAACTTCTTCATTATACAGGGTGAGTCACCACTAACGGGACGGAAGATTACAGCGAAATGGTAAAAGATTTGAGAAAAATTTAAATTGAATAGTTTGTAAGTTGATAAAATCTACATTTTAAAATTATTTTGAAATATACAGGGTGCGCCAATAAATGGCGGCGTATCAAAGTTATATTTTTTCTTATGGAACACCCTGTATTTTATTGCATTTTTTAATTATCCGCAAAAAATAAGGTACAGTTTCATAAGATTTCCCTATACCTATGTACAGAGTGTTCTGAGTTATGTTGACTTTTCTTAAAATGTGAAGTTTAAAAAAAGGCTTATTCTCAAGTTATTTAAGAAATTATCAAAACATTACTTTTACATCTAAATAGTTGGATAATGGTTGAATGTATTCCATGATTAATTATTATACATTTGTCTACAAGGTGTTCAAAATTTACAGTTTCATTATTGGAGTATTCAATGTGTCATATGATTCTTATTTTAAATGGAACACCATGTATATTAATAAACAATTATACTAAACAAATTTACCTCTTTCGAATGGCATATGGATGTCCTATACCTAGGTGTCATAGTTTTTGCGTAATTTACAATTATTTAAATTCTTAATCTGTAAATCGATTTTAAAACAAAAGATGTAGTTAATTAATGTCATTGTATGACTTTGTCAGTTTGTGACAGTACGGTCTGGTAATTATCAAAACTATAAACATCCGTGTATGAAATTCAATTTTTTTTACTTAAAGATGGCTTTGGCAGGGCCAATTACATTCAAATTTAATTGTTCCTAAAACGAATAATCACGCTATCTATGAAAGAGTAGACATGCTACTTTGCATTGGGGAATATTTTTAAAATTGTCTCTTCTCTTAGCTTCTAAAGTTTACGCTTAAAAGTATCCTGATAGAAGACACACAAAAAGGGCGTTTTTAAGAGATTTCTCGATAGATTCTGTGCTAATGGTAATGTTGCATAGATACGAAAAGTTAAATAAAAATAAACCATTTATTTTTGATGACGTTAACGAACTTGATGTACTGCTTTCTGTTACGGAAAACCCAAATACTAGTACGAGAAAAATTTCGGGTCGATTGGAAATCAGTCAAACGAGTGTATGTACAATATATAAGAAAAACCACTATCATCCGTATAAAACTCAACTACAACAGCATTAGACAGAACAGCAACGTTTAACTTTTCGTTTATAGACTTTAGAATTTGGAGAAGATCCTGATTTTTTTAAGAATTTATTGTGTACAGACGAATCTACCTACTTTTCATAATAATCGTCTAGTTAATAGACATAGCTTTCACTTTATTATGATACAGGAAACAAACATTTTACTGTTGATCGCCAACACCGATGAAGTGTTAATGTTTGGAGCAGTATTCTGAGCTAGTACGTTATCGACCCATATTTTGTTGACGAAAATCTGAATGGAGCAACTTTTTTAAATTTCTTAAAATAAGTTTTTTGGATCCTTCTTAAAACCTTCCCCTTAGCGTGCGAACAAACATGTGGCTCCAATTGGACGGAGCTGCTGCTTATTTCTGACGTTATGTTAAGAACAACCTTAACATGAAATTTAGAAATAAATGGATAGATAGATTCGGTCCATATATTTAGCCACCTAGGTCACCAGGATTGACCAAGATGAATTTTTTTAAATGGGGTTATATTAAAAATATTGTAAATGCTACACTTCCTACCCTACTACCTCAGATGATATTTTTATGAAATTAAGAATTTCGAACGTTTTTGCTTCTATAGCACCAGCTATGTAAATAATGTAAACAAATCATTTAAAATCGCTTGTTGTATAAACATTTTGAATGTGTACCTATTACATAAGCGATTAATATCCATGGTGTTCTCTAACTGTAAATTTTGAACACCCTGTAAATAAATGTGTAATAATCAATCATGGGATGCATTAATTATAAGATTATTACCAGACCGTATTGTCATAAAATGACAATGTCATACAATGACATTAATTAACTTCATCTTTTGTTTTAAAATCGATTTACAGATAAAGAATTTAAATATTTGTAAATTACGCAAAAACTATGACACTTAGGTATAGGACATCCATATACCATTCGAAAGAGGTAAACTTGTATAGTATAATTGTTTATTAATATACATGGTGTTCCATTTAAAATAAGCATCATATGACACATTGAATAGTCCAATAATGGAACTGTAAATTTTGAACACCCTGTAGACAAATGTGTAATAATTAATCATGGAATACATTTAACCAATATAAAACTATTTAGATGTAGAAGTAGTATTTTTATAATTTCTTAAATAACTTGAGAATAAGCCTTCTTTAAAACTTTACATTTTAAGAAAAGTCAGCATAACACAGAACACTCTGTACATAGGTATAGGGAAGCCTTATGGAACTATACCTTATTTTTTGCGGAAAATTAAAAAATGCAAGAAAATATAGGGTGTTCCATAAGAAAAAATATAACTTTGATACGCCGTCATTTATTGGGACACCCTGTATATTCCAAAATAATTTTAAAATGTAGCTTTTATCAACTTATAAACTATTAATTTAAAATTTTTTTCAAATCTTTTACCATTTCGCTGTAATCTTCCGTCCCGTTAGTGGTGACTCACCCTGTATATCTTATTAGATAGAGAAATATGTCCAGCGAAAGCACTGTCAGTAGTTTGTTTATTTTTTTCTAACCGTTTTAAATCTAAGCAATTGTTTAAATGTTCTTTCGAAGATTCATGTTTTTTTACACTAGGTGATAAATTTTTCAAATCTGAATATCCCTGACTCACCCAAACATTTTGCTTCAAATTTGCGAGCAACAGACAAGGCAAACAGAAAAGTGAATTTTTAAAATAACTTCCGCTTAGCAATTTATGGTTTTCATACCATATTGTTTTAAACGATCTCGAAAATGGTTGATTGTTTTTTGTCTTATCTGTGGATAACATTGTTAAATTTTGTAAAGGCCGGCCCATTGAAATAATTACTAATCTTTCTTGATTTTGGCGCCTTGAAAAAGGCGTCTCGATCAAAGTGCATATTACATCTTCTACTTTTACTTTTATTATGTTGATCTGGTAGATATTTTCGATAGTTTTGATTATACTACAGACGGTACCAAGCCGGGATAATATATGGAGAATAGTTGGCAAGGTTAGCAACCAATCATTGGTTAACTGGATTAATTATAATACATACATAAAACTTCTTCTTTTTCTTCCTTCTTGTATGTAGGCTTTAAAGCCTGTTTCTTCTTCAATATTAGCCTCCTAGATTATTTAAGTTATCGCACCATCTTTTTCTTGGTCTTCCAATACTTCTTTGTCCATTTGGTGACTTATCTCGTGCTATTCGTACTATCCTATCCTCTGCCATTTTTCTAACGTGTTCGTTCCACTCCTGTTTCCGTTTTGTCACCCATCCATTTATGTCTTCTACATTGCATGATCTTCTTATATTCTCGCTTCTCTCCCTATCCAACAGACTTTTCTCTGATATTCGTCAGAGTATTTTAATCTCTGTTGTTTCTAGTAGTCGTCTCGTTTTAGATGTGTCAGGTCTTGTCTCCGCCGTGTATGTCAATATAGGTCTAATTGCTGCGTTATAGAGTCTTGCTTTTGGGTCTTGCCTTAGGTGTTTTTTCTTCCAGATTGTGTTATTAAGGGATCCCGCCGTTTTACTTGCTTTTAAGCTTTGTTGTCGTACTTCCTCTTCAACATTTCCGTAACTGGTTATATCTACTCCTAGATATCTAAACCTTGCTTTATTATTTTCCCATCAATTTGAATTTTACATCGTAGTGGGTATTTAGATACATAAAACTAATATCTTAAAATCAAAATAAAAGTTTTTTTACCATCTTATTTATTCCTTAATACACGCTTTTCTAGGTAACTGATTTCAGTTCGTTTGTAACACAAAATAAGTTTGGTGCGCAAATAAGTCGCAATTGCTCTGAAATTCGAGCCGGCTAACACCGATCCCTACGAGTATTTCGATTAGAGCATCAGACATAAAGCTATATCCCGAAAGTTCGTGTTACACGGCAACGAGGGTAGACGGGGAGGGATGTAGGGGAAGGTATCTATATCCGAACTAATTCTAGTTAATTTGTAACGGATCCGGCGATTACGTCCCTCCATTCGAAAGTAATTATGCGTCCTAAATTGGATCCATCAATTATCTTGACGGTCGGTTTGTCACGATACTGTCATATCTGCGATATTATATCGCTAGGTTAATAAATGAGTACGATCTGTTTGGTTACCGGTTTTATTGGCACAGAGATAACCTTAGAGGAAAAACAAATACGATCGGATTTGTTTGGAAAATTTAGTAGGAACACTGGTGAGATATCTACGACACGTTTTCCATGAGAAGCGCGGGATTGTAGAAAATATATATTTTGAAGATACAACAAATTTGAAACTAGTCTGGTACAATCACAGAGAATCAGTTTTAAAAATGTGAATACTATTTCATAATTTTTTTATAAAATAATGACATAAGTACCTAATTTATTTATTTTATACCAATTAAAGCGATGCCACATCAGTACCTGCAGGACCCTAAGTCTACTTTCCCATATTTGCAAACTATTTATAAAAGTAATCTTCTTCTTAAAGTGTCTATCCGTTCCGGATGTTGGCGATCATCATGGCTATCTTGACTTTGCTTACCGCAGCGCGGAACAGTTCAGTGGTAGTCGTGTTATACCACTTTCTTAAATTTTGAAGCCAGGAAAGGCGTCTTCTTCCCGGTCCTCTTTTACCATTTACCTCCCCTTGGAGAAGCAGTAGGAGAAGGCCGTAACGTTCTTTATTTCTCATTACATGTCCTAGATATTCTAATTTGTTTGTTGTGATGGTTATGAGAATTTCACTATCTTTCCCCATTCTAAGCAGGACCATTAGTAATTCGGTCAACCCAGGATGTACTTAAGATGCGCCTATAACACCACATTTCGAAACCTTCAAGCCGATTCATAGATGCAACAGTTAGTGTCCACGCTTCCATTCCGTAGAGCAGAACTGTGAATATGTAGCATTTCAACAGACGGTATTTTGTTTTTAATAATATGTCTCGACTGTTGAAAATGGGTCTCATTCTAACGTATGATGTTTTCGCTTTTATTATTCGCTGTTTAATTTCTGTCGAGTGGTCCTCCTGGCTATTTAAATTCGTGCCCAGATATGTATATTGCTCAACTCTTTAGATGCTCTGTTGGTTGATTGTAAGTTGAGCGTTTAGTATTGGTTTTTTACTAAGTGTCATAAATTTGGTCTTCTTTATGTTTAGAGCTAGTCCGTATCTGTTGCTGACTTCTGTTATACGATTTGTTAATATCTGTAAATCATTCAGATTATCGGCAAAAACTATGGTGTCATCTGCATATCTAATGTTATTCAACCATTCGCCGTTTATTAATACTCCCTTTGCACAACCGTCTAAAGCTTCCTTAAATACCAATTCAGAGTAAATATTCAATAGTAGTGGAGATAAAATACAGCCCTGTCGTACTCCTCGTTCTATTGCTTTTTTATGAGTCAACTAGTTTTCTATTTTGATTTTAGCCATTTGATTGTAATAAATCTTTCTGATTATTTCACTCAGAGGAGATTCTGACCAATAGAAAGCTACAAAAACAAAAATTAAAGTGAAAATTCCACACCTGTAATTTTGAACCAATCAAAATACGTTATTTTGACAGATCACCATGGCAACGGAGGTATTTTATCGGAAATTTTTTGCTCGTGGGGTACCCAACAGCGAATTATAGTGGAAATTTTTTGACGTTTACAATAACAGAACATTTTTGACAGACTGGTTTTTATTTGTTTACATAATTTAGTTTTGATTCATTTTCTATCACTTGTAGTTACTCAAAACTTATGTAAAATTGAAGAATATAATATTTTCTATCTTGAAATGGTATTTCTATGCAACTACAATGAGTAGAAATTACGAATTTGAAAGCCTAAATAATTGCTGACAAAGCTATGACGCGCTATTAATCTGTTCATCCAGCTTTGGATTTTCAAATGCAAATTTGGTGTGGAATTTTCTTACCGAATACCACGCGAAGTCAAATTAATATCCGGAAATTTTTTTTTGATCATGAATATTTTTAGAAAATTTCCCTCGTCTTCGACTCGGGAAATTTTCAAAATATTCATGATCTCAAAAAAATATCCGGAAATAATTTGACCTCTAGTGGTATTACTAGTGAAAATTCCACACCTGTAATTTTGAACCAATCAAAATACGTTATTTTGACAGATCACCATGGCAACGCAGGTATTTTATCGGAAATTTTTTGCTCGTGGGGTACCCAACAGCGAATTATAGTGGAAATTTTTTGACGTTTACAATAACAGAACATTTTTGACAGACTGGTTTTTATTTGTTTACATAATTTAAAATAAAACGCCAAAAAATAATTTTCTATCACTTGTAGTTACTCAAAACTTATGTAAAATTGAAGAATATACTATTTTCTATCTTGAAATGGTATTCCCATGCAACTACAATGAGTAGAAATTACGAATTTGAAAGCCTAAATAATTGCTGACAAAGCTATGGCGCGCTATTAATCTGTTCATGCAGCTTTGGATTTTCAAATGCAAATTTGGTGTGGAATTTTCTTACCGAATGCCACGCGAAGTCAAATTAATATCCGGAAATTTTTTTTGATCATGAATATTTTTAGAAAATTTCCCTCGTCTGCGACTCGGGAAATTTTCAAAATATTCATGATCTCAAAAAAATTTCCGGAAATAATTTGACCTCTAGTGGTATTACTAGTGATAATTTTTGATACCCCGTCGTCAAGTAAATTACGTCAGATGCCCTTGGTTGCTACGAAAAAATACATTCAGTGACATTAATGACAATTAATGTTTAAAAAGTTATAAAAGTGATGACTTTCAACCGTCAAATATTTATAACAACTGTGTGTTTAATTGTACTGATTTGTAATTACATAAATAAATTACAATAAAATTTTGGTTTTGAATAGTTTTATTTATGAAATAATCGCAGCAAATTGCCACCTTCTACTCACATTATCAGGTTTGTTTGGTTGTTGGGTCTCTTGAGTTCCCAGTCTCTCAATAATTATTATCATTAATTATCACAATTGTGATATCAAATTTTTTTTCATCCACAGCTTCATTTATCTATCCACCGTTCTTTTATTCTGTTTTACCTCTTAATTTTATTAAATAAATACATTTTTTAAAAAATTTTCCCCATTTACTCAATAATTTTACTCAACACTTAACTTCACTTTAGACATAGCTTAGATACTTTTATCCAATTTTATTAATTTTTCTTTGCCCTAGATGTTATTTTACATAAAAGGACAGAATAAGCTTTAAAACAACCTTTTCAGTCATTTAAATTGGTGTTGATGAATCCATCTATATCCTATTAATTATAAACAAGTTTTTTTGCACTACAACATTCCTCAGCATTCAATATTACAACCCCTATTAATTTGTCTCATCTTCATGCAGCCTTTTTTATCAACCATCATTTGTGTTGGATCACAAATATTAATTATCTAATTTTAACACAAACCACAAAACACGCCTCCTGTATTTTGGTTTGCCTATCTTTACTTCATCTATTTATATACACCTCATTGATGATTATGGAATTACAAATTCGCCCATTATTTTATAAATCTTAGATAATTTATTCTCACTAATTTCTTGTAATTTTATAATTCCAACACACTGATGTTAGCTGTTATCATTGTTTGTACCATAAATAACTTTAAGGGCCGGTTGTTCGAACGCTAATCAACAATCATCATTATTAAATAATTAATTACTGTCACCAAAACTGTCAATGTCAACTTTGTTTGGGTTGCTGAAAACATAATTAATTACAATTATGAGATTTATTATTAATTATGTTAATAATTATTGTTATATTAATTGATTATAGTCTCAGAATTGTAATTAATTATGTTTTAACAATTGACATTGACAGTAATTAATTATTTGATAATGATCATTGTTGATTAGCGTTCGAACAACCGGCCCTAATTTTAGTAGATGCATAACCGAAATTTCATAAAACTTCAATCATTGAAGACGTCGTCCTGACATCAGACAGATTCGCTTTTGAAGTATCATTTCTTAGTTGCCTGCCACTTCTTATAACATATTGACCTAGTTACCTTCTGACCCACTTACCACGTGTGGGAGTCATATGTTGCCCTAGGGCCTTATCCTTAGGAATTTTATCCATCCATTGGATTTTTCGATGTACTCATTTATATAAGACTTTTGTCTGTTTTTTGAAAGGCTTTGACCTTGTATTTTTTGGTTGGCTCACCATGTTCTTGTAAGTATAACCAAACTTTGCTTTTACCTTGGTCATCATTTTAACTTTAACATTTGCTTTAGTTAATATGGTTATACTTATTTTAGGTAACACTGATGATGCTCTTGTTACAGAGCGAAAACGTTTTGTTTATATGTTTGTATCCCTTTAGGGCCTCTTTAACTAATATACCTTTTAATAATCTTACGAATATCACACGAAAGTAAAAATAAATAAGAAATTAATGCTTCATTTTTACTCAAATTTGTTGTCATTCGGCAATATCCACTCGAGCCCTGCGGGCTCTCGTGTCTATTGCCAGAAAACAAATTTTCGAAAAACTGTCGTATTATTTTCAATTTATTCTCACTCTCTTGTGATATTATACCCGATAATTTTTGATAATATTCCGTCGTCAAGTATATTACGTCAGATGCCCTTCGTTGCTATGAAAAAATACATTCAGTGACATTAATAACAATTAATGTTTTAAAAATTATAAAAGTGATGACATTAAACCGTCAAATATTTATAACAACTGTGTGTTTAATTGTACTAATTTGTACTTACATAAATAATTTACAATAAAATTTTGGTTTTGAACAGTTTTATTCATGAAATAATCGCAACAAATTGCACTCGATCTCTAAAATTAATATAGAATTTTAGAGCTCTTGTGTAATTACTACTGATAATTCTCAGATCTTTGTTGTCAATTCCAATTTCTTGCAGTTTCTAGAGTTATTAATTTGTCATGTTTTTCTCGGTCAAATGCTTTCTGGTAATCTATAAAGCATACGTATATATTACAATTTACATCCCTTTATCACTGAAATAGCACTTGTACAGCAAAAATGGCTTCCCGTGTTCCGAGAGCATCACGAAATCCAAATTGTGTTCTTGTTAGTTGTTCCTCGCACTGTGTACCTATATATTCTTTTGTGAATGACCTTTAGAAATGATTTAAGTAAATGGCTCATAAGGCTTATAATTTGCTTAGCTTGAAAAGCTCAGCTACCTGACGTTTGCAGATGATATTGTGCTAACTTTTAAATCATCAAGGCCAAAGAACTTTTAAATCATCTTTACCTTTTCTGACTAGAAGGGGATTGAAAAACCTTTGAGCTTCTCCGTAGTATAAGATTGATTTAGGCAGCCTTCAGCATGTTGAACCACACTGCCAAATCTACTGATATACCAATAAGCCTTAAAAGAAAAACTTTTTAATCAGTGTGTTTTTTGGCAATGTTGGCATACGGAGCGAAAAAGTTCACCATGACAAGGAAAACAGTTCAACAGGTCCGTGTGGCTCAAAGAGAAATGGAGCGTGCTATGTTGGGTGTTTCACTGCAAGACAAGATCCCAAAGCCCCTGCTACGATCAAGATCAGGAGTTACTGATGCTGCAGAGAGTATAGAAACACCGAAGATGAACTGAGCAGCTCACGTGGCTCGAAGGACAGATAATATATGGATAAATTAGATACTGTAATGGAGACCAAGTGTGAGGACATTACAAGAAGAAAGAACGATGCATATAAACAGATGCAGCACAGGAAAACCCGAGAAAAACAACAAAAATATAAAGACCTTAGAAGAGAAGAGAAGTGCATTCATAGAAGAAAAAAGAGAACTTATGAAAATAGAATACTAGAAGAACTTGAGGCATTAAAACAGAAAAATCAAACAAGAAAATTCTATAAAATTCTGAATAATGCAAGAAAGGAATTCAAACCAAGGCTAAGACTATGTAAGGATAAGGAGGGGCACATACTCAATACAAAAGAAGAAATATTGAAAAGGTGGGTGGAACACTATAAAGAACTACTTACCATCGAAGTAGAAGATCCAAATCAACCGAACCCAAGAGCAACCAACAATACATCATTAGAGCCTCCATCAATTCAAGAAGTACGGGATGTAATAAAACACCTAAGAAATAATAAATCTCCAGGAAGTGATGGTATATCCGCGGAACTTATTAAATATGGAGGTGCTACCCTGATAAATCAAATATATAAAATAATACTAAGAGCCTGGAATGAGGAACAAATCCCGGAAGAGTGGTGTCTTGGAATCGTTTGCCCGCTACACAAAAAGGGTGATCAATTGGAATGTAGAAACTATAGGGGAATAACCCTCCTTAATACAGCTTACAAAATATTTTCGAGCATCTTATATGGTCGCCTAAGTGCATATTCAGAGGAGCTTCTTGGAGAATATCAAAGTGGTTTTAGGCCTGGTCGATCAACAACAGACCAGATCTTTGTGCTAAGACAAATACTGGAAAAAACCACTGAATTCAATATCGACACATACCATCTTTTCGTAGATTTTAAATCGGCCTATGATAGTGTCCTAAGAAATAAATTGTATGAAGCCATGGATGAATTCCACATCCCTGACAAACTGATAAGATTGGTTAAGGCTACAATGCGTAAAGTCGTTTGCAAAGTCGAAATACAGGGCGAACAATCACAGGCGTTTGAAACGAATATTGGGCTGCGACAGGGAGATGCGCTGGCGTGTCTCCTCTTCAACATAGCTCTGGAAAGGGCGGTCAGAGATGCCCGAATAGACAACAGAGGAAATATTTTCAATAATTCATCCCAAATTTTGGCATATGCCGATGACGTGGACCTAGTTGCCCGCACAACACGCAAACTAGAAGAAATGTATACCACCTTCTCAAATGCCTCAAAAAATATGGGCCTGACAGTAAACGAGGAGAAAACTAAGATGGTGGCATCAACACCCAACAATAGAGCAATAAACATCGGTCACCAATTC
Source organism: Diabrotica virgifera virgifera (assembly GCF_917563875.1). Taxonomy (NCBI): domain Eukaryota; kingdom Metazoa; phylum Arthropoda; class Insecta; order Coleoptera; family Chrysomelidae; genus Diabrotica; species Diabrotica virgifera. Next base: position 226,973,304 of record NC_065448.1, read on the forward strand.
CTCTGTTGATAACTCTACCTTTGAAGTGGTGGACAAATTCACATACTTAGGCTCCCTGATCACCAAGGAAAACGTCATGACAGAAGAAATCAAGCGAAGGATAATCCTAGCGAACAAATGCTATTTTGGACTGAGTAGACATATGAGAAGCAGAAACTTAAGCCAAAAAACAAAAATAACCATATACAAAACCCTTATACAACCAGTGTTGACATATGGATCGGAGACATGGACCATCTCCAAGGCAGATGAAAACCTTCTGCTTATATTTGAACGAACGATCCTGAGAGGTATATTCGGTGGCATCTGTGAAAATGGTATTTGAAGGAGGAGGTACAACTACGAGGTATACCACAGATATAAACATATATTTGGTGGAAAAGACGTAGTATCTCTTATAAGAATAGGACGACTAAGATATGCAGGACATCTAGCAAGATCACAGCATAACAACCCTCCTAGAAGAATCCTTATGTCACAACCTGTGGGAAGTAGAAATAGGGGTAGGCCAAAACTTAGATGGAAAGATGGTGTAGATGAGGATGGGAGAAAAATAGGCGCAGCAAACTGGCAACGGTTGGCAATGGATAGGACTAACTGGCGTAATAGATTTGGGAAGGTCGAGGCTCTTTCATAGGGCTGTAGCACCATTGATGATGATGAATGGAGACCAAGGGATGACACCTACCGAAGCAGATGTTGTCCACCAACATGTTGGACTAATAATTTAAAACATTGCCATCAGAATTGTATGCAAGAAGCACAAGATCGAAAAAGATGGAAAACTATGGGGGAGATTTAAGTTCAACAGTGGAAAAGCAAAGATAAAATGATGGTGAAGATCAAAAATAAAAAAAGAAGCTTAATACACAAATAGGGAGGTTTAATCTTTTCTGCAATGTTTAACATATCTTGGTAATCCAATGCACTTTGCCTGACACCATTGGTGACAGACTTGACACTGCAGCCACCATTCCCTGACACAGTAATGGCTCCAAGACTGGTTTTTCATTATCCGAGGTGATCGGTTCTTCCTCGTCATTGGAAGCTTCCAAGCAGATTTAATTTTTAAGCTGTCGAGCAAATTTGCTTACATTGGCTGCCTTTTTTTAGCAACAGCTTTTAGTTGAGTTAGATTTGGAAATGTATTTAACATTCCAAAATTAGCCTTCCTACGGTTATGGCCCTATCTGTATTTGATCATTTGACTTAGTACTCGTAGGCACTGAAGGTCCTGCCTGAGATTGGTCATTATGAGGCGCTCAGAGCAACAGTGGCATAACCCACATCCTACAATTTTACCAAAACGCTTTAATTACATTAAAGTTATCCCTTATTTAAATATTTTTAGATGCAGAGTAGATCAACCAATAGTTGCTTGAGCCAATCTGCATCTGAAAATACTTAATTAATGCATAACTTTAATGTACTAAAAGCGTTTTGGTAAAATTGTGTGATGTGGGTTAGGCCACTGTTGCTCTGAGCGCCTCCTTTGTTGAGAGTTCAAATGCACTGAAGATTCTGCCTCAGTTTGTAAGCTTGTAAAGTTAGAAGAATCTGTTTCAGTTTGGTCGTGACGCTGGAAGTTTGGAAATATAAAGATGGGATCTCACCATAGCAGCTCAAATTAAGCTATTAGTACCTGAAATTCTGTGGTATGACTAAATTTAAGTCGCACGATGTAAATCCGAACCACTTCCGTAGATTTTGGAGCCACTATTATCTTCTCCTGCCTGGCCTGGCCAAAAACAATCACTACATATCGTTGATTGGGAAGAATAGTATCATCATCATCATCATCATCCAGCCTCAAAAGTCCACTGCTGAACATAGGCCTCCTACCCTCGTTTCCAACCCCATCTATCCTGCGCCGCCCTCATCCAGTTTTTATTTACCTTTCTTAAGTCGTCAGTCCATCTTGTAGGTGGTCGACCGACGCTTCTCTTGTCTTCTCTTGGCCTCCATTCCAATAACCTCTTCGTCCATCGCCCATCTGTCATTCTGGCTACGTGTCCTGCCCATCTCCACTTCAACCTGGCTATCCTCTCGATGACGTCAGTCACCTTTGTTCTTCTCCTGATTTCTTCGTTTCTGATTTTGTCTCGCAGAGTTATTCCTAACATTGACCGCTCCATTCTTCTCTGCGTGACTCTTAGTTTGGTAGCCGAGGCTTTAGTTAAGGTAAGTGTTTCTGATCCGTACGTCAAGACTGGGAGGACGCACTGATCGAATACCTTTCTCTTTAGACATGTGGGTAACTCACTTTTAAAAGTTTCTCTCAGTTTTCCAAATGCTGCCCACCCAAGACCGATTCTTCTCTTCAGCTCATGAGTCTGGTTATCCCTGCCAATCGTAATTTCATGTCCCAGGTATTTATATCTATCTACGAGTTCTATTTCCTTCCCACCAATACTGATGTTCTGGTTGGGTACCAAATTTGTCATTATTTTTGTTTTTAAAATGTTTATATTTAAACCTACATTTTCTGTAGCTACAACGAGTTCTTGTACCATCTCTCTTGCCATACCTAGATCCTCAGCTACTATGACTATATCATCGGCGAAACGTAAGTTGTTTAGGTATTCTCCATCTATTTTTATTCCCTTTGTCATCCAATCCAAACTCTTGAAAGCATGTTCTAAGACCGTATTAAAAAGTTTAGGTGACATTGGGTCTCCTTGTCTAACCCCCCGTTCTATTTTTATGCGATTACTGTTAGTATGTAATTTGACAATGGTTGTTGCCTGTAAGTATATTTTGTGTAATAATTTTGTATACCTATAATCTAGCCTGCATTCTCTAAGCGCCTGTAATATTTTGCTAAGTTCAACTGTGTCAAAGGCTTTATGAAAATCGATAAAAACTAGAACTAGGGGTTTATTGAACTAAGAATAGTATGATAAGTCAAAAATAGTTCATTTTTAGTTTATATCAACAATCTACTCAGAATGAATGGATCTATTATGGAGAAAAGTATTGTAAGTGCAGTTTAACCGACAAGCACTAGAGAGCTCTGTGACCAACTATGGCATCTCCCACTTCCACACAACCGGTGTGGAGAAGACTCGGGTAACTCAGTTGTCTACATTTCGTGCTAAGCTTAGGTCATTTTTATTTAATCAATACTATTATAAGTTAAAATATATTAACACTGCTTGCATCTTATTAGTGAATATTTTTGGAGCAAGAGAATTATATTTCAAAATATCATACTCTTCTTTAACAGGTAAGCATTTATTTTTATTATAATTTTGGTCAGTATGATGATTACAAATAATATGATACTCTCGAATAAAATAAGTACACCTGTGGGCATTTTATCTTTATTTCATTTTGAGTTAACATAGTTTTGAATATAATTTTGCCCTAAGTATAACGTGATATTTTTAGTTAATATTGTCTTCAACATAATTTAACTCGAATCCAAGAAATTATTTCGTTTTATCATTCTATTCCTTAAAATATTTTTTTCTTACTAGATACTTAATAACGCATGTTTTTTCACATACGCAGGAGAAAAAATTCGTGTTTGCAAATCCTTCTTTATGGCAACTCTTTGCATTAACTCTCAAGTAATTGAGACCATTTACGCAAACAAAATAATGAAGTAAATGGAATAATACAGGCAGATAATCGAGGTAGACATGAAAAACATAGCAGTGTTCCTGAGGAGTTGAAAGAAGAAGTGCGTAGTCATATTCGATCTATTCCTCGAATTGAGAGCCACTACTGCCGATCTCAATCAAAGAAAGAATATATTGCAGGAGGAAAAACTATTTGCCGACCTGCACAGAGATTATGAGCAGCGTTGTAAACAACTCGGGAAACCTAACGTAAACTACTTGATGTATTCCAATATATTCAAAGGAGAGTTTAATTTATCTTTTTTTATTCCAAAAAAAAGATAAGTGTGATTTTTGCCAGGGTTTTACTAATGCCTCCGAGGTAGAAAAATAACAACTTCAGGAACAGTACAGTAACCATATTGAAGACAAAGAACTGGCAAGAAAAGAGAAGGATATGGATAAAAATTCTCCGGATAAAATTGACGCTTTTTATAATATGCAGACAGCATTGCCATGTCCACAAGGGGACTCGTCTTCTTTTTATTATGTATCAAAACTAAGTGTGTATAATTTAACATTGTACCAGCTTAAAAGTACGGAAGCAATGTGCTTTATGTGGCACGAAGGTCTTGCTCACAGAGGTGCAAATGAAGTGGGTTCGTTCGTTTGGAATTATTTGCAGTCTGTTAACGCCAAAAATACTGAAATGGTAGATGTTGTATTTTATATTGACAACTGTTTCGGACAAAATAAGAACCGCTTCGTATTTGCTTTATACATCTATGCAGTTTCTATTCTGGAAAATATTAGGTCCATTACCCATAAATTTTTAATTAGTGGTCATACTTAGAACGAGGGAGACCACGTTCATTCTGTTATTAGAACGTTCAATTTATAGAGCATATGGTGTTATAGAACGTTTACGTACCAGATAAATATGTAACATTCGTTAGACAAGCAAAGAAGCATGGAAATCCATTCAACGTACGTGAAATGGGCCATGAGAATTTTTTTGATCTAATACAACTATCAAGTGATATGGGCATGAAAGATTCTTTTAAGACGGAAGAAGGTGGGTCAGTCCCTCTCTCAGGAATATGCGTTTTAAAAGTTACCAAAGAAAATCCTAGTCACCTGCTATATAAAATGTCGTACAAAGAACAGGAATTTAAAACCATAAACGTTCTTCAAAGCAAGCGACGACTTCCATCAGCACGTGAAGTTACTCTAAAACAAGCTTACAAGAAGAAATTGGGAATAAGTGAAAAAAAGAAAGCTGGCCTGCTCTCTCTTTTTGAAAAGAAAAAAAAATGTAGCGGTTATGCCACAATACTATAGGGATTTTTACGCTAAATTGTAGAAACTTTCTTTTTTTAATGGCAGCCCAAATTTTTTGTTTTTTTATATTGGTATTGTACTATAACTGCGATTTTTTTCATTCATTGTTGTTTAAACTCTAATAAAACATTTAAACTGTTCCGTTTTATTGTCCCTAATAACCTTATAATTGTGAAACAGTACAAAATTTTTATAAAGAGAAGTATTATAACTCAAAATGGGGATGAAAAATATGAGTTGGGGGTGGTATATGGATTGAATGAAAAACCCATTGTCAGTTAATACTGCAAGTTTTAATTATTCTGATGAAAGGGATATTTAACATTGTATTGCTTAAGTAATCCGATCTCGCAACCCATCTCAATCTTTAATTGTTTTTTCTGTAAACTTGATGTTTTTGAAATATCATACTATTCTTCCCAATCAACGATATAGGAACTCGAGATTAGCGAAAGACATCTCCATTTCGAGATTTTATTATATTCTGTGTATTTGTAGTCCACTAGATATTGGAAAAACAAAGCTCAGTATACAAACTTATTTTCCTAAACTACTAGAAGAGAGATTTAGTCCGGGACTACGGCCTATAAGCCTATACAGTGATTCATTACTAGAATATATTTAATTTTAAGCTACAAAAAGCCAAAATCCAGACTAACACGTTCATAAATCTTCTGGACTACCTTTAGAAATCGATACTTCAGAATAAACTGTTATTTTTAAATTTCCATAACTGCAGTCGATCATCTCAATGTTTAAATGCCAGATGGAATATTCTCCAACGGATAAGACCTTTTTTAGTCAAATATCCATTGAATTTAAACTCAGTATGAATTATCGATTTTAAAAAGGCTTGCATGTTTCGCGAAAAATAAGCTGAACTTTTCCATTCGCTTCAAAGCTAAGCGTTTTGATATGCGGAATAGAAATAGAACCGAGCAACTGAGCAGGGCCGGATCTATACTAAGAAATATATTGATTTATTATATAAATATTTGGTTTTAATCTTAGGAAATTTAAATTATTAATTCTTCTTCTTCTTTTTGTGTAGATATTTTTTTTGCGCAGTTATTAGTATTGTCCAAGTTGCGTCTCCGTTGTATATCTGTATTTTAGCTATCCTGTAGTGTCTTACCGATTTTTCGAAACGTTTTCATCTCTGCTGTTGCTAGCATTCTTCTTGTCCTATCTGTTTCAGGTCGTGTTTCTGCTACGTATGTCACTATTGGTCTGATAAGTGTTTTGTAAATTCTGCCTTTCATTTCTTCTCCGCTATATTTATTTTTCCATATTGTTTCATTTTGGTAACCTGCGGTTCTGTTTGCTTTATTGACTTGATCTTCCACTTCTCTTTCGTAGCTAGATAGTGTGACGCCTATATATTTAAACTTCATGAATATTTCTATCACCTTAACATCCAGCTCTGAGTTACATATGATTTACATGCATTTAGTTTTTCTTTGAGGAAGTTTTATTTAGATGTTTAGATTTGACATGTTAAATTTATTTATATGTAGAACGGTTTTAGAACGTCTTTGGACGTTGTCCGATGCCCAACTTCCACGTCATTCTATCATCCCATTGGCCATCTCTAAGATCACTTGTACTCATTGCTTTGGTTACCCCTTCTCTCTATGTCTTTTTGGGTCTTCCTCGGTTTTTTTTGCGGTTTGGTGGGACCCACTGCATAATCTTTTTGGACACTATTGTGTCTTCCATTCTTTGAACAAATCCATAACAACTCAACTGTTTCCTCTCAATGTCTGTTGTTAAGTAACCATCTATTTCTATTCCAATTCGCTGTCTTACTTCCTCATTTCGAACTCTTTCCCTATGGGATATACCCAACGATCTTCTAAACACATCCATTTCTACAGCTTCTAATTTTATTCTGTTGTTCTCGGTTAATCTACAAGTTTCTGCTCCGTAAAGTAGGCTGCTTTTAATAAGTGTTTCGTAGATATTATATTTTCGCTGTATTAATATTTCGAAGCTCCAAAGTATTCTATTTAGGCAGCCAATTTTTCTTCTAGCTTGTGTTACCCTTTTCTTTATTTGCTCATCGTATTTTCCCGTTCTATCGAAGATTACTCCCAGGTACGTGTATTCACTACAGTATGCGACTTCTTCATTATCCTCTAGTTCGATATTGGATAACTCAGCTCCTATGGGTAGGTATTTAGTTTTTTCGTCATTAATTTCCAAATCATATTCCAGTTCATATTCCTCCTTTAGTTTTCTTGCCATATACTGTAGATCGTCTTTATCATTAGCTATGATGACCTGGTCATCAGCAAATTGTAAGGTATATAAACAAAGCTCTCCGAGGTCTATACCCATACCGTGGCATTTAGGTTTCTACTGGTTGGGTGCTTTTGCAACATGTGTCTTGAACAAAGTTGGTGAAATACAGCAGCTCTGGTGCAGACCCTTGTTAACGATAAACTTTTTAGATATAATAGTGTGTTGCCAATTTTTACTTGTGATGTAGAATTTTCATATAGATTTTTTAAGGCTTTGATTACAGTGTAGCTGATGTTAGTTTCTTGCAGTGATTTCCACAATTTAGTCACAGAAACATGCTTTACGGAGGTCAACAAACATGAGATGGGTCTCTTGATTGGTTGCTGATTTTTTTCAATTGATTGTTTTAGGCAGGAGACATTATCTGTGCAAGTCCTTTCAGCGCGGAAACCAGCCTGTCCTTCTTCTTCTTGTTCCCTATGTTCCATCTCAATGAGATTTCTAAGAATGCGCCCATACATCCGGCTTAGTGTACCCATATTACTCTGTAATTTGAGCAATCCAACTTATTTCCTTTTTTATGAATGGAATCAATATAAGCTACTTTACATAAACTGGGTGGTGTGACACCGTTCATATATTTGTTCATACACCAAGTGTATGAACATGTTAAATTTTCTAGCGGTAACGACAGGTTTGTTCTAGCAAACAGTCAAACTAGTCAGAAACCGTCAGCAAACAGTTGGCCAGTGAGAGAGCATATTACAGTCACCACTGCTAACCCCTCTACTCGCGCTGGTCAACTATTCGCTGATGATTTCAAACCGTTTGAAACTGATGCTAGAACAAACCTATTAAATTAGTGCAGCATACGTTGTAAATCATCCTCACTTTGAGGGATTAGATCTGCGTGGTCTGTATAGCAGATTCTTAATTTGTTTCTGTCCCATTTGGTTTCCTTTTTCAGTTCTTACTATTTTTATTATTTCACCCATGATCCTTTGTGACAATAGAAGAATCAGGAAACTCCCCTGTTTTATTTCATGGTCAGCTTCAATTGAGTCAGTTTGTTCTTTTTCTTTTTTTAATTTTATTGTGTTGCTCTAATAGATATTTTAGATGGTTTTAATTATTCCTAGATGTATCTCTCTTGCGTACAATAAATTGAAAATGACCTTTAATTTGACGATCTCAAATGCATTCTTAAGGTCAAAGAAACATAAATATGCCGGTTTGTTGTATCTAATGACTTCAACTGAACCTGCCTCAATAAAAATAGTGGTAAACGTTATATAATACCAGAAGATCGATAAATATTTTTGGAACTGCTAAGCAGCAGTTTAAGTACAAGGTTGGAGTGTACAAAAAATGATATTGGACCGGCTTAACAATGGATAATAGGTAACCATACTAAAGCAGTTTTATTGGCTGATTATAGGCTGGTTTATAAGGCATCTAAAGCTCACATGCTCAACAGTTTTGTCTTCTCGTTAACACTAATACGTGAACAGGGGTGTGCTTATTAGGAGTGTATCTCTAGTATGCTGACTTTTTAAGGTTTCTTAGTATTACCCGGGCAAGTCTACATCATTCCTCTTCTTCCCAGTTTTTGACGATTTGCGCGTGGAAGTGACATTTGGTAATATCCTCTATTGTTGTAGTTGACCAATCAAAAAGATCACGAGGTTTTAACAGTCTTAGGCGTACCGTCTTCGTAGCTAGTTTATCAAAAATGCACTTGCTTTGACTCCTATTTTGCCCTTTACGCTACTTCACAATGAAATTATTACTAGCCGAACCTTGAGTTAGTGATGCATACCACTGCATTTCTAACCCTGATGTGACACTTGTTCTATTCAAGGTTAGTAGAGCTTCTCTGATGACCATGAAGACTATTATGGTTTTACTGGGTATGGCAAATGTAGTCAGATAAAATCACCAAATCACTAAACCAATGTAGTCACCAAAGCAAATACTTTGGACTACAGATGAACACCGGAAAAACAGAAATAAACATCGTAGGTAGGGCAAATAATTATTTTCTGAAAAAAGACCAAGTTGTGAATTTCTAAGTAGTAGAGAGATTTGTATTATAGACCAGGGCGCATCGGTAAAAATATTAGTACATTTGGACGTTGAGAGGTGACTCAAATTTTTTTGCAGAAATTGCTTGAAAATGAATCAAATAATAATATTTGAGTTATCCTCCCTCTCAAAAAGGTCCGGAACATTGTTTAAATAATCAAAATGTCAAAAAATTAAGGAAAAATTCGATTTTTTTATTGGTTTTTTGATTATAACTTTAAAAGAATTCATTTCCGAGAAAAGTTGTACTAACATAAAAGTTGCGTAATTAAATTTTCTATAATATAGAATTGATTAAAAATTTCAAAAATAGTCACCCTTGTTGCAAAATAGCAATAATTGTGAAAAAAACATACAAAAATAAGTATTCGCATTTTACGTTTTTCAACAATTTATGCTACACTTAGGACCTTCATATTTCACCCTAAAAAACTTTATGATACAATAAAACAATACTGTAAATTTCATTAAGATCGGTTTAATAGATTTTGCAAAATAAATTTTGAAATCATGCTTTCGTAAAAAAAATTCATTTTTTCAAAATGTTACAGGACTGAAAATAAAGCAGATAGCAAGTTGAAAATTTTTTTGATTATAAAAGTGTACTGTACCTTTCATTTGCAATTTTGCAAAATTAAAATCGATTAACACCAGGGCGTCAGGAATATTTTTAAATAAACATTAATTATTGGTGCTACGCACAGGACAGCGGATAGTTTGCTCTGATTAGGCATTCCAGTGACCTTTGATAATGATTGATACATTTTAATTTTTATTACATTTCGATATAAATAAATACATTTTATTGCAAAATAAAAACACATACTCTATCCTTTGAAATAACAGTTTTATTAGTAAAAACTTTCTTTGTTCATATATTTTAACTTAAATAATAAAAGTTTATTATTCTTAAACATATGCAATTGTTTAAACAATATTTCACAAACAATAATAAAATTAGTTTGATTTTTGTGGAATTAAAATATTAAAATACAACAAAATATAGAGTAAGAAAATAATATATTAGATAAAGATTGGAAGAAATTTTGGTGGAAATCAACTTGTGTGAATCGAACACCGCTGTCCTGCGCGTAGCACCAAAAATTATTGTTTATTTCAAAAATTTTCTGACGCCGTGGTAATTAATCGATTTTAATTTTGAAAATTTCAAATGAAAGGTACAGTACTCTTCTATAAGCAAAAAAAATTTAAACTTGCTATCTGCTTTATTTTCAGTCCTGCAACATTTTGAAAAAATGAATTTTTTTTGCGAAAGCTGGATTGCAAAATTTATTTTGCAAAATCTATTAAACCGATCTTAATGAAATTTACAGTATTGTTTTACTGTATCTTAAAGTTTTTCTGGGTGTAATATGAAGGTCCTTAGTGTAGCATAAATGGTTGAAAAACGTAAAATGCGAATACTTGTTTTTGTATGGTATTTTTCGCAATTATTGCTATTTTGCAACTAGGGTGACTATTTTTTAAATTTTTAACCAATTCTATATTGTAGGAAATTTAATTACGCAACTTTTATGTCAGTACAACTTTTCTCGGAAATGAATACTTTTAAAGTTATAATCAAAAAGGAGAAAAAAATCGAATTTTTCCTTCAATTTTTGACATTTTGATTATTTAAACAATGTTCCGGACCTTTTTGAGAGGGAGGATAACTCAAATATTATTATTTGATTTATTTTCAAGCAATTTCTGCAAAAAAATTTGAGTCACCTCTCAACGTCCATCTCAAAACAGATGCGCCCTGGACTATTATTGGACTCCCTGATCACCAACGAAGGAGATTGCTCCTCAGAAATCAAGCGTAGACTGGTATTGGCACGAACCGTAACAGGTAAATTAATTAAAATATGGAACAATAACAAGGAATACTAAGGCAAGGTTAGTCAATGCCCCTATTTTCCCATTGCTACATATGTAGCTAAAACATAGACTCTCAATCAAATCGACAGAATTGAATCAATAGATTCAAACACATTGAAAAACAGACAGAGTCATGTCTACACAAAAAGAAGAAGAAGAATAAGATTCAAGTCATTAATCGAAGATTGAAGACTTTGACATGTAGGATGACAGAAGAATATTTTACGCATGTCCTGGACAGAACACAGAACGAGTCTGTCAATTCTGAAGGTGCTTCATTTAAAGGCTGGTTATTAAAAAAAGTAAAAGGGATAGTCTAAGACACAATATAAGGTCGATTTGCACCGATCTTTTTAATCCATAAAAATTATTGGATACATATATAATTTAGCATGTTAACAATAATAAAAAACAAGGGTTGCCCGATCTAATCTTGTTCTAACTATAATTAATAATAATAATTAAAAAATGACATTTTTTTAATAAAAAAAAATTCGACCCGGGTAGATATTATTTCAGATTTTTTTGGTCATTCTAAACAAAAAGATCGTTTGTAATTTTTCTCTAACGTTGATCGTTTTCTAGTTAAAAACAATTTTAAACTGAAAAAAGAACGAAAGATGACGATTTTCAAGGCTCAAAAACATAAGTATAAATATCATTTTTGAAATTACGAAGTAACTAAATTCAAGTTCAAACCTTATTATCAGTTCTTGATAAGGCTTTTGGACTTATTTCATTTTGAAACATTGTTTTTTAGTTGTTAATGCCCGTCTCCCCATAAGAAACCTTCCTCATTAACAATTAAAAAAATATGTTTTAGAATAAAACGTGGCTAAAATTCTTATCGAGATCTGATAGAAAATGGCTTGAGCTTGAATTTATGTACTTGATGATTACAAAAATGATATTTTTTACTTATGTTTTTGAGCCTTGAAATTTGCCATCTTTCGTTCTTTTTTCAGTTTTAAATTATTTATAACTCAAAGACGATCAACTTTAGAGAAAAAATGCAAAAGACCTTCTTTGTTTAGAATCATCAAAAAAATCTGAAATAATATCTGCCCGGGTCGAAAACTGTATTTTAAAATTCATAAAAAAATGTCGTTTTTTAATTATTAACTAACTATAGTTAGAAAAAGATTATATCTGGCAACCCTTGTTTTTTGTAATTGTTAACGTGCTAAATTACATATCCAATAATTTTGATCCATTAAACAGCTCGGTGCAAATCGACCTTATATCGGATCCTCTATTAGGAATACCTAAATTGGTAGTAGAACTATTGGTAGTAGAAAAAAAGGTATAAGACCCAAGACCAGATCTTCAAGAGGAAGATTTCCTACATGATGGACAGAACAAAAAATAGAGACTCTGTTGAAAAAGAAAAACCCTACATGAAATCGTCCATCTGGAACAGGATCGCAGCTAATTTATACAGAATGCTAACAATATTTAACATTAGTGGAAACAATAATTAAAGCTACTCTGATGCAAAAATGACATAGCTTTTTAATTAAATTATCTATGAAAGTAATAAGTGATATATCTATAAAGTATAAGTTTTTATAAATTTCGAATATTAAGAGCGTAGGCGCAAAATTTGGGGACAATTATTTTTAAATGTAGGTAATAATTTTTTTGATTGCTGAAAAACGAATAATAGTATATTATTCAACGAGCATGTAATGATGGCTATTACTCACGATGATGAAGTTTGCGACACGAGCCGTAGGCGAGTGTCGTAATTCATCAGAGTGAGTAATAGCCATTACATACGAGTAGAATACTATACTTTTTCTACGACGTTTTTTTATTTTAATTAGTAAAAAATTTAATTATCAACTACTCGAGATTTAAATTATAATAATTTACAAAAATACCTAAATGCTATTTACCCCTAGTGCGTGGCTGAATAATTAGTTGCCTACTATTACCAAATTCTTATTTATTGTAAAAATAGAACTAGAAATAGTCAATATAAGTTCTATTCGTTTCCGAAAAATTATAAGTTTAAATTTGTACCTACTGTCAGTGAATCTAATAAATAGGAAATGGCTGTTGTCGGTTGACGTATTTCATATATATATACTTCATCTAATTTACTAACCGTTGCACGTCATCCGCGTCATAGCCTGTGACGTCGCATGATACCAACACGAAATATTTAGGCGGTAGGTGTGTTCTTTTTTATAATCACTTTGCCGAGTACACTGGCATTACAGCCACTAGACATATTTTATTATATACGCGTAGAAATAATATTTGAAGATCTCTATTAATGTTAACCTAAAGAAATACACAATAATAGGTTTCATTTAATTTGTATAAATGGATTATAAAGCGTTTTTATCAAGCAGATTTGTTCGGATCACACTGTAACTGTAATCGAACGAAGGTGACATTTTAGAATAAATTGGTAACATTTATTTGACAGTTGCGGTGATGACACTTCATACTTGTTTATATTCTTTACTGTAAGTATCTGTTTTATTATATTTAGGGCCGGTTGTTCGAACGCTAATCAACAATGATCATTATCAAATAATTAATTACTGTCAATGTCAATTGTTAAAACATAATTAATTACAATTCTGAGACTATAATCAATTAATATAACAATAATTATTAACATAATTAATAATAAATCTCATAATTGTAATTAATTATGTTTTCAGCAACCCAAACAAAGTTGACATTGACAGTTTTGGTGACAGTAATTAAATATTTAATAATGATCATTGTTGATTAGCGTTCGAACAACCGGCCCTTACTGTTTTTATTATTTACTTTACTATAAAAACATCCTCTACTATAAAAATATAAATTTCACCTAATTTTATCACGACTTGGAATAATCGAGGTATCTGACAACTTTTTTAGTTATTATTGTAGACATATACAAAGAAACCTACCGGCTTCATACTAAAAGTTCGGAGCCGTTTTTTAATTATTAACAATGCAGTGCAAAAACGCTTGCACTGCAAATCTTAAAAGATTATAACTTAATTCTTGTTCTCTATTTCTTAAGGTTTTACTTATTTACATTGAATATTAATTTGTTTTGTTGTAATCCACGTTTACAATATTTATGTGATCTATTTGATTTAAAATGGATTCAGGATTTTTTTATACTTTGGCAACTATGTCAACTTAGATCTCTGGCGTAGATAATGACGTGCAACGGTCAGTAAAATAGACGAACTGTATATAGTTATAATGTATATTTACATTTAATTATATATAAATATAATTATATAACTATATACTAATATGTTATAACATATTTAACACAATATAACTTGAAAAATAAACACAATATTAGTTATAAATTCCAATTAACATAAACAAAATGTGCTAATGTCACTGTCACTAAAATAAATGATAAACGTCAAAATTTTTAGTAAACAAGATATAAACTTAGACAAATATACTGACATTACAGTTAAAAATTCCTTTAAAAATTTTTCAAAGTTAACTATTGATATAAATTACAATAATTATTGTATTAAATAAATTTATTTATTTGCAGTTTACATACGATTAATATTAAAAGTGGCATGCGCCACTTGAATCTAACTTCAGCCCGTGAGTAATGACCCGTGCGTAGCTTCAGCCCGTGAGTAATGAATTATTACTCACGGGTACAGTAATGTGTGCTATTATCTATGAAAAATTAGCGAATAATGAGCATGTTATTAAACGGTCGTAGAAAAATAATATTTTTGAAAAACTTAAACGCAGAATGAAAAATTAGGTACATTATTACCGAGGGCCAGGAGTCCAGGAGTGTTAAAATAAAAAAAAAGTTTATGTTAACAAAATATAAGAAATTAAAAATCACTCTAAATTTTTTCTATTTTCCCACCCTTCTAACTTATTAAAATAAACATAGAAATTTTTAGGCACTTTTGGCCATCGGTAATACTGTAATCTTACATTGTGCGTTTAAATGTTTTTAAAATATTTATTAGTTTATACAGGATTCAAAAAATTAATGCAGTTAAAATACATTGGCCCGAAATTTTGCGCCTACACTCTTACTAACATTTTGTCTGCTTTTAATAATAAAATATAGCTTTTACATAAAAGTACTGTTTAAATCATATGAAAAAAATGTAACGATATACCCTTTAGTGGTCCCTGAATTGTGAGACGTCCCATATTCCTCTTCATGCGATTCTATACAGAAAAAAAAATATTTTTAATGCTTGAATTAATAAAAATTCTAGTATTGTAGTTTCATGTAACAATATTGCTTCTAACATTCAACTATTTTATGCAATTTTTATTCGGGCATGAAGAAAAATATGCTTAGTTTTGAATATTTACAACAATTATTTTATAAATTCATTGTAACTTACAAAAACGATAATTATTTTTTCGGTTCTTTTGAATTTAACAGACTGTTTAAATCCGTTTTTTTTTAAGATTCATAAATTGTATTATATCAGTTATTTACAATTTTATTTTATGATTTTTTTATATCGATTTCCATGCTGGAAATCAAGAAACGTCGTCACAAATTAAAAAATGTATTATTAGTAACAACCCGTTGTGGTTTACTCCCATGTTAGATAAGGAAGGTATTATTTTTTCCAAGACTCTTTTCAAAACTACAACAGAAATGATAGAAAAAATACAGAATATGGTATTGGAAAGTTGTCGAGTGACTGAAAGAGATATAGTAAAAAGAAATACAAGATCCTTTGTAAAAGGTATATTTAAAAGACCCCAATAAAGGTTACATCACAAAACAAAACGTTTTCAGATTAATGGGTAATCCACCATCAGTGTTAAGCCAATAGCATGCATGCGTGAGCCACCAAAAAGTTATGGGTAAAAATCCTTTAAAAGCTATAAGATCTTATATTATTACACTACATATTATGTTTGAAATGGTTGGATGTTGCAAATATTCCTGGATATAACCCAGGAATTGACACTCAATTTTCAATATGTGAGGTACATTCCTTGCATATCACATCCACGTGGGTTAGTGTCCTGTGTTGCCCTGGGTTATATCCAGGAATATTTGCAACATCTATCTGTTTTAATAAAAATATGTAGTATCATTTAAGATTTTGAAACTTTTAAAGGGTTCTTACCCATAACTTTTTGGTGGCTCACGCATGTATGCTATTGGTTTAACACTGCTGATGGATTACCTATTAATCCGAAAACGTTTTGTTTTGTAATGTAACCCTTATTGGGGTGTCTTTTAAATATACCTTTTACAAACGATCTTGTATTTTTTGTGATTTATGGTATACAGTCAGCTACAGGTATTTTACTTTCTCGTGGATTTTTAGTAGTAAAAACCCTAGGCATGTGTTGGGTTGTTTTATGTGATATTTTAGTGGTGTGCTTAATATTTTAATTCCTCTGTAATTATCCGGGTCCGATTTTTCCCCCTTGTTGAACTGATGTATTATAATGGTTGATCTCCATTCTTGTGGTATTCTGTTTTGTTCCATTATCTTTTGGAATAGTTTTAATAGTTGTTTGGCCAGATATTGTCCTCCGTGATTTAGGAGTTCATTTGATATTCTGTCCTCTGCTAGTGATTTTCTATATTTTAATATCCTTAATGCATCCTTTACCTCTGCTTGTTCAATTTTTATTTCCTCATTTGTTGTCACTGAGTTGTTAGCAAGTAGAGATCGAAAAAAGTCTGCTTAAGTTTCCTTTTAAATGTGTTTCGTTTTTATTAGTTCGTTCATTTCTTTTCTTTGTCCTCTGACCATTCTTAATATTTTATTTTGTATGTTACTATAATCTCAGATCATCTGTATACGATTTTAAAATCCATTTAATTATTTTTGGAAATAATATTAACGACCGACTCTAAAAAAGCTTTTTATAAGCAGTGAACGATTGTTTAACTATATACCACATAAAATGTGCTATCTATAAATCATTTTTATAATACGAACATAACAGTTAATCTGTATATTACTATTTCAGCTGTCACATTGAATGTTTTGTTGGTTACCACTTTTTACAGCTATTATTTAGATTTACCACCCGATTTAGAAAAATGCATATTTCATGCTTTTATGCATAAACTTTTAATATTTTCGATACGCTGAAATAGTTTATTGTGAAATTTTTTTATTATGTAATTCAAACAATGAATTATTTAATATGGTGCCATCTGTAGTACAAATTAATAAAGAGTAATTTCAAAAGTTTGAAAATTAACGACACATTCTAAAAAAAAAGCTGAGGTAAAAAGAACGATCAAAATAAAAAAAAACAGAAGGCCCGAGCGGAATACCAAATGAATTGATAAAAACAGATCGGAAAAGCTATTCCGCATGATACAAAAAATGTTCGAGAGAGCATGAATGGAGAAGGCTTACCGGCAGAATGGAATTAAGCATATACATAGAACATCAAAATATAAGAAAGGAAATAGAAAAAACTGCAAAAGCCATCGAGGAATCAGCATTATACGTCTATGGGCAGACGGTAAAAGCATGCTTAGATCACATCTACACAGTCAAACAACTAACAAAGAGAAATAATGGCCCAAAGTATATCCATCCATCTGGCTGTTAGCATCTTAAGAATGCCTATGACTCGATACCTCGAGCCAAGCTATGGGAAGCAATGTAAGATATAGAAGATTTACGAATATTAATAAATGTAATAAAAGCACTCTGCAAGAATAACAGAATAGCTATTTTAACGGGCAATAGAATATGCAGTCCATTTAACACGACAAAGAGACTACTAGAGGGCTGCTCCACATCTACCCGGTTCAAAATATTTCTGGAAAAAACCCTGAAACCATGAAAAAGAAAGTGCAAAGAAATGGGCATACCAGTAAGAAACCAGTACCTACTATATAAATTTTGCTAACGAACAAATAGTGATCTCATAAGACAAAGATGACCTTAGCTTTATGACGAGAAAACTGGAACGGAAATATAAAAAGAAGGAATGGAAATAAACCTAAAGAAAATTGAATATCAAACAACAGAGGATACAGAAATAAAACAGCCGAAAATAGACACAAGTAAACAAATTAAAGAATCAGAACAGACAAGTACAAGTACTTAGGTTTCATAATTTTAATCATGGGAACAACTGAAGAAGATATAAAAAATACACTAAGACAAATAAGAGACTGAATACGAAAGTTGAACTTGGTACCTAATGTGGGATAAGAACATCAGTATAAAAACAAAAAGAAGAATATATAACACCATGACAAGAAGTATCCTGACTTGTGAATATGAAAATTGGATAATAAATTATAAATCCAAAAACAAAATAAGAGTATTTAACAGAAATGTAATTCCTAAGGAAAAGCTGCAGAGTAAAAAGAACAGATAAAATAAATAACATAGGACTTAAAAAAGATTGGTAATAAACTCATATACACAGTGAGTTTTATGTATGGAAACACTCAATTATCTCGAAAACAGATTGCACAATTTTTATAGATTTTGGTGGGTGTGGGTTGTCTAATACGGCGATGTTATAGTGATTATTTCATTCATAGGAGATTCTGACCAATAGAAAGCTACAGACATGAAAATTAAGGTGATAATTTTTGATAATCTCCCGTCGTTAAGCATATTACGTCAGATCCCCTTCGTTGCTACGAAAAAATACATTCAGTGACATTAATGACAAATGTTTTAAAAATTATAAAAGTGATGACTTTCAACCGTCAAATACATATTTATAACAACTGTGTGTTTAATTTCACTAATTGGTACTTACATTAATAAATTACAATAAAATTTTGGTTTTGAACAGTTTTATTCATGAAATAATCGCAACAAATTGCACTCGAACTCTAAAATTAATATAGAATTTTTGCCCTCGTGACAATTTGACATAATTTCACTCGCCTTCGGCTCGTGAAATTAAAACTGCCAAAGTGACACTCGGGAAAAATTCAATAATTTTAGAGCTCTTGTGCAATTACTGCTGATAATTACATTGTTGTCAGATCTTCCGTTTTTCTGGAAATCTAATGAACTTTGTTATTTCAAATGGAACACCCTGTATATTTTTTGCGTTTTCAAGTCCTTAAGAAATACTGCTTTTTTTCATGTTATATTCCCTATACCAAAATGCCATAATTTCAGAGGTTTTCCTACATTTGTTTAAAAAAAATTTAAACAAATTATAAACATCGACTTTTGGGCCCAAATAGACACGATTTTACGTTATTTAGATCAATGGAAACAAAAAAGATCTTATGTAATATTTCTGTAAAGTTAATTGTTTTCGTGTTATAAACGTTTAAAACTGAAAAAATAAATCGAATAATGACGATATTCAAGGTTCAAAAACACAAGTAAAAAATATACTTTTTGAAATTACGAAGTACCTAAATTCAAGCTCAACCCTTTCTCCAGGTGCTTGCCATAAGATATTTTGGCAAGTTTAATTCTAAATCATTGCTTTTTCATTGTAAATGAAGCGCATATGAGAGGAGGGGCGATCGGGCTGCATTAACAACTAAAAACAATGTTTTAAAATGAAATAAGCTCAAATTACTTATCGGTAGCTAATAAAATAAGGCTTGAACTTGAATTTAGGTACTTCACAGTTTCAAAAATAATATTTTTTATTTGTGTTTTTGAACCTTGAAAATCGTCATTATTCGATTTTTTTTAGTTTTAAATTGTTTATAACTCGGAAACGATTATTTTAGAGAAAAATTACAAAAGAGCTTTTATGTTCCCAATAATACAAGGAACCCAAAATCATGTCTACCCGGACCGAAAATTTTTTAAATAAATGTAGCAATAACTCTTAAATTATGGCATTTAGGTATAGGGAATATAACATAAAAAATAATCAGTATTTCCCAAGGACTTTCCCAAGGACAAAACGCAAAAAATATATAGGGGATTCCATTTGAAATAATAAAGTTCATTAGATTTACAGAAAAACGGACAATTTGACAACAATGTAATTACCACTATATTATCGGCAGCAATGGAAAACCCTCACCCACCAAAACCTATAAAAATCGTGCAAGTTCTTTCCGAGATAATTGAGGGTTTTCATACATAAAACTCACTCTCTATAATAGACTACATAAAACAGAATAGATTAACCTGGTACGGACATGTCAGGATAGCAGATAAAAAGCGTTGGATAAACAGAAAAACAGTGCAACCCGATAAGAAGAAGAACCCCGAATATATTTCAGTGATAAAGTGGACGAAGCAAGGGTATTAAAAATGTAGAGAAAGGGGTGCTGCAAAATAAAAGAAAAAAAAATTAGAGATAACTTGAGTGAAGGAATAAAGTGAAAACTGTGGAAATCCTTAATATGTACCTAATAATCTAGTAGATCTGCATTATCGGACAATTTGTGGGAAAATGTACACTATAAATAGTTTATAAAAAGTTATCGGGTTTCCCGTGCGATTAAAATATCTTATTAAGCTAGTAATATAGTCAGTAAGTTCAACATTAAAAAGATAGAGGACATGTAGTAAACTCGTTCAACTTCGTCTGTGTTCGCCGATAGTCTACATTGTATTTTCCTGATTTGTTTACGGAATTCGTCATGAATATCAATGTAAAAATGATCAATTTGACATCAATTATCATACATCTCTCTTACCTAATAATGTTCTCGTTTTTGTAAGTTCAATGCCTTTTTTACGTGCTCTAAAATGTAGATATTAATATAAAAAACTTCTGGACCAATATAAAAAACTATGTAACAAAACTGTAAAATCACATTATGTGTTTTTCGAATTCGTAACCGCTTTCTTACAAACTGTACATATGGTTACAAGAATCATTTGAAAAAATTTGAAAAATCTTTGGAAAATCAAAAGAAAATATTTAAAGACATGCATTTTATAACAAATAATGTTAAAATTGAGTGGACAGGTATATTTAAGGCCTACCACTCACTATCAGGTATAGTACCTGACAGGTACTCCTGAACCGGTACGTCTGTCAGGTATCAGGAGCATATACACTCTTCATGTATACCTCACAGGGTTGTCAGCTCATCACAGATTCTCCAGCAGAAGATTTTCCTTATTTTTTGTTTTTTTTGCAAAGAGTTCAAACAGGCAGGAGATACAATGGTGTAAGGAACAATTGCAAAGAAGAAAAAAATTATCCATGTCAATCTCCTTACTTCATTAGAACATGAAAAATCTGATTATATCAATTTTCTCGGCATGAACGAATCAGTTAAAACGAATTGTTAACAGTCTTGTCTTCCTTGGTTAAAAATAAAAATACACAAATGAGAGCAGCTTTCCACGCCACCCCACCCCTTATACCGAAAGACTGACAGCTATTTTAATATTCTTAAAAACTGGACATACTTATGAGTGTCACAAATATTCAACTAAAATTACACCATAATTCCTTGGATAAATTTTTCCTGAGACATGTGTGACCCAGTCCAAATTTCTGCAGAGATGGCAGAAATAAATCTCTGACCTTCTTCTTCTTAAAGTTCCACCTCCTAGCGGAGGTTGGATATCATAATGGCTATGGTAACTTTGTTGGCTGCTGCTTTGAACAGTTGTAATGAACTAGAGTTAAACCATTCTCTAAGGTTCCTCAGCCAGGAGATGCGTCTTCTTCCTATGCTTCTTTTTCATTGGATCTTTCCTTGCATAATAACTCTCAGCAGCTCATATTTCTCTCCTGTGGTAATGTGACCCAAATATTCTAGTTTTCTTGTTTTTATACTGTTCATAATTTCTAACTCCTTATTTAAATGTCGTAGCACTTCAACATTGGTAATCCTTTGAACCCACTGAATTTTCAACATTCTTCTGTAACACCACATTTCGAACGCTACTATTTTTCTTATATGTTGCCTTTTCAATGTCCAAGCTTCCATTCCGTATAGTAATATAGAAAATATGTAGCATCTTAGAGCCCTCAATCTGAGAGGCAACTGAAGGTCTTTGTTTGTAAGCAGTGTCTTCATTTTTATAAATGCTTGCCTTGCAGTTTCAATTCGGACTTTAATTTCTTTGCTTTGGTCATTTTTGTCATTTTTTGGGTTTGCTCTAGTATTAACCTTTCATTTCCATGTTGTGTTTTTGAGACAATCATAAATTTAGTTTTTTTTTTGTTTATTTTGAGTCCATATCGAATGCAATAATCGTTAATTCTATTTAACAATTCTTGTAGCGACTCAAGGGTGTCTGCCATTATAACGGTGTCATCAGTGAATCATATGTTATTTACTGTTCTTCCGTTTATAGAAATTCCATCACTTAGTTCCGCTATCGCTTCCTGAAATATGGCTTCACTGTACACGTTAAACAGTAGCGGCGACATTACACAACCCTGCCTTACCCCGCTCTTTATATCAATATTCTCGGACTCTTGTTCGTCTATCTTTATATTGTCCTTTTGATTCCGATACAGATTGATGATAATTCGTAAGTCTCGTCTGTTTATATCTCTGTTTTTCAATAATTCTATTAGTTTTTCATGTCGGACTCTGTCGAACGCTTTTTCGAAGTCGATGAAACAGGAATAAATATCCAGGTTCATATCTAAGCATCTTTGAGAGAGGACATTAAATGCAAACAATGCTTCTCTTGTTCCAAGTCCTTTGCGGAACCCAAATTGGGTATCATCCATATCTTTTCTAGCTTTGTGTATAATCTTCCATGAATCACCTTTAAAATCTCTGACCACAAGAGTAAAAAATTGCAAAAATTTAACCTACAAATTAGTATACAGTCAACGGATTGTTAGCAACTGGAAACTGCTCAAGTTCACCTGATGAAACCGTGACACACACACACATGAAGTTTACTCGCCCGTCAGGCAGAACTGAGCAAATCTTCATCAGATGTCAGGTCGCCTGAAGTTGGTCTTGGAGGCTTGTTATTCCAGCCACAGACTATCAGCTACATCTGAGTTTTTGTCCGGTTAAAACTTTTAATTTTTGCCAGTTTTTTGAATTTTACGCCAGTATTTTCCTCCGTCTCGGTAGCCTAGACCAGCTGTAACTTGCCTCTATTTTTATTATTTCAGAATGTTGAAACTTGGAAGTCTGACTGCAGCTGAAAGGTGGTTGTGGCCTGTTTTGATAAGTGGTTCTCGGAGTCTTTTTTACAGAGTTGGAGTATACAGAAAGGGGCTAAATTATGGAATAAATTCATTTTCTCTAAAACGGACGATTTTGGAGACAAATCCTGCAGGTCGATTTTTATTTTTAGTTAAAATTTTTTGGCATGCATTTCATACTAGTGAGACGTCATCCATTTGAGCGTGATGACGTAATCCATGATTTCTTTAAATGCGAATAGGGGTAGTATGGTAGCTCATTTAAAAGGGTGTTCAATTTTATATTCCACAATATAAACAATTTATTTATTTAGCGTATGACAATTTGATACACAACATTATCACAAATATGTTATAGTCTAACATCTAATGTATTAATATATTCAATCGACGCTGGTGTTGCAGAGGCGAAGTCCAGAGGATCTCCATCATACTTTCTCCGAGGGCATTCGGCAATCATATGCTGGATGGTCTGTTTCTCGGCGCCGCAGTCGCACTCAGCAGAGGTTCTCATTTTCCATTTATAAAGGGAATCTGCGCAGACTCCGTGACCCGTTCTTATCCTGTTAAGGGTTGACCATGATTTTCGGGGGAGGTCAAAACCTGGTGGAGTTTCTGTGATGCATGGTGTGTTTCTCATTATTAGGTTGGGTCTGTCGCTCTGCATGTTCTTCCACTGGGAGTTCATTTGGAAATTGTTGGAACTCAAGTTTATTGCATCTCTAGTCGGAGGTTTTCTGGAGCGCAATCGATGTGAGTTAGCGTCGGCGACATATGTGTGTATAGGTAACTGCGGGTTGTTAAGCAGCTTTTGGAATTCTGTAAGCAGAGCATGCTGACGACGAAGGTTAGGTGGAGGTATGTGGCTCAGTAGTGGAAGCCACTCCACAGGTGTAGACTTGATCGTTCCAGATATAAACAATAATATCATTATTGACATTGATCACACAGGGTGACCAAAAAAAATAATTTTTGATTTAAATTAATTGACGCAAAAAGATGAATATATGTAATTTATTTAACTCAAAATACATTATACTCCTGTCACTAAATAGAAAAAAATGTTTATTTGACAAACAAACATTTATTTTCGCTTAAATTAAATCACAAACAGTATACCATTTTTCTAATTTCTGACAGCAGTCGAATGTATTTTGAGTTAAATAAATTGCATATATTTTTTCTTCTTTTTGCCTCCCTGGCATTTTTTTGCCACCCTGTGTAAATAATTATATTAATGTTTATACTAATGAATAGAGAATTGAACACCATTTCAAATGAGCTACCACATGATCCCTATTCCCATTTAAAAAAATCATCGATTACGTCATGACGCTCAGATGGATGACGTCCCTAGTATAAAATAAATGTAGATGACGCCAAAAAATTGTAATTTAAAAATAAACAACGACCTGTTTTCGGATTTCTCTAAAAAGTCATCCATTTAATAGAAAATGAATTTATTCCATAATTTAGCCCCTCTCTGTATAAATATTATATTCTGTGTTTGAGATTCATAGTTTTAAAACTTCTCGTAGAAGGCTTCGATTTTTGAGATACTAGATTGGCTAACGCGAGATTGCCTGAACCTGGAAGGAAAAACTTTGAAAAGTTCCCAATTGCTCTTTTGTACTCTCTGCTATAGTACTAGAGTATCCTTTGTTTTTTGTCAATAGTTCTGATTTTAACTAGGAGGAGCAACTGTCCATAATACTTTTTGTGGATAGGATATGGCCATTGATAGCCATTCCAACGTGATTACAAAATATCTCATTGTAGGTTATTCTTTAAATAGTCAGGTCTAGAAGAAATGAGACCTTCCACTTGCCACCTGGCACTTAAAATTGTGAAGGAGTCACCAGATTTGGTGTGTTTATATGTAATAACACCCATTACAATTGATTTGTTGAGTGCGGAGAAGTACTCAATAAAAGGTTAAGAGAGGGGCTCTGTGGAGTTACGTACATTGTATTAGAGGATATTAAATAATGGACTACCATAAGTGACATTCCACGCTTCAATGTTTCTTAACTTGTATACATCTATACGATATATCTGACACCGATAGAAGAAAGTTTAGCTGATCTGATGACCTAGGAATATCCTAGTATTGAAATTATCCTTATATAGAATCTCAGTGAGCCTTACTGTCTTACTTCTATGACCATTTTTGTCTCGTTAGGTCTGCTTTATATATAGCTCAGCAATATAACAACGGCTGGTCTACAAAGAAAAAAAGGTTTAATTAAAGAATATTCAAAAACTAATAATGATCCATAACTCCCAATTACTGAAGAACGAATTAAATACAGAAACTCAGTAATACCAGCGGAAGAACAACTTTCAGCTGACAACTTCAATGCCACCTGGAGATGGCGCACGTTGTAAAATGAAACAGCTGTACCCAAAGTATTCAATTTTCTGAACAGTCTGAACCTAACAGGTTAACCTAATCTGAACAGGTCTTGGAGTATACCCGCAAAACCTTTATTCATTAGGAAAATAGGCTACGCCCAGCAAAGATTATGGCACTCCACATAAAACTAACCGATGGGCACAGGTGGGCACAGATGAATTACAGGCATACCTAGAAGATCCAAAAGCTTTCGTCACAACTTCTCGTACACCTTCAATTTTTAAATGGATTCTGAATTGGATTTAAAGATACAACCTTGAATTTGTATCGTATTTAGTTTCCCCATTTATGTTTTATATTTATTGATATATTTATTCCCTGTATTAAGCCCAAATTTGATTTTTTGACCATATGTACATTTTTTTAGATAAAGCAGTTACATCGTGGGTATTATAATTTTTAACCGAGGATTAGCCTATGGAAAGGTAGAATTTTGCTACGTAGGAGGACGAAGGATTATTAGTAATATAAGACTAAAGAAGAAAGTGACGTGAGAAAGGCTTGTCAAGGATCCGTGTCCATGGTGCATTGCTGCGGGATGTTCACCTGGAATAAAAAAAAAAACAGTATACCAACAATTTCTATATAGCGAAGAGAGTATGAAAAAGTAATGTCACATTCGGAATAATATTTAAAGTATTGAGAACAACATTTCAGATTGTTTTCAAAAAATTTATCTTTTTGTCTATAAATCCTATCGCAACTCCGCTCGAAGAGTGTCAGAAATCTAAAAATTTTAAAATCGGCTTTATTGCACCAACAGTTTAATAAAACTATAAACTCCTATCTCACAAAGTGTCACGTCTATGAGTCAAGTATTTATCGTTAGATGATACTAGCGTCATTATACGATTATCCAAAAACAACGACGCACCGAACAAAAATAGTGTCCCATATCGACTTTTGCAAAATATTTGTCCATAAGACAGGGGTTCCCAAACTTTTTTGTACCACGCCGCCTTTTGTTGAGATGAAAGCTTCTCGCGCCCCCCTTTGCAATAAATTGTATGCGCCTAAATAGCAACAAAACAAAACATTTATTCATTCTGCCATAAGATACAACAATATCAGTTTCCATAAAATACAAAAATTATTAATAAAAGAAAAATATATTAGGTTGGTTAGTTAGATGGATGTGTTTGCGTTTTATTTACTAGTATGCCTATTCGTGGCTGAGTTTTAGTAAGTGCACAGCACAAGTCAGTAGCAGCATCAAGTTTATTCCGATACTTTGTTTTAATTGCCACAAGTGTTAAAAATCGCAGTTACTTGAAAAAGGCAAATATAAATAAAGAGCTTCCCGTGATACACTAAGATACACTTTGATATATTTTAACCAAAATGAAGGTTTGTCAATTATAACAAATTATTTGGCAGAGGAATCATGCAAAAAATCATTTGGATTTATTTGCAAAGCATCTTCTTGAAGTGATTCAGGCAGGGAGTCTATGTTGACATGGAATGGATCAGTTGACATTCTGTAAATAAAATTGTCACAAGTGTTTGAGAACTATTTCTGGAACTCTTCAATTAGGCTCTCCAAATGGTTTGATATTTGGATTTTCAAACTTGATCCTTCATAAATGTCCTTGAAGCGTGTTTCTTCTAAGATTGGCTCTACTTTAGAAAAATTTGAATATTTTCAGGGGTTTGCTGATATTTTACGCCTCCAAAGTTGAGTAATTAAGCCTCCATCACAATGAGTAACTACTATATTTGAGTCTTCACCCTGCAGTTTTAGGTTAAGGCTGTTCAACGAGGTAAACATGTCTGACAAATAAGTCAGCATTACTTGAGTACAATGTTTTTTGAAGGCCATGTTTAGATCATTTTGCTTTTGATGTTCCAAGGTGATTACTTCATCTCAAAGGTCAAATAATCTTGCCAATATGTTTCCTTTTGAGAGCCATCGAACATCTGTATGAAGTAGCAGTGTTTTGGGATTACTTTCTGAATCTTCACAAAGAGTTTTAAACAGTCGAGTATTCAACGCACTGTTTTTTTTATGTAGTTCACTACTTTAATACACAACTTTAAGACAGCCATAATAAGTTCATTTGGAAGAGTTTGTTCTACCAAGGCTTGTCGATGTATAAAAAAATGTATCCCAATCACATCAGCATTTTTCTCTATTACTAGTTGCAAATAGCGTGAGCTAAAACCAAGCATTGAAGGTGCGCCATCTATACAGATACTGATCAGTTTTTGCAAAGAGAGTTCACGTTTGTCAAAAACCTCTCACACTGCTTTCATAACATTAATAGCTTTTGTCGTGGTTTCTAGTCTCCAACTCTGTAGAAAAGAGTAGCTCGTCTTACATTCTTTCGTTTTGAATATACCGAACATAAAAAATTACCTGAGAACATTGTGCTATGTCAGTACTCTCGTCTAGCTGAATAGCAAAAAACGGCGATTATTTTACTGCACCAACTACCTGGTTTTGTATGTCTTCGGTCATATCATCATTATTTTACTGCACCAACTACCTGGTTTTGTATGTCTTCGGTCATATCATCAATGCGGCGTTTCACAGTATTGTCAAAAAGAGGTATTTGAGATCACTGTTGCTTACTCTGCGTTACCAGACACAGTCTAACAAGCGGTTAATTTTGAATTTTAGAAAAATAACTAAATTGAATTTAATGTTCAACTTGTCTCGCGCCCCCCTGATATGTACTACTCACGCCCCCCAGGGTGGCGCGCTCCCCAGTTTGGGAATCCCTGGTCTAAGATAAGTATGTATAAAGCGTAGTTTGTCGAGTTAAGACAGTGTATGTGAGTAATTTATTCAAAACAATCTGCGTATGTGCTCAAGAAAAGTGATAAGTGTCACTTTTGATAAATAATATTTCGTAAATTTTTCGTTATTTTATCTGTATAGTATCACAACTCAAAAAAAATAATTCTTTTTTTAATATTTTTAATATACTTTTTATAGAGCTTCAAAAACCATTGCAACTGACTAAAGCAGTTATTATTCTAATTTTAATAGTTTTTAAATTTAATTTAACCCGAAAATGTTGTAGGACAATTTTTAAACGTCGTTTTCTCGAAACTTTGATTTTTTGACTTATTCTTTGAGTAGATGTGCACTATCTTCTACTCATTCCAAAGAAGAATGTTTAGTAAAAACTTTTTAAAGAATGGTGAATGCGCCAGGTATAATTTCTTTTCTATGTGCAATGACCTCTATGCCGGCGGTTCTCAACCTTTTTGAGTGATGTACCACCTACAGTTATTTTTATTATTTTTGGTACCACCTATATTTTTAAATTGTATTATCAATACTTACTAAGTACTACTATTTTAATTTTTTCTGTGTTTTGTGTACCACCGCCAATAATGATATGTACCACCAGTGGTACATGTACCACAGATTGAGAACCTCTGCTCTATGCTATTGTTTATCTTTTTTATCCACATTAAACTTATCGTGTTTTTGGTCCAACAACTCTCTCTTCACACTGAGATTATATCCAATTTTCTTTACTCTTTCGTATCCAGATTCTTATTTGTCTCTAATCTTGTACCTTCTTTTGTTGTTCTTTCCTTCTTTCTTTCATGAGCTTCAGTATATTATTGTCATTCATCAAACTTTTTCTCTTCTCTTTCTTTTGTCGTAGATGTTATTCTTTGATCGATGTTAAACGATTCACTATATTCTGGAGTGATTCTTCTTCATTAGATAATAAGATGTAAAAAATAATAATAAATTCTATCTATTGATTTAATTTCAAACAAGAATCGAAAAATAATAATTATTTTATTTTACACTATCATACCATGCGCATTCGCCATATTTTAAACATAATTTTTTAAAAGTGCGGTGAATGCGCTGGGTATAAATTCGACTACTTTTGAAAACTCAGTTAACAATAAATAACACCTAACACACAACGAAACAATCAACCAGGAAAACAATTATTTCCCTTATTTTAAAGCCGGAAAAAGTTTAAAAATCGCCTCAGCTTATTTCGAGCCATCCGTTTTGCGAGGAACATTTCTATCTAGAACAAAGTCTGCCACATCTCCCAAGTTTGGTGTGGTTTTGCTTTATAATGGCGCGCGGAGACTCTGCGAAAACTTATGACTACAATCCGAGACGAACAAACAATGCTCACTAAATAAAGAAAATGTAAGAAACATAGAAAATGTTTTACTGTGTTTATAAAACGGTTTTAATTAAAGAACTCTATTAAAAAGTTGGTTATTAAAATGAACAGTTTGGAAGTTTTTGATAAATTAAACAAGTGGTAAATTATTTCGCAACCAAAATAGAATATTTATTACCAAAAAGTGTGTAAACTATGCTAACAGGATTTAGTCCAGGTTGTAAGACAGCTTCCGTAGGAAAAACGTTTGTGATTCGGTTTCTTTGCGGATTCCTGTTCAAAAATGTTCCTATAAAACAAATCAGGAGCTTGGAGGAGTAAGGGCGAACTGCAAAAACGATGTTTTGGGAAAACTGAGTTAAAGTTTAAAAACATGTTATACTCTAGGCTAATTAGCCAAATTCATGGAAAAGTTATTTACCAGCGATTTTATTGATGGAATCGAATTATAAGATCCTGTATATTAATAATATAGGTATGCAAAGTCCGCAGATAGTGTGCTACTTTTTTTATAAACAAAATGGCGCCGACAAATCGTATTTTTTTCAATTATTGCTCTATAACTCCAAAGATTTTAACATTACAACAAAAACACTCGAATAAAAATTCATAGAGATATGTTTTTCCCGATATGCTCCGACGAAAATTTTCCTCGGAAAATGCGGGTTTTCCCAACAAAAACTCTAATTTTCAAATAAAGTTTTAGGTAAGTAATTGTTAATGAATAATTAAATAACTTAGTGACATCAAAGCTTTCTTGGTATAGATTGTAATTCCAGAAGCGGGTGAAAATTAATCGAATATTTTAGCTACAATTCAATTGTTAATTAACAAATTACGATCGCAATAATAACCAAAATAATCATGATAAATTGATCAAACTTATAACAATTATAAAGATGAGATGCTTATTTAATATTTTATCGGCAAAATATAAATTTTTCGTTTTTTTGTGTAATTATTAAATTTTTAACAAAAAAATAGTTATAATACGCTGGTATAAAGAGTA
Source organism: Diabrotica virgifera virgifera (assembly GCF_917563875.1). Lineage (NCBI taxonomy): Eukaryota > Metazoa > Arthropoda > Insecta > Coleoptera > Chrysomelidae > Diabrotica > Diabrotica virgifera. Next base: position 227,003,997 of record NC_065448.1, read on the forward strand.
AAGTACAAAAAATAGTTATTTACCAGCAATTTCATTGTTGGAATCGAATATTATGATCCAATATATTAATAATATAGGTATGCAAAGGCCGCAGATAGTGTGCTACTTTTTTTGTGTGTTTTTTTCAATTATTGGTCTATATCTCCGAAGATTTTAACTTTACACCAAAAATACTCAAATAAAAATTCACCCCAATTTAATTCTACATATAGGCATGTTTTTCCCGATTTGCTCCGACGAAAATATTCCTCGGAAAATCCGGGTTTTTCCAACAAAATCTTTAATTTTCAAATAAAGTTTTAGATAAGTAATTATCTACCAATAATTAAATAATTTGGTGACTTTCCCGGAATTTAATTGCGGTGAATTTTTATTTGAGTGTTTTTGTTGTAAACTTAAAATCTTCGGATTTATAGAGCAATAATTGAAAAAAACACGATTTTCGGGCGCCATTTTGTTTATAAAAAAAGTAGCACACTATCTGCGGACTTTGCATACCTATATTATTAATATATATAATCATAAGCTTCGATTCCAGCAATAAAATTGCTGGTAAATAACTTTTCCCAAAAATGGCCTATTCTCCGATTATTTCATTCATAGGAGATTCTGACCAATAGGAAGCTACAGAAATCTGAATTAAATCGATAATTTTTGATAATCTCCCGTCGTTAAGTATATTACGTCAGATGCCCTTCATTGCTACGAAACAATACATTCAGTGGCATTAATGACAATTAATGTTTTAAAAATTATAAAAGTGATGACTTTCAATCGTCAAATATTTATAAAAACTGTGTGTTTAATGGTACTTACATAAATAAATTACAATAAAATTTTGGTTTTGAACAGTTTTATTCAGGAAATAATCGCAACAAATTGCACTCGACCTCTGAAATTAATATAGAATTTTTGCTCTCGTGACACTGTGACATAATTTCACTCGCCTTCGGCTCGTGAAATTAAAACTGTCAAAGTGTCACTCGGGAAAAATTCAATAATTTCAGAGCTCTTGTGCAGTTACTACCGATAATCAGCCCAGACTATTAGAATAGTAAGGGCGAACAAGTGATGCTACTAGATAACTAGATTATGCGGTTTATCTTCGCATTTCTACTATAGCGTGCAGTCTACCGAGGGATACGGTGTATAATCTGTATTATTACAATGCCGACAAAAAATTTTTACAAAGTGAATAAAACGTGTAAATCTTAGGAATTATTATTTTAATTTTACGGCTTGTTCCCAACTAAAATCGTAAATTGATATAATACAATATTAACTTGTAAAATTACTATAATAATCCTACTTATTTATGCCTTATATTTACTTTGTAAAGATGGTTTTTGTCGGTGTTACGTTCTATCGATACATCGGCTCATTACTCCAATCCTTTCTCAGAAGCATTGGACAGAAGGGGTATTTCCATCTCTGCTCAATATCATCCTTTAGTACTTTATGATATCCCAGGCACATTTTAAAAACCACCAGGTCGGCTCGAGGATTAACAGGTAGTTATTAGTACTCCACTAGTAGGTATAATAATAATTTTATCTTAAAATTATCTCTCTCTCTCTCTCTCTCTCTCTCTCTCTCTCTTTCTTTCTCTCTCTTGTCGTTTCCCAATTACTGAGGATCGTGATTTCTTCCAATATTGTTAACAATTTTTTTTCCATTGGTCTCTATCTTCAGCTGCTCTAAAATCTTCGCAGAATGAATTATAGATTAGGGAAGATATTGGGTTCTTTGCGAATTTAAGAAACAGTTTCTCTTGGTTGGAAATGTTAGCCGTGGAATCGATTTCGCTACTGATACATAGGACAAAGCTTGGTTAGATGTTTGAGACATATTGATTGTTTGCTGTTATTGACTGCTACGCAACTGCTTATGTAGTCAAAAGCAATTACGTTTTTATCTTGAAATTATACCTAATTTAGCGTTTATGTACCTATTCTGGTAAATATGTATTTATTATAAATGTATTTTTTCCGTTGGGATTTAAAATTATTTGATAGTAACAATTAATATCCCATGAGCCGAGCTGGTATATTTTATATCGGGCAGTTTTAATCTTTGCGCCGACTTGGGACATTTTTAGAAGACCTACCTGTTTCTTGGGCCGAGATAGGCACTGCCCGAACAGAATAATGAAAGGCGCCTTTGTAAGCGGAAAGTTTATCGCCAATTATTAATAAAAATTACAATATACAATAAACTTTATGCAAACTTAGTTTCTCTACTATTACGCAAATTACACCCTAATCTTTTCCTACGGTATGGAAATCCTTCAGATAGATCTTAAAAACTTAAGAGGATTTTGCAAGATTTTTATGAAATAAAAAAAGAGGTTTAATACTTTTTATATTATACAAATTAATAAAATTCACAAATAAAGCTTCAATTGAATTCAATTTGATTTTTAAATGACCATTTTACGGGTTGGCCTTTACTCCTCCAAGCTCCTGAAATATTAAGGGTATCGTGCACAATTTTTGGAGAGAAAATACTTAGTCAATTATCTTAAACACATTACAAAGCTCATTTGAGAGCAAGAAGACTCCCTACACTTCTGACTAATCAAAAGTCCATTTATGTAGGTCTGGCGATAAAATATTAGTCGGAGAGATAGGAGCGGATTTTGTGCGTGATAAGTAATATGGAAAAACTATACGGGGATACGTTGAATTAGTTGTGTACATGGCTTTCACCAACAGCCGGAAACCAGAGTGGCTGGAAATAAGGGGTCAAATTCGCGGTTTTTATTATTTTTTTGTGACGCTCATGATCGAGATAGTGCACCAAAATTTGGGAATAAGTAGGTCATGACGCGACTAAGTAAAATCTCTAGGGGCGGAACGCTGCGTGGCCGACAAAGAGGTGGGGGTAGGGGTGAATATAAAAAATATAAAGGGTTTTTTGCGACGTTCGTGATTAAGATAGTGGACCAAAATTTGGAAATAAGTAGACCGTGACATTACTAAGTAAAATCCCTAGAGCCGGAAACCAGAGTGGGGGACGAGGGTAGTTATAAGGGGTCAAAATCGCCGTTTGTATTATGTTTTTTATGACGCTCATGTTTGAAACATTGCACCAAAATTTGGGAATAAGTAGGTCATGACGTAACTAAGTAAAATCTTCAGGGGTGGCACGCTGCGTGGCCGACAAAGGGAGGGGCGGGGGTGAATACAAAAAATATAAGGGGTTTTTTGCGACGTTCGTGATTGAGAGAGTGCACCAAAATTTGAAAATATATAGATAGAGCACCAAAATTTGGGAATAAGTAGACCATCACTTAGCTAAGTAAAATCCCCAGAGCCGGAAATTAGAGTTGGGGATGAGGGTAGTTTTAAGGGGTCAAAGTCGCAGTGTGTATTATTTTTTTTTGTGACCTGGCACAACATTTGTCCCCCACGCAGCGTTCTGCCACTGGAGATTTTACTTAGTAATGTCATGATCTAATTATTCCCAAATTTTGGTGCACTATCTCGATCACGAACGGCAAAAAAAACCCATATATTTTTATACTCACCCCTGCCTACCACCCCTTTGTACCCCAAGCAGCGTTCCGCTGCTGGAGATTTTACTTAGTTACGTCATGACCTATTTACGTCCAAATTTTGGTGCACTATCTCCATCATGAGCGCCACAAAAAAAAATAAAATCCGCGAATATTACCCCTTTTAACTACCCTCGTCCGCCACTCTGGTTTCCGCCTCTGGGGATATTACTTAGTTTTGTCATGGTCTACTTATTCCCAAATTTTGGTGTACTATCTTAATCACGAACGTCGCAAAAACCCCTTACATTTTTTTATATTCATCCCTGCCCCACCCCTTTGTCGGCCACGCAGCGTGCCACTCCTGGAGATTTTACTTAGTTACGTCATGACCTACTTATTTCCAAATTTTGGTGTGCTATCTCTATCATGAGCGTCAGAAAAAAAATAATAAAAACGGGAATTTGACCCCTTATAACTACCTTCCCCGACTCTGGGGATTTTACTTACTTATGCCATGGTCTACTTATACCCAAATTTTGGTGCACTATCTCAATCACGAACGTCGCAAAAAGCCCCTTATATTTTTTATATTCACCCCTACCCCCCCCTTTGTCGGCCACGCAGTGTTGCGCCCCTAGAGATTTTACTTAGGTACATCATGACCTACTTATTCCCAAATTTTGGTGCACTATCTCGATCATGAGCTTCATAAAAAAATAATAAATATCGCGACTTTGTCCCCTTATAACTACCCTCGGCACCAACCCTGGTTTCCGGCCGTTGGTGAATGTCATGTACACAACTAATTCAACATATCCACGTATAGTTTTTCCATATTAGTTATCACTTATCACGCACAAAATCCGCTACCAGCTCTTAGACTATATTGGTTTTGAAGGGAAGAGGATAACGATGTAATGAACATTTATTGGATTCACTACTTTCTTTGGATGCGGATCAATTTGTGTCGTGGTATATATTATAATGGAAAGATTGTCCGTAATTTTAATTAATGAAACAATGATATCGTGATGGAATCATTCTTCTCCACGTGCCTTGTCTATTCCAGAAATTGAAAATTAACATGGCTCTGACTTTGTTTACGACAGATCTGAATAGTTTGGTAGAAATCAATCCGAACCATTGACGCAAGTTTTAGAGCCATGAGCGTCTCCTCTTTCCTAGTACTTCTGTTATATATTTTCCCTTGGATAATTAGACAAAGTACCCTATATTTGCTGTGCTTCATAACGTGACCCAGGTATTCCATCTATATTTTTTGTATAGTTATTCCTACCTCCCTTTCCTTACCTGTCTATCGTAGTAACTCCTCGTTGGTGACATGTTGTGTCCAGGAGATACGTAATATACGTCGGTAGGCCCACATTTCGAAGACCTCTACGTTCTTCATTAATTTTTATTTATTTGTCGTATGGCAATTACAACACATTTAGAACAAAATTACAAACACTGGTAATATAGGTATATGACAAACTTTTAATAGTTACAAACAAACATCAAGTGTATTAATATAATCAATTGACTCGAAGTTGCAAACAAAAAGTCTTCAGGGCTACCATTGTAGGATCTTGAAGGACACTCTTCAATAATGTGGTCAAAGGTATGGTTCCCCCCACAGTCACATTGAGGAGACGGGTTCTTTCCCCATTTAGGTAGCATGTATGCACATCTCCCATGTCTGGCTCGGATCCTATTTAGAATGGACCTTGTTTTGCGTGGAAGATCAAAACCTGGTGGCTTGTGGGTAATGCAGGGTATGTTATTTTGCCATGCGTTCCATTCTTGGGACCATGCATTCGTGATTTTTAACTCCTCATGTATCATTCTTGCCGTTTTTATTGGTGGTTTTCTAGAGCGGAGACGGGTATTTCGTGCATCCTCGGTATCTTGGTGGATCGGCAGATTTATATTGTTCATGATCTTTTTGTATTCACGTGTAAGTGCGACAACTCCTCGTAAATGTGGAGGTGGGATGTGACTTAATACTGGAAGCCATTGGGTGGGAGTTGATTTAATTGTACCAGCTATCATCCTCATAGTGCTGTGCAGCTGAGTGTCGACCTTTTTTACGTGTGGGCTGTGTAGCCAAACTGGAGCACAATATTCAGCGGTCGAGAAACAAGAGCTAAGGCAGTAGAGTGGAGATTGAAAGCCGATGCTCCCCAGGTGGTACCGCAGAGCTTCTGTATGGTGTTATTTCTTGTACTCAACTTTGGGGCAGTTTTTGTTAAATGTTCTTTAAATGATAGCGTTCTGTCTAGTGTTACGCCCAGGTACTTCGGTGTTTTGTTGTGGGTAAGTGTGGTATTTTCAAACCGTATCTTGAGTTCTTTCCAGCCATTTTATTGTTCAGGTGAAAGCAACTAACTTCTGTTTTGGATGCATTTGGTTGAAGTCGCCACTTGCCAAAAAAAATTGCCCAATATATATAAGTGTGTCGTCAGAACTTCTTCAGACGTTTCTAGTGTTTTGCATCGTGTAGTGAGGGCCCAGTCATAGGCTTTCCGAATTTTCTTGATTGTGTTTCCGGCATATCTGCTAAGTATAAGCTAAATAGTAGTGGAGAGAGCACTGACCCCTGTGGTAGGCCATTCTTAAGTTTCTTTCGTTGGCTGATATCTGTGCCCATCACTACTTGACACATTCGGTCGTTGAGCATGATATCTATTAGGCGTGCTATTGGTTTACAGGGGATTGCACGGAGAATTTTGTATATAAGGCCTTCTCTTCATACTGTATCGTAAGCTGCCGAGAGATCAATAAATGCCGCTGAAGTTTTAAGCCTTCTTTGGAAACCCGCTTCGATATAGGTGGTGAGTGACATTACCTGGTCCGCGCAGCTTCGTTCTAGTCGAAAACCTGCTTGTTCGACTGGGATCACCTGGAAGAGTTCTGTGCTGATTCTATTATATATAAGCCTCTCTAATAGTTTGTAGATGGCAGAGAGAAGCGCAATTGCTCTGTAGTTTTTTTTAAGTTGTCGGCGGGTTTGCCTGGCTTTAGTATGGCTATTATCTTAGAGCGCTTTAGTTCTTGTGGAATATTTCCAGTTTCCATGATGTCTGTGAAAAATCGAGCCGGCCAAACTTTTGTATACTTGCCACAATTTATTAGGAATTCAGGGTGAATATTATCAAATCCTGGTGCTTTTGCTGGATTAACGTCTTTAAGAGCCTCTGATATGTCTTCGCTGGCGAAGGGGAGGCAATGCTCCGTTTCTGTGGCTACATGTTTTAAAGTTTTAAGTTCTTTCTTTACATAGATGGTGTGTGCTTTATCCTTTGGTGCCCTGGATATATGTGATGCTACGGCATCGGGCTTTACGGCTGCCTCTCGGCGTTTCGTACGGACACCACTTCCTAATTTTCTTAATAATGACTATGCCTGTCTGCTTGATTTCTGGAAGTTTAGACTTTCTACTGTTTCGGTCCACTTTTGGCTTCTAGCGGCATCTAGGCTGTAAAGTAGTTTATCCGCTATTTCTTGGTCGCTAGTTTCAAGAAAGCTCTGATATAATTCCTCGCTATTTTCTGACCAGCCAGGGATATATTCTTTGCGATAGCCTCTTGGTATGTGTTTTTTGGCTACACTTAGCACGGCACCAAAAAATCTGTGGTAGTTTTTGATATTAGGTGTAATCCACCCTAGGCATTTATCCAGATCCGCAGAGAAGTCAATCCAGTTGGCCTTTTTAAAATTCCATCTTGGACGTGGGATAGAACTAATTAAAGGGATTTGCGTCCCTACTTCTATTATTACTGGTCGATGTTAACTGTGTGAGAAATTAGTTAGAACTCTTCGTGAACCCCCAAAAGTTAAGTCTTTGTTGTTGGTCGAAACGAAGCATAGGTCGGGGTTGTATTCCCGCTTCCATGCCGCGGATCTGAAGGTTGGTCGATCTTTGGCATCAAACAAAAGGTACAGGCGTTCATCTTCTGCCCATTTTATTAAAGCATCACTATTTTTGTACTTCCACTCTTCATGATGGCTATTGTATTCTCCAACGTATACAGCAGGGTGAGGATGTTCTTCATTAATGTTGCGGTTATTATCCACGCCTCCATTCCGTACAATAAAACCAGAAATACATAACATTTGAGAAGTCGGATTTTGAGAGGTTGGGTGACGCTTTTAGAAGTGAAAATTTGCTTCACTTCTTGATAGTGAACATTTTTGCTAGTGAAAGACACTCTTGCTTTTTCTATCCTTATACTATTATTTTCGGGGACATAGAGCCAATAATAGAGCCATTGCCATAAAAAGGGAGCGAAAGATTTGTGTAGCAAATATCTCACGATAATTGCTCTAATTGCACACTGCTGTAAGATAAGTTTAAACATAATTCTATAGAGAGTAGACCCTATTTAATTCCTGAAATTGAAAAAGAAAGAACCTTTTGTCCTCGGACGTGGTATTAAGAAAACATTTTAAACGTACCACAGATTATAGAAAAATCCGGAAAACTCAATAGCGTAACCTATAATATATGCTTCATAGATTATAGTAAAGCGCTATCGACCTAGACAATTGGAGTAAACTGTGACAGGTTTTGTCTGAAATAGCAGTCTCAAATCATCTAACAATGCTAAATAAAAGCCTATACAATTACAGATATGCCAGAGTTACAGTAAATGGGAAACTAACAAAAGGTTCAGGGTAACTAATGCCGTCAGGCAAGGCTGCACAATAAGTCCAATTCTGTTTAACATATTAATCTCAATGGATAATGCAGAAACCTATGTAGGACTGAAATGGTAGCATCACTATCAGCAGGAAAGAGATTTACAACTTGAGATATGCAGATAGTGCAACCATCCCCGATAGTTTCGAAGTTAAGAGAATTCGTCTGCAACAACGGATTGAAAAAGTAAACTTAAAAATGGGTCTTAAATTAAACAGAGACAAAACAAGAATTATTAACATTGGCAGATCTAACAACAATAAAAATCATCTTCCGATGATAAACAATATCGCCGTTGTAGATAAATTTGTTTATATCCAAAAAATGAGGCTATACTGGAAAAATAAAGCGCCAATCAGTAATTATTGAAGAAAGCTCTACGGAAAAATTAACAAAATTTGGAAAAATCATAAAATAACTATCGATACAAAAGTGAGACTGGTAAAAAATTTAGATTTTCCACTTTTTATCAATTCATCGAAAATCTGGAACCTTATGGAAAAAGATAAAAAATATTATAGATGTGTATGAGATGTACTGCTGATGAAAAATGCTGAGAGAATCTTGGGTGACCTGTAAAACAAATAAATCGATATTAAACCCGCTAAACATAAAAAAAATCCTAAGAATACAAATATCGGAAAAAATAATTGGCTATTTTGGGAATGAGCTTCGAAGAAATGGTCATTAAAAACCTACCTACCATCCAGGGAAAGGTAGAATGCAAAATACGTCGAGGTGTATTTTTCACGCGATACACGAAACATATTTTTGCTACTAAAAGCGCTTATGTGTAACAATATGCTAGAATGGCAGAATATAGAGAGAAATAGAGGAACATGGGAAAAATCTGGTAATAGCTAATGACATCAAGATACTTAATAAACATATAAACGAAGCAGAGGAATGCCCCAAATGAGATGGTCAGATGATATCAAGAAGCACGTGAGCAATAAGTGGATGAATGTAGCGACAGAGAGAGAAGAATGGAAAAGGATTGGGGAGGCCTGTGTTCAAAGATGGACCGAAGAAGGCTAATTAAATAGATAGATCACTATACCTACATCAGGTTAAACTCTCAGAACAGTAATTGCTATTATCTCACAGTCCATATTAGACAGATTTTCATTTATTTATTTTATTAAAAAAAATAATCTTTTCTGCTTCTTTTAATCCAAACTTTGAAATACATAAAATGTTTTGCAAATTTAGACTTCAGTTGTTAAGCAGTGTATATCTAGACTTTGTCGATATGCGCAAATTTTAAAAGAAATAGAAATCTAAGCGAATACTTACCATTTAGAATATGAACACGGACACTGGCAGTATTAGCGTTGGACGGGGTGCATGTGTAAAGGCCAGAATCGCTTTGTCCCGCTTTCTGGATCAGCAAACGACTCGTCGTTATAAATCCCTTCTCCGTGACCAGACTGATACCTCCCCTGGGCGAATCGAAATTGATCACCTCAGAATTCTGAGACCATACTATATTTGGCGGGGGCTCGGGCGCGTATTGTACGATGCACGTCAAGTTGATCGTCGAACCCATGTTGATGAACAGTTCGGGACTGCCGAGAATTTTCGTTATCGGTTCTGGAACAAACAGACAGACGGGGAGATTAATGTTCGTCTTTGTACAACGACTCGTACAATAATTAATGCAGAACATCAGCTACTCTGTATATTGATATAGTCGTGGGATGATGAATTTTGCTAAAATTGGTGCGGGAATAATTTGCTATTTATGGGTTGTATGATGTCAATCTCCACCAGAGTGGGAAAACAAATCTGAGAATAATTAATTTAACACACATATTCCTAAATAAGACAAGCTTGATAAAATTTCTTTGATTATTTTTTGATGATTTTAACTTCCAATCGTATAGTAAGATATTTGTTCACGTGTTTAATTCTGTCCAATCAGATTAAAATTATACTGAGAATTATCTACTGTAGAAAATTACCGATAGAACTTTTTTTTAAATAGATTGTTTCTGTTTAATGGCAACCAGTTTGCTAGTTTTGACAACTGTCACATTTAAGAAAAATTCATAATACACGTATTAAAAAATAATCTTACGAATATCACACGACAGTAAGAATAAATAAGAAAATAATGTTTCATTTTTACTCAAATTTGTTGTCATTGGGCAATAGCCACTCGAGCCCTGCGGGCTCTCGTTCCTATTGCCAGACAACCAATTTTCGAAAAACTGTCGCATTATTTTCAATTGATTCTCACTCTTTTGTGATATACCGATTATTTCATTTATAGGAGATTCTGACCAATAGAAATCTAGAGAAATTTATTCATGAAATAATCGCAGCAAATTGGACTCGATCTCTAAAATTATTATCGAATTTTTGCCATCGTGACACTTTGACATAATTTCACTCCTCTTCGGGTCGTGAAATTAAAACTGTCAAAGTGTCACTCGGGAAAAATTCTATACTTTTAGAGCTCTTGTGCAATTACTACTGATAATCACTATATTATTTTCATTTATTCATTTATTCTCTATATTTTTATTAAAATTAAATAATACAACATAAAGTTAAATAATATTAAACATAATTAGCCGAAATTCAATAAAATTGAGCAAAATTAAGTAAAACTAAATATACATTAAATAATATTGAACAAAATTAAATAAAACAAAACAAAATTAATTAAAATTCAATAAGATTTAATAAAATTAAATCAAATTAAGTAAAATTAATTGAAATCATATTAAATTAAATAAAAATATTTAAAATTAAGTAAAAATAAATAAAATTAGGTAAAATTAAATAAAAATAATTAAATTAAAGAGCATTAAATATAATTAAGGAAAAAAGTAAATAAAAGTAAATAAAATTAAATAAAATAAATCGAATCTTATCGAATCGAATAGAATAGAATATAATCGAAACGAATTGAATACAATAGATTATAATCGAATCGGTTCTGTTGGCACTCCGCAGGTGTCACGCTCTTTTTTATCATTAAGGTATGTTTCTTCAGTGCATAATTGATGAAAGGTGCTGAACTGCCAAGAATTTTCGTTATCGGTTCTGGAACAAACAGACAGACGGGAATATTATTGTTCGTCTTTGTACAACGACTCGTACAATAATTAATATGATCGGTACGTATTTTCGGCTGCAATGCTATTCAAATGGGGATTCATTTTTTTCGAATCCTGAGAAAACTAATAAGTATTCTTGAAAAATTTAAACGCAGAATGAAAGATTACGTTATTAGCGAGGGCCGAAAGTCCCTGAGAACTTCTATAATGTTTATTTTAATAAGTAACAGGGGTGAAAAACTAAGAGAAAATTTAGTGTGATTTTTAATTTCAAATATATCATTCAAAATAAACTTCTTATTTATTCTAAGTGACTTTCGGCCCTCGACAATAGTTTATTCTTTCATTCTGCGTTTAAATTTTTCAAAAATATTTATTGGTTTTTTCAGGATTCGAAAAAAATATACACAATGCCGTGGTAATATTTTACAAATCTATCTTTGTCTTACAACGCACTCATATCAGCCGAATATAATATTGTCAGCAAATATTGTCAGTCAGACACTGACAATCAGTGACAATTTTAAATATTTTACATTGCATCGGGAATATGTTGAGTTATTGATTAAATATTATTGATATATAGTGTATTGGTTAAATAATTGATTTAAGACGTGAACTTAATAAAAAGTTATTTATTGTGTATTATATGTGGAAGATCCAAGCAGACAATACATCAGGATAATATATTATGTGATCCAAGTATTTTGTTGTTAAAGATATTCAAAATTGTAAGCGTTCCATAACAGTATATTATTAAAAAATCACTTTAACATTTTTCCTCTTTTCTCGATTGAGTATTAGTCTTTGTTGTACAAATAAATTATTAAAATCACTGAATACATAGTTAGTGAAAAAATTATCACATTTATTAACTGAATTAATAATTTGCAATTATAAAAATAACAGTTATCCAAAAACATTCAAAACTCATCTCTTTAAATGAATGATGACATTTTCAAGTAGAATGACATTCTAGTAATGTTTACATATCCATACCAGTGTGAAGTTTACTACACGTAATTTGCCGTGTAAAGACAGAAAAAGTAGGGATACACGTAAAATATTTGCGAATTATGTACCCATAGCCTTAATGCAGATCACCAGCTACTCTGTATATTGATATAGTCGTGGGATGATGAATTTTACTAAAGTTTGGTCGGGAATAATTTGCTATTTATGGGTTGTAGGATGTCAATCTACAAGATATAGTACGGTGGAGAAGACAGAGACGACGAGAGTGGAATCAGCATGTAACGAGAATGGACAGCGAAAGAATAGCCCTTATAGCCAGGGATTCGAAGCCAACAGGAAAGAGACCAATAGGAATTCCCTTTAAAAGGCGGCGAGATAGCTGGCAGTCAACATCACAGCTACGAATACAAGCTCAAAATCGGTAAGGAACAGGCCAAGAAGAATGTTATAAGAAGAAGAAGAAGAAGAAGGAGCTAGTTAAAATTTTATTGATAGTCATTACTTTATTTTCATTTATACATATCGCCATTATTTGATAGAACTCAGCAACAAAATTAATAATATTTGTATAAATACAAATTGAATATTATATAAAACATAAGGTACAAAAATATAACGTATGTGTGTGGAGAGGTTAGGCAATCTTTTGATATTAAGATTAGTTGTGTGACTTGGTGTCTTAATTTCTGCAATTATCTGGTTCTCGTATTTGGTTTTCGATCTTCCTCGTAATCTGCCTTTTGTTTAGTTACTTGATAAAAGCTTCTGGTTTTCTCATTTCCATATATATAATCTCTCCAAGTCTCTGTACCTTGACAAATTTGTTGATGTCTTCTCTTTTCAAAAGTTTTCTTACTTGGTAGTGTATCAGTTTTCTAAATTTATTATTACCTAAATTTAGTTGGCCTTCTATTCTCTCAATAATTTTTTTCTCTAGGATCCTCATTATTTTTTCATACTTGTGTGTCAGACATATTACTTCAGCACCATATATGATTACTGGTCTAATGGATGCTCTATAAATATTTCAGTTTAGTAGTCTAATTAAGCAACTTATCTTTGAAGAAGTTATTATATTTCCAGTAGGTTCTATTTCCTGATAGGATGATTTCATTGATTACTATGCATCTATCATTAGTTCCAATAACTGAGACTCTAAGATATTTAAAGTGTTCTACCTTTTTAAACTTATATTCACCAATATTTGGCCTTGTCAAATTAACTGTATTTTTTCTTGAGCATATTAAGTATTTTGTTTTGTTTTGATTTATTGCTAAACCCCTTTTGGATTTTTCCTTGCGCATAACTTTGCAAATTGGCTTTATTCTTCTTTGCTGTGTGAAACGTGTTTCTGCTTTTTTCTTTTTTAGACTTAAACTTTCCAATCATAGCCTCCAGCGTTTCTATATGTCTAATTTACATTCATTGTCGAACCATAGCTTTTGTTGTTTCTTGATAGATTTGCTAGTGTCACCTGCTACTACTTTTACAGTATTTTTAATTATGCCCCAAGTTTCTTCTACATTGTCATTTTCTATAACGATTTCAAATTTCTTTGGTAAGTGTCAACCCCTATTCTTTTTTTCTTCTTCTGTTTGTATTCTGACTAGCTTGTTTGTTTTATATTTTTCTGTTTCTGTCTCTCAGTTTCTGTTTCTGACAACTCAATCATCCAGTCGATATCATAGCAAAGGAAGCATAACAAAGTGTGCTAGGATCGACTGGATCATTGACTTAAACTTAAAGTGTACAGCATGTCATCAAAAAACTACAGCGACAAATGTTTATAAGGTAAGGATTTTATATGTCCTGGTGTTCATTAATGTCCTATATATAGTACGGTTTCAAATTCATGTTTTTGTAAACAATTTATTTTTTACAATATATTATTGTGTTATACAGGGTGTCCCTAAAAGATTGATCATAAATTATACCATAGATTCTGGGGTAAAAAATAGGTTGATTGAACCTCACTTACCAATATACAATAGTGCACACAAAAAAGTTACAGCCCTTTGAAGTTACAAAATGAAAATCAATTTTTTTTCATATATCGAAAACTCTTAGAGATTTTTCATTGAAAATGGACATGTGGCATTCTTATGACAGCAGCATCTTAAATAAAAATTAAAGTGAAATTTGTGTACCCATAAAAATTTTATGGGGGTTTTGTTCCTTTAAACCCGCCCAAACTTTTGTGTACGTTCCAATTTAATTATTAGTGAGGCACCATTAGTTAAACAAACTGTTTTTAAAACATTCTTGCCTCTTAGGACTTTTTCGATAAGCCAGTGTTTATCGAGATATTTTGAATATTTATCGAATCCACCACATATTTGTATATGGGTAAGTACGATTATAGAGACCTGTTAATAATCTGAAAATGTATTTTTATAATTTACATTTTTAGGTATATTTTGAAAAAGAAGCCACATCTCGATAAAAGATGACTTATCAAAAAAAGACAGAGGCAAAAAAGTTTTAAAAACACTGTGTTTAACTAATGGTACCGCAATAATAGTTTAATTGGAACGTACACAAACACTTGGCGGGTTTAAAGGAACAAAACTCCCATAAAATTTTTATGTAAATATATTAAAAAAGAAGCCGCATCTCGATAAACACTCGCTTATCGAACAAATACTAAGAGGCAAAAAAGTTTTAAAAACATTGTGTTTAACTAATGATACCACAATAATGAATTAATTGGAACGTACACAAAAGTTTGGGGGGGTTTAAGGGATCAAACCCCCATAAAAATTTTATGGGGTGGACAAATCTCGCTATAATTTTGTTTCAAGATGATCCTGCCATAATAATGATACATGTCCATTTTCAATAAAAAATCTTTAATAGTTTTCGATATATTGAAAAAAATCTATTTTAATTTTGTAATTTCAAAGGACTGTAACTTTTTTTATGAGCACATTTGTGCTAAGGTAAGTTGGGTCCAATCGAACTATTTTTGACTCCAGAATGTGTGGTGTAATTTATGACCAATCTTTTCGGGACACCCTGTATATTATGTAAGTACTATTGTTTTTACTCAAATAGTATGGAATTAAACGCACAACGTTCCCGTAGGATGGGGTGAGTTATAACTGGATACACATTATGTACTTAATTGGTCACTATTTTATTGATTGGTTAAATACAATAAAGTGTATTCAGCTGATTATTTCATTCATAGGAGATTCTGACCAATAGAAAGCTACAGAAATCTAAATTAAACTGATAACTTTTTTGATAATTGCCCGTCGTCAAGCATATTACGTCAGATGCCCTTCGTTGCTACGAAAAAATACATTCAGTGACATTAATGACAAATTTTTTAAAAATTATAAAAGCGATGACTTTCAACCGTCAAATACATGCATACATACAACTGTGTGTTTAATTGTACAAATTTGTACTTACATAAATAAGTTACAATAAAATTTTGGTTTTGAACAGTTTTATTTATGAAATATTCGCAACAAATTGCACTCGATCTCTAAAATTAATATAGAATTTTTGCCCTCGTGACATTTTGACATAATTTCACGAGCCGTAGGCGAGTCACTCGGTTCACTCGGGAGTTCACTAAAACTGTCAAAGTGTCA
This sequence comes from Diabrotica virgifera virgifera, assembly GCF_917563875.1. Taxonomy (NCBI): domain Eukaryota; kingdom Metazoa; phylum Arthropoda; class Insecta; order Coleoptera; family Chrysomelidae; genus Diabrotica; species Diabrotica virgifera. The sequence continues at coordinate 227,019,843 of NC_065448.1, forward strand.
CTCGGGAAAAATTCAATAATTTTAGAGCTCTTGTGCAATTACTACTGATGATATCTGACTGACTCAATTAGAATTAATAATAATGTGTTATTTCGTGTATCCCTTTTTATAGATGTGTGTTTGTTTATATATTTTCTACTTCAATTCATTTTGTAAATACAATATCATAATATATTTTATGCTTAATCAGCGGAATTCTCTGGGTCACACTAAACGAATCCGTGCGTTCTATTTAAGTTGTAATCCATCGATATATTTAATATTATATATATATAGTTTAGCTCTCCAGGCCTAGAAGGCCCATGGCTTGGTTTACTATTCCTTTCCAATCTCTCCTATTTGCTGCTTTATTTTTCCAATTTGTGATTTTCAGTTCTTCTATGTCTTTTTCAACATCTTTCTTCCATCTGGTTTTCGGTCTACCTTTCTTCTTCTTTCCTCCTATTCCTCCCGTTAGTATTTTTTTGGGAAGTCTCGTGTTTGGCATCCTTTGGATATGTCCCAACCATCTCAGTCTTTGTGATTTTACGATCCCTACTATGTTTGGTTCACCATACATCCTCTCCAATTCCACATTTGGTCTTCTTATCCACATTCCATTCCATATCTTTCCGCCAAATATTTTTCTTAGGACTTTTCTTTCCCATACTTTAAGCATGACTTGCTCGGATTTGTTCATCGTCCATGTTTCACTGGCATACAAGACTATAGGTCTTATCACTGTCTTGTATATTCTTATCTTAGCCCCTCTAGATATGTTCTTATTTCTCAATAAGTTGTTTAGAGCAAAGATACAACGATTACCAGCCATAATTCTCGCTTGGATTTCTTCTTTTATATTTGGTCTCCTAGTGAATGTCGCTCCTAGATATTGGAATCTCTCTACTTCCTCGAATTTATATATTTTTGCCTCTGTGTTTATTGTCAGGTATTGTCCTTGTGTGTATTCTCGTTTTGTCCATTCCATATATTTAGTCTTTTCTTCGTTTATGTATATCCCTTTCTTTCTTCCTATCGCCTCTAGTCTTTTTAGTATTTCTTGTAATTCTTGTTTGCTTCTGGCTATCATTACTATGTCATCAGCGAATGCCAAGCATTGGTGTTTTCGTTGGTATACAAGTCCTGTCCTGTTAATTTCGGCTTCTCTGATGACTATTTCAAGAAGGATACTAAACAACAGTGATGACAGTGGGTCTCCTTGTCGTACCCCTTCACCGACCCTAAACTTATCTGTTTCCTTTCCATTTATTTTAACCCTGTTCTCTGTTTCTCTGAGTGTAACTTTTACCATCTTTATTAATTTTTTACTAATTCCAATTTCACATAGTGCTTTGTATATTTCTTTTCGCTTAACTCTGTCAAAAGCTTGTTTAAAGTCAATGAATAGGGCCATTGTAGATTTTCCGTATTCGTAGCTTTCCGCTTGTATCTCACGCAGCAGGAAAATTTGATCCACCGTGCTGCGTCCTCTTCTGAATCCACATTGATATTCTCCTATGTCATTATCTATCTTTTGTGTTATCTTGTCTTTTATATGTACTGCAAGTATTTTATATGCAACGTTTAGTAGGGCTACTCCCCTGTAATTATGGCATAAACTTTTGTCGCCTTTTTTGTGAATTGGACACAGTGTGGCTTCAGTCCATTCTTTTGGTATGTGTTCTTGTTCCCAAATTTCTTTTATCAGCTTTTCCAAATGCTTAATTAGTACTGGTCCTCCATATTTAAACATTTCAGCTGTTATTTCATCCTTACCTGGGCTCTTGTTTTTCTTTAGTTTTTCTATTATTTCTTTTATTTCTTTTTCATTAGGCGGTCTTTCCTGCATTTCTTCTTGATCAATATTTTCATTCGGTCCTTCTTCTTCTTCTTCTGCATATTCTGTTGTGGGAATTTCATTTAGAAGCTCTTCGAAGTATTCTCTCCATCTGCTCAGTATTTCTTCGTCGCTTACTAAATTCCTTCCATTTTTGCTTTTGTAGTGTACAGGTTTTCTTTGGAACCCCTTTTTCTCATTTTTTACTCCTTGATATAAGTTCCTGACTTCTCCATTTTTATAGTTTTCTTCTATGCATTTCAATTTATCTTCGTTGTACTTTCTTTTCTTTACTCTTATGATTCTTTTAGTTCGTTTTCTTTGTTCGTTGTATTGTATCTCCATCTCTGGTGTTTTCACTTGCATAATTTTGAGTCTTAACTTATTTCTTTCATCCAGTTCTATTTTACATTCTTCATCAAACCATTCTTTGAATCCATCTTTTATATTTCTATTACTGACTTGCGCTGCTTTGGTCATACATACTTTTATTTGCGTCCATTTTTGTTCGATGTTTTCATTTTCTGCAATATTTTCCAGTTCTCTAGTGACTAGTCTTTCATATTTACTTTGTTCTTCTTCTGACAGTAGTCTAATAGGTTTAGTTACTTTGTACCTTTTTTTCTGTTGATTTCTAAGAACTGGTATAACCTGTTTAAGTTGTATTCCGACTATAAAGTGATCTGTGTCTGCATCCGGTCCTCTACAGGGTGTCCCGGAAAATAGTGCGTTCCTTGAAGGTATAGGTAGAAGGCACCATGTAGAACAAAAAACTCTTATAACATTTTTTTCTAAATGCAACCGTTTGACCAAAAAATTAAAATGTATTTTGGTATGTAAATTTAAATCTGACAACTATGTGCGGTACGCAAATTTAAGCATAGACAGTCCCATGTAAATAGATAGAAGATACTTAGATAGTAAACAGGTAGTTTTAAAGAATCCTGTTTAGTGTTTAGTGTCAATGCGAAAATGTTTTCGAATAGTGAGTGTATTACCTATTATGTTATTACCTATGAATGGTGTTTGTGAAAGGTTACTTGAAACATCTATTCGGTATAATAATTATTTTCAAGTAAGTACAACTTAGTTATTTCAGTTCACAAGTAAACAAATTACTGAGACATTATCTGGTGTATTTAAGTTCCACTGTAAACTATTAAAACTATGTAATTCAGTTAAAGCCCTCAGCAGTACTCAGCATTCAACCCATTTAAACCTTACTAAATACATAATACTAGTTTAGTTAAAAGATGTGTTTTTATGTTAAAAGAAAAGATGTGTAATTCGTTTAAAATTATGCAATAGGTATTTCAATACATTTCAAAAGAAAATAATTTTAGTAAACAAATCGTAAATACATAAGTATTACCTACTATTAGGTTGGATTATTTTAAATACTGTTAATCACAATCACAAACGAGTTTTTATTATGTTATTATTCCGTAGTGCGTACGATGTTGCCAGTTTATTAAAATTTCCAAACATTAAAATACAGGTATATGGAAAACAATGTTAACTTTTTTTTGGAAACGGCTAACTTTAGAAAAAAATGGTATAGGACTTTTTTGTTCCAAATTGTGTATTCTCTCCATACCTTAAAGGAACGCACTATTTTCCGGGACACCCTGTATATGTTCTTATGTTCTTTATACATTTTTCCATGTCTTTTTCGATGAGCACATGATCTATTTGATTTATGGTTTTTCCATCTGGTGATCTCCATGTTCCTTGATATATTCTTTTGTGTTGAAAGTACGTGCTCATAACGATCATGTTTTTTTCTTTTGCAAAATCTATTAAGAGGTGACCATTTTCATTCGTTGTTTCATGCAGACTATATTTTCCTATGGTGGGTGTGTATATTTCTTCTTTTCCTATTTTGGCATTAGCATCACCTAGTACTATTTTTATATCGTATTTGGGAATATTTTCGAATACTGTATCTATTTGACTGTAGAAGTCTTCCTTTATCTCTATGTTTTTCTCTTCAGTCGGTGCATGTATGTTTATAAATGTTATTTTTTGGTATTTTCCTCTTATTCTTAGTATGCATATTCTCTCTGAAATTGGTTTAAAGTCAACGATTAGATCTTTCAGCTTTTTGTTTACTACAAATCCTGTGCCTAACATTCTATTTTCGCCTCCGCTATTGAAAAATAAATAGTCATTTATTTCCATTGAGTTTTGGCCTAGTTGTTTCGTTTCTTGTAGTGCTACTATTTCGAATTTATATTTTTTACATTCATCTACTAGGTGTTTCAGTTTTCCTTCTTCGTATGTTCCTCTTACATTCCATGTTCCTACTAATATATGTTCTTTTATGGGCTGCTTTTCATTAATAATCTGTACATTTTGTCTATTTCGTGTACCTGTACTTTGCCATGTCATCTCCGTTATTTCAGTCTGCTTTCGTTGTATTGCTAGTTTTTTGGTTGTATATTTTTCTCTTTTATGAGTTGTTGTTGGTTGTTATTCCATGTCCATATTTCACCATTAATGATTAGCTTCTGGTATCCTATTTTTACATTTTTTCCATTATGCCTCTCTACCATAGCCTTGCTTCTAATTTCTTTCTGAATAATTCTTTCTTCTTTTGACATATCATCATTAATATAGATTCTTTCGTCCTTTTTGGTTTTTAATTTACTTTTATTTTTCATTACTTCTATTTTGTTTTTCACGCTGTTGAGTTCCACTATGACAGTATTTTCTCCTATTTTCCTTGCTCCATTTACATCTACTGAAACTTGTAGCTCTTTTTCCATAAAATTCTCCATAGCCCCTCGTAAAACTTTCTGATCATTTGTATCAATTTTTATTCCTTGTATTATTACATTTTTTCTCTTTCTTTCTCTTTCCAATTTCTCTATTTTTTCATTTGCTATACTAATTTCTTTTTCTAATTGACCTATTTGTTTTATAGCTTTTTCGTTTGTTTCTCGCAGCTTTTTTATTTCATCTTTGTAGCCGCTTTGTTGATCTTTCAGTTCTTTAATTTCATTCTTTAGTTGTGTGATTTCGTCTCCAGATCTATATTGTTCTTTTTTTATGTCTTTTATATCCATTGCTAATTCCCTCATCATTTTCATCATTTGTTCCATTCCACTTATGTTATCTTCATCTGTTTTTTGTGATGTTCTAGCTGTTATTTTTGATTTTTTGCTGGGATGTTCCTCCTCTTCCCTTCTCCTTTTCATTTCATCATCTAATTCGCTATCTGAACTCATTGTTCTTAATTCCTAGTTATTTTTCGTGCTAGAGTTATTAGTCAATGCGTCACGGGTGAAGTTTCGTGGAGAACTCTACTCACAGTTCAAATTCCCACCCGCACCCGCGCTAGCCGTTACTAATTTTCCAGCACTTTTATTCCTAGGTAAAAATCAAAATCAAAATCCGGCCCTGGTTATCTGTTTATAATAAAATTAATTATATTATAATAAAGTTTTCTACTTACAGCTGATTCTGTTTATTAATATGCTTTATTTTCCTGTAGAAATACACCATTCACAATATTGTTTTGTTTCCACCTACTGCAAAAACCTGCTTTGTTTATATTCGATATCACACAAGTTTTTATCACTTTACACAAGAATTTAATTCCTTATCGTTGGAATTACTTTTTTCCGATTTTTTCACTGTATAATTAGTTAACTAATTAGGTTGTTTATTTATGTACCTACATATATTGGTTTATAGTTACACTGCACTTTTGTATAACACAATTGTTTTATTGCTATATCTGCTCGAGAATCGAGTTAAGATACGAGCTAAACACGTGTGTTCTATTCGCTGGTCAGCGACCGAATCCCCATATTTAATATTATGTAACCTAAATAATATCGTATTAAACAATAATAATTAATCTATTTTTATTAAAAGGATTTTAGTTTCTGAATAATGATTAAATTCCATTACAATGTAAACACGATAACCATTAAAAATAACTGTACAATACCTTTTCGCACATCTGGCTCAAAGTGGTTTTCGTCTATTATTATGTACCGGGTGTCCCAATAAGAATGGATCTCACCCATATCTCAGGAACCGTTTACATTACAGCTTTAAGAAAAAAATATTTATTACAAAAGTTGCCTCGGGAAAAGCCTGGAAATTATCTTCATAATTAAGTATTTTCTATGGGAAATAAGCCACGATTTTATTAAAAAATGAATTTATTGACGTTTCGAAGCCCAAATCGGGTTTCGTTGTCAAAATAAAAATACTATTAAAATGAACAAAAATGTTGTTGCTAAGTAAAAAAATTCTTCTAATAATTTATTTAATCTGACTCATTTATATTGGCAATTCAGACGCATTTTAAAGTAGAAGACTTTAAAATGATATCGCCAATATTTATGAGTTGCGTTCCTGGGACGACTTTACTAAAAGATAGTTCATTCGATTACATGAAATCAATCCCAACTCAAGAATATCCGTCGCAAAAAAATCATAGCATGTGATCTGTCTTTAAAAAGACAACCAAATGCAACGATGGCAGTAAAATTCTCGCGTTAGAGATTCCATAGTAAATCACGAGGGAAAACCAGGAAAAAACCTCGTGATACTATCCCGACATCGTAAGTATTTGGTCTTACATTTATTTACCTTCAAAAAACTAATACCAAATTCTGACTTTAATATGTTTAAATTATAAAAAAGAGTGTGTGTGTACTTTGTACGCACGTAAGAAGTTATACTTCTCTTATATGATTATATGATTATAAACGAAATTAATATACTTTTTATTCATATTTTATTTAAATATTAAACTAAATTATACTTACTACTTCTCAAACATTTTTATTAAAACAGTGCCAAAAATTAAAATAATAAAAGAATAAAACACACACAAACACATTAAAAATGCCACAAATGATTTCTGAACATTAATTGTCGGAAAATTTTTTAACTAAATACGTATTTTCTGAAAATAAAGTTATATAATAAATATACTTACAATCATAAAATGTATAAAACAAATAAAAAAATAAAAGTTTCTATTGGGATTCGAACCAACTTACCAGCGCGGCTGGTATTGGCGTTGTATTGGGGTTCACTCGCATTAAACGCTTCGCCACGGAGACAGTGTGTCATTATGTGCGAAGATCGACTAACTAAACGGATTAAACTTTTGACATTTTTGAATTATGTAAAACAAATTATTTTGATTTTGAATTGAAATGATTTAGAAATGAAAAAATACAACAAAACATAGAGTAAGAAAACAATATATTAGGTGAATATTGATAGAAATTTTGATGGTGATCAAATTATGTAAATAAAAGTATTACATACTATGTATTTTGGTAGGTTCAAATAGGCAGGTACCTATGATACATTTACAATTATTACGTACCTGTTGCTTTAAAAACTATTTAAAAATCACTACAATTATAAACTTTTTTGTTTCTGTCCTCACAACAATAAAACTAATATATTATACATTTGTTTACCTTCATATTGAACAATTATTTATTATTGACAGATCATTTCAACACCCAATCAGAGCCCGTATAACGACTAATAAATTTCGCAATCACTTGCATCGTGCAAAGTGGCTATGTTCAAATATCATAACAAAATTTGATCAACTATTTTCAAAACACTTACCAGTGTAAGATTCTTTAGCTTTGAATAAGCGAGATCGTAGATCGTCCCGGTTGATTGTTGTTATCCACAGTTCTCTACGCCTTCGAGCTAATAGGTTTTTTATGAGTAGTTTTGCGGCACTCATACTAGTCACAGTTTGATGGGCTTTCATATTGGCATGCAACATTCATCTCTTCTATGTTAATAAGTCCAAAAATATGATATGAAAACTATTTAAAAAGGCAGTATAACCATTAACTAACTTTTTGTTTGTTGTTTCTCTTCCTACAAATTTTAAAACGCAACAACCATACATAACCAAACCACAGTCCCACAGCTGTGACACAGCTGCCATATTGGATCATTTTTGTCATGTCATTTGAACATCCAATCAGAACCAAGTTGTAATGCGACTGCGCCGAGATCAAAGGTTTTAATCCTATTAAAATTCACCCTCATATCGCGCGAAAAGAAGTATAACTTCAATAATATTAATAATACATAGATATACAATAAGTAATACTAAAATATAAAATTTGTACTAACTCGATATGTTATTGACTTATTAATCGTGGTATTTTCTTTCTATTGACTTCCTCTGTCAGTATGGGTAACCACATCCTACTGCATTCTACCGAGGAATTTGCGAAACAATTGGTTTCATTTAGCATAATTAGAGCCGTTTCTTTGATTTTTCTCTTTTTACTATCTGATTCTTTCAGAACTATACTTGAATCTCTCCACTGAACTCGATGTTCATTATCCCATGCTTATTTCCCATTGAAAATACTTAATTATAAAAATGCCACAAGGAAATAGCTTCAGAATAACATTATCTTCATAACTGTATGTCCACCGCTAGAGGGCGTAATTGAATATCAGAAATTAAAAAAGTTAAAATTTTACAAAATTTACCTAATAAAAGGGCACTGAAAATCCAATCATCGTATTCTTCCTGAAATTCTGCGCATATTTGATTTAACAAGTTTAGGTCTACCTTTGCAAATAAGAGGTGGGATGAGTGGGACCTTCTTATGAAAAAATGGCTGTAAGTTCGGTTCTGCCAAATCGAATTTTGCATACTTGTTCTTGTTGAAAACAGCTCTTTTTCTCAAAACATCTCGAGATATCTTAAGAAATGTGTAAATTTTAAACATAACTGTTACTGTCACCGGTAAACGAGGTTAAGGAAAAGTAGTGTGTTATGGAAAAAACAAATAAACATTTTCCAGATGTATGTATTGATGTGATCTTGATTATTGATATGAGATAATATTCTTATATGTCATTTAATTTAATCAATGCATTAATCATAATCTAATTAATTTACCAGATCACATATCAATATGTTTTCAATCTCAGGGCGAATTATAAAATTAATTACTTACTCTCGTGGCTTCTAAGTATTTCTCAATGGTTCCTAATCGGGATAGGAAAGAAAAGAGTAAAATAATACACACATATGGGTTATAATTATAATCAAAATATTGTTTATTTTATTTAAATGGCAATCACTGCTTAATATTTGCTAGATCTTATTATTCTTAAACATAACATTTACAAATGGGAATCTTATTTCCTTTTGGTTTCCAATTGAAAGTTTTTATTAACATTTAACTATTAGGATTTATTAGCAACAATTATATTTAAGTTTGATGAAGCTTTTCTGATATTATTGATTATGTTCTTCAATTTTAAATGTGGTATTTAATACGAAAAAACCCATACATTCATGTCCAAACAAATGAGACTGACCTTTTTCTGGTGAACTGAGAATGTCTTCACACAAGACCCGTTTCCTGCTATCCTTGGCTGCGATCAAAACCTCGTCCTGGCTTCCAGTAATGTTCTCCTTTGAAAACTAGCTCGTATAGCTCCCGTTCCTGCTTCTGTCGTGATGCCGTGTTTCTACCTTTTTCGAAACTTCAATCAGCTACCGGGACACTCTTGGCTCAAGGAGGTTCTTTACTCTCGACCTGGCCTACCTCTCGTTCCACGATAGATACTCCACACTCACGGAACTATACCGGCTTTCTCACTCTCCGTACACTACCGTCTACTACTGGACTTCACTTCTCGACAGCTCAAAACATTCTCCTCTCTATTTGTCATTCATTCCCCTACTTTCTAAATATCCCTTCCAGATTCACAAATCAACCTTCCACCACCAACTCTCATTCGCAGTATTCCTCAAAACCCAATTTTTAATATTTCTAAATATGCTTAATGGATTTCAAAAAAGAAATAGTTAATTCCCATTCTAAAATTACTTTCTACTATTTACAAAATTTAATGACCTATTATCTACTTCCACTGAGTCTTATTTAGCATAGGCTAATGATCGAACCTTCCGCGAACAACGATAATGACCTATTATCTATTTCAACTGAGTCTTATTTAGCATAGGCTAATGATCGAACCTTCCGCGAACAACGATAATGGCACGCGCCATTCACTTTGTTTATTCTCGGCGCATTGTCCCGAGTTTCGTAAGCTTCTTCTAATCACTTCTTAAAATTAAACATAACAATTTGTTGTATACAGGTTGTTCTAAATTTATATGCCCGTGGTTGAGAAAATTGAAAATATTTTATATTAAATTGAATTTTGTTTATAATAATTATCAAAATTTAATTTTCATATCAAATAGAAATATAACAGTATATAATTAATTAAAACAACGATAAGACAAACAACACTATAAAATATAACAAAGCAACAAAATCCACTACTTACTTAGTCTTAGTGACTAAGACTTAGCAGAACAACCGGACTTAGAGCCATTTTTTATAAGAAGGATCCCACTCCCTCCCACTCCTTATTTGCAAAGGTAGACTTAAACTTGTGAATTCAAATCTGCGCAGAATTTTATGAATAATACGACGGTTGGATTTCCAGTGCCTTTCATTGGGTAAATTTTGTAAAATTTTGATTTTTTAATTGTTGATATTCAATTACGCCCCCTAGCGGTGGACCTACAATTGTGAAAATAATTTCTAGGCTTTTCCCGAGGCAACTTTTGAAATAAATATTTTTTTCTCACAGCTGTACTATAAACGGTTCCTGGGATATGGCCGAGAGCCATTTTTATTGGGACACCCGGTACTTATGGGAAACAACAATACTAGAATAAACGTTTGCATTGTATCTTGTCAGGTATAAATGACGCACGATGCTGATCCATCCTCACCATTGTATACATAGTGCAATAATCTATAACCCATGACGTCAAGCTGTAAGTCAAACATCATCATCAATAATAGACAGCATTACGTTGCAATTCTAGGTCAATTGCGTTAAATCTGGACCAAAATGTACGTCAATGCTCGACGTTAACACCAAATTTATTCATGAAATGCCATTGCGACCCTCTGGTAACAATTATACGTTTTAATTTAAAAAACAAAAACAAGGAAAAGGCCAACAGGACTTCTCACTCAAAAAGAACAATTCGAAAGTCTTTTGAAAACAATAAAGAGCAGACGTGAATTAAAAGACAGTTAAATTCTGTTTTTGGAAATAAACTCGTACATTTTTAAAAGCAGACTTCTTCAGAAATTAAAATGTACCTTTTGCTAAGAAAATAACCAAGGGGTGTTTTAAAAACTTCCAGAACTGTTTTTGATGTAAATAACTTGAGAATTACTTTTCTTGAAAGGAATTTAAACATACGTCTTTTGTTTTTTATCTTTTAGCATAACGGGTAGGGTCCTTACTGATGATTTTGTTAAAAACAGGTAAACAGGGGTATAAAGACATATTTTCATTTGCCGTTCTTTTGCAAAATAAATAAAAATAACTAAATATGTTGAATTCAAAAAGCTAGGCTAGCTAAATTATATCCATTAAAGAGTCCAACAAGAAGGCGTCTTCTCCTCAACACCCAGTGAAAGGTGTTAGCGCTGTTTCACATTATAAGAATTTCGATCGTGCGATAGTTAAAATCTACATAGTGGCTCGAGCAGTCATATTAGATCAATCAAGTTAGTAAAAAATAAGCCGTTTTTCGACATAATTGAAAAGACGTGGTTTGACAGTTGAAATGTGTAGTATGAGATATTACAAAAGGGTTTTCCTCACCCTTCCCATCTTGGGATTTATCAATTTTTTAGTGGAACAATTTTTAAATAAACAATCAAAACGTCAAACTTAGTTTTGTGCTCATAACTTAAAAACTTGTTTATTTAGAGATTTGACGTCCACAGGTAACTTTTTTAGAACAAAAAGATACATCGAATGAGATACGCTAAATGAAAATCGGTTAATAAACAAAAAAGTTATTGCAAAACAGACGACAAAATCATTGTTTTTGAATATTGTTAATAACAATTTTATTGTTTATTAGAATATGTTTACATATACCTAAGCTTGAGGGCATTATGGTGTTTGAATGGTGTGCAAAAATGGTCCAGATCTGTTAAATAGCTTTCGCAAAATTGAATTTGTTTATAAAATTTTTTGAAAAACGAGCTAATTTCTGATGCTGGTCCAGTTAATATGGCTGAATGTATCTCAATAATCCGAGGCTCATTTCCTTCGTTAAGATGTATACTAACAGCCTATGAAAAATAAAGTAAAAAAAAATTACATATACGTACACAAAATTATTTGTAAATAAATAGCAGTTTTTAAGCTTATAAACAATTACAATAATTTCGTAGAAATTAGATCAAATTAAATGGCAATAAAAAATACGAAAAGCTGGTTAAAATACACAACTTCCAAAAAAAAAATTTTAGGTCCTACGACCCAGGGAGTCTGAGATAGCTCCTTTTTTTTTAAAAAATCACTGTTACGTTAATTAACAACACTAAGGTCTGAAATTAACCAATATTTTATAAGAAAAGTCAAAGTTTTTAACAAAGTTTTTAGCAAGAAAAAAGGTTAAAAATTGTTTAAACGGTAGTGTTATAAACAAAAAGTATTTTGCGTTGCGACTAAAGTAAAAAAAAAAATGGGCGTAGCCGAATGAGAATAAATTCGCGGACTACCATTCGCTAGCGCTAGACCGTTGCAGCCCATTTTTAACATTGACAGTATACCGGATTTGAAGCTTAATATTATATTTATAGTAGTTATATTTTGGTAGAAACTTGCATTTTATGAATATTATTATGTTGCACATTTATTTAGTAAAATTATATTTTAAATAAATAAATTTAAAAAATGATAATAAAAAGTCCACTTCAAAAAAGGTTTATACATCCCATTAGCTGCTTTGTTTTGGATAATTTTGCAATGAAAATAAGATAAACATTATTATTTTAATGTGGTACCATAGATAAAAAAAAAATAGTAAACTTGGTACAGTAGAACCCGATTGGTAGGTATAGGCCATTTTTTCTTCTCTATTTTGAATCCGTGTGTAGTCGAGGCTGTATCGTCGACCCCGTTAGGTAAATTATTCCGATTCGTATTTTTTGCACAAACTTACACAAAAAAAATTCCTTATAACAAATCCAGAGGGTAACAAGAGCTACCGCGGCCGGAAAATTGTTTAAACAATTTTTTCATTAGTTTTCTGTTAACTTATAAAAGTTGGGTAACAAACTGTTTAGTTTATAATTGTAGTCAATGCAGTATTAAAACATAGGTCCTGAAGAAGTTTTCTGGAAAATTTCTAGTCAAAATATGCAACAGAAAATAAGTTACGCGACCTTATAGACGGGTGGTACTCCCCAAAAAAACGCTCATTTTTCGAGATATCAACCACACTGTGGTGAATGGCTAATTTTGGTCTTACTTTATGTTTTTGATGGTGCTGAAAACCAAAATGAGTTTTATTTTGAATTTTAGATGGGGAAACATTGTCAAAATCGAAATTTTACCCTAAAAATAAAAAAAAATGAAATAAATCACGTTTTTTTAAATTAAAAGTTACACCCCTTTTGTCTATAAAACATTTTGTTCTCTGTACTCTAGATTTTAACGTAATAAAATTAATTAAACAGCTAAATTTTAAATTTTGTCACTCAACTTTGCGATTAAACTTTGCAATTCAAGAATCTGCACCTTTTACTTCAAACAAATTATAACTTTCTTTATAGCAAGACAGAAATATTGAAGCAGGTCCCATTGTCTTCAGAATGGCGAGAAATATATACTTTAAAACTTTCAGAAAAAATATTACAATGGAACTGAGTTGTAGCAAGTTAAACGCAAAAAACGTGATTTTTATTTTTAGGGTGAAGTTGCGATTTTGATAATGTTCCCCCACGTAAAATTCAAAACAACCCTAATTTTCGTTTTCAGCACCATCAAACATATGAAGTATTACCAAAATTAGTATCAGTATCTCGAGAAATAAGCATTTTTTGGGGTGTGCCAGTGTGCCGCTCGTCTATAAAGTCACATAACATTTTTCCTATTGCATATTTTAAATTAAATTTTTTTGGAAAACTTCTTCATGAATTATATTTTATTTCTGTGTTAGTTAAAATTATCAGCTGAAAAGTTTGTCACTCAACTTTTTTAAGTAAACAGGAAACTAACGAAATCTGACGACAAAATGTTTAAAAATTAACAACTTCTCTTTTAATGTGTTTGATCATTTTGGATAAATCTCATTGTTATCTAAATGCCTCAAAGTTAACACAGTAAAATTTTCAAAAGGAAATATTTACAGCGACCAAAAATACAGTGAGTTAAAATTTAAAAATCATCAATATTGATTTATCGCATTTTGGCATAAAAGTTGATTTTTGAACATGTTCCACTAATTCTAAAAAAAAATAAAATCCATACTCGTATTCGGAGACCTCGAAAACATAAGGAATGATGAAAATTTGTTATTCACTTTAAAGTTGATTTTTGTGGTCGGTATAACGTAATTTTAGGAGTTGCTGCCGGTCGTCAACCGCGCCCACTATTCAGTCAGTCGACTACGCCCGCTATTTTTTACTTTAGTCGGAACGCAAAATACTTTTTGTTTATAACACTACTGTTTAAACAATTTTTAACATTTTTTCTTGCTCAAAACTTTGTTAAAAACTTTGACTTTTCTTATAAAATATTGGTTAATTTCAGATCTTAATGTTGTTAATTAACGTAAGAGTGATTTTTTCAAAAAAAGGAGCTATCTCAGACCCGAAGGATCGTACGACCTAAAATTTTTTTTAGAAGTTGTGTATTTTAACCAGCTTTCCGTATTTTTTAATGCCATTTAATTTGATCTAATTTGTACGAAATTATTGTAATTGTTTATAAGCTTAAAAACTGCTATTTATTAACAAATAATTTTGTGTACGTATATGTAATTTTTTTGAATTTTTTTTCATAGGCTGTTAGTATACCTACACCTTAACGAAGGAAATGAGCCCCGGATTATTGAGATACATTCAGCCATATTAACTGGACCAGCCTCAGAAATTAGCTCGTTTTTCAAAATTTTTTAAAAACAAATTCAATTTTGCGAAAACTATTTAACAGATCTTTACCATTTTTTGCACACCATTCAAACACCATAATGCCCACAATTTTAGTTATATTAAAACATATTCTAATGAACAATAAAATTGTTATTAACAATATTCAAAAACAGTGATTTTGTCTTCCGTTTTGCAATAACTTTTTTGTTTATTAACCGATTTTCATTTAGCGTGTATCATTTTCATTGGATGTATCTTTTTTTTCTGAAAAAGTTACCTGTGGACGTCAAATTTTTATATAAACAAGTTTTTAAGTTATGAGCAAAAAACTAAGTTTGACGTTTTGATTGTTTATTTAAAAAATGTTTCACTAAAAAATTGATGAATCCCAAGATTTTTGTAATATCTCATACTACACATTTCAACTGTTAAACCTCGTCTTTTCCGTTATGTCTAGTAAAAACCTAACTTGATTGGCCTATATGGAATCTTTCTCCCTTCACCGCTAGAAACATTCGGTGAAAGCAGAAAGATTCCGTATGATTCCTCGAACCACTATGTAGATTTTAACCATCGCACGATCGAAATTCTTATAATGTGAAACAGCGCATAAGCTATGTAACATTACAAACGTCACAGGTTTGTTAATTTTCTCTCAATAATTATTCTATTACGATTTCTCTTGATTTTATGCATTTGTTAAGTTTCTACTTCAGTGAGTTGCTGATTCAGTAAAATTTATTTGGTACTCATTATGTTTTTTAGTTATTGTAAATTTTAATTATACCTAAATAAACATTATTGTTAATAAATATTTGGGTTGGACTTCCCGAAGCATATAATATGGAGACCACATAGGGAATAAACTGCAATAACAACAACATAGTTGACATAATGCTGCAGAACTACAGGCGGTTCTATGCAGGAATCTACACCTACCTGAAACTACTTCACCTTATACAGGGTGTCCAGAAATTCTACCGACAAACGAATACAGAAGATTCCTTAGATAATTTTAAGGCAATTTAACCAAATTCTCTAGTCCGAAAATGATTCATAAGGGAGCTAGACCTCCTTGAAAATGACGTCTTGTAATTAGTTTTTCGTAAATACCTTCAGAACACTTTTAGTTATAAAAACGAAAATTAGTACGCTTATTTATCTTCCAGAGATAAATCGATTCCATCCATTTAGTTCAGGAACCGAAGCTTTCCACCTCGCAATTTTTACAGAATGGATCGATTTGCTTGAAAATTTGAGAATAAGTAGTGGATAGTCCAAAGATTAAAATCTATATAATGCCGAAAGGCGCTTTTACCATGGGGGTGGTTGCCACCCCATCCCGCGGGTGGAAATATTTTATTATATTTTGACCGCAAAAGTTGATGGAAACAGTCATTCTAAGCAAAAAATATTCTATATATTTTTTTGATAAAATGAATAATTTTCGATGTATTCGCTATCGAAAGTGTTAGTGTTATAACAAAAAATAAGTGTTTTTCAATAATATACTAATTTACGATTCACTCAATTTCTGCCGTAGACAAAATTTTTTCAAACCGAGTTCTTGGGAATTAAATAAACTACAATTTCATATTTAAACATTTTTTCGTATTTCTGATGCTAATCTTTTAGGCCTGGATCCCGCGTATGAAAAAAAAATTGATTAATAGCAAGCTGAAAATTTGTTAATAGCTTAAGGGTGTCTAGTCGGACAAACTTTGATATAAGGGAATACTGGAACAGGGGAAGTTTTAATTGTGGAGCAGGTTAAAAATTTGGAACGGTCAAACCACGAAAACGGCACATGTATTTTGTCCGACAGAACAGACTTAAACTCTCCGAACAGAGATTAAACTCTCATGCAAAAATCAGACTGCTATTTATCACCAAATGGACGTTTTAATGAGTGGAACATGTGGAATATGTCAAATGCCAGGAATGATGACAGGTGATAAATAGCAGTCTGATTTCTGCATGAGAGTTTAAACTCTGTTCGGAGAGTTTAAGTCTGTTCTGTCGGACAAAATAAATGTGCCGTTTTCGTGGTGTGACCGTTCCAAATTTTTAACCTGTTCCACAATTAAAACTGCCCCTGTTCCAGTGTTCCTATATCAAAGCTTATCCAACTAGACACCCTTAAGCTTTTAACAAATTTTCAGCTTGCTATTAATTAACTTTTTTTCATACGCGGGATCCAGACCTATTTATATTCTGAAGAAATCGACATTTTTACCAAACTACAAAAATTCGTTATTCGCTTTTAACTCCAGTTTGTTAAAAACTAATCTTTCTAAGCCAGTCAAACTTCTAGAATCTATTAATAATACATAAATAAAAAAGAATGAATAAAGCTCATGACTAAAAGCACAGCTAACTTACATTATTATGCTTCAAATTGGATTTCTCCTTTTTTTTCAAAAAAAAATATTGATTTTTTAGCCGTAACTTTTCTATTTTTTTTTCTAGAAAATTAGTTAAAAAAGAATTTTGTAGGTTTTTATAAATTCTATAAGCCTATTGATATTAAATCTTTTTAAATTCCTCAGTCGCCAAAAGAGGTGACTTTAAAAGGGTTGGTAAAGGTGGTTTTTGCATGTCATTACAAGTTTTAATTATCAATAGCGTACTCAATTTTTGCCTTAGTAAAAATTTTTGCAAACCAATTTCTTAGAAACTAAATAAGCTAACATTTCATATTAAAACATTTTTCGTATTTTTGATGCTAATATTAATAATATACAAATAAAGAAGGCCAAATACGGTTGGTGACTAATTTTAATTAGGGTGGTGATTAGGAGGTTGCTCCGGATCACTTATTCGCTGAAAAAAAGTAGGGACTAACATTATTTTCAATATACGTCACTTAATTTTTGAGCTAGATACTTTGTTTTTATTTCTGGAGATATATATTTTTAAATACTTTCAATTAGTTTAAACAAAGTATCCTCGAAAAATGCATAGTTTTCCCCTCTGTTGACTTTGAAACTACAGTATTTAACATTTGACGAAGAAGAGCTAACATTTAATAGTGTATAGCTCGATTGCTATTGGTCTTAAAAAAATTAAAAGAAACGGTTTTGTTTATTTTTTCAAAAGGTACATTTTTGTTAAGTAAAGTTGTTTTGATAAAACGAAAACTTTTGGAGTTATTAGCCGAAAATTTATTAACAACATGGATTTTTTCAATATAAAACTAACAATTTCGATAGCGAATAAATCAAAAACTATTAATTTTATCCAAAAAATGTATAGAACGTTTTTTGCTTAGAATGAATGTTTGACTAACTTTTGGGTTCAAAATGTAATAAAAAACCTCCACCCCCGAGAATGGGTGGCAACCACCCCTCATGGTAAAAGCGCCTTTCGGCATCATATAAATTTTGATTCTTGGACTATCTACTACTTATTCTCAAATTTTCAAGCACATCGATCTATTCTGTAAAAATTGCGAGGTTTTGTCCTATTTTAAGCTTCATTACTTGAACTAATTGCGAATTTCTAGTACCTATCATAGGCGTCCGTTATGGGTAGGGCCACGTATATTTTATTGAATAACTTTTTTGTCTTTAATTTTTAGGCATTTTTGACTCTGGATTATTAAATTGTGACGTGTTCTAGTACTAAAACTTACTCTTGTATTAAGTCGATAGGACACACCGTTTTCTAGAAAAATTATTTTGAACATTTTTCGTTACTTGAATTAAAAAAAAAATGAAAAGAAAAATTAAAAAAAAACACGGTGTATTTTACCAACTTAAAGCAAGACTAACTTTTAGTAGGTACTAAGTAGGTACTAGAATACGACATAATTTAATATACTAGTGTCAAAAACGCTTAAAAATTAAAGACAAAAAAGGTATGCGATAAAATGACAATTTACCTATCCAAAACGGACGCATATGACCGGTACTAGAAATTCGTAATTGATGAAATCGATCAATATCTGGAATATAAATATACGTACCGTTTTTCTAAATATTTTGTTTATTTTTTTTTAATTCAAAAAACGAAAAATTTTCAAATCGATTTTACTAGAAAACGGTGTATCCTATCGACTTAAAGCAAGAGTACCTTTTACTACTAGAATACCTCAAAATTTAATAATCCAGAGTGAAAAATGCTTAAAAATTAAAGACAAAAAAGTTATGAGATAAAATTAATAACCGTTGCACTAAAAAAAACGGACGCCTATGACCGGTACAAGATGGCTGGGATTCGCAATGGATGCAATCGATTTATCTCTGGGATGTAAATTCGCGTACCTATTTTCGTTCCTCTAAATAGAAGCGTTCTGGAGGTATTTAAGAAAAACTAATTACCAGACGCCATCTTCAAATAGCTCTATCTCCCTCAGGAAGCATTTTCGAACTAGGTGAATTGGAATAAATGATCTTAAAATTATCTGAGGAATCTCCTGTCTTCGTATGTCGGTAGAGTTTCTGGACACCCTGTACACAAGTACATTCAACAACGATATACTACAAAATATGATACCTACCTTCAATTCATTCAACTACACGAAGTCTACTGTATATATTTTGGAATAAGTATAATTTTCACATTTTGTACGAATTTGTACAAAAATTATTCTGTTTTATTATTATTAAAATTTGATTTCTTTTTTAATATAAATATAATAAATACATATGATTATTTTATATCATCTTTTATTTTTTTTGCTCTTTTTCAGAAAGATAAGACGTAGTAACACCTTGGAGTTAGAGCCAGTCAAAGCAAAAAAAATTGCTCCTAACGTTAGCTGAAAATTTACTGTTACACATTGGTGCTCCAACGTAACTTATCTTATTTGTAGATATATGTGCTTTGAGTTTTGGTTTGGTGGTAAATAAATTAAAAATATTAATACATAGGTACTAGTCATTTTTTGTTAAATGTGGCTATTCCTATGATTTTTGGTTATATTTTGATATTTTAAATTTTTATTTTCACAAGTTTGCATAAAATTTATTTAATTTATTTATTTAATTTACTATATATTTTAACATATTTTATATTTTTACATTACTATTTTGGCTGATTTTTATGACAGCGTTACGTTTTTTACTTGATTTTTTAGTCTTTATTTTTATTTTATTTACACTCACACTTTACTAAAAATATAATTAATAAATATTTATTCTACGAAGTCTTCCCGGCAAAATCAAACGAACGGTTCACATCATAATGAATGGGCGATTCAAATTATTGTATTTAAATGATACGGCCTTCTGTTATGGATTGTTCTGGAGACAGACAGTCGTCTACTCGAATGCATGGTCTACTGGTAGAGATTTTGCGATCCCAGCGGGTGTTAAAGTTGGTTCCAAACGTATTGGGGCGAGCTTTGCTTATTTTGGGCCTTATTAAGAAAAAAGTAGCGTAACATTGCTCACTCTTTAAGAGATGGCTTCTTTTAAAGCTTTGTCTGTACTGGAACTGGATGATGGTATCGGCAACTGGACTCTCTTTTACAACTCCCAGTTGTAAACAAATGGCAAGAGATTATTTTCAATCAGCAACAGTAACCATGCAGATTACAACAGACTGGTACCTGGACTTCGAAGTCTTCTAAGATTTCTTCCACCATATTTCGGACAACACTCCAATTCAAATAGCTAGAAACTACTACGTACTACCTCAACTAAAGTAATGTTTCACATGCATCTTGGGAGGTAGGTTGATCATGGCCAGTGTCTTTTGTTCTTCTTCTTTAGGTGCCATGTTCGTATTCAGATATTGGTCGTCGTCATGTTTAAAAGTTCATGAAACCTTTCACTATCGGCTGCTGCGCGGAATAATTCATCTACTGTGTAACCACACTATTGTCGAATGTTACTAAATGGAAAAGGTAGCGTGATGCATCTTGAAATTTCAAAGCTTTTCCTGGAGCTGGAATTTGGCATTTTGTAACTCGGCCAAACTGCCTATGAAAGACGGATCCTTACACTTGTCCGTCTCTTATACAGGCCGGGGAGGTATGTATGAGGTTTTTCTTCAGTAGTTACACCATCACTTGCTTTACCGGAACCTCCCATCACGCTCCCATGAATTCCTCAAAAATCAGGTCAGGTACTTCTTGGACATGGTTTTCTTCCACTTCTTCATCTACATCGGTGTATCTTATAAATTGCGCCAATCGGTTATGGTGTACTGTCATCGGCTCGCGCTGTTTAAATGAACTATTTTCTATCAAACTTTGTTATTTTCAAAATTTTAACTATGAAGTGATTTATAAATGGATAAATGGTAATGTGACTTTTCTTAAATGATTTTGTATTTAATAAAATAAAACATTAATAGCAAAAATACGAAATACCACATTATCGAACCATTTTTCATATCCTCCTTTAGCAAAACTTGTTTTCTAAACAAATTACATCCAGGCTTAAGTCTGAACGCGAACAGAAGCGCCATCGGCAACGATATTTTTCCATAGCTACACCGGAATTTCGTGTTAGTAAACCGTTGCTGTTTTATGTTTATGGCACCAAAAGTCAAAATAAACGAGGTAGAAGATTAGAGGAGATATACCGAATTGCTGTTATTAGCGGGAAATGTCTTGCGAATGGAGTTTTACAATTTCCCTACTTTACACAAAGGAATCCAGACAAAACGGTGATTATTTGATTATGCTTCGTTAGCTGAAAACTGACTATTTAACTTAATAAGCTGGTTTTTTTTTCGAAGTGAACATTTTTAGATATTTCTGCTTCAATAGAAAAGAAATCTAGTAAATAAACTTACTGGAAAATTTAAAAACTCTGTTTTACCTTTCTGTAAAGTATAATTTTAGGAATGTATCAACAATAATCTAAAATAGACAGAACTACACTAGACATAATTCACCCTCTCACTCTTGTCGTTTTCCCATTACTGAGGATCGTAATTTCCTCCAATCTTCTTTTTTGTGTGCCTTATCCTTTATGTCCGGTTCACATTATTTCAGTCCAGTAATTCAACGAGTAATCCAGTTCAGTGCTTGATTGGATGATTTCGTTTATACAATTCCAATGGATCAAAAGCTATGAAAACGATTCCAGTCATTAAGAATATCGGTAATACTATAGTGACAATGACAGTTTACACTGGATTCACAGTTTACATCAAGGTGTTCATTGAAGCCTTATTTCAGGAAGCCATAGCGGAACGAAGTGATGGAATCTCTATAAACGGAAGAACAGTAAATAACATAAGATTCTCTGATGACACCGTTATAATAGCAGACACCCTGGAGCCGCTACAAGAATTGAAAAATAAAATTAACGATTACTGCATTGGACAAGGACTAAAAGTAAACAAAAATAATACTAAATTTATGATTGTCTCAAAAACACAACATGGAAATGAAAAGTTTATGATAGAGCAATACCAAATAGAAAAAGTGGAGACATACAAATATCTGGGAACCTGGGTTGATGACAAAAATGACCAAAGTAAATGACAATAAAGTCCGAAATGAAACTGCAAGGCAAGCATTTATATAAATGAAGACAATGCCTATAAACAAAGACTTTCAGTTGCCTCTCGGATTCAGGGCTCTAAGATGCTACATACTTTCGATATTACTATACGGAATTTGGGCTTGAACATTAAAGAGACAACACATAAGACACATAGAAGCATTCGAAATGTGGTGTTACACAAGAATATTGAAAATTCAGTGGGTTTAAAGGATTACCAATGTTGACGTCCTACGACGTTTACATAAGGAGTTAAAAATTATGAACAATACAAAAACAAGAAAACTGGAATATTTAGGTCACATAATCAGATTAGAAAAATATGAGTTGCTCAGAATTATTATGCAAGGAAGGATCTAAGGAAGAAGAGGTATAGGAAGAAGACGCATCTCCTGGCTGAGGAACCTTAGAGAATGGTTTAACTGTAGTTTATGACAAATATTCAGAGCAGCAGTCACAAAGTAACAATAGCTATTATGATATCCAACCTTCGATAGGAGATGGAACTTTAAGAAGAAGAAAAGTGGTACTGGAATGTATGAAATATAATGAAAAATAGACCGCCATTCCAGTCAACTGGACTGGATTGATCATTCGAATAGTACATTCTAGTACAGGTTCACATTATTCCAGAAGAATTCCAACGTTCGATTAGAATGCTAGACTGAATAATCTAGTGAATGGATTTTTGGAGAAAAGTAGCATGAAGATCTAGATAAGAAAGGATTACCAACGAGCGCATTAGAGAAATAAGAAACTCACACGAGCAATAACAGATGACTTATCCAAATAGCACCGAACGAGTTTATTAAGTCTATTAAGGATGCTTTAAAACTGTAGAATAAAACTAAAATTAAAACCATTTGGTTTTAAGTAAAGCTTAAGGTAGCAATAAAAGTGATTTCAGCATAGAAGGGCCCACTCTGAAAGAAGTCAATAAAACCGAAAATAAAAACCTTCTTAAAACTTTGTTTTCTTATGCAACTGGTTTTAAAGCTGCTGAGAGGGTGCCTTTAAAACCATGTTAAAAGACACTTTAAGTGCAGCCAGTTTTATAGCAAACTTAAAAAGGTTTCTTAAATGGAGTCTTTTAAAGACAATTTACCATATTAAATGATTCTTTAAACCCTATACTCCATATAGGCCAACAAATTTTTACATGTGTTATGAGAGGTAGATAGGTATTTTTGTAACTATAAAATAATAAAAAGTACTCGGTTATTTCGGATTGTCAAGGTAGAAAAACACTTGCGCACCCAACTTTATTGATAATGTTAACAAAATAAGTCTAAATAACTACCGCGCCCTAAAATTTCTGACTTTTGGCGATTAAAAAATAAAAATAATAAAAAAATTAAATCCGAAAAATATTAATTTAAAATAAAAATAATTTTATCAACAATTTTATTGCTTTAATATTAAAATAAATCAAATTTATGTCTTTAGAATGCTTATTTATAGTTTTTGTGTAAGCCTTATATTGTAATCTATCATGGCTTTCAGCATCTCCAGAAAGCAATATGACCGAAACCCAAATAAAACTATTTGGTCTATCGACAGAGAATTGTTAAGATCAAATGGTTTTATTTTATACCTTTCCAAGGGCATATTTATATCCTACATAAAAGCAAGGTTGCAAGGTTGCAAGGTGTTGTATTTTTCTTTTAAAATAACCAGTTCGTTTATATTTTTAGTACTTGCTACTTATCTCTTCCATACTAACTGTACTTCCACTTTTACAACACACTACACCACTGTTTCGCTCTAAAACAAATGGCCGTTCATTTTGGACATGAAAGAAAAGGGGATGAGTTTAGTTTTACTGTTTCTAAGAAGAAGAATAGTTTAGTCTTTACGATAACCAAATTGGTTCAGTTAAGAGCGTTTGGTTTTAATATAGCCTACTAATTGCTTTTAAGAAAGCAACTTTAAAGAAAACTAAAACTACAACTAAAGAAATAGTTTTAAGGCATAAGTTTTACTGACATAATAGTCTTGAGATCAATTAGTTTTAATAATAGGTTTTATTAGTCATATTAGGAGAATCTTTAAAACTGCAATAAAACTAAAATGTAACAAACTAGAGTCTAATAAAACCAAACAGTCCAGAAGTTCTTCATAAAACTGATTAGTTTTAAAGTGAACTGAGAATAGACCATTTTAAAACTACAATAAGACAAATTATCTATTAAGTTTAATTAGTATTATTTGATACCCTTATTAGATACTTTAAAACTGGTGAAAAATTAATGCTTAACAGTTTTAAAGTTCTGGCATTTTACACACACCCAAACTTATATGGAATCATCTGATATTTCTTACTATTCCGTGCGAATTAAAAAAAAAGAACACATGAAGTTAAACAATATTTATTTTAATGCAATTTAATAACAAACACATAACAATTAAATAAAGCAATAAAGTGTTTAACAAACGAATTGAAAGTAGTTGTTTTAAAGTCAATAGCGTATAAAATTTCAATGTAAAACGAATAATGTTTAACTTGTTTTTATTAATTTTTTTTTTGTATTTTGTGGTAGTCAGTGTTATCACCTCTAGTCCTTATGTAAGCTTCAGTTTGCTTGGGCACGCTCCTAATCAAATTATCAACATTTGGTTGTGGTAGATTGTTCCATCCTTTAAAAGCAGCTTGTACTAGCCGTGCGGTGTTTTGTGGATTATCCCAACGAGCTCTAATTTTTCTTTTAAGCATATCCCACAAATACTCTACAGGATTAAGCTTGGGTGAGCAAGCAGGCCACTCCAAACAAGGGATACCTTCTACTTCAATGATGTCTGTAGTCACTCTAATGGTATGTAGAGGTCCATTATCATGGAATAAAATAAAATTTTCTCCTGTTGCACCTCTCCAGAGCCTGACTACAGGTTATCAACATACCTGTGAGCAAATAAAGTTGATTGGATGAAAATTAAAGGAGTTTTTTTACGGATCACAATTCCTCTCCAGAACGTTACACTTCCCCTTGTATATTTGTGAACAGATCTGAGAGTTCTCGTTCTTCCTTTTCTTCCTCGACCTCTAAGTACACCATTTCGTGGGTCATCTGATTTTCCATCTGATTACATTAAATCCTGACTATTTTTGAAAATAGCACATTTCGTCAATTCCCAATGTTTCAGTTTTGGTGGTGAAGACACCAATTTACGCGATCAATCTTGTACTGCCTGGATAACTCGGGAACCCATAACTGTCTCCTGCTGTATACTTCTTGGTACGAGCTCTTCTTCTTATAGTTTCAACTGAAACAGTTACACCTGTAGCTTTCAAAAGCTGCCTTTGGAGCTGCAGGTGAGACATGGTTGGGTATCTTCCAGCTGATTGGACTTAAATTATCTTGGAGAGCCGTTATTACTTTTGGCGAATTTCCCTTGATTTATTTTTGAGCTTTCCTAGTTCCTTTTACCTAGCATATGTTTTGGACAGAACGCCCTGTATTACGCCTAACTCTGCAGCTATGTCCATCTGAGAACATTACTTTCTCCACAAGACCAATAATATTTCCTCTTTGTAAGTTTTATAACCCCACATAAGGCATATTTTCGTTTTTGGACGCAAAAGTTAGTTTACTTATTTTCGTTCAACTTGCAACTCAAGCAAATAATCTATACCATACCGGGCTGTACTACCCGATTGTCTTATATATTTGTTTATTTTCAATAAAAACCTTTAATCTTCGCAACAATAACAAGTTTTTTCAAGAGAAATAAATATTACTTTGATATACATGGTGATTCCATATAAGTTTGGGTGTGTGTATCTACAAGGTAACTTAAAAACCATTATCTTCTTATTTACCACAATAAAACCTTTATAAACCTTAAATAAAACTAAAATATTTTTATTGTGCTACTTGGGTTATCAACAAAACAACTTATCTGGTTCGGATATATACAAAGAACGGATGAAAAATGAATACCAAGGAAATACTAAAATGGCAACCAGAAGAAAAGTGAAAAGATGGTAGACCGAGACAAAGTTGGAGCGAAGAAATAGACGAAAAGCTGAGAGGAAGAAACATAAAGAGGAACATATGGAACAGCCGGACGAATTGGCGATTGGATGTCGGAAAACGGTAGAGAACGTTATAAACCGTCATTGCTTAGTAGTACCGTCTGGAGAGACAGAGAGAAAAACATAAAAAAACTGTCTTTCACTTTTATCTTTACTCAGATTTTGAGTACTGAGAACCATCTTTTGTTGGACCTTTTCCTGGACGAGTACGGCGGAATGTGACTGCATATTATAGAGTTCTTTTCGGTTTCTTTATTCGTCGTCTGTTGTCTTATAAATTGGAAAAGTTAGGGATTAAGGATGTTAACAGAAAATGGTTACGAGAAGAGTTTTAGATCTAACTTATTATTAATTATTTTAATAATGAATTTTGCAGCTGGGACTTTTCATCTTTACTTTAAGAGATCTCGTTACAGCGTCCTGGAAGTGAATTATAATGCTGTAACGTTACAAACGTCACATCTTTGATATTTTATTTTTAAATAAGTATTTTACTTTATTTTATTTAATATTTCATTAACAATAATTTTCTTCTATTCGTTTTAACTTACTTTTTCGTTAAAAACTTGTTTGGCGCCCTCTTTTATTATCCTCTTTTATTAGCCTCTTTTATTATCCTATTTTATTATCTTCTATTTAATACTTATATCTCTTTTCATCTAACATGTATATCATCATACTGAACGGTACCCCGTACATTCTTACTCTGTAAGTAACTGTCTTTCAATACGGAACATGCCTGCTACTTCATAGTACTTGGTGGTAATTTCAAATGTCGTTTTCAATGACAGTGTCACTTCATCCCTACCCGAAGACACAAAATGGAAGGGAAAAATTATTCCTTAAATTGGCATGTAATTCGAATATTAGAATTATTTTCCATCAACAATTATTATTTTCTTGGGGTGAGTTTTTCATACAGCGTTTTTATAATAACTTTTCTAATATTTTTTATGCCTAACCTTCAATTTTTCAACCATGTGTTTGGTTTCTATATTTCTTTTCATCCATATATGCACGTTTAGTAATAAAATTTTTACTTTTCTCCTCATCCAAATTTCATTTAATTTATTATTATCATCTGCTACTCTCTCTGACGATTAGAATGGCAGACAACACACGTTGGTTTATCTTCTTGATTGTTGATATGTGTTTTACTGTTCTAGCTTTTGGGATAATGATCATCTCCCTCCCTCTGGGATCTTCAAGAATCCTCAAATCGCCGGCGATATAACAACGAGGGACATGTCATCCATACTGCAACCACAGCAACTAGACTGCAACGACCAACATCTGTAGGCCTGGTGGAGTACAGCCTTTAGAACCCCAGAGCCCGTTGCAGAACCAGCAGCAGTACCATTCAACATCAAGAAGTTATCATCAGACACCAAAAGCCATAAGTATAATTCAGAATTGATAGTTTTTGGCAATAATTTGAATATATTTGTTAATCCATTTTACAAGTCATATTTTTATTATATTTTTATGAACAGTAAATATGATTAGTTAAAAATACTGTTTTGTTTGCTTTCATTCCAAACTTTCATAGTTCATTTCTAAGATTGGGACAAGACGAACACACATTTTTGAATATTATTTCAATTAGCTGGGGTAGTCCATCGCTTATTTCGTTTCAATGTTATTTTTATAATTCAGCTTAAATACACCGTTGGGTTTCGTTTCGATTCAGTGGTGTTCATGTAAACTGGATTTCACTTAATAGTAGTTATTTTTTTCTGGCATCTTCTTAATACAGTCTAATATTTTTGTTGGGAATAAGTCAGAATTTTAGTTTAAAATTAAGTTTATTTGACCTAATTTTTTGTCTGCCAGTATATGCTCCTGATCGAGAAAATCAATAATATTTTAGCACGTGCAGACTGAGCAAATTACGTTTCTCGTTACTCTTATTACCTACAGCATCACTTCGACATCGGAATGCCATTAAGATCTTATATTACCAAAAAGAGAACGAAAAATGTCTTATATTAAAACTGTTATTACTAAATAATAACTTATATTGCCGAATACTTTTGGTCGTTTCCCTCATTCAACAGCTTGTAATGTTTGGAAAACTGTACGTGATACGGTTGGCCAATGTTTATAGAAACCGAAGAGAAAACTTCTGAACGAACGAAAACAGTGAAATTTGTGGTAGTTTGTTTTTTCAAATCACATAAGCAGCTAATATAAAGGTTTTCTCATGAAATTCGTAAAAACTAATATTATGGCTTTAATAAAACATAACAACACACAAAAAAGTATCAAGTACATAACAAGTAACAGTGGCCGCAAGTATTGAAACAAAATGAAATTAAAAGAACTACGTTGTCTTACGGGTTTACAAAGAGAGACCATGTTTACCAAAAAGAAAAGTTTACATAAAAAAATATTACCTGGTACATCTTAGTCAGCATTTTTTTCAGCATTTATTTTTTCAGCATTTATTTTTTAAAACAAATCGTCACTAGTCGAACAAATATATTTAAGAGCTCATTAGTCCTTTCGTAGATTAAACGGGATCATGAAAAATATAATAAAAGCAACTCCATTCTGTAACTATGATGTTAAAAACTGCTAACACAAAAAAACTTCTACTCCTGCCTGCGTACGAAAAGAGTATTATACATACCGGCATTGGTATAAAATATCGCGTTCGCCTAAAAACAGCGAAGAACGCGGTGGTCTAACGACTTGCTTAGACCACAATGGAACAAACAATATAACTATAACACAAAGACTTCTGCAATAAAATTGCACAAAAACTTCACCTTACACAAACTAAACTGGAACTTCAACCTTTCAGGTACTGCAACACTGCAGACCTCCGAGGCTAACTCAACTTGAACTCTCTACAGCTCAAACGTAACTGACTTTCTCAATCTTCTCAAACTTAATCTTCTAAATTTCCACGCCCTTCCAAAATCATTTGATCTTTCCATCAATAATTCTTACAACCAATTAAAGGCTTAAAGCACTCACTTAATCAAAATCTTAACCAATAGGAAATTGCAAATTACGCTCTGGGTTAAACCCTCTGGCGTATACCAGAAACAGCTCATCGAATCACCAAGAAAATAAACAAAACCGATCTTAGTAGTTCCTACGACCTTCTTCCCATTAAAAATCTGATTTAGCTGTCTTTACAACCAAGGCCCGTTCTCATACGCGTCAGCAAAAAAGAACACTTGTTGTTGATCAAACTCTGAGCCACTCATCTCTAAGATAAACATAACAGCGATATTCTGGCACCTTCTCACGGAAAGCTCTTTGAAGCAATGCCGCCTCCTCTGTAGAATATAAACAATTTGAGGTACTTATGATATCCACGCCAAATTTCAAAGAACATAATTTAGATAAACAGCACAACATTCGATGTCGTGAAAAACAAAATCATACATAATAAGTTTCGACAGTTCTTGAAAAAAAAACATTTCACTTGCTAACCTATTAAGAATGAAAAATGTATCTATACCAGGGGCGTACTATAAATACGGTCATAGCATAAAAAAAATTAAGGGATGAAATATCAATGATTTTCATAGCGTTACATGTTGAGTGTATACCGTAGGCGCTAGATATAGCAGACTACCCTGCTATAATCCCGAAAGCCGCGTCAGCGATATAAAACGGGAGACTATTATTATTATGTTAAGTGTCCAGGCCTCCGTTCCATACAAAAGTATTGACCATACATAGCAATGCAGAAAACAACATATAATGCTGATATTAATGCTGCTGTTACAAAATAAGCTTTTCATTTTGATAAAGCCTTGTCGCGCTACCACTGTTCTCGCTCTTATTTCTTGTTTATAATCAAGTTGATTGTTAAACTAGCAGCACAATATTTTTTTTGGTTTACGTATTTAAACTATTGGTGGTTTAAAATTTTTATCAAAAAATCCCTAATTTTAACATTTAGTGATGCCACCCTTGGCTGCAATTACAGCTTCTAAGCGTGTTCTGAATACAAGCTTCTGCGATATTTTTTAAATGTGAGTTATGATGCCATTCTTTATTAAGGCCTTCAATCAACTGGTAATACCATCTTTTGTAACCCCTACAAAAACCGACAACGAAGAAGACTAGCAACCACATGGATAAAGGGCATCTCCAAGGCGATGTCGGAAAGAAATAGAAGAGAAGAAGACTGTCCCAATAGAAAAGAGTGGCTATTGGGAACGGAAACCCGTAATCGTAGAACGCTATAAAACCGGTTTAGTATAATATATAAAAATACAAGAAAATGTATAGTAATAAATACATATTAATCTAGGCTGATCATTAATTGTAATATTGGTTGAGATATTAAAATATCTACGAAATAGTTAAGATTATTGGTACTTAAAGCCATCGGTACATAATTCGCAATTATTTTACGGCTATCCCTACTTTTTGTGTCTTTACACGGCAAATTACGTGTAGTAAAATTCACATTGGTATGGCTATGTAAACATTACTAGAATGTCATTCTACTTGACAATGTCATCATTAACTTAAATAGATGGCTTTTGAATGTTCTTGGATAACTGTTATTTGTATAATTGCAAATTATTAATTCAGTTAATAAATGTGATTATTTCATTCATAGGAGATTATGACCAATAGAAAGCTACAGACATGCAAATTAAGGTGATAATTTTTGATAATCTCCCGTCGTTAAGAATATTACTTCAGATGCCCTTCGTTGCTACGAAAAAATACATTCAGTGACATTAATGACAAATGTTTTAAAAATTATAAAAGTGATGACTTTCAACCGTCAAATTCATATTTATAACAACTATGTGTTTAATTTCACTAATTGGTACTTACATATATAAATTACAATAAAATTTTGGTTTTGAACCGGTTTATTCATGAAATAATCGCAACAAATTGCACTCGAACTCTAAAATTAATATAGAATTTTTGCCCTCGTGACACTTTGACATAATTTCACTCGCCTTCGGCTCGTGAAATAAAACTGCCAAAGTGACACTCGGGAAAAATTCAATAATTTTAGAGCTCTTGTGCAATTACTACTGATAATTTTTTCACTAACTATGTATTCAGTGATTGTAATAATTTATATGTACAACAAAAACTAATACTCAATCAAGAAAAGAGGAAAAGTGTTAAAGTGATTCTTTAATAATATATTGCTACTATGGAACGCTTACGATTTTGAACATCTTTAACAACAAAATACTTGGATCATAGAATATCCTATCCTAATGTATTCTCTGCTTGCATCTTCGAAAAATAATACAGAATAAATAACTTTTTATTAGGTTCACGTCTTAAATCACTTATTTATCAAATACACTATATATCAATAGTATTTAATCAACAACTCGAAATATTTCCGATACCCTGTCAAATATTTAAGGTTGTCACTGTCTGACTGACAATATGCTAACAATATTCTATTCGACTGAGTGCGT
The DNA here is from genome assembly GCF_917563875.1 of Diabrotica virgifera virgifera. Taxonomy (NCBI): domain Eukaryota; kingdom Metazoa; phylum Arthropoda; class Insecta; order Coleoptera; family Chrysomelidae; genus Diabrotica; species Diabrotica virgifera. The sequence goes on from NC_065448.1 coordinate 227,051,540, forward strand.
TGTAAGACAAAGATATATTTGGAAAATATTACCACGGACATTGTGTTCATTTGTTTCGAATCCTAAAAAAAACCAATACATATTTTTGAAAAATTTAAACGCAGAATGAAAGACTAAATTATTACCGAGGGCCGAAAGTCCCTTAGAATAAATAAAAAGTTTATTTTGAATGAGATATTTGAAATTAAAACCACACTAAATTTTCTCTTAGTTTTTCACCCCTGTAACTTATTAAAATAAACATTATAAAAGTTCTTAGCGGCTTTTGGCCCTCGACAATAACGTAGTCTTTTATTCTGCGTTTAAAATTTTCAAAAATACTTATTATTTTCTAAGGATTCGACAAAAACGAATCCCCATTTGAATAGCAATGTCGCCGAAAATACGTACCCATCCCCTTAAAATAATAATAAAAACATACAATATTCTGTTTATTTGGCTGACTTTGACATTAAATTTGCTGAAAATTTTTACATTATACTATTTTTATAGTTCCAGTTGCTTTGTTACCATTACTAATATTAATTTCTCTAATGAGGAACTGATTAATATGGTTTTTGCGCTACGTGATTATAACAAAAATATGCTACTGGCAATAAGAATTTATAATCAGCAATTACCTGATAGACGACAGTCAAGAAGAGAAACTTTTTAAAATTTACTAGAACGGTTTCAATGGATTGTACACTTAGACTACGAGAACAGCTTACTAATACGCAGATTCCCAATGACGCTAAGGGCCGGTTGTTCGAACGCTAATCAACAATGATCACTATAAAATATTTAATTACTGTCACAACTGTCAATGTCAACTTTGGTTGGGTTGCTGAAAACATAATTTATTATAATTATGAGATTAGTTAATCAATTAACATAACAATTATTAACATAATTGATTAACTAATTTCATAATTGTAATCAATAATTATGTTTTCAGCAACCCAATCAAAGTTGACATTGGCAGTTTTGACAGTAATTAAACATTTGATAATGATCATTTTTGATTAGCGTTCGAACAACCGGCCCTTAGGATTACATTTAATTCATTTTATTTAATTACCTACAATAGTTTCTGTTCGATCAGATTTGATGTTTGATCATTATAGTCAGGGAGGTAGTGTCAAATTTGACCAGAGCATTTTAGCATGGCTACTTTCTTTTTATTTAGTTAGGTATTCCAAACCTTATTAACAAAATGATGTGTCAGCTGGCCCAAAAACGGGAATTTTAGACAAGAAATGGTAAAATATGAAACTTGATGGAAAAACGCTACAACTTATGTCAAATATTTATCTACGTGACTTACAACTCCTAATAGCCTTGCTGACTTCTCTCCTAGCTTTCACTCAGGCAATCCGGTTCAAATCCTGGCGTTGAAATTTTTTTTGTTTTTAATATTGACATTTTATTTTGAAAAATAATTATTTTTAAAATAAAGGTGTTATTCAGCGGAATACTGGATTTATTGTGTTTTGATTGATTCGCACACTTTCGATAGCTATTTTCTATTGGATATATTGCGTTTGGAAGGAATTGGCTGTAACCACTGGATATATTTCATGACAAAGCTATTTAGTATTAATTTAACTCGAATTCTAAAAACAGGATTTATTGCGTTTTGATTGATCGCTCCTCATACAGACAAACATCAATTTTTATATACCTACCTATTATAGAGAACAGGGAAATATTTAGATTGCTATTAAAAAATGGGGGTTGGTGATAGAAAAGGGAAATATTAGGGTTGTATGTATCTTTTGGTTCTACATCATATTACATTAAGAAAAAACAGTTTGTCCAAAAAATCAAAAAAATGTCGGGAGGGGGTGGGGAGGGCAACCCCCTTTTTCACTTAGATTGGTTGTACTAACTCAGGAAGCTTCAGGGGTTCATTTACAACAACTTTGCTTATTAAGGTCAATCATAATATTTATGATCAAATGCATAGTTCTATTTCATAAGTTCTATGCATAATTCTATAAAAGATATACAGATTTTTTTATATTGTCTCGTATAAATAATACAAATGTAGTATTATACAACTAATTATTTTTTAAAATAAAATGTCAATTTTAAAAACAAAAAGAAAATTCAACGCCAGGATTTGAACCCGGATTGCCTGAGTGAAAGCTAGGAGAGAAGTCAGCAAGGCTATTAAGAGTTGCAAGTCACGTAGATAAATATTTGATATAAGTTGTAGCGTTTCTCCATCAAGTTTCATATTTTACCTTTTCTTGTCTAAAATCCCGGGTTTTGGACCAGCTGACACATCATTTGTTAATGAGCTTTGGAATACCTAAGTAAATAAAAAGAAAGCAGCCATGCTAAAATGCTCCGGTCAAATTTGACACTACCTCCCTGGCTATTTTATACAATAAACAATTTTATTTTTAGTACTACGTATAGCAGAAAATATAGTTATACTTTCAACTATTGTTATCCTGATAATAGAGATGCTTGTTAAACTTCACCTCCATTTATCTGGCTCGTTTACAAGACCATGAGCTTATCCCTCGCTTTACTTCGTGTAAATGTTACCTAAAAAATTAAATCCGGCCGTCCGGAAGATTAAAGATTTCCCGTTTGCAAGAAACAAGCATCTTTAAGAGGTGAATTTACAATTTCCACCGTAGAAACAAAGTGTTGAAGAGGAAAACTTGGGTCATTTGCGTTTAGCCGTAACGATTATGGGGCCGTGCTAGTTTACAATCGCTGTGTCTTCTTAGTTGCGCCATTTTGGTTTCTAAAACGCGGAAAGTAAGTACACTTAATATTTCTTGGGAGAGAAACTGTTCGGCAGACTTGAAATGTAAACTTTGAAATGGTTTAAGACGCGCTAACTTATGTTCATTGCTGTGTTAATTAAACTAAGTGCTGAAATGAAAATTTGTCCGAGGGTGAAAAAGTAAATGCACATGAAATTGCCACATGTACTCATAAAGGTAACAAAATAGAGCAAATAGTAAAATACACCTTTTACAGTCGACTGTAATTTACATAGATACTCAACTCGCTAATCCTTTGAATCATCATATTTATGTTAGTCCTTGGGCCCATGATTAAAAAAATATTACCTGCCTTATGAGACTTTTTTTATTCAGTTATTCATATCGAGTCGGACAACTTTTCTATTTCGAAAAACTTTTGGAAGGAGGCTTTTTGTAAATAGAGAGGTTTCTAGGTGTGTCCGACAACTGGAGTACCTTTAAAAAATTTTCGGACAATATTACCGGTAAATAAGAAGTATTTATATCAAACAATCCTGCAAAAAAATCATTATTCACGACTCCATAGTACACCCCATATAAGGGGGACGCACGCATCATAAAAAGTCATAAAATTTATACCCCTATAGCTGATTTTTGCAGGATTGTTTGACAAAAATATTTACCATTTGCTGTCCGACAAATTTTTAAGGGTACTCCAGTTGTAGGACGCGACAACTTCTATATTCATGAAACACCCCCCTTCCGAAATAGAAAAGTTGTCCTGCTCGACATGAATAACTGAATAAAACAAATGTATAAACAAACGATGAATACAGAGCGTTATCGAGAGAAATCAGAAAACAGTGCCGCAAAGATAAAGCTGATTACATCTCTCAAATATGCAAAGAGATAGAGGAACATGGTTGTCGAAATGAACCGAGGGACTTATTCCAGAAGATAAAGCTCCTTACCAGAGAATTTAAACCTTAAACGTGGTATGTAATAGATAAGGAAGGTAATTTAAAGACCCATACTGATGAAATGTTGGAAACATGGCGAAACTACTGTGGCGAGCTATATAAAAATAACGAGGTATCAGCAGAAAATCTGACTACCCTAGAGAACCTACTGACTACTCTAGAGAACCTACTGTCTTACTAGCTGAAGTCAAAGATGCAATTAAATCACTAAAGAGAAATAAATCCCCAGGCATTGATTCAATACCATGTGAAATACTACAGTTACTAGGTGACAAAGGATTACATATCATCCATTCCATCTGTGTCGCTGTTTTGAATTCAGGAAAATGGCCATCTGATTGGTGTACCTCAATTTATATCCCACTACACAAAAAAGGAGCCACTACCAGATGTGAAAACTACCTCACAATTTAAGATTTGCTGATGACACTACACTTATAGCAGGAAATGAGCAAGAAATGTTTGATCTCCTGCGAAGAGTTGAGTACGAAAGCAAAAAAGTTGGTCTGAAAATCAATAAAGCTAAGACAAAAATAATGGTGGTCGACAGATTCGACACTATTCAACTGACTAACATGTTACAGGAATATCAAATGGTAAACACATTTGTCTATCTCGTGTCTAGTATAACTAACGATGGTAACTGTGAAGCAGAAGTTCGGAGAGGCATTGGTATGGCAAAAAATGCGATGAGTCGCTTAACTAAAGTTTGGAAAGACAGATCTATCTCTCAAAATATCAAGATGAGACTGGTCAATGCCCTTGTATTCTCAATATTTCTATACGGAGCAGAGACTTGGACTCTTTGCGCATGCGAGCGCCAAAAAATTGATGCTTTTGAGATGTGGTGCTGGAGAAGAATGCTGCGTATACCTTGGACAGCTCATAGGACAAACGTTTAGATTCGAAACCAACTCAATATTAAAAAAAGGCTGTCCACAATATGTCTGCAACGAATTCTGCAATTCTTTGGTCACGTGGTTCGCAGAGGCCACGACAGTTTGGAGAGATTAATTGTTTCTGGAAACGTTCCGGGGAGAAGATCAAGAGGACGATCACCAACTAGATGGTCTGACCAAATAAAGCATTCAGCTGGAAACTCATTCTGCGACGCTCTTAGAGCAGCTAAAGATAGAGACCAATGGAGAAACATTGTTAGGAATATTGGAAGAAATCACGATCCTCAGTAATGGAGAAACGACAAGAGAGAGAGATAAACATTTTCAATTTCTTTGCAACACGAAAATGCAGCAGCTGCATAATACTCTGGTTAAATCGGAGAGTGCAGGAAGAGTCTATACCGGTTTCGGAGGTCTTTCCCCCCTCATCAGTAGTCCCGTATCCTCTTCTTTCCAATTTCTCCAGGTATCACACTTTGGGCCCTTCAGAATTGCAAAGAAAGAAACGTCATGAACGGATGAACTAGAGCCATCTACCGAAAAACAAAGTAAGCTATTAATCGAAGTAGCACAGAAAACGACAATAAATATCGTTCTCATACCACAAGATTGACAACAGGTGGAATACTTTTTTTGGTTACACCTCCTGAGATTTTCAAAATTTATAAATCAAACAGGATGCCGAGGAAATTAAGATGAGAGAATTTTAAATAATTCACAACTCATCTGTTTAGCGTGGTAAAAGTTCCAACAAGAAAGATTCCTTAAGGAATCTTGGAAGTCCGGAAACCCGGTATAATTATTTTTATTAAAATCCTTTATATTTATTATCTTAACTATTTATTACCTTAACTAACAACACTCTTTTAAATCAGATTTTAACGGGAAGCGTTTATTCTATCTTAAATTTTATTAAACATTTTTTAGAATACGAAAACAACAAGATTTAAAATAGCTCGACCAGGGGCGTAACAGAGGCCCCCGCAGCTTGAAGCTTGCCCAGAAGCAGGCCCAATCGATCAGGGGCCACATCTTGTCATCTAATATTATGTAAAACTCTGTTATAGGTATATGATATTACTTTGTGTGTTTAAATTTAAAAACGTAAATTTCTAAATAGCCGTATTCGGCAAGTGAATCATCTCATATCTAGAAACTTAATATTTCTAAATCTAGAAATGGGTTCTCTCTTTAATCTTTACCTATGTTTAGTATTTCGATACAATTATTCAGAGGCGTAACAGAGGTCCCGCAGCACGAAGCGTACGGGGGGCCCCATTATGTCAATGGTCGTCATAATAACAAGGATTTTGTCGTCATAATAGGTATATGTAAAAATGAATACACCAATAGCTCAATAAATGACAGTTTTCTAGTGAAATAATCATCGTCACGACGCGACGAGTCGCGTGGGTGACACCTTTCCTTGGGGTGAAAAGCATACGTTTAAAATAAGCCCGGAAATGTATAAATTGACTAATTATAAATAACTTTTGTTCTATAGAGGTTCTTTATCTATGTTAATATTTTTCAAGTCATTTGCGAGTGAAATAGTATATTAAGTATGGAGAACGGTAAGGGTTTTATACCGATCGAAGACAATTGTTTGGAGGAGGAGCGGTGCGACGACTAAAGTTATTGTCTGAGATCGGTTACCCTTAACGTTCGACATGCTTATAACGTTTTTTGCACGATTGATACCATTATAAATTATAAAATTAAACATTTTCGTCATATTGACTATTTTCATTCATTTTATCAAGATAGATACTTTGGTTGTTAGGTAGTAACTAGGGTGCATAACAACAATGGAGAATTGAGTTTTTATTTAGTTGTCAATAATTTTAAGTACAATTTTGATTATTATAAATTAAAATATGAGCGAAAGTGAATTTGAAGAAATTGAACGGGCTCGGGAAGAAGGGTGTTCCGCAATTATTCTAATACATACTAGCAATACTACTAATGTATGCGATTCTGCAGGAGTTTCTGTTAGAAGTGAAACCACAGCCCAAACAAGTGGGATTTCATTAAATAATTTAACAAATTGTACCAAAAGTTTCAATATTAATAAATAATTCGTTAGTTTTCTTTATTCTTTCAAAAAATAAATTAAAATTAAGAGATTTTTTAACTCGACGGTAAGTGAATTACTTACCGTCGAGTTGGAGTACTTACCGTCGAGTTGGATTACTTACCGTCGAGTTACTAGTAAATGTCACCTACAGACGTAAAATCTGTCTCGGTAAACAGTCAAAAATGATCAATCGTGCAAAAATGTTTATTTTTTAACAAAAAAGCAACGTTTTCAGACGGGTTTTTCGCAAATAACTCATAAATAAGTATTGATCGAATGAAATATTAGATATCGAAAAAATATTTGTAGCAAAATGGAGCTTATAAGATACAAAAAAACGGTGTACCTACTTATTCATGAAGTTTATCGACACAGTTGAAGCACATGAAAAGTTAATCTTATTCGTCCAATTCCAAATCGAATATTTCAACTCGAAATAACCAAAAAATGAAGCACTCGGGATAAACTCATTAAAACTTTTTTTAAATATTTCAAAAAAAATCTTTATTTTTATTTTTTATAAAAGTTTCTAGCACCAAAACTATACGATTTACGCTCAACTAAAGTTGGATCAAATAAAGATTTTTGGTAAAAATATCGTGAAAATCTGCCCCTATTTCGCACCCAAAATAAAATTTATCGTTAGCGCTTTACCTTTTACTTTAAATATTTATTGTTTATAATATGATTTGTAAGTTTGATGACCGGTTCAAGTTTTTATTAAAAAAAAAATGGTTTCATAGTAAAAAAAAGCATTTTTCCAAAATAACTTAAAAAGTATTAGTGATAACTTTTATAAATATTTTGACTTTATTCTGTTTTTCTGTAACACAAAAATTGGTTAAGATGTGGCTGTTTAAAATTTGCATATACTCGTGATTAGTGACTCCTTCAAGTCCTTTCAACTAGAACCCTTTTAAAACTTTGAACCGATGAAACTTACAGGTCCTATAAAAAAGTTAAGTAATGTGTAAGGCGATAATGATTAGTTTCATTTGGGTTGCTAAATAGGGGGAGATTTTCATAATTTTTTTTACCAAAAAAATGGGATTAACTGTATATTGGGCGTAACTGGCTTAGTTTTGATGCTAGAAACTTTTGTAAAAACTAAAGGTTCTTTTAACACTTAAAAAAGTTCTAATGAGTTTCCCCGAAAAGTATTTCATTTTGCTTATTTCACGTTGAAATATTGGATTTGGAACTTGACGAAGAAAAACTTTTCATGAGCCACTTTTCTTTTACTGGGTCGATAGACTTGTCGATAGATTTTTGTTTCATTTTTTTATAAGCTAGATACATTTTTGCTAACAATATTCTGTTTGATCAAATACTTACTCTTTGAACTATTTGCGAAAAATCGCCTAAAAACGTGTTTTTTTTTGTTGAACAATAAACATTTTAGTCATAAATAACTGGAAAAGTCTTGACTTGACCACTTCGGTGGTGACACTGAAAATTACACGGTATCGTCATATTTTAAGTTCATTTACTGGGCTGTAAACATATAGGTATTTGTTACACATGTCACATATAGTAATTTTTTAAAGGGGGCCCCATTTCCAATTCTGCGGGGGAGCCCCGACGGAGTTTGTTACGCCACTGAGCTCGACGCAACATATTTACAGAGAGAAACTTTCTCCCTTCTCTTTCCGCGTCTTAAAATATATTTCACCCATATTTCACGCGACAAGTGTTCTTAAGATTTGCATATATCTCACAACAAATATCTCGTCAGCCGTAAGGATATGAGTACGAGCCGCATCAGCCTTCCTCCATCTTGTCTAGATTACACAAATGCTTTCGGCAAATTTTCCACCCCTTCGCGTCAACTTGTAAATGTCACAAAAGAGATTACACTAAGCCCTTGAGGCATGCAACAACTCGACCGTGGATTTGGCCAGTTACGTGTGGCTTAATTCAGCCGGATATTCTCAGATATCCCCGAGATGTTTCTTCAGAGGCACGCTAACAACCAAAGGTATCGGGAAGTCTATATGATAGGGGATAGTGTTTTTTAGTATACAAAGGTAACATTATAATCGAAAAGTGAATTTAGATTTCAAGGTAGTTTGGATTTTTTCTTATTTATACAAATACGATGCACATAAAATATACAGGGTGTCCCGGAAAATAGTGCTTTCCTTAAAGGTAATAATAATAATAATAATATTATCGTATGGTATTCAGGACTGGAATCGTCCACTACGTCACTGCTAACTACGAACCATTCACGACTGAAGAAGTCTCAAATGTCATCAAAGAGCTTCATAACTGGAAATCTCCTGGACCAGACGGAGTTCAGAACTTTTGGCTTAAAAAGTTTTGGAGTATTCATGAGTGCTTATCAACATTAATTAATCATGTTATTTATAATCCGCAGGAATTACCATCATTTCTAACTCAGGGAACTACTTATTTAATACTCAAGGATCAAAATAACACCCAAGATCCATCCAAGTACCGCCCAATTACTTGTCTTCCAACTTTGTATAAATTGGTCACATCCTGTGTAACCCGGCGTATCTCCCAACACTGTGCTCTAAACAATATCATAGAGCCTCAACAGAAAGGATGCGCTATGGGTTCCATGGGTTGCAGAGAACAGCTTATCATCGACTCAGTCATTTCTAACCAGGCATTCACTAAAAAAAGGAACCTTTTTACTGCTTTTATTGACTATAAAAATGCCTTTGATTCAGTACCGCATGAATGGCTAATAGATATATTGAAAATATACAAAGTCGATGATAACATAGTGACCTTTTTAAGGCATATAATGAGAGATTGGAAGACTAAAATTCACCTCCAAATACCTGGTGAAAACAATATCGAAACCGAAAATATCGCAATCAACCGGGGCCTGTTTCAAGGAGACTCGTTGAGTCCACTGTGGTTCTGTTTAGCTTTGAACCCCCTTTCCCAACTATTAAACTCCACTGACTCAGGTTTTAGCATTAAAAGCAATAATACTGTAGTAGCGAAGCTCAATCATCTGTTGTATATGGATGATTTGAAATTAATGGCTTCCACTCGAGAACACCTAGAAGAAATGCTAAAAACTGTAGAAACATTCTCTAATCATCAGAACATCGAGGCCATGGGCGATAACGATATGTACAAATATCTTGGAGTAAAGCAGGCGCGGAAAATTGACCATAAGCAAATGAAAACTGAGATAACAACTGAGTTTATAAGAAGGGTAAAACAACTGCTTCGTTCACAGCTTAACAGTAAAAATTTTTTAAGGCACTGAACACCTACGCTTGTCCCGCGCTTAGCTATTCATTTGGTATTGTTAAGTGGACAAAAACGGATATAGAAAATCTTCAGCGAAAAGTACGAACACACCTCACAAAGGCACAAAAACACCACCCAAAAAGTGCAGTAGAACGAACGACATTACCGCGGTATTTAGGAGGAAGAGGACTTACGGATATAGGTGAGCAATTAGACAAACATATTGCTAATTTAAGAACTTATTTTCAGATGCAGGCTGAGACATCTACTCTACACCGCGCTATTTGCGCAGTAGATGACACAACACCGATCAAACTGAGGGAACCAGAAATGCGCATAAAGCACCTCACTAAAGACGAGAAAATGCGCACCTGGATGGATAAACCTCTATACCGGCGCCATCCCAATGAGGTCAGCCAAGACTATGTCGACAATACAGCGTCGAACTATTGGTTGACATAAGGAAACATGTTCCCTGAAACGGAGGGTTCATTACTGGCCATTCAGGATCAGGTTATACCAACCAGAAATTACCTGAAATATATCATCAAAGACCCTCATGTTCAAAACCACAGATGCCGATATGGATGTCAAGCGCAAGAAACCTTCCAACATCTTACAGGGGGCTGTCAGGCATTTGCTGCAACTGAATACAAGGCTCGGCATGACGCAGTGGGAAAAATCTTGCATCAAGAGATAGCTGTCAAGCTGGGACTTCTCCAAACGGACCATCTCCCATATTATCAATACGTCCCTGAGAGTATGCTTGAGGATGGCAACTACAAGCTATACTGGGACCGCACTGTGCTCACAGACCAAGCAGTGGCACATAATAGACCAGATGTCGTACTAGTTAACAAATTAACAAGACAAACAACACTAATTGATGTGGCGATACCTAACAGCAATAATCTACGTAGTAAATTTACTGAAAAGATCGCGAAGTACTGAGATCTTGAAATTCAAATACGAAGACAATGGAGAATGCAAAGTACCCAGACGATACCTATTATTATGTCTACTACAGGAGTCATTCCGAAGAACCTCCTCGAAAGCATAAAAAGACTGGGTCTAAATGAACATCTTTACAAGACCATGCAGAAAGCTGTACTACTCGCAACGGCCAGATGTGTACGAAAATTTTTGGGAGATACACCTGCAAACCAGGTCACCTAGGGCTCGATAACATGGAAAGAGTCCCACCAGAGCTCAATCCTTTTGATACCGTAGGTATCTGGGATGAGTCACTTTTCCCCTTAGAGGGAGTGTGAGCCGTATGGCTAAATCTGGAATATCGTATGGCATTTTTGCCGGGGAGATCCTTTCGGATTGTTCCGGCGCCATTTACATCTTTACTCCTATTTCAACTAACTAGTGTCGATGTACACCAGCCCAGGGGGACCGACGCGACGGCTTAACGTGCTCTCCGAGGCACGGTGAAATGGCTCGTATCATTTTTAGAAATGAAAAATTGATTGTCGTTGGTAGCGCTCGAACCCGCGTGCTCTGGCGTATGAGGCCAGTGATCATGCCGTTGAGCTACGGCCGTTCACTCCTTAAAGGTGTGAGGTAAGTATACCATTTAGAACAAAAAATACCTATAATTTTTTTTGCAAAATCAACAAAAATTTTTGTGGAATTTTAATGCATTTCGCTAGTTTTTGAAAGCTCTGCTCTGAGTTTTTGATAAAAGACATTGTGTTGTGTGATAGAGACTGTATTAGATCTAGAAGGAACTTTGACAGTCTGTTGCAAGGAGAACCCTTGCTGCTGCAAAAATATCTGAGGGATAAATTTTGTTTGTAAATATTTGGAACATTTTATAAGTGTGGTGTCCTGCTATAGGGTGATAATTCTTTATCTTTAGTAGTCTGTCAGGTATTCCTTTAAGTGTAGTATTTTTTATATTGCGACTTTCAGTGATTGGATTGGTTCCTTTTTTAGTTCAGAGTAAGGTCCACTTGTGAACAATTCTTGAAGTTTTTTTCTAGTATCGGCTTTTCTTTTGTCAATAATTACAGTTAGATTGCTCTTGTCAGTTGGTATTATTATTATAGACTCATCTTCTTTTAGAGCTTTGTTGAATTGAGTTCGTCTTTACTTTTGATTTTGCTCTTGATTTTGTGTTAACATTTTCTTTCGATTTTCTGTTTTTCTCCAGTTTCTTTTTGCATATTTATCTATATTTTCATTTTTTGGTAGTACTTGACAGACTTCTTCAACTGCACCGATTCTTTCTAGTTTAGGAACTGTTAGGCGTGTTTGGTTGACAACTGAACTGGTTGACAAGTGACAACAGAACGATTACCGGAATGGAAATTGAAACGTCAAACATTAGTTTTTTTTTTTGGCTTGAACTATAATCATTCAGCAAGTCTCAATCAAAAGTAAATGTATTAAGGATATTGCCCATTAGTGAAACATGGTTATTATAATAATATTACAATTTGTTACTTCTTATTTTACCTACTCATTACAGCTAATGTACATACTATGTTAATAAATACTATAAATATATTATACTTAATGTTTATCGAGAACACATAGTGTATACATGTTACAAATAAAAATCTTAATGTTAATATTTAAAATAATTGCATTCTTTTTTGAATTTGTTTTTTGTTTTTTTTTTGTTTTTTTAGTCACTACGATAAGATGTCAACCCGGTTCAATACCTTGGAGGTTTAAATCCTCTTAGTGATTTTTTTATATTTTTTATTTTTTTTTATATTTTTTTGTCTTTTTTAGTTATTAGCTTATTTTAGATAGGTAATAATTAATTTATTCATTTTTTATTTTGTTTTGTTTAATTTTTTTTATTTTTTTTATATATTTTTTAAAAATATTAAGCTCAAAACAGAAGTGGAAGATCAAGTGAATAAGTAAACAGAGCCACAAGTTGCCTGAATGAAACAATACGGATAAACAAAAATGGAGGAGGAAATGAAAAACAGATTTGTAAAACAGTTATCAGACCAGTAAAGACATACGCAACAAAAGCACTATCTGACACAGACAAGACAAAAATAATGCTAGACACAACACAGATGAAACTTCTTCTTAACGTGCCCTATCAAGTCCCCTTGACGTTGGCGATTAACATGGCGAAACTGTCTCTGTCTCGAGCTATTCTAAATAGGTGTTCTGCTTTATTTATTCCTAATGTTGTTCTGAAGCTATTTCCTTGTGGCATTTTTATAATCAACTATTTTTAATGGGAATAAGCCACAATTTTACCAAAAAAAGTGATTTTATTAACGTTTCGAAGCCCAAATCGGGTTTCGTTGTCAAAATACAAAATACTACTAAAATAAACAAAAATGTTGTTGCTAAGTAAAAAAATTCTTCTAATAATTTATTTAATCTGACTCATTTATATTGGCAGTTGAGACGTATATTATACATTTTAAAGTAGAAGACTTTAAAATGATATCGCCAATATTTATGAGTTGCGTTCTTGGGACGACTTTACTAAAAGATAGTTCATTCGATTACATGAAATCAATCCCAACTCAAGAATATCCGTCACAAAATAATCATAGCATGTGATCTGTCTTTAAAAAGACAAACAAATGCAACGATGACAGTAAAATTCTCGCGTTAGACATTCCATAGTAAATCCCGAGGGAAAACCAGGAAAAACCTCGTGATACTATCCCGACATCGTAAGTATTTGGTCTTACATTTAATTTACTTTAAAAAAAAACTAATACCAAATTATGACTTTATTATGTTTAAATTATAAATAATATTAATAATACATAGATATACAATAAGTTACACTAAAATATAAAATTTGTATTAACTCGATATGTTATTGACTTACTAGTCGTGGTATTTTCTTTCTATTGACTTCCTCTTTCAGTATGGGTAACCACATCCTACTGCATTCTACCGAGGAATTTGCGACAAAATTGGTTTCATTTAGCATAATTAGAGCCGCTTCTTTGGTTTTTCTCTTTTTACTATCTGATTCTTTCAAGACTAGGTATACTTAAATCTCTCCACTGAACTCTATGTTCATTATCCCATGCGTGTTGACATATTTGAGATCTATCAAATTCTCTATTTTTAATATAAGACTGATGTTCACTTATTCTAATGTTTAATGGTCTTGATGTTTCACCTAAATAAAATTGTTCGCATTCGCAAGGTATTTTATAAATGCAATTCTTTGATCTTTCTTGTTCATTGTTAGGTTTAGTTTTAGATAGAATAGATCTCAATGTGTTTGTTGTTTTGAATGTTGTTGAAATGTTGAATTTATTTCCAATTGTTTTAAGTTTCTCGGATAGTCCTTTTATGGTATTGATATTTTCCTCGTATTATTTCTTGTGAATGTTGTAGGATCCCGTTCTAAGTTGTTCTGTTCCATTCGATTCAATCTTGACAATTCCTTATTTATAAACGATAAAGGATAATCATTTTTTAATAAAACAGATGTTAATAATTGTTTTTCTTCTAAAAATGAATTTTCGTTAGAACAAGTAATTTTGGCTCTATCATATATGGATTTAATGATAACGTTTTTAACGTTGATGTTGTGATTTGATTTGTAATTGAGATATCTGTTGGTGTGTGTTGGTTTTCTATACACTTTAGTCTCATATCCAGTATCCTTCTTTGAGACTAAAACATCGAGGAAAGGTAAAGTGTTATTGTATTCCTTCTCCATTGTAAATTTTATTGTCCCTTCTTGATCGTTTATAATATTCAGGAATGTATCCAACAATTCTGATCTATGAGGCCATATTGAAAACCCATCATCTACATATCTCCACCGTTAACTCCACCATAAACGTTAATAAAATCACCTTTTTTTTGGTAAAATTGTGGCTTATTCCCATTAAAAATAGTTAAACATATTTTACAAATAATAATATAACTATTTACAATAATATTTTACTATCCGACAAGAAAGATATCAAACAGTCAAAAATTTTCTTTTAACTCAGTGACAGAATAAAGAGAATATTTACAGGGAGTAGGATTTTCTGTGGTTTAAGTCACTTTTAACCTCACATTCTTGACAAATATTCGAATCTAATATGTTTATTTTAAATAAATGTGCAGGATAACATACATGTCCAAATCTAATTCTACCGATGGTGGATATGTATTATTGTGTTTTCAATTTAACAATCAAAAGCAAAATGAAAATTAAATTAAATTTTTTTTTAAATAACGCGGGCACATAAATTTGATACACCCTGTATATTGAGCTGTAAATATTTATTAGAATTTAGTTTAGATGTAAGTGGATTTCTCTTTTAATGAGCTTTCCGATGAACCATTAAAGACTTTTGTGAATAATTAAAGTGAAAAGGACGATGTATTTAGATTTAAAATGGAAATAGATTGTTCATTACGCGAACTATAGAATCCACAGGTGAGGTAATTATCAATTTCTAGAAAAGGTGGTTATAAAAGAAAGTTTGGAATTTTAATATTTGTTTCAACCCGAGTAAATGTTGTAGAGTTTCCTCGAAAGTAATTAAGGATGGTCGGAATAATTTTGAAAAAGACTGTTTGTTTGTCGAATAGAAAAGATTGTTTATGATTCTTGACAAGTTGGAAGGGGAAACGTGGTTTGAATGATTGAGAGAGTTTGAAAAAGAAGTCAGTATGTTATTTGGCAGCGCTGAGGAGCGGTCGACGTTTTGGTGGATAAGTAGTTAGCAAGTACCAGTGGCTGTTTGATAGTGGAGAATAGTGTTGAAAAGTGGAACGAGAGACAGATCAAATTGAGACGAAATACCTCTTTGATTCTGTATTATTGTGAGAAGGAGAGCAGAGAATTTTTGGAGTTTTGTTTGAATCGAGTACGTGTCAAAAGAGGCCCGGCTTGTTGGAGAATTGGTGCTGGTATGCTGATAGTTTTGAAGCTGGAGAACGGAGAGGGCTTTGATGAGTAGCCTTTAACATAGTCAACGAGGGAGAGCTGTTTTGGGTCACGAGAAGACATCAGAGTGAGTGAAGCAAAAAGGTCAGTCAACTTATGTGAAAGATATTTTTATGTTCGGAAACTAAAATTTTGAGTAAAAGGCATATGAATTAAAATTCCAATATTTCTAAAAGTAAATAGGAAGTATAGCTAATCTTGCGAATACATAAATTAGTTTTGTTTAGTTTGTTTTACCAAAGTCATCGGGAACAAACCGATAAATTGTTTTTTTTTACTATAATAAATTTAAGTGGTAAAGAGTTCATTCGGACATCTGTGTCCATAGGTTTTAGATTTGATAGATTTTAGAATATTGATTTTGACAAATAAAAGACAATTCTGTATGTTTATTTTAATATTTTGCTTTATTTCTTTTCCCTATTTTATCCCGATTAGGATCAACTAAGAGATACTGAACCCACGAGAGAAGATAAGTATAACGTGAGATAATTTAGATTTTTTTTTAATAGTATAAAAAGGCACCCTGAGATTTTTTATTCGTTTTTATGTATGATTTGCGACAATTAGATAATTAATCAGATAAGTAAATAATAATTAATATAAAATAGCTTCAGAACAACATTAATATAAAATTAATAAAAAGCAGATCATAACAGTATTTTCGAGGGAGGGTAAAATTATTATACCAAGGTTTTTCCGGAATAATCGGTTGTATCAAACTGTATTGTGTTGTTGATATGCTACAGTACCTTTCCCAGTGTGTTTTCAGTTCTTCATCTGTTCAGTTCTTAAACAAGCAAAAGCATCTAGAATTCAGGGCTGATATTTGGTTACTGTTCCATGGATGAGGGAATTTTTAGCTAATTGTCTACATGTTCATTATGTGTAAGTCTTGAATGTGCTTTGATCCACATAATTTGTATTTTTTTGGGTGTGATTATTAATTTCAAATAAGATTTTTTTTATTAAGAAAATGTATGGATTAGAAGTATGTACAACAAGGTAGTTGAGGTGTTTGAATAGCAGCAATCACAGATAATGAATCAGATAAAATTACTGCAGAATTATAGGATGCTAATTTGAAATTAATTAAAGCTTTATATACCGCTGCAGTCTCGGCACGAAAAATGGAGAAATTTGAGGGCAGTTCCTAGCCTATTCATAATTTCTTCCAGTTCTTCTGGTGAAGACGCCAATATAACAGTGTTATCAGCATAACGTAGGTTTTTTATTTTTCTTCCTCCTATCGTTGCTCCACCTTGCCAGTCCTCAAAAACTTGACGCATAATGGGTTCACTATATATTTTGAATAGAATAGGGGATATTATACATCCCTGCCGCACTCCAGATTTTAATTGGAAGTTCTTCGAAACCACATTATTAACTCTTACATTAGCGGTGTTATTTACATAAAGTGCTTGTAATAGATAGATTAGTTGTTCTGGCGTACCCATTTCTCTAAATATATGCCACATTTTATCCCATTTTACGTTATCGAAGGCCTTGGAGTAGTCAACAAAGCACAAATATGTTTCTATGTTAAACTCTCGAGATTTTTCGATAATTTGACGAATATTAAGAATGTGTTCTCTTGGGTTGTATTATATATACTTCATTTAGTATCTCAAAGAAATCTTCGAAATCTACCACTATATTTGCAACTGCAAGTTCAGTATTATTATTCGCAGTGTTTCGAAATGCTTCACATAGCGGTGGCGAGTTTTTGTGAGCCCAATATTTATTTGTTAAATCATAAATTTATAAACATTAGTTAGTTAAAACTGTAATGTTCCGTTACAACCAATAACTGTGGCTTAATCCCGTATAAACATAATATTTACATGATACATGCAATAAAAAAGAAAATCTCAATATAACGTTTATTTGGAAGAATACCCAGTCAAAATTAAAAAAATATTCCTATATATTTCCATCATTATGTATACACATATGTTTGGTCAGATACATTATTAAAAACATTGAACGATCCCGTAGTAGTCATTGTTTGTTTTATAATATATTTGATTTTATTTCAATGTTTATTTTCTGCAAGATATATTTAGTTTCCACATATTCAGACTTGTCGTTCGTATTCGTATTCCAGTAGAACCATCAGAATAAATTCAACTTTACGTAGCATCAGCAACAATTCAATCAACATCTCGACATAAATCACTCAAAGAACATAAAGTTCCAATTCGGTAGTATCTTTTTGTCTCTAAATAAAACTCCATCCATGCATTCCCGACGCCGTATCTCTCGTCCATTCTCTCAATCTGGAAACGTGCTGATTACCAACGTATGCCTCTTTTTCTCCGCCTCTCGTCCTGGCACGCTTGCCTTGTCTCTCTCTAGAGTTGTAGCCGTCTGGCCAGCCAGAAACAGACAAACTTCATGTCGCGGATTGTGAATTAGCTGGTTTCTTTGTTTCTTACAAAAAACAGAGTGTTCCTGTCAAAAAAAAAACAGGTAAAATAAAGGATGAGGAATTGATTACCTCAAACAGTGCTTACGAGAATTCATTTATTAAATAAAATTTAGCGCTAAAAATTACAATTTCTGTTGATTCTATAACAGGCTTTTGTGTTTTTTATAATTTTAAATTTGTTTTTTGTAGTCGTCCTGAAAACAAATCTCTCGGTATGATATACAAGAATGAAAAACCGCTAAACGCCGTAAAAATGAGTGGCGCATACAATATTCCAGCTACAAAAGATCTGATATAAGTATTACGTGGCGCGAAAATGTATTTTCAATTTGATGCAAAATAAAATTTTAGTTTTATTTTAAAGGAGTTTTCCATATTGTTTGCTAAATTTGAAGTAAAACGCGCCACAAAAGAGTAACTTTGATACAATTTGAATTTTGAAACACTTTTGTGGCGCGTTTACTTCAAATTTAGCAAATATTATGGAAAAATCTTTTAAAATAAAACTATTTATTTTGCATCAAAATGAAATTACATTTTCGCGCCACGTAATATTCATATCAGATCTTTTGTAGCTGGAATATTGTATGCGCCACTCATTTTTACGGCGTTTAGCGGTTTTTTATTCTTGTATCAGGAGTTTTTCAAAGTTTTTTTATAAATTAAATAAATGAAGTGGAATGCAATTTTTCTCGATTACACGTTAAGCTTTATAAATGGTCGCCTTTGTCGCATTATCTCCCAAATGATCTAGTGTCCATCGAATGTACACTAGATTTTTTTCTATTCGAAATAGATTTAAAAAAATTATTGGGATGGCCGGTTAATGAACTTGGATTGCCCGTTGCCAGATCAAATTTAGCGTCGTAACCACTTAAACTACATAAACCATTTCGAAAATAATCGTTAATTTTATTATACTTTTGTAGCTTAATAACTTCTAACCGGTTTAACCGATTCTGATCACTAAACATGTGTTTGAAACGTATTGACAAGTCGTATCTGATGCATCTAAGGTCAAGTATGATAACGGAAGCTATTACAGGAATTATTGAGCTTGAAAAAGCGTTTTTCCCATAGGAAATAGATTTGATCATATTTATGAAGCCTAGAACTTAAAAATTCGAATTTTCCTGGATATGAGGTATACACCGTCAGATTTGACTAGAGTTCTTCTACAAACGCTCAGTTATTGGCGTAATTCGTAGGTTGAAATTTTGAGTAATTGTCGAAAAACCAAAATTTTCAAAGTATAGTTTTTCAGTTTTTCGGCGATACTGAGCCGTGTGTATGTCTGATCCTGACGGCTTAAACACCATTTGAAAGCTTAACTCAACACTATTGATTTGGTGTATTTGCGGTTCTCCTGTCTCTTCTTGAACCGAAAATATATACCCCCAAAATATGCCGTTTTGTACCTACAAAGTCCTAAAGCTGGCTTATGGGTGGTCAAAAGTCACAACCTACACCGGTTCTGAATCGGCCCTGACCCCTCTTCAAACACAGAAAAAAAATTCAGATCGGTTTAACTTTTCCAACCACATACATACATATCCACAAACATTTTCCCTTTCTTAAATAGAAATTGAGTCATATTTCTAAGCTCGGTAACTTTTGAACGGTATAACCAATTTTTAAAATTAGACATGCGTTGTAAAGGTAATAATCATTAATATTAGAAGCCGCAAAAGTTGGACATAAATTTTCGCAATTTTTGGGAGTTTTGGGGACGAGGACGAAAAACAGGCCCTAAATAGGAAGGGCCGTAAAATCCACACCCTTGGACCAAAATGCATGGTTGATAATATATGAATGGGTGAGTCTTTTCCTGAACTTTAAGATGGGAGTTGGTACAATTTTTCAATTTCGTTGGGTTTAGAAAATCGAAAATATAGTGTCGCATGTACGGGGGTTGTGCGCCATTGGCGAGAATTGCCGTTCTCTGGGATATAAAAAGGAAATTTATTTTATGGACTCTGTTTGATTTTCGTGATGCATTTTGAGAAAATATGTTAATCTTCCTAACTGTCGGGTTAATTAAGTGGAATTTTTCTGTCTGTAGTAATTTTTATGTCAGCTAATATATTTTTTATGTTTCAACAATTTTTTCTTTAGTTATGGATCGTGTTACGGAGGAAATTACCCTATTCCCCCTAGATACACCGCTGTTCAATGGTTTTCTAAAGATAAGGCCGAAGTGCAGCTATGCTGGTATCAGGTCTGGATCCCGCGTATGAAAAAAAAGTTGATTAATAGCAAGCTGAAAATTTGTTAATACCTCAAGGCTGTCTATTCGGACAAACTTTGATATATGGAAACACTGGAACAGGGAAAGTTTTAATTGTGGAACAGGTTAAAAATTTGGAACGGTCAGACCACGAAAACGGCACATGTATTTTCTCCGACAGAACAGACTTAAACTCTCCGAACAGAGATTAAACTCTCATGCAAAAATCAGACTGCTATTTATCACCAAATGGGCATTTTAATGAGTGAAACATGTAGAATATGTCAAATGACAGGGATTATGACAGGTGATAAATAGCAGTCTGATTTTTGCACGAGAGTTTAATCTCTGTTCGGAGAGTTTAAGTCTGTTCTGTCGGACAAAATAAATGTGCCGTTTTCGTGGTCTGACTGTTCCAAATTTTTAATCTGTTCCACAATTAAAACTGCCCCTGTTACAGTGTTCCCATATATCAAAGTTTATCCAACTAGACACCCTTAAAATATTAACAAATTTTCAGCTTGCTATTAATCAACTTTTTTTTCATACGCGGGATCCAGACCTATATTAGGTAAGTCTGAACCATTCATGTAAACATGATAATTCTTATGTCACTGTAGCAACACATTTTATATCGCGCTTCTTCAGTTTTCTGAGTACCTACTTTTCGGAGGTTTTTTGAAGACTAAAATACGATGCATCTATTTTTAACCACGAATTAATATGCAACACGCAAGTCTGCATGAAGAAAATGAGTCTATCTTCTTTAAATAATAGATATTTTCATTTACTTGACCGTGAATTAGTGCACTTAATATACAGGGTGAGGCAGATAGAAGTCCTATTAGAAATATCTCGAGAACTAAAGGAAACACAATCATGAAAATTGGAATGAAGGGGTTTTAAAGAGTGATCTCTTTAATGAAAATATTTTCTTCAATTTGCTACTTTCGGTTACACCGGAAGTGGCTTATAACTTCGTTTTTTTTTAAATGGAACATCCTGTATATTTTTACATTTTTGGATTCTCCTGGATGTCTTCCTTCTTAAAATATAAGGTTTTGTAATGTTATACAGGGTAGTTCAAAAGATAATTACATTTTTTTTCTTTACTTCCTAGCAATATTCACACCCTGTAGAATTGTAGTAGTTTGACATCAAAAACTCTATTTATGTTCAAATGATTTTTAACATAGTCTACTATTGTTAAAAATTGTTAGTTTTCCTCGGAAAGTGCTCTATTTTTTGGTTATTTCATGTTGAAATATTCGATTTGGAATTTGACAAATAGGAACAATTCTTCATGAGCTACAAATTTGCATTTACTAGGTCGATAGACTTCATTTTTGTATAAGCTACATTTCTGCTACTTACTTACGAATAGGTACTTACGCCTATGTACGCCTGAAAATGTGGTTTTTTGTTGAACAATGTCGAACATTTTCACTCGTAAATAACTCGAAAAGTAGTATTGACTGGAGCACTTCGGTGGTGACATTGAAAATTACACGATATCGCCGTATTTCACGTTCATTTACTGGGCTATAACACATATAAGTTGTTGTGACACATGTCGCATTTAGTAATTTCTCAAGGGGGCCTCATTTCCAATTATGCGGGGGGGGGGCGACAGATTTTGTTACGTCACTGCTGCACATATATTATATCAATTTATCCCTATTTTATAATACAAAGTTTGTGCCGTATTTTGAAAATAAAACAAATCCCAACACCAATTTGTGTCTAATACCACATTCTCAGCCCTAAGGAAGTATCACCCTTTCGGGATATATCTTGCGTCTGACCGCATTGTGGATTCATCCAGGGGATATTCAACGACCCGGAGAAATAGCATATGCCGGCCATCGGCACGTTTTCAGTGTTCCAGAGTATATCCAGGCTATCGGGAGATATCCAGCTCCTGACCAAGTCATTAGATGTAGTTGGGCGTTCTGGCCGCATTAAAGAGCTTCGTCTTAGTTACGTTAATGGCTGGAACGATGCTCGGTGTTTGTTCTTAAATACAGGGAGGAGTCATACAACACGTTACTTTAATAACAGGTTTGGCGATAGTTACTCGAGAAATATTATTTAAATATGTAACTTTATTAAATCTGAACATGTAAAGAAATACACGGTGTACAAAAAGGCACAAAGGTTCTTTAGTCCAGGAACCGAAGCTTTTTACCTCGCACTTTTTACAGAATGGATCCATTTGTTTGAAAACTTGAGAATAAGTTGTGGATAGTCCAAGGATCCAAACCTATATGATGCCGAAAGACGCTTTTACCATGGGGATGGTTTCCCATTTTTTTATTATATTATTATATTTGATTTTTTTATTATATTTTGACTGCAAAAGTTGATAAAATAATTAATTCTAAGCAAAAAATGTTCTATACATTTTTTTGATAAGATTAATAGTTTTCGATTTATTCGCTATCGAAAGTGTTAGTTTTATATCGAAAAAATCAATGTTTTTCGATATACTCATTTACGATTCACTCAATTTTTGCCGTAGAAACAATTTTTTCAGACCACGTTCATGGGAATTAAATAACTTACAATTTCATATTACAACATTTCTTCGTATCTCTGATGCTAATCTTTATGTTTTGAAGAAAATAACATTTTTGACCAAACTACAAAAATTCGTTATTCGCTTTTAATATAATTCTTTAAAATATAATCATTCTAAGCCTGTCAAACTTCAAGAATCTATTAATAATACATAATTGAAGAAGAATGAATAAGGCCAATGACTAAAAACACCGGTAACTTACATTATTACGCTTCCAATTGGATTTCTCCTTAAAAAAATTAATATATTGATTTTTTACCCGTAACCTTTTTATTTTTCATCTTTGAAAGTTTGTTAAAAAAGAATTTTGTAGGTTTTTACAAGATATATAATTCTATTAATACTATATATTTTTAAAATTCGCAGTCGCAAAAAGAGGTGACTTTGAAAGGGTTGGTAAAGGTGGTTTTTGCATGTTAGTACAAGTTTTAATTGTCAATAGCTCACTTATTTTTGTTGTAGAAAAAATTTTTGCAAACCAAGATCTTGGGAATTAAATGAGCTACAATTTTATATTTAAACATTTTTTCGTATCTCTGATGCTAATCTTTCTATTCTGAAGAAAAGGCCATTTTTTCCAAACCACAAAAATTCGTTATTCGCTTTTAACTATTTTTTTTTAAACTAATCATTCTAAGCCGGTCAAACTTCTAGAACCTATTAATAATACATAAATAGTTAAGACTAAATAAGGTCAATAACTAATTTTAATTAGGATGGTGATTAGGGGGTTGCTTCCCATCACTTTTTCGCCGAAAAAAAATAGGGATATTCTATTCATTATAAGTCACTTAATTTTTGAGCTAGAGACTTTTTTTTTATTTCTGGAGATAGATATTTTTATATATGTAATTTAAATTAGTTTAAACAAGTTATCCTCGAAAAATGCATAGTTTTTCCGTCTTTTGACTTGGAAACTACAATATTTAGCATTTGGCGAAGAAGAGAACATATAATAAAATATAGCTCGATCACTATTGGTTTTAAAGAAAATGAAAAAAAAAACGGTTTTGTTTATTTTTTCAAAAGGTACATTTTGGTTTGGTAAAGTTGTTTTGATAAAACGAAAACCTTTGGAGTTATTAGCAGAAAACTTTGTAAAAACATTGATTTTTCGATATAAAACTAACACTTTCGATAGCGAATAAATCGAAAACTATTAACTTTATCAAAGAAATATATAGAACGTTTTTTGCGTAGAATGAACGTTTTGAACGTTAATATAATAAAAAATTTCCACTCCCGAGATGGGGTGGCCACCATCCCAATGGTAAAAGCGCTTTTCGGCATCCTATAGATTTTGATCCTTGGACTTTTCACTACCTACTTATTCGCAAATTTTCAAGCAAATCGATCCATTCTGTAAAAATTGCGAGGCTTTGTCCTATTTTAAGCTTCATTACTTGGACTACTTGACATAGAACTGATCACGTTTTGGATGTCTCTTCAGGAAAAAGTGGTCTATTTCTCAACGAAAGCCATTCGAAGCTTTTTACATGTTGTTGGAGCAGATATACGACGTCTTTTATGCCTTTTGAGAAGGCTCCATATATGCTCAATTGGATTAAGGTCTGGACTTTAAGGTGGACAGTCTGAGGCCAGTCCATTTTTGGAATACCATCACCTTTAAGATACTGTTGTGTGTTGTCTCGCATTATTTTGCATTATCAGAAAACCATTATGAATAAACCCAGCATGTGGTTTCATATGATGTTAGATCTAAATATCTGTGCGCTTTTAGTGCGCCACTCTCAATCAAGAGTAGATCCGTTTGTGCTTCAAAAGAAATCCCTGCTCAAAACATTACTGAGCCATCACCAAAGTAACCACTTATTTCGACCATTTTTACCATATTGACATTTTACTTCTTCTAAAGGTGCCTATCTTCTGGAGATGTTGGCGACCACATTGACCCATCTTATTCTATTTACAGCATCTCGAAATAAATCAGTTGACGTTAGACCAGACCACTTCATAAGATGTAACCACACTAAAGACGTAACATCTAAGAATTCTTATGCGTATATTGATACTTAAATGCAAGTTGCACAGAATCATCCTAAGACTGTTAAAAGAGCTTCTGGCTTTTTCAATACGAGTTTTTATTTTGTAGCTATGATCCCAAGTATCCTTAATGTTGCAGCCCAGATAGCATATTTTCTGTAATCTCTCTAGGGCTGTATTGTTTACGGTAATTTGGGTATTTATGTCGGTGTTTTTACTAATGATCTTTATTTTTGTTTTCTTACAATTTAGTTTTAGGCCGTATTTGCTACATTCTTCTACAACATTATCTATGATTCTTTGGAGCCCCTGCGCACTATCTGCCAGCAATACTGTATCGTCTGCATATCTAATATTATTTATAAGTTGGTTATTTACTGCAATACCAACTTCTGATTCGTCCAAGGCCTCTCTAAAGATGTTTTCAGAGTATATGTTAAATAATGCTGGTGACAGTATGCAACCCTGTCTAACTCCTTTTTCGACTGTGAAGATTTCGGACAGTTCATTTTTGAATCGAACCGTTGCTTTTTGTTGGAGATATAAGTTTGAGAAGAGTCTTACATCCTTACCATCGAATCCCGATGTTTTTAGGATATCGATTAGTTTTCCAAGTGGGACTTTATCAAATGCCTTCTCGAAATCTATGAAACATGCATACACATTGCAGTTGACATCACTCGCTCTCTGTGTTAGAACTTGCAAGCTGAAAAGTGCTTCCCTCGTTTCGACTCCTGCTCTGAATACAAATTGAACTTAACTCAGCTGTTCTTCTAATTTGGTGTATATGCGCGAGTGAATAATAGTAAGGAGTACTTTAAGTACATGGCTCATCAAACTAATTAATCTATGTTCTTCACATTTTCTAGCGTTGGCTTTCTTGGGAAGTCGAATTAATATTGAGAGTAGCCAGTCTTTTGGTAAGTAACCAGTCTCATATATGTTGTTGAATAACTTCGTAAGAGCTATAATTTGGTGTGCCTCTAATATTTTTAAAGTTTCACCCTGCACCTTATCAGGTCCTGGAGACTTCCCATCTTTAATCCGCTTAATGGCCATAGTTACTTCTTCGTTTATTATTTCTGGGCCGTAGGGATTGTCTATTTCATACGTAATTCGAGCAGCATCTTCGAATAATTCTTGCATATATTCTTTCCATCTTCTTAATTGACATTCTTCACTCATTCGTAAATAATATTTTTTCCAATCGCTCATTGTCCAGTTAGCTGTGTTCATGGGAAAATATAAGTCTGCGTCTATTGTAAGCAGCAGTAAGTAGTGGCCCGTTGCTAGATTGCAAGCTGTCAAACCCTGTTACCTTAACCTTCGTCGAACAATACAAATGCCGATTATTGTTTCTGGGGCTTGCTGAATATGCATTTGAATCATTGTAACAGTCTGCGTCTAGTCTAAATCTGCAGCACCAGTGAGAACGCGATCTTCTCTGACTGTTGTCTTCCTGCTGTCACCCGTACCGATTTCCTGTTAAAGGGATCTGGTCTAAAGAACTCGTTGGTAAGTTCTCTACACAGCTGACCGACTAAAATATTGTCTTGGCATATCCCTTTGATTTGCTATATTTTACAGCAATGTAACAATCTGAACAGGCTTTCGATATTTGTTCATCGTTATTAACATTTCACTGTAAGGAGGCCAGTGCAACACTAAGATATCTCAGAAACTCTTTAGAATACTACAATAGTTTTTGCATATTTACAAAAAAAATTGCAAATTTTCTTCAAATTACCGATACCCAACATCATTTTTTACAAATATTGTTATTACAATTACATTTTTTTTTCATATAAAAATATAAAAACAATTGGCTAACTTCTATATTATGTTTAGTTTTTGTTGTGCAAGATTTTGAATTATTTCATTTTGTTAAATTCAAATAGCAAAATATTATGCGAAATATATTTCATTGGTTTTAATGAAATTGGGCGAGCTGCTTTACTGTATTATAAAGATTTTCCAAGCAAATTTTCACGGTCGTAAGTCTAAGTCGTTGAAAAACATTTAATAAGAAAAGGCTTGGTTCCCCCTTTTTTTGTATTTATTGCTATTTTGCATCAAGAGTTAAAAAATAAATTACTCTTAGCTAGTCGTATCTAATTGAAAATTCAATTATCGCCATTTTATTTTCTGTTACTACTTTGCTCGAAAATGAATCGTTTTAAAGGTATAAGAAAGAATAGAAAAAAAATAATAAAATAGAAAAAATGAGGTCTATACTTTTGTTTTTTAATATTTTAATTTTGTTATTAATACGCCTGACCTATTTGAGAAGCAGGAAATATTTATTTTCCTAACTAGTACGGAAAGTGATACTTTCACGCACGAGACTGCCGTTGACCCGAACGACGCGATAGCGGATTTCGGGCAAGCAGTCGAGTGCGGGAAGACACTTTCCGCATAAGTTAGGAACAATATTTTTTCTAGGACCGTACGTTTGGAAAAAAGCCACAAAAAATAGAGTTATATCAATTTTTGAAGTTATACTTCTTTACGCGCATATGAGGGTGAATTTTAATAGGATTAAAACCTTTGATCCCGGCGCAGTGGCATTACAACTTTGTTCTGATTGGATGTTCAAATGACATGACAAAAATTATCCAATATGGCAGCTGTATCACAGCTGTGGTACTGTGGTTTGGTTATGTATGGTGTATGGTTGTTGCGTTTTAAAATTTATAGGAAGAGAAACAACAAACAAAAAGTTAGTTAATGGTTATACTGCCTTTTTAAATAATTTTCATTATATTTTTGGACTTATTAACATAGAAGAGATGATTGTTGCATGACAATGTGAAAGCCCGTCAAACTGTGACTAGTATGAGTGCCGCAAAATTACTAATAAAAAACCTATTAACTCGAAGCCGTAGAGAACTGTGGATAACAACAATCAACCGGGACGATCTACGATCTCGCTTATTCAAAGCTAAAGAATCTTACACTGGTAAGTGTTTTAAAAATAGTAGATCAAATTTTGTTATGATATTGTCAAATTGTGAAACGTCAAAATATTTATATTTCATTTATTAACATTAATATTAATAATACAACTTGCGCAATTTGAAAAATGTGGTTTAAAAGGTTTTTCACTATAATTTTGTGTCTTTGGATTTGTCTTCCTTGGGCGTAAAATAATAAAACATCTATTTTTATATTTCACTTGTCACCGTGATGTGTAAATATGTATACCTGACACGTTAATAGTATGTGCCTTGATGGTCTTGTTGGTAGAGCATTGTACCAGAGATTGAGAATTCGCAAGGTTGCGGGTTCAATTCCTGGACGATTCATACTTTTTTCGTTTTTTTTTTAATATTTGGCATTGTTAAGTTTTGGTTAAATTTTGGTAATTATTGTTAATTTTTTGTATTGTAACTGTTAAGTAGGTATATCTATTTCGTTGAAATTATATTATAATAGAAGTATAACTTCTTACGTGCGTACAAAGTACACACACATTCTTTTTTATTTAGGAGTGAAAATACACAAATTAATTCTTTGACCAGGTTGTCAAAACCAAACTTTCAATATAATGGGTTACCACGACGACGATATTGGTTTCCATGACGATGATTCAAAACCATTGTAATTGTCTACTGATCTGACTTGAAATATTATGTCAAAATAATTTTATTTCATCGAATTATCAGTAGTAATTGCACAAGAGCTCTGAAATTATTGAATTCTTCCCGAGTGACACTTTGACAGTTTTAATTTCACGAGCCGAAGGCGAGTGAAATTATGTCAAAGTGTCACGAGAGCAAAAATTTTATATTAATTTCAGAGGTCGAGTGCAATTTGTTGCGATTATTTCATGAATAAAACTGTTCAAAACCAAAATTTTATTGTAATTTATTTATGTAAGTACCATTAAACACACAGTTTTTATAAATATTTGACGATTGAAAGTCATCACTTTTATAATTTTTAAAACATTAGTTGTCATTAATGTCACTGAATGTGTTTTTTCGTAGCAACGTAGGGCATCTGACGTAATATACTTAACGACGGGAGATTATTAAAAATTATCGATTTAATTCAGATTTATGTAGCTTTCTATTGGTCAGAATCTCCTATGAATGAAATAATCGCGCCAATTTCATTAAAACATGAACACAATAGGATAAATTTGAAATAAATTACTAAATTCTATCTAAATATTAGTTTATTGCATGTATTATAATATATTATAATGCCATATTACAAGGTATTTTACTTTCGGAAACGAAATGCGTGCGGGAAAGTGGCTCTTTTAGCACGGCCGTAGAAAAAATTATTATTATTGAAATTTTCACATAACTCTTTCTGCAAAAATCAGAATGCCACCTCTCACATTCAAATATGCTATTGTCTCAGATCCGCCCTGGTCTATAAAAATGCAAGTACATAATATTTTTTTGTCAAAATATTACATTATCTTCTGATCAACATGAAGTTTATCGTGTCTTTTACCTTTACGTTGTTTAAGCCCAAAAGTAATACAAAACAAACCCGATCGTTCAGAAAATGATAAAATTGCTTCGCGAAAAATAAACATGAGTGAAATTACCTTACAGCAGCATATCATTACACCTCGGGGCTTATCCGTTTTATATCTCGATTTTCTAAGGGATATTATTCCCGGAAATACGTATGCGAACTTTTGTTCCATTAGCGTCTGTGATATCCTAATTGAGTTTGAAATTCGTGATATTTATGATGAAGGATGTTTGTTGTAAGCAGAGGTTGTTTAAACTTGAGATTAAAAATTAATTCATCAGCTTCCTGTTCAAATCCGTCAATTAATTATGAAAATTTTCAGCTTATTAAAAAAAAAGAAATATAAAATACACCAATATACCTACAGCGTTAACATAAACGATGGCAAAACGTATTTATTTTATTTTATTAGTGTTTTTGTGTCTCTGTACTCTTGAATATTTACGGTATCAGAAAATATGCTAGTTAAAAACCTCTTGTTCAATTGAAACCCATATTTGCTCATTGCTCTGTGCTCAGGTTAGCCTTGTTTGAACAATGTTCATCACTTATGGTCACTTATCACCCCCATGGTAAAAGCCCCTTTCGACATCATATAGATTTTGATCCTTGGACTATCCACTACTTATTCTCAAATTTTCAAGTAAATCGATCCATTCGGTAAAAATTGCGAGGTTTTGTCCTATTTTAAGCTTCATTACTTGGACTATGTATAGTAATAGTTCTTTCGTTGTGATTTACTCATGTGGTTGTCTTGTGGTTGTCTTCTTATAGACAAATCACATGCTATGAATTTTATAACGGATATTCTTAAGTTAAAGTTTCGAATTAACTATCTTCCAATAAAGTCGTCCCAGAAATGCAACTCATATAATAATATATTGGCAATATCATTTTAAAGTCGTCTACTGTAAAATGTACCTATAATGTATGTCTGAATTGTCAACATGAATGAGTCAGATTAAATTAAATTATTAGAAAATTTTTTTCCAAGCAACATAAACAAAATTTGTTTAATTTTATTAATGTTTTGTATTTATATAACGACTCCCGAAATGAAAGTTGAAACGTCATTAAATTTCGTTTTCAACTTAAATTGTGGCTTATTTCTCAATAAAATAATAAATTGCATAAGATGCCACAAAGAAATAGCTTCAGAACAATATTGTTCACTACACAAAGCAATTATCCCGCGGCAAGCCTTTCGTAGTATGAATTGACTCCAAAAACCTTTCCCGTGCCTTGCCGTTGCCGGTCCGGTTCCTTGCACGTCTATGAGAATCAGGCTTTAGAGACCCTGCATTCTGCATAATATGTTTTAATAGAGATAATTTTTGTTACACTTTGTTCTGAAAAGATGCTACCTGGTGCTTTATATTTTATATGATTTTTTTTTATTATATATTAAATACTGTAGCTTTTAAAAATCGGTATTTGACTTATATTCACCTTCTTCTAGTTCTTCTAAATGATGTTTTCTAATTTTTTATATTTTAATATGTCTCACAAGAGGAATCTCGCTCCACCGATTTATTTAGGTAGGTACTTATTTAATTCTTCTATTAATCTTAAATTATTGATAAAATAATCTCTCTCCATTATGAATAATATCTAATATATTATTTAAAAGCAAGCAAAAGCAAATAATGTATTTAATTATAGCAAGTTTCATGTTAAGCGTCAAGTTATTCTCGGTCTAAACCTGCTATTACCTCTTATTAAATCGAGGGTTGAGAACCATAAGGTTTCTGGCGACATTTTGTATAAAACTGTTTTTTGTAAAGGATTCTATTTAATAAAGAATTTTGCATCGAATGATATTTGAAATACTTTGAATTTTTTCTAGATGGCGGTGTAATCAATAATAAAATGTGGTTTCAGGTAGGTGAAATATTTTCAGGTTTGGTCTATAAGATTCCAAGAGACATTTTACGTCAGAAATACAGTAAAAAGTTTGTTGATTCGTGATGCATTCAATAAAAAAAGATAAAAAGACTAAGTTTTCTAATGGCATATAAAACAACATAATGCTATTCTACACCCCACCAGAATGAAAACAATGGGAACCTTCTCTGGTTACACCTCCGAGGCTTCTACAATTTGCGAGCCATACGGATACTGAGACTAAGGAAGATGAGGGAATTCTACAATTTACAATTCACGTCCCATCTGCTCAGCGCGGTAAAGTTCCAACGAGAATGGTTCCCTTCATACTCCACACAGAGTGAAAATGTAAATCACAAATGAATAACCATTTTTTTTAAAGAAATTTAATTATATTCGCCGTGTGCAAGTACTTGGAGGGGACACGAGAAACGATCGTGCGCCAATAGCGGAGAAATCTTGCAACTTTCTTAAATATTCATTGTCCATTGAAATTGTCAAATTGACGTTTATTTCATATCTACTGTCAATGAAGAAGAAAAATTATATGTGGCTCCACAATATTGATATGATATGCAATTATTATAAAAAAATAAATTTACTTAATTGTATTTTGCTTGTAGTAGTGCATTTTAATTTGTTTATCTTTTAATAACATATCC
This sequence comes from Diabrotica virgifera virgifera, assembly GCF_917563875.1. Classification (NCBI taxonomy): domain Eukaryota; kingdom Metazoa; phylum Arthropoda; class Insecta; order Coleoptera; family Chrysomelidae; genus Diabrotica; species Diabrotica virgifera. Next base: position 227,083,626 of record NC_065448.1, read on the forward strand.
TTAAGATTACTTTTTCTTCTTATAATTTTTTGATCTATGGCCTTGACAATTGTCCAGTAACCAGGATCAATATGATTAGCCAATATCGCTTTTCCGAAGGTGTCGCAGGTGTCGCTTTTCCGAACTTGCATGGTACCGGTACATTTTTCCATAATGTATAAGTATTTTTTTATTTTCATTTCAAGTTCTCTCTTTTTAAGCTTAATTTAGGAAATATATTTTTTTCTTGTTTTTTTGTTATAATTTTCAATTTAAGAATTAATATTCGCTTTATTTTGAAATATATTGCTTAATTTCACCAATTGCGCTTACAATATTTTGGAAAATTTTAAATTTTCTGTGAACTGTTTATCTTTTAATTCCCTAAGGTTCCAAGTACAAGGCTTATAGTGCATTAAGGTTCCAAGTACACTGCAGACGTCGTAAAAATGTTACAAAGTCACACATTTGAATGTTACTTATGACATTATGTAACTTAAGGTGTTGTCACAATTTACCACAATGTAGTTTAAAATAACTTTAACATTTACAGTCCTGCAAATAACGAAGTTATGACAGTTTAAAATTAGAAATTTGTTTCCTGAAAAATGTGTGAAATAGCGCTTGGAACCTTATTGTTCTCAGCCCCCGAAATGTTAGTCCAAGACTACAGAGGGTTTAGCTTAGTCCAACGTTAGTCGCTGATCAACTTAGTCCTAGGACTAAAGGTAGTCTGGCGTTAGTCATTGTTTATTGTTTATTAATACGAGTGTTAAGGAATACGCTAGATATGTAGAGTATATACAATATTTCAAAAATTGTTTCAAATATTTTACTTTACTAATGCAAAATTCCCCGCTCATTTTACTTTAATATCACAGACAGTAGCAAAAGAAGAATGTTTTAATCAAAAATAACCGCACATTTTATTAAAGTAAATCCTTATTACTTTTTGAATAATTTTCAGTTAGCACTAAAATGTTTGAAAGTTATGGCCGCCATATTTCTCCAGATTTTGATGCTGCACATTTAATAGTTGAACCTAAAACAGTTTATAAAATCGCAACGTTTTAATAAAGTTCGTATATGTATGTATGAATGATAAAAATGTAATATCTGTGATATTCTTTTATGGTTTCATTAAATTTTCCAACTGGTATTATGGAAGTGCTTTTAGTTTTATGAGACATTTTATGCGGCTGTTTTCTTCAGGCTATAACTTCTGAAAGGGTTAAAAATTGTTTTTGCTTAGTGCCTTTCTGTTATTTCATGTTTCATTTTAATAGAGGTAGATTCGGTTTTAAATCAAATAAAATAGAAACTTGTTTTTGTTTCGAGAAACAACTCAGGGCTTTTCCAATATATTGTGAAAATTATCTCACAAAACAAACAAAAAAAAAGACTAAATAGAAATTTGAGACTTACCTGGGTTGGGTTACAATGCAAAGGGAAGAACCATTATATTAACCATGTATATACATTATAACCATGTATAACCATGTATAATGACCTATTCTCGGTAGATTTTAGGAATATGCAATGGACGCTATGCAAAAAAAATTATTGTAGCGAAATAAGAAAATCAATGTGTAAAATAAATATAATATTGTCACCAGCACTAAGGTTCCATATAAATAAAAAAAATAATAACCTTGAAAGGATTTAAATTAGGTAACTAGAGTACTCTTTAATATAACGAAAAACTGTAAAACAATTTTGACATGATTAAAAAAACTAACTAAAATTACACTAAACTATAATCACAAAGTCGATTAAGAAGTGTTACGAACATAATATCGACTTGCACATCCTTTTTACACATTTCAAGAAAGCATAATTTGACTACCTAATAAAACCCGGCCTAATAGAAGACATAAAAAACCTAGATTTTTCAATGAAACTTTTAAAGATTACAATAATGACAATAGAACGATCGATGGCAGCAATAATAACCGATGACGGGTTCCTAAAAAATATAGAAATAGCAACTGAAGTACGACAGGGTACCTCTCTATCAACGTCAATATTTAATGTGGATGTAGAAGGAACAATAAAAGCTACCGAAATAAAAGGTACACTTATTAGTTCAGAGAAATAAGGAAAAAAATATCCTGTTGGTGACACAACCTTCTCCAGGCCGAAACCAAATTTTTTGAGTAGTATGGGCATCTATAATAATAACCTATATGTTTCCTGCAGCCGATTTTGATGATATACATACATAGTTATAAACAAATGAAGATGAAAAAACGGTAAATTATCGCTTTTTTCGTCTATTACCAAGAAGTTAAGCATTTTAAACAAATTTGAGAGCAAGAAACTCATATATCGTATAAAAAACTTCAATATAATTTTCGTTGAATATAATGTCTATCCTTATTGGTTGCTAAGAAAATTGCGAAATTAATCATAAATTTTGAGTATTTATAAATATTCATAACTTATGTAAAAATTAACTTAGAACCTTCTTATTGAACGGAGTGCTGAGACTTCTGGTGCTTAAATCATACCCTAAATTTTAAAGTAATTGGTCAAATAGTTTAAATGTTATTCAATTTGTTTTTCCCAAATTAATTTTTTTGTAACACTATAAGTCAGAAAATGATGAAGTTACATTAATACTTTGGATAGTTTATGAAAGAAGAAGATTTACACTATTAATTTAATTAAAAAAAAAATGACAAAAATAATTCTAAATGTTGCAAAATTATTTTGCAAGAGCATGTGAATTAAAACAAGGGGGGGGGGGCTAACTTCGTCCCTAATTGTCCTAGGACAATTGTTTTTCTTTCTAAATATGTATAAAAATTCAATCTTTCTAAATATGAAAAAATAATTTTTCTACGGGTAACGGTTAAAAAGTTTTTGCAAAATAATTTTACAATGTTTAAAATTACTTTTTATCATTTTTTAATTAAGTTATTAGTATAAATGTTCTCCTTTCATAAACTGTCCGAAGTATTACTATAATCACATAATTTTCTGACTTATAGTGTTGCAAAAAAAATTCATTTGGGATAAACAAATTAAATAACTTTTTGACCAATTGCTTTGAAACTTAAAATATAATTTAAGCACAAGAACTTCCAGCATTCCGTGTAAAAAGAAGGTTCTAACTTAATTTTTACATAAGTTTTAAACATTTATAAAATCTCAAAATGTATGATTTATTTTGAAATTTTCTAAGCAACAAATAAGGATAGACATATTCAGCGAACGTCATTAAAGTTTTTTATATGATTTATGAGTTTCTTATTCTCAAATTTGTTTAGAATGCTTCACTTTTTAGTAATAGACGAATGTATATCATCACAATCGGCTGCAGGAAACATATAGGTTATTAATATAGATGTCCGAGAAAAATCTTATTTCTCTGGGCTATATATAATATCGAAGTAGCAACTTGTGGAGTACCCTGAGTGATGACATAGCATTTATTAGCAGAAACCTAAACAGTTTAAAGGAAGAATTTGCGAAGATGTGCAAGGAAACATCCAAAAGGCATTTGGCAATAAATTAAAATAAAACAAAATAAATAATATGCTAAAGAAAAAACCCAGTTAAAGTGACAAATTTGAAAGGTTAGAACACTTTAAATATCTTGGGGTCTCAATTAATAGAATTGATGATAGAAGCATAGTAAACAATGAAAGAATCCTGGAAGGAAACAGAACATACTGGAAATACAACAACCTCCTCAAAGATAGGAAGCTTACTCAGAATACTAAACTGGAAATTTACAAAGCAGAAATTAGACCAGGTATGTTGCTGAAATCCAGTAATCATATTATGTGCATGATAATAAGCACATGACTAAAGTTCCCTTAAAATCTTGGGTGTGGAAAAAACTATACTAGAAAATGCTTCTAAAGATGGCTTTCATATCAGAGTATAATAATTTATAGTAAAATAATCTGCATTATGTATTTGAGTGACATAACCAAAGTTAACAGGTTTTCTTCTATCTTGTTAATATGTGTCGCTTAATTGATTAATAGTATTGATTGCTAAGAAACTATTAAAACTATTTACCTTAATAGGATAATGACCAAAAGCTTTACCAACTAGCTATTAGAATAAAATAAAATTGTACATCTAGTGTCATCTAGTAACAGTGGCGGCTGGTCAGAGGAGGCAAGGGAGGCTTAGCCTCCCCATAAATTTTTTACACATGCTAGCTACACTGTTTTGTTTACTTTCCTATTTTGTTTCGCGTTAGAGATATCGGAAAAAGTTATTTGAACAAGTTATTCCAAATAATATTCTAATCCCACATACCAAATTTCATCACAACATTCGCACTCTTAGTTTTTTAATTATTTGTAGTCAGGATCCTAAAATCGCAGAGGAGGCTGCTGGCCGGAAAATCTCACTTGCTAATGCTCCGCGCAGCCCAGCTGCGTTTAAGGATGGTTTAACGAGACCCGGTCTCCTTAGAGTTGCATTATCACTTAACGCACACGCTGCCCGGAGATTGGGCAAGGGCGGCTAATCGACCAGCAGCCTCCTCTGCGATTTTAGGATCCTGACTACAAATAACGAAAAAACTAAAAGTGTGAATTTTGTGATGAAATTTGGTATGTAGGATTAGAATGATATTTGGAACGACTTGTTCAAATAACTTTTTCCTATATCTGTAATGCAAAGCAAAACATCGGTAATTTACCTCGTTTTTTAATTCGCAGTAGGCCGCTTTTAAAATTAAACGAATTCAGTTGAGTATCTTAAAAAATGTGAATCTTCAACCTTTATGGACTGCAAAAGTTCAAATCTGTATTTATTATGATATGCATATCTACTTACAGAGATAGAATTGTTAACAAATAAACGACACAAACTGTGGTAATACACTTTTACAATTAGACTAACTATCTTTAAAATGAAATGGTATTATGAAATTGTGAATTATGATGATATTATAAAATGTAAATAAAAAATGGTCAAAAAAATGGAGCCCTAAATTAGATTTTTTTGGCGGATTTTTTTGCTAGTGCAAATTTGCCTAGATATTTTACAGTTAGGTATAGCCTCCCCTATTGTAAAAATTACGAGCCGCCACTGTCTAGTATATGTCTAATCTTACTTTAATTCATGGGCCTGTCAAATATAAATTTTACTTAATTTTAATATTGCATAATTAAATTAATTAAATTAAATTAAATTAATTAAATTAATTAAATTAATTAAATTAATTAAATTAATTAAATTAATTAAATTAATTAAATTAATTAAATTAATTAAATTAATTAAATTAATTAAATTAATTAAATTAATTAAATTAATTAAATTAATTAGATTAATTAAATTAATTAAATTAATTAAAATAATTAAATTAATTAAATTGATTAAATTGATTAAATTAATTAAATTAATAAAATTAATTAAATTAATTCAATTAATTAAAATAATTAAATTAATTAAATTAATTAAATAATTAAATTAATTACATTAATTATTAATAATTTTAATTTGTGGACGTCAAATATGTGACATTTATTAATTAGTTTTTTATTAGTTTAATTTTATTTGATTCTCAAATTATTTCAAACATCTTGAGAAACATTCTCACACACAGTAATTGGGCTTCTAATTCATCTATTATGTAAAAATACCTAACTATCATTGTATTTTTCCCTGATGATGCCTATGAAAATAGGCGAAATAAATTGGATTTAGTAAAAAAGTATACTTTGTCTTCATCAGCTGTTAGCTGTTACACGTTGTCTATAGATGTCTCTAATATACGTGTTTGTTATATTACGCATAGCAACTACTGAATGATTTGACGGAATCCCTTAATACTTCGTTTGTCACAGTTTCGAGCATTATTGCCACCCGTAAAGTTACATTGTCTCAAGATATCCAGCCCTCACTTGAAGAGATTTCCTCGAATAATTGTAATCTGTGCACTTAGTTGACCGAATCCATTGGCCCAGGAAATCTATAATCCATCTAATCCTTTTAGCTACAAGTGTTTCTCGGGGGCTATTCTATCAGCTTGTTTAGTCCGTTATTTCCATTAGAGCTTAAGACCCGGACCTCGTTCGTTATCTCCCTAAATCAATCTATTTATAAACGTAAACTATTGACGTGTACACTGAATTTATGGTTAAGTAACGCTCGAGATGGTGGGGTCGTCTCGTGATAAGGGTGTACAATGAGTAGATGGCCGCAGAAACGGATCAGTTTAGCAGTTTACACGCTGAGCAGTTTAAGAAATCAGCTCGCTGCAAAATATAAATTGGTAAGCAAACAGTGACGACTCGTCACTGACTAAATGGGGATGGCATTATGTAAACTCAACACCAGTTTATAGTTCAGTCATCAGAGATGAAAATATTGGTCAACTTCTAAAAATCATACGAACAAGCTTAATTTTGCTGAAAATGTCATTTTGGGACCTCAAACCTTCTTCTTTTTAATATTCGTCAGTGCGCTTCAGGGCGTCGGATGTAAGGTTCCTCCTTTTATCCATTTCTTCCATCCACATCTATTGGTGGTCAAGTTCTTCTTATCTCTTATAGTCATGTCTCTATTTTCACCTATATCATCGATTTGGTTCATCCATGTCTTCATTGGCGTTTCCTCTTCCTCTTGTTTTCCATTTTGGCTACATGTACCTTCTTTGATATTCTTCTTTGCTTTATTCGTTCGGACCTCAAACAAGATCCAAAAAAATTTGCTACTCCTTCCCCCTAAAGCTCCATCCCCTAGGGGAAAATGTAAAACATCAATTAACGAAGAATGTATGCCGTAGAAAAAAATGTTTCAGAGATAATTTTGTGGACTGTGAAGAGTTGTGTGGACTCTATTAGGTTTTTGTTAAAGGGAGATTTACAGAGATAGAAAATATCTAATTGAATTTATAAAAAATCTTACCCAAGTCAATGTTCACTCGAGTATTGCTCAACCTCACATAATGTTGGTTTCACATGGAGTTGCTTCCCGTACGAGGTTTAATTAGCGGAATACTGGTTTGTCCATAACGGATTAGCATTTTACAGTATTACACAGAGCGAAAGATAGTTTATTCATCGATAATCAAACTCACAGAAGGACTCACGATATATTTGCGTATTAACTTGCAAAGAGATATAATAAAGAAAATTAAGCAAAAAAGTATACCGACAAACATTGTTGAAGTCATAAAACAGATGAGCAATAACAACACGATAAAAATTAAATCAAATGACACCACTACGGCTAGCATACCAATACCAGGAGGAATCAGGCAGGGAGAGCAGCCTCAGTCCATTTCTATTCAATATGCTAATGGATGAAATAATAGAAGATGTGGAATCGTTACACCTAGGATACAGACTCAGCCACAGTAGAATCAGTATAGTGAGCTATGCGGATGTTGCAGCTCTGATTACCGAGGACGAGGATGACCTACAAAGACAATTTTATCGATTCTATCAGGCATGTCGACGACTTAACATGAACATATTATCCACGCAGAAAACATAATGCATTACCATTGCGAAAGACCCAATTAGATGCAAGCTCGTGGTAGAGGGGAAACCCATAGAACAGCTAAACCAGTTCAAATACCTAGGTGTAGAGTTATCAAGTTATCATGACCCAGCCAGAGACCTAAGACGACAAATTAACAAGGCCGCTGTCTTGTCCGTATGTGTGAGAGATGTGGTCTGGAATAACCCATATAATATGAGAATGGACAGCAAAGTTAGAATTTATAAAACTTGCATCAGACCTGTTATGACCTATGGCATTGAATCAAGAGATGAAGCCAACAAAACGAAAAGCATGCTACGAACAGTCGAAATGAAGACACTAAGAGCAATAACAGGGAAAACAAGAAGAGATAGAATACGAAACAATATCATCAGGGAACAATGTGGCGTACAAAATGTAGTCAGATAGCGCAGGCAAAGACGAAGAGAATGGTTCAGTCATGTAAAAATAATGGAGGAGCACAGACTACCAAGAATTGCGCTAGAAGGAAAATCAGCAGGCAAGTGTTCACTGGGGAGACCACCAAAAAGATGGAGAGATAGCTGGCAGTCTATCTCTCAAGAAATACTTCAACGTCGAAATTAACAGATCCACAGATCTACAACAAGTATAAGAAGAAGAAGAACACGCGAAGAGTGATAATTCCGAAATTTTACCACGTTTTTATTGCCTTCAAACGTAGAAGATAAAGTGGAGAACTGTCGCGACCGACCATCGACAATCAAGAAGATATACTTGCACGTCTTTTACCTTTAATCGGCAATAGCGAAGAAAGAAAATAGCGGTATTTTTTAAAAATCGGCAACTAAGGTTTGCTAATGATCCAATTTTCAGCAAGATATAATGCTGAATGATCAACTTGAGACAAAGGGCCTTCCTTTCCTTAATTAATTCATTTAAATTATATAAAGTGTCTTTGATTAGTAAAAATACATTACTTCAGAAAGGCAGGTCATGTGGTAAGGTCAGAAGAAGACAGAGCCTTAAAGACAGTATTTGGTGAAAGACCAGATGGTAGCAGATCAGTAAGCCCAAGAAAAATGATGGAAGGAGGATGTTGAAGCCAACTTGTCGAGAATTGGGCTACAACAGTGGGAAATGGAAGTTCAAGATCGTAGAAGAGGCAGGGCTGTAGTGGATGCGATGACTCACCCCGAGTTGTAAAGCCAGTCAAGAAGAAGAAGGCTTGAGAAAGGCACTCAGCCAAAACTGCCGGAAGCTATAGGGCCATTAATTTGTCATCAATTTTGTGTTATTAATGAAAATTCTGTTTTAATGTCAGATAAAATAAACTTCAATCAAGGAACTATTAGTCGAGGAAATGAAGCGTTTTGGCTCGCAATTTTTTCGTCCAGCATGGATTTACTTGAAATTTTCACAGAAGGTAGGGAATAGTCCAAGGATCATTTTCTATATCATGCCGCTGTACGCTAAAACCTTGGGGGTAGTTGCCACCCCATCTCGGGGGTGGGAATTTTTTATTTCATTTTAACCATGTAAATCAATGTAAAATTAATTCTAAGAAAAAAATGTTTTTTACATTTTCTTCGTAAAACTAATATTTTTCGAGTTATTCGTGGTTGAAAGTAACAGTTTGTCGACGGAAATATCGACTTTTTTAGAGGGTTTTTGAGAATAACTGAAAAAATATGCATTTAATAAAAAAAACTGTGGATATCAAAATTGTATCTTTTCAAAAAAATAATAAAAAGTTTCTAGCATAAAAATTGAACAACTCTATTTATATTGTCAATACACCCAAGAAGCTTGATCTATTTAAAAGACCTAATTTTAGAAAAATTGGAGTTAAAAGAAAAATAGATTTTTTGCAATTTCGCATTTTTTTATCATTTCTTCAAAATATCTCCGAAAATACTTGAGATACGAAAAAAATGAAGGATTACTAAATTGTAGCTTTTTTAATAATTAAAATTTCCTTATGCACAGATTTTCATTACAGTGAATAGTTAGCGAGATAATATAGCTATTTAAAACATCTATTTACGAGCAAACACCCCCTTATTCGAACCCTTTAAACCCATCTCAATTGAAAATTAGGGAATTTTACAGAATTTAATTTGCATAGTCTTATAACTCTTTAAAATTCCTACAAAACCATTATTGACAAAACTTTTTATCGCCAAAAATGAAGGAGCTATGTTTATAGAACTAATTTTTTTTTTCGATAAATTCGAATAGTACCCTTATAGAGGATTTTCAATGTATACAATACCACAGAACCGGTCCGTATCCTGGATGATGACTAAAAAACTATTTGTATATGTATTTTTACAAATATACTTATAATATTGTGACGCCTCACAACCCGGCCTAATTCTTCTCGATACTTCTCGGCGTTACGAGACAATACCATTCCTATCCACGGCGTTCGGAGCGAGCGCTGCCGAAGTATATATAAAGAACAGGAATCCAAGCACAGGCCAGTCAGTCAACGAATGAGCCGCGACGCGTAATATAATTGTACTCGATTCGGATTTAATGAAATGTATATATTAGTTGTTATCGAAGTTATTATGTGTAGTTAATTAAATCATTTATTTAAGTTGTAAATAAATTAGATGTGTTATTTGTAATTATTAAAATAAATAAGTGATGTAAATAAAATAATATAAGTAAGTCTTCCTTTATTTAAATTAAACTTAGTGCCTAAAAATATAAATAAATAAAATAGTAGAGTCAATCGCGTAAAAAGACAATTACGCCACAAATGGTGCAGAAGTGAGGATACTTGAAATACATAAATTTAACGTAAATTTTCGGTTTAAATAGAGTGTGGAATTTTTAAAAATAAATAAAATATAAATCGTAATAAATAAAGTGTGTGACAATGTCTTCACAACATAAGAAAATTACTGAATTGATCGTTAAGGAGCTCCGCAACCAGTTAGAAGAGAGAGACATGGACACTACTGGGAAAAAGGCTGATCTAGTCGAACGTCTAAAGAACGCTCTTCAAGAAGAGGGTCAAGATCCAGAAACCTATTTGTTTGAAGACAAGCATGCTGCTGTGATCTCGTCGATTTCGAAAGTTTCCTCCGATGTTTCTAAAGTTTCCTCCGATGTTTCTAAAGTTTCGACAGACATTACATCGTTAGAGAACAAAGTTTCTAGTGAAATCTCCCAAGTTTCCTCGGATGTTTTGAAAGTATCGACAGACATTACATCGCTAGAGAACAAAGTCTCGACAGACATTACATCGTTAGAACATAGAGTTTCTAATGATATTTTGAAAGTTTCGGGTGATATTTCATCCCTTGAAAGCAAGATGACTAACGAGATCTCTAGGGTCACTTTGGATTTTGACGACAAGATATCGTCCATAAAATCTACTTTTGAAGAAAAGATCAAGGAAGTAGAAAAGAAAATGCAGGAAACGGAAAAAGTAGACAAAGGTATGGAACCCATCTTAACAGACATTAAAAATGATGAAACCAAATACAAATTGGAGCCACAGTCGATAGTTGAAGGGAGTGTGAGTGCTCGTGTTAAGGTGCCAAATTTCGACGGAAAGTCTTCCTGGAACAGTTATGTGAAACAGTTCGAAGCAGGTGCAAGAGCGAACGGATGGTCTGAAAAAGACAAAGCTGTAAACCTGGTTATTGCTCTTCGAGGAGAGGCTTTAGATGTACTTGAGACCATAGCAGTAGAGGAAACTAATGATTATGAACAACTAATGAAGAGACTAAACATGCGCTATGGGCAGGAACATTTGGAGTATGTCTATCAGGCGCGGCTTAAAAACCGACGACAAAAGAAAGATGAAGCTCTTCAAGAATATGAACTAGATATTGCCAGGTTGGTACGATATGCATATCCAACAGCTCCCGAAGACATGGTGGAAATATTGGCTGTTCAAACATTTATGGATGGTCTTCGTGATGTTGAAATGCAGAGAACACTGCGATTAGCTCGTCACAAGACGCTGGTCGATGTATTGTCCGCGGCCCTCGAGTTCGAATCAGCTACGCAGGCCTCTGGTGAGTACAGTACAGTTCGAACTGTGAAAGAAGAAGAGGATGAAGACAAACTTGACCAGCTGGTAAATATGGTGAAAGGCTTTACATCGAAGAAAACGAAGACCATGAATTGCTGCAATTGTGGTGAAAAGGGGTACGCACGGAGTTTAAGGAAGAACGCAAATCAAGAAACTCGCCAGCAGGAAATAAGAGAACGCACAGACCCTAGGGGGGCAGCCTCGACTCAGAACTCCTCTAAAGACCATCTAATACTAATAGCTTCTTTGAAATGTCGTGAAGATAGTGTATATGTGGATGGAGAAATAAATGGTAAAAAGTATACATTGTTGGTGGATACCGGAGCGACCAGGACCATTATACGACCGTCAGTTTTAAACAGCCGTAAGAAACTCTTACCAACGAGGTTGCGACTGCGGACTGCCACAGGTGAAAACGCCAACACCCATGGAGAAATCCAGATACAATTAGGGATTGGAGCAGAAAAGTTCGTCCATACTGTCATGGTTGCAGACATCGAAGAAGATGTTATATTAGGAATGGACGTAATGAATTTGCATGGATTTCAGTTGGATTTTAAGAACCGGGTAATCAAAGTTGGCAACGAGGAGGTATTTCTTCATCCACATGATGACAGCACTATGCTAGCAGCTATTAGAGAAGATACAGTTGTGCCTGCGAGGAGTGAAACGATCATCGTAGCGCGGCTACAGGGAATTGTAGAAGAAGGAACACCTGTTATGATGGAGCCATGGAACCACGACGAGGAGGTTGGCCGAGGGATCATAATTGGAAAGGAATTGGTTACTTCTGCTAAAGAAATTCCCGTGAGATTGATTAATGTCAATGACTACCCGGTGACCATCAAGAAGGAGACAAAAGTAGGAACTTGTGTACCCGTGACGTCCATAATCCGTCAGACGACAACATCAGATAATTCCAACGACAAGTTCGACCAAATGGTTGCAGTTGCAGGCCAATCTCTGAATCAAATAGAAAAAAGGAAATTAAGGGAATTTCTTAGGCAATATCGTGACATATTCGTACCGAAAGGAGGAAAGACAGGAAGAACGACAGTTGTCAAACATAAAATTGACACTGGTACCGCTAGGCCAATTCGTCAATCAGCTCGACGATTACCACAGGCGAAGAGAGAGGAAGCTGAAAGGATTGTTCAAGAAATGAAGAAAGACGGGGTGATAGAAACTTCTACGAGCCCATGGGTCTCTCCGGTGGTCCTGGTCAAGAAGAAAGATGGAACTACGAGGTTCTGTGTGGACTACCGTTTGTTGAACAATGTTACCAAGAAAGATAGTTATCCTCTGCCTCGGATCGACGACACGTTGGACACATTAGCTGGAAGTAAATTGTTTTCTACGTTGGACTTGAAGTCTGGATATTGGCAGGTAGAAATGGATCCAGTGGACAAAGAGAAGACGGCCTTTACGACAGGATCTGGATTATGGGAATTCAACGTTATGCCGTTTGGACTCTGTAATGCTCCTGCGACATTTGAGAGGCTGATGGAAAATGTGTTGAGAGGGTTATCTTGGAAAACATGCCTGGTGTATTTAGACGACATAATCGTTTTGGGGGAGACGTTTGAAGACCACCTGAAGAATTTAGAAGACGTTTTTAATCGACTTAAAGCTGCCCAGTTAATGTTAAATCCCAAGAAATGCCAGCTATTTCAAAGTAAAGTCAATTTTTTAGGCCATATAGTCAGCAAAGAAGGAGTGGCCGTGGACAAAGGAAAAATCGATTCAATTAAGGAGTGGCCTGAACCAACTGATAAACATCAAGTGAGAAGTTTTCTGGGACTATGTACTTACTACCGGAGATTCATTAAGAAGTTTGCAGATATTGCTAAGCCATTAACGCGACTTACAGAGGAAGCAAGGGATTATTGCTGGGATGGAGACTGCCAAACGGCCTTTGAAACTTTGAAGAGGCATTTAATTACAGCGCCAATATTAGGGTATCCACTGCCAGAAGGAGAGTTCATCTTAGATACGGATGCAAGCAATGTGGGAATTGGAGGAGTGCTGTCGCAGATCCAAGGAGGACAGGAACGAGTCCTTGGATATTTTAGTAAAGTGCTTTCAAAACCTGAACGAAATTATTGCGTCACGAGAAGAGAACTTCTAGCAGTAGTAAAATCAGTGGAACACTTCTATCAATACCTCTACGGAAGGAAGTTTCTAATCCGAACCGACCATGCCGCCCTTAAATGGTTAATGCAGTTTAAGAATCCAGAGGGTCAGATAGCCAGATGGATTGAACGACTTCAAGAATATGATTTCAAGATCGAGCATCGGGCCGGAGTTAGCCACAGGAACGCTGATTCTCTATCTAGAAGACCGTGTCCAGCAGAATGTTCCCATTGCAACAAAACAGAGTCAAAGGAAGCAGCAGTACTAAGAACAACAGTGGTCAACGACGAGTGGACGCCTACCAAGATCAAGGAAGAACAAGAAAAAGATCCAGTTTTACAGAAGATTCGAAAATGGAAAGAAGAAAATCGTCGACCATCTTGGCAAGAAATATCAAGCCTAGGCTCAGTAGTTAAGACGTATTGGGCCCAGTGGGACTCATTTATCTTGGAAGACAGCTTGCTCAAACGAGTAATAGAAAATGATGATGGTTCAGTGAGGAGAACACAGTTGGTGATTCCAAAGAGCAGAATAGCCGAAGTACTTCGTCAGTTACACGACAGTCCATCAGGAGGGCATTTTGGTGTAAAGAAAACCCTTCAGAGAATTCGGGAACGATTTTATTGGATGAATAGTTCCGACGATGTGAAGGACTGGTGTAAGAAATGTACTACCTGTGCTACAAGTAACGGACCCTACCGGAAAAGAAAGGCTCCTATGAGACAGTACAATGTTGGAAGTCCGTTTGAAAGAATAGCTTTGGATATTGCCGGGCCATTTCCAGAAAGTGACAATGGATGCAAATACATGTTGGTGGTAATGGATTACTTCACGAAGTGGGTGGAGATCTACGCAATTCCAGACCAGAAGGCCGCCACTATTGCAGATGTGTTAATCAAAGACTGCATCAGCCGATTTGGAGTACCTCTGGAGATCCATAGTGACCAAGGAAGGAACTTTGAGAGCGATCTATTTCAAGGAATCTGTGATAAACTAGGCATGAAGAAGACAAGAACCACGGCCTATCACCCGCAATCTGATGGAATGGTGGAGCGTATGAATAGGACAGTCGGCAAGTATTTGACAAAGATGGTGTCCAATCATCAACGAGACTGGGACCAGTACCTTCCGTTCTTCGCAATGGCCTATAGATCTGCTGTTAATGAATCAACTGGCCAAACACCAGCAAAAGTCCTATTTGGACGTGAGATGCGTCTACCCTGTGATCTAGAGTTTGGATGTCGACCTGGAGAAGATGTTGCTGGTGAGGATTACGTGAATGAATTACGAAGAAGAATGGACGATATACATGAGTTGGTCCGTTCTAATCTTCAGATCGCTAGCGACCGAATGAAGAAACGATACGATACCCAAGCTGAGAAGGGATGTTTCAAGGAGAACGACAAAGTCTGGCTTTATAATCCAAAGAAGCGAACAGGTTGTTCTCCCAAGTTGCAGCAGTTCTGGGAAGGTCCGTACCTCATTGTCAAGAAAATCAATGACGTTATCTACCGAATAAGCAAGATTCCTAGGGGAAAGCCGATGATAGTCCACCATAACCGGTTGGCGCCGTACGAGGGAGACCACGACGTAGATGAAGAAGTGGAAGTCAACCAAGTTCGAGAAATACCTGACCTTACCTTTGAAGAGTTCATGGGTGCCTACGGAGGTACCGGTAAAGCAAGACATGGTGTTACCACTGAAGAAAAGCGAGATCTTCTCGCACTTCCCGATGACTATTCGCTGGCCCATACCATCCCGGCCAGTATCAAAGACGCACGAGGGTTGGCATCCGCCTTCCGAAGGAAGTTTGGTCGAGTTGCAGAACTTCAATGCCAACTGCCAGCTCCTGGCAAAGCATTGAAACTCCAAGATGCATCACGTTACCTATTCTATCTGGTAACAAAAGACACTGTCCATGACCAACCTACCTACCAAGATGTATGGGATGCATTAATTCAATTGAGAGAGCACGTGTTGGAGTCCGACGTGCAAAAGTTAGCCATGCCAAAGTTAGAATGCCGCCAATTAGACTGGAGAGTTATCCGAAATATGGTAGAAGAAATTTTTAAAGACACCGAGGTCCAGGTGTTAGTCTGTTGCAATCCGCATAGTTACTGGTGCGGAGAGAAGACCGTCCCCTGTCACTTTTATACAACTGGGAGTTGTAAAAGAGGGTCCAGTTGCAGATACCAGCATCCAGTTCCAGTCCCGACAAGGTTCCAGGAGGAACCATCTTTTAAGGAGGGGGCAATGTGACGCCTCACAACCCGGCCTAATTCTTCTCGATACTTCTCGGCGTTACGAGACAATACCATTCCTATCCACGGCGTTCGGAGCGAGCGCTGCCGAAGTATATATAAAGAACAGGAATCCAAGCACAGGCCAGTCAGTCAACGAATGAGCCGCGACGCGTAATATAATTGTACTCGATTCGGATTTAATGAAATGTATATATTAGTTGTTATCGAAGTTATTATGTGTAGTTAATTAAATCATTTATTTAAGTTGTAAATAAATTAGATGTGTTATTTGTAATTATTAAAATAAATAAGTGATGTAAATAAAATAATATAAGTAAGTCTTCATTTATTTAAATTAAACTTAGTGCCTAAAAATATAAATAAATAAAATAGTAGAGTCAATCGCGTAAAAAGACAATTACGCCACAATATATTTGTATATCACTCTGGGCCAAAATTAACGGGCCACCTTAAAAATAGGTCATTTTTGATGTCTTATTTCTCCTAAACCTGTTGTCTGATTTAAGTGATTTTTTAATATGTTATAGCCTTATTCCTTGACAATATCGTTATAATAATATTGTTGCTAAACAGGTAGATTTTTATTGTATACCGGGTGTACGAATCACACTGTGTTTTTTTCTTAAAGTTTGCATCACCCTGTGGAATATTCTAGCATTTGTAGAATACTGAAATTAAAACCTAAATATAGCCTCATGTTTTCCATGCTTGACTGTATACCATAACATTATATCAACAACATATTATAACAACATAAATAATCTTATATTCTAAATTAATTTTGTATATCACAATTTCTTTTCAAAAACCAATAGATTTAAAATGTTAGACATTTTCAGATATTAAAATTTTTATCATTTGTTGTGGGTCATGATCTTTTGGTTAATTAACTTTGAAAATCGACTACCTTTTTCTCTACTGTCAATGTCACTTCAAACAGTTCCTTACACACTTGTGACACTTTATAGTCAAAGTTGGCCCAAGATGGTTGATTGAGGTTTTGGTAGGGTTTCACCATGTTCCCATAGGCGATATCCTTTAACATCGGCGTTTAGCCTGTTTAATATTATTTTTAAATAATGTAAATTGAATTTTAAATTCAACCATTGTTTGGTTCTGGGGCTATTTAGCAAGTATGCACGTAAGTAATCTAACCACACTTTTTTAGCTTTTAAAAAAATTTCAACCATCTTTCAATTCTAATAGTGAGATTACTTATTTTATTGTAGATTCACTGATGATGGACCGATAGGTCTGAAAACGTTATGAATTGGACATATTTTATTCAATCCATTGGGATTTTTTAAGTTTTAATAAATATACCAATTTACATAGAAGTGGTTTTACTTCTTGTTAGAGTTTTTTAACTATATGGTATACAGCCAACATAGGGAACTTCCCTTTTAATTTATTTATTATTTTAAAACCGGTCGAGGTATGCAAATGCAATTTAGTGGGTTTTTTGACGTAATTGTTGCATATGTTTTGACATACAATTAAGAATTTAATTTTCACCATTGGTGCCCATACGCGTAATATGATGGCTCATATTACCCGTATGGGCGCCAATGGTGAATATTAAATGCTTAATTGTATGCCAAAAAAATGTGCAATAACTACATCTTAAAACCCACCAAATTTCATGTGCATGTCTCAACCGGTTTTAAAGTAATAATTAACTCACCTACAAAATTAACCGCCCACCTTGTATTTCTTTCAATTTGCAGAAATTGATAACCTTGGACCACATTTTATGAAGGATACGGTGAAAACTACCTCCGCGGAAGAGAAATAATATTTTTTTTGAAAAAAGTCGTTTGTTACAGCAAAAATCCAATGAAAAAAATCTTCGAAGAAAATTCAAATTAACAGTATTTTGGAAATAAAAGTCTAATTGAAAAAAAATTGGGTATCAATAATGAGTGTTGCCGCCTCTAGCCCTTAGAACTTCTTGGAGCTGGTTTGGCAATCCATTCATGATATCCTGGATATCAGATTGGGGGATATTTTGCCACTCCTCTACCGCAGCTGTCTTCAGCTCTTCAAGGGATGCAGGGGCTGGTACTCTCGCTCTTACCCGTCTTTTGAGGTTGTCCCAGATATGCTCAATTGGGTTAAGATCGGGACTGTGTGCTGGCCATGGTAGAACTTGAATCCCGACTTCATTAAGGTACTCACGGGTAGATTTTGCTGTATGGCAACGTGCATTGTCATGCATTAGTCTGAAGTTATCACCAATGAATGGTGCAAAAGGCATGACATGGTCTTGGAGAACTTCTTGCACGTATACTTGGGCATTCACACTGCCTCTACCGAACACAACAAGATCAGTACGCGCTTCGTAATAAATACCTCCCCAAATCATTATTGACCCTCCTCGGTAAGCCACTGTTTCGGTTATAGCGCATGGAGCAAACCTTTCATTTTGACGCCTATAAACACGTTGGCGTCCATCTGGACCTTTTAGGGCTATTCTGCTCTCATCTGAGAACAGTATATTCTTCCATTCCGCCATTTTTTTTTTGATTGTTAGATCGAACCGGGTGGCCATGGGGCCCGTACTGCAGCCTGAGTAGGCTTATTGCACACACCGTTCGGTCTCGGGTTAACCATCATAGGGTTTTTGTCCCCAATGGGTTCGGGATTACTTAACTTGAAGTTAAGTCGTCTGTTACCTATAAGAGGTCCATTCTCCCAGCTAGCAGGACAAGACCCTTTATTAGGTTCTTTACCTGACTTCTGACACTTAGGTTCGAGTTTTCGACCCCGTATTGCAGTCGCCATATAGTCCATTCCGCCATAGTCCAATTAGCATATTCTCGCGCAAAATGAAGTCTAGTCCTACGGTGTTGTGGGAGCAGTTGTGGTGCGCGAGCTGGACGGAAAGCCCTCAAGTTTATTTCTGACAGTCTTCTTCTAATCGTTTGTCTACTCACACTGACGTTTCTCACCTCAAAAAGAGACCTACGAGCTTCAGGAGCGGTGCAAAAGCGATTTCTCAATACTGTGGTGGCAATGAAGCGGTCATCTCGAACTGAAGTGCATCGTTGTCGGCCTTGACCTGGCCTGCGGTTGTACGATCCTGTCTCCCGAAATCGTCTGATGGCATTTTGTACCGTAGTTCTGGATAAATCAAGCGTACGGGCGATATGACGTTGACTGTAACCAGCATCAACTAAAGCCACTGCCCTAGCAGCATATGTTGGAGCGAGTGGCATTTTTAAAATCACAAACAAATTTTAATAAACACTAAAATTTTAACTTAAACAATATTCGCTCACAATGTTATGAAATTACAGGGATTGTTCAAGAATTGTTGTTAACACGGAAACAGATTTGCAACAATGTCGTAAAACGACTATATGTCAAAAATCTTTCAATGACACAAATTTAGGAAACAAACTGTCACATACAATGTAAACAAAACAATAATAAAGGTGACGGGGTTAATTTTGCTGGTGAGTTAAATCGTCTGTATTAATGAAAAACATGGCTAGTTGTTAAACTACCTAACTTTTTTATTATCCAACATAGGCAAATAAATCAAAAAACAGAATGCTGAGAAAACATGGAGCTATAGTTAGGTTTTAATTTCAATATTTTATAAATGCTAGAATATTCCACAGGGTGATGCAAACTTTAAGAAAAAAACACTGTTTGATTGGTACACCCGGTATACAATGAAAATTTACCTGTTTAGCAACAATATTATTATAACGATATTGTCAAGGAATTAGGCTATAATATATTTAAAAAATCACTTAAATCGGACAACAGGTTTAAGAGATATTATAAGACATCAAAAATGACCCATTTTTAAGGTGTCCCGTTAATTTTGGCCCAGAGTGTATTTGTAAATTCGTATTTTTGTGTAAATAAATGTTTTTGTAATTCTTTAATTCTACTTTTTTTCTGTATAGATCTATTAAATGATTTACTTATAAAAATTGCAATGTTATTAAGGGTGGTTTTAAGGGTTGAAATATTACGATATTATATCCTAAAGCATAAACCAATTATTATTTAACCAGTCAAACAAATTTTGCCCATATTAAAGTTTACAATGTTTTTATATAATTTTTGAAAATAAGGGGTAGTTTACACCCCTAAAAATAATCAACGCCCTTGAGCATGATGTAGAATATGAAGTACAGGGCAAGATGATCCTAACCCCAAATTTTTGTGTAAATTGATGCAAGCCGAAATTATTCTTTTAGGATAAGTAAACTTTTTATATATAGCTCCAACAAGGGTGGTTTTAAAGGTTGAAGTGTTACGGTATTATATCTTAAAGCATAAAACAATCATTATGTAACTAATAAGAAATAAATGTTGACACTATTAAAGTTTAAAATGTTATTTTTTAATTTTTTCAATTAGGGGTGGCTTTCACCCTTAAAATACCAATAGCGGAAAACGGCTCAATATAGAAAATGAACTAGAGGGTGAAATGAGCCTAATCCCAAATTTTTGTACAAATGATGCTGGACGAAACAATTGCGAGGTTTTGCCATTTTTCCAGCTTCATTTCCTCGACTATATCGAATGCATTACTTAAAATTTAATTTTTATTCTGAAATAATTCTATATTACAAAACACATTCATCAATTTCATTATTCTTCCACCGTTGTTTTCTCAAATTTAAAGATTGTGATTGAACCATTTAGCCCCAATGCACAGATATGATATAGCAAAGTTCATTATACCAAAATGATCTAATGTACCTCCTGTAAATGAACCGAAGCGAAACGATAAAAGAACTTTAACCAAAAGCTGCGGAATACTAGCGGCGTACGAAGAAAGCCACAATAATTGGAAAACAAATTTATATTCCAGCTAATTTCCATACGATTCGCCATTTCCAGACCGTCTCGTTCTGTTAAGTTGCTAAAAAGTTTTCAAGAATATTTTAATTATGGCTTTTGACTCGAACCCCTGAGAAAATAAGAGAAATGTTGATACACTTGTAATGGTATGGGTGTTTTTTTTTTATTTTTGAGCTGTGAAAAACCTTTTTTTACCTTAATACAAACAAAATTTACTGATTAGAAACAAAATAGTTTCATAAAAAGAACTTTTTATAATAAAACGTTTTCATTATTATTTGTAGGACCCAATATAGAATTATAAACTATGTTATCTACTCTATGTCATATTATGTATAAGTTTTTAGTTTGTGAAAACTGTCATTATAGATCGCAGTGCGTGAGGTGTGCGTGAAGTAACAATGTATTTTTTCGCACTGTTTTTAACTTTCGCGTTGTCATGGTGACAATCCTTAACTTCCGCGTTGTCATGGTGATGACAAAATGAGCAATGAATTACAACAAAAGTTTTGACAGTTTTGTGGTTTGAAAGTGGTTAGAATTTTAAATGTCAAAGTTCTAAAAAATGTAGAATAGAAATGAATTCCGGTGACGAAGAGTTACAGCTTATTTTATTTGTTTATCGTAGATAAAATATTGTATGAATCTGTGCGTGAAGTACTTTTTGCGAACTTACGCGATTTATAGCACTCGCTCCGTTGTCGCTCGTGCTCTAAAAATCGCGTGCGTTCGCAAAAAGCATACTTCACGAACTGTTTCATAAATAACTGTTGTTGTTTCAATTTCTATGTCATAATAGTATATTATGCAACGAGCATTTAATTATGAAGCGAGTATGAGGGATACGAAACGAGCCGCCTAGCGGCGAGTTTCGTATAGAGTACAAGCTTACTAATAATAATTAAATGCAAATTGTTTACACGATTTTTTCTATGATGATTCACAACGAAAAACATATTTAAATTTATTAATTTTGTAACGCAAATAAATTAAGTAGTTTGTCAGTTTCTTTACATATTGAGAACTGTCAAAGCGTATGTATTTGACTCGCCATTGATCACTGCGCGTGTGCCGCCTTCATCGCGAATGTCATATCACGATTCTATTGGTTAAAAATATGTATCGTAATGAAAATATATATCATAATGAAGTTCATTATGATTAACTATTATGATTATGATGAATATTATACTATGAGAATAGAAAAAAGAATTTTGTATTCAACTTTTTTAGAAGCATAATTATTGCTCCAGCGTATTTAAACTCATGTAAATCAAAGAAAATATTTAAAATGGTATATACAGAGTGGGCCAAAAAAGAGTCCAGCTCGATATTTGGCAGTATTTATTAGATTTTAAGGAAATAAAAAAACAGGTTAATTTTTGATTTAAGGGGGACACATTTTTATGGTACATATATCTGTCATTTGTCAACCCCCTTCCTTTCACTTTCTCCACCCATTATTTTTAAATAGGGAATAGGGATCGTGTGTTAGCACATTTGAAAGTTTATTCAATTCTCTATTCAGTAACATTAACATTGACATAATCATTTACACAGGGTGTCCAAGAAAAATTATTTTGAATTAAATTAATTGACAAAAAAAAAGAATGTATGTAATTTATTTAACTCGGAATTCATTCTACTGCGGGCAGAAAACAGAAAAAAATGTTTATTTGATAAATAAACATTGTTTGTTGCTTAAATTCAATATTCAACCTACCAAGAGGTAGATGGGTGGCCGCTTGAACATTTAAATTAAGCGAAAAGCAATGTCTATTGTTGTATAATTTTTATGGGAAAAATTTACAAAATAAATTTATATCAGAGACCACGAGATTGTAAATCCACGAGAGAAAAATTGTAAATATGTATTATAATTTAGTTAGTAAACAGTGTTATCGCCGAAAGTGAAATCGTTAAGGTGGTTCGTTAATGGGTCTCTGAACGGACTTAAACAATGGTGCGGGAAGATTAGAAAGTACATTTTATTTCGCTTTCGAATCGACAATAGGACATTTGTAAATGATTCGTAGAAGGAGAGACAGTCAACCAATTTATTGAGTTTAGAATATAAGGCTTTTTGTTTAGCATTTTGAAACAACGAAAAGTAATTTGGTATCTCCTAGAATTTAACAAACTGGAAAAGTTGTATACAAAATAAATGGGTCCTTAAGAAATGAACATATGGGTGTAGTGGGTAGAGAGGATGTTTGTGATTGGCGGAGATAGATGGATGGAAGGGATGAGAGTGTTGAGTATGTGTTTTAGGAGAGAAAAAATGGTCATTGTTTAATGAATATCTGAAGAGTACAGTCCAGTTTTTAAAAAGTGAGAAGTCGGTGTAAAGTGGTGAAATTGGCCTTTGCGAGCAAAATCTTGGTAAAACGAAATCGTTGACCGAGTTGGGAAGTTAATTTTCCTTGTGTCCGAGGAGATTCCTGTTTTCTGTCTAGAACGAGTAGCCGGTGGGTATCAATTTGCACAAGATATCGAGCAGAGGAAACTGAATAGATATTTCGAGCGAGTCTCGTTGTTTGTTTGTTGGTGAAGCAGTTTGGACGAGAAGGACCTTTCGCTACATCCTAGGAGCACGTGTGGGAGAATCGAGGACTACGCAATCCAGGAAGAAGAAGTAAAGAAGAAACAAAAAGGTTAGTCAGAATTTTTGTGAAACGGAGATAGTTTGTTTTATATCCACACCATATTTTTTTATTTTTGTATTGAGCAGTTCTATAGCATAATTTAGTCATTCCAAAATTTAAAGAATAAATAAGTAATCAATTCAACAGGAGAAAAGTAAATTTTATTTTTTGTAAGAATATTCTAACGAATTATTTAAATAAAATTTTTGTTTAAACAAACGAGATATCAGAATTAAAGCCTAATTTATTAGATGAGAAAAAGCTGCAACAGAATTGAATTTTAGTATAATTTTTAAATCTTATATTAATTTATGGTATATTGGATAAGTAATAGTTATTTATGATATAAGTGTTAAAAGTACACGTTTAAGGCACGCATGTCAAAGTTTGCAGAATGAGCGAAGCGAGTTCTGCAATTCACATGAGTGCCTTAAAAATGTACTTTTTAACACGCATATCATACAATATTTTTTCTACAAACGTAATTACAGGACAATATCTACAAAAACTTTTACTTGAACTTGACTGACATTCCATTTTTATATTTTTTTGACATTACATCAAAATTACCTATACGGTCAATACGAACTGCAGTGCCTTAAAATTTTTAAAGCACTAGTGCCTTAAAGTAGCATTTTTAACGCTCGTATGGATAAATTGCATTTTAAACACGGTTTTAGAAAAAAATATTTATAACATTTATATGACATCTAGTGTGTTTAATTTCCCTGTTTTCTCCCTGGATAGGGAAGCAACTAGAGATACTAGAAGCCACAAACCTAAGATAATGCATTAAAATTAAAATAGCCCTTAGAATAAAATTTATTAGAAAATTTAATTTAATTTTGGTTATATTTTACATAAGTAATAATTAAAATAATTAAGTAATTAATCAAAATAAGAATTTGCTGTTCAATCTCATAACAGAGAGAAATACAGAGCATAACACTATTTATCAAAAAACATTTTTTTCTGTTTTGTGACAGCAGTAGAATGAATTTTAAATTAAATAAATTACATACATTCTTCTTTTTGTATCAATTAATTTAATTAAAATATTTTTTTCTTAGACACCCTATATAAATAATTATGTTAATGTTGATATTACTGAATAGAGAATTGAATAAGCTTTCAAATGAGCTAGCAGACGATCACTATTCTCTATTTAAAAATAGGGGGGGAGTGGAAGGGAAGGGGTTGACAAATGACAGATGTATCTACCGTAAAAATGTGTCCCCCTTAGATTAAAAATTGACCTGTTTTTTATTTCCTTCAAATTTAATAAATACTGCCAAATATCGAGGTGGACTCTATTGTTTGGCCCACTCTGTATAATATTTACATAATATAATAATTTACTTATAAAATATGAATTTTAATTATATTAACTTTTAACCACTTATTAAAAAAATTAAAAACAATATAAAAAAAGATACTTAACAGACGGGTTTCGAATTTCAGACAATTTCAAAGGATTTTCGTAAAATATCGAGGTGGACTCTATTGTTTGGCCCACTCTGTATAATATTTACATAATATAATAATTTACTTATAAAATAAGAATTTTAATTATATTAACTTTTAACCACTTATTAAAAAAAATTAAAAACAATATAAAAAAAGATACTTAACAGGCGGGTTTCGAATTTCAGACAATTTCAAAGGATTTTCGTAAAAGACGATTTCAGTACTGTTTATTTTGCCGCATACTGTATATCAATACATACTAATAACAAACCTGGAATAATAATGCTACAATATCTTTTTTGTATTCATTTACTCTCCTGTAATATACCTACGTCTTAAATTGCTGCTTAATTACGTGAATAATAGTACAAACTTTCCCAACAACTGTCCAGTTTTAATTACCGTATTTACGACCTATCCTCCATTTCCACAAACTACTCTTGCTAGAACGTTAACTAGAAGGTCCACATTGAATTTTTTCGGGCCACCGGACCGTCATCGTCATTCATGTCTTAGTTACGGTGAATTAATGAGTTCATCTCTTTCGCATGCCGAATGTGGTCGGCTTCTCGGTCTCGGAGGGCCCCAAACTCGCCCTCGAGGGCCGAGATCCCGCTTCGTTACGAAGTCTTGATGACCGTGGAAAGGGTGAGTGCGGAATACGCAATCGACGGACCCTGCAGCCCTGCAGGGGCGTTGGTGGTTACTACGATTGTTATACAAAATTGAATGTCTGATTGGTTTAACTTTGTTACGCAAAAAATCGAATCAGACGGACAAATTGGGGATAAATTGGTTATTATGTCCGAAAAGGGATATTGTAGTTGTTTTAAAGTTCATTTCTGCTGTTAAATGGGTATTTGCATGGCCTATAAATGTATACTTGTGGCGTTATTATACACTGCGCATCAGAGAAAACGGGCACCCCAAAAAATGGGTCATTTTTGATGTCTCGAATTTCCTAAACTTGTCCGATTTAAGTGATTTTTTAATATGTTATAGCCTTATTCTTTAACAATATCGCTGTAATAATATTATTGCTAGACAGGTAAATTGTCATTATATACCGGGTGTACCAATCAAGCTGTCTTTTTTCTAAAAGTTCGGAACACCCTGTGGAATATTCTGGCATTTACAAAATACTGAAATTAAAACCCAACTGTAGCCTCAGGTTTTATTACCATTATGTTTTTTTTTTCATTCGATCATGTTGGATAATAAAAAAGTTAGGTACTTTAACAACTAGCCATGTTCTTCATCAATACAGAGTGTTTCTAGATAAGTGCGACAAACTTTAAGGGGTAATTCTGTATTAAAAAATGATGACCATTTGTGTTATAAACATATGTCTGCAAATGCTTTGTTTTCGAAATAAGGGATGTTGAATTTTTTATTACAAACTGACGATTTATTTATTGCTCTAAAACCGGTTGAGATATGCAAATGAACTTTGGTAGGTTTTAAGAGGTAGTTATTTTGCATTTTTTGATATACAATTAAGAATTTTATATTTACCATTGACGTGCATAAGGGTACTGTGATTTGGTCTGTTGATATATTAGGCATCAATTCCGATGTTTGGTTGACTAACCTTTTTCCTGAATCTTCTAGTGGCTCATCATGGTTTTGTTGGCTGTTGTATAGTTCGGTATAGAACTCTTCTACTACCCTTAATAATTCATCTCTGTTGATGATGATAGTTTCATCTCTATTCTTTAATTTTGTAATTTCTTTTTTGCCATTTGTTAATTGTCTTCTTAGAACTTTAAGGCTCTTGTTGTCTTCCATTGTTTGTTGAATTCCATTCCATTCAATTCCATTTGTTCGGTTTTATATTTTCGGTTGTCCGTCCTAATAGATTTTTGTATTCTTTTACTTATCTCTCTACGTTCATGGTGTTCTTTACTTCTATTACTTTGCATTTTTCTCCGCTCTTCCGTTAATGCTTGTGTTTGGGGGCTTATTCTTTTGTTACCTCTGTGATGTCTTTTGGCAGTGTATCTTATGGCTCTCTTCTATAGCTTCTATTATAATGTCATTCACCATTATATTCTGCTTTATTTTACTATCTTATAAATCACAGAGGATAAATAATTCGACATTTAATGTCAAAACTGGTTAACTATCAACCAAGTAGAAAAGCTAAATGCACATAGTTTTCAGTCACTAGCATTCATAATTTTTTCATAATAAAATTATCAGTCAAATAAAAAAAAATGAAAAAAATTTTTTTTAAGAAACGCTTTTCTTTAGCTACGAGTGACTAAAATTAGAAATATTATAAAAAATCAACTAAAAAGCAAAGAATGAAAAAAAAATGAAAAAATCTAACATATTCGTCAAAGAAAAGCGTGGCGCGTCTTCATCGAATAAACGGTTTTCGCCCCAAGCTTTTCTTTAACGAATGTGTTATATTTTTTCAATTTTTTTTATTCTTTCCTTTTTGGTTGATTTTTTATAATAATTTTAATTTTAGTCACTCGTAACTAAAGAAAATCGTTTCTTAAAAAAAATTTTTTTCATATTTTTTAATTTTTTACTTTTTAGTCTTACAATTTTCAAACATTAAAATATATCGTCATGTTTATTAAAATATGTATAAAACATATGATGTACTAACATGAAAAGTAGTCGGAATGGGCAAAAAATTTGAAATTTTATTGTTTATTTATGAAGCATAACGTAAAACAATTAACGCAAAAAGTGAAATTATGTATGGTTCATATCATTAGCTACAATCCGTAAAAGTTTCAAGTTTTTACATCTTAAAAAACAAGAGAATTTAAGCATTTTCCATTAAAATCTTTTTTTTATTTAAACAATTATTAAACATAAAAAAATTTTTTATTGACTATTCGTGTATTGTTCCCGCAAATGCATATGTCTGCAAATTTTCATTCATTTGCATTGGAGAAAAGGCAGTCAAATTAACGTCTAAAGATTTGACGCAAACTATTGAACTAAATAAAAGTGTTTAAAAACAAATGGATATCGTATATTTTCATACTAATAGTTTTATTGGATTCTATTAATTAATTAAAAATTTGAAAGAATAAAGGGGAGAGTTGATCGTGAAGATAAATAGTCCAGGGTAGAGAAGGATAAAGGAAAAACTAAAATACCTAGGTATGTAAAAGACGGATGTTCTTATGGTAAAATAGAAATTAATGTAGACTCAACTTCAAGAAAATTTCAAATACTCACCAACAATAGTTAGAAAGACAAACTGGCCGATAGGTGGCGTCGTACTTATTTGGCATTCGTAAATCCCCGTGTCTTTCTTCTGGGGATACCGTATCCTAAGCGTCCACTCTTCTGTATGGGGTGTATGAACGGCTTCGAATCGTTGATCGGATGTATAAGTGTACCTTCCAACTGTTAACAGATGGATGTCTCGATGTCGTACCCAAGAAACCTATAACAAAATATATTCTTATTGATATATACATTTGCACATAAGCTTTACATAAATGTATATCTTATACGAGCTGTGTGAGAGTTAGCACTGTCCTCATTCAAGATGAGGCAAAGAACTAGGTTGTTTTTGCTAAATTCGTCTATCATTGCTGGTATATGCAAACAAATAGTTGCATATCATCGGACTAATATGAAAAATGCACAAGTCCAAAATATTCAATTTCAGACTTTTGATGGCAGCATTATCCTAAAGCTATGTACAGCTCTATTTTCTTCTAATATGGTTTACTAGATTTTGATAAAATTGTGAAAGTGAAATTTGAATAAGTCCATTTTAATGTTGAAAACCATATGAAATCTGCACAAGTCCGCTCTTGTTAGTGGTTAAACTGTTCAAGCGTATCGGTGATTCTCTGATATTTATACAATAAGGAGCATTTTTATTGTAAAAGACTGAGTATCTATATGGTATAGGTTCAAATGACATAACATTTTGTTTGATAATTAACAAACTGATTACTAAAGACCTTGAATTTAAATTGTTTAGGGATTTAAACAGTGCACTGTTCACATTATATTTATTGGTATATAAGTGCACAGTTGTTAGTTTTTTGCCTCTCCTGTAAAACCAGGTATTTTGGATTTATGCATTTTTCACATTAGGCCAAGATATACCGTTCAGAATTGATGCGCAAGGTAAGGAAAAACGACTTAAGTTGTTTTAATAATTATTTATAAACTTTTTAGATATGAAGAATGACAGTTTAAGGTTAGCATATTACGAGAGTCCCCTTGATGAGTCCCAGAGGATTAAATATGCATAAGCGAATGGTGAAAGTCCCTGTATTGAAACTAAATCTTAATCATTTCATTGCAGACGAAATATACTTCACTCGACGTCGATTTTTGACACTTCGCTTCGTTATCGAATGTATTCGCTTCGTATCTATTTAGTGTACAGATAACGAATGATCGATAACGAAGCGAAGGGTCAAAAATCGAGGTCCTGGGTGCTAACTCGATTTTACGCTGCTTTTACATTGCAGTCTTTTTACTATAAAAAAAGAGTAAAAGGGTATATATATCTAGGACAAATCACTAGAATAAATCTCACAATAAAACGCTGAAAAACGTTTTGTTTTCTATACTTCTACAAAATTTATTACAACTATGTTATTACTACAGCTGTTTCGGCAAAGTGCCTTTCTCAAGTGATCACTTGAGAAAGGCACTTTGCCGAAACAGCTGTAGTAATAACATAGTTGTAATAAATTTTGTGGAAGTATAGAAAACAAAACGTTTTTCAGTGTTCTATTGTGAGATAAAATGAACTTCCATCAAGTAACGGTCGAATCCATCAATTACTAGAATAAATAAAGAAAATCAAACCGAAGAAATAAAGAGAAGAATAAGATTGGCCTGTTCGTCATTCGGAAAACTGTCTTATATTCTAAAGAACAGAAAATACCAGCAATACCTAAAAACAAGAGTATTCAGTTAATGTGTACTCCTTGTTCTAACATATGGCTCTCAGACATTGACGTTTACAGAAGAAAATATGGAAAAAATAGCAAAGAAAGAAAGATCCATGGAAAGACAAATGCTAAACATTAACCTCCAGGAGATGGAGTGGGGGGTCGTCTTTACCGTCATTTGAAAGATTTTTGAAAAATATTAAACGCGTATTTTTCAGTTTTTCTATCCAATCTTCATTTCGCGAATTATTCGATCGTCCCGCAAATTATTCGATCGCGTCAGGCGACGAGCTCCACCCTGGGCATCAGGTACCTAGGAGACCATCGCCGTTATGAAATTTGTGTTCACTCACCTCCAAAACCACCAAATACAAAAATTGAACTCATTTCCTTCAATATTTCTTGAGTTCTAAAATTTTCATTTTCCATTTCTTAGAGATGCACTTTGAAAATGCATTTTCTCATACACAAAATAGTTTGCCGGAGATCAATTTAGTTCACAAAAAACTCTTTCGAATTGAATGCAAAAAGTTGCATGACGATTCATCTTACAGCACAAAAAAGTGTGGTCGAGTGGCACATCATTTGAAAGGTAATTTTTTCTTAAACGACGCTCTATTTTTTTTTAAATTTACTTAAAATGTTTGAAGATATTTTGGACTTTGAAAATTTATTATAAATTAGTTAAATCCAAAATTATCTTTAATGTTATTCCGCAATTAAAAAAAAAAGGATCCTGTAGAGAAAACAAATACCTTTTAAATGATGTGCTACTCGACTACACTTGCTATTAAAAAAAACTGGGGGGCTAATGCGGGGCAGGAAAAGTGGGACGAATTTTGCATGAAAATTCGTCCACCCTCAATACAAATTGAGATGTTTTTTTAATTCTGAAAAAACTCTTGGTTTCTGAGTTACTGGGGTGTGGGGTCAAATTTTCGTTGGAACGCTCTGTATAATAATTAACTTATAAAATATGAATTTTAATTATATCAACTTTTAATCATGTATTAAAAAAATTAAAAAGAGATACGTAACAGACGGGTTTCGAACTCAGGACCTCTCGATCTCCAGTATACCACTGTGCAAATGAGCTACCATATATCGATTCGTTAATGTACTTTAAAATGGTATTTAAATGTCCTTGCATTAGTCACATTTTTAAAATAGTTTGAAATTAAAACAATCGGTTTATCCATATAAAAGCAATTAAATATTGCATTGTTAGCTAGTTTTGAGCGATTCTGAAATTTTCAGGTGCCTAGGAAACATAGAACTATGTTTAAAATTGATTACAAAATTTGTGGAGATAGTGATAAATACCAAGAGAAGTATATAAAAACGTTTTAATAACATTTATATAATAAAATGTCTTCTTCTCTTTACTAAAGTATAATTATATTGTAAAAGTTCTCGTAATTTTTCCTAATTTTAAAATTCCAGATACGTCTGGAACGTGTTAAGTATTGTAAGTTTGTACAAAACTCACAAGAACATTTTCTTTCGAAGTAAAGCTGGACCCGAGCCAAGTTATTATGAGCGCGGTTACATATTCACCAACATTTTACTGCAAAATGAACCTATAAGTATAATTTTAGTTATAAAGTTAAGTAGAAGTTTGGAACCACCATGTAATATGCAGTTAGTAACCAGAATGTGAGTAAAAATTGTTTGAATGGACAGTCCAAAAAATTATCTTCTTTTTTCTTTCAGCTAGTGACAATCTATGCACCGTAGGAGGCTTTTATGCTATTAAACTTATAGGGTTAAATTAATAGTCTGGGGGTCAGTGCTGTTTCGTGTCCGATCAAAGTTCCTCATCGTGTCAGAGTTTACTTAGACTTTAGACTTTAGTCTGTCAGTTTGAGGCCAAGATGAAGACCACTTTGTAATACCGTTGCAATTTAATTTCTTGTGACATCGACTTATTGTCGACATTTTTGTAGCCTAAATGGCATAATTATTATTACATTAAGGTCTTTTGACCTAAATATGTAGCTAGTTCCAACTACTTTGGATCTGAAGTTTCTACCACCTGATGATGGACTGATTGGTCCGAAAACGTTTGTGATTTTATCCATCTTGGATCATTTTTAGAAAAAAATTTTTAATAAATTATATACCACCTACCTACATGTGAGGTTTTTACTTCATTAGTAAGTTTTTATTATGGTATACAGCCAATGAGAGGAATCTTTTCCTTTATATTTTAAATTAATATTAACCTCTAAACCAATGTTGTGCATATCTGCAAATGACGCCTAGAAAGGATATGCGCACTGGGCAGTAGTAACGGTATGACGTACTTAGACGTCATCAGCATTCAAATGGTTAAACTGTCTTTCTTTACCTCCGTTTACTCACAAATGAGGCCGTCAGAGCAACAATGTCCTAACCCACAACCGACAATTTTACCGAAAAGCATTTTTTATATTAAAGGTATTCCTTATTTAAGTATTTTCAGGTGCAGAGTGGTTCAAGCAACGAATGCTTGGGAAGAGTCGGGAAGACCCAACGGCACATGGCGATTCTGACAAAAGAATACTGAATCTGCTGATCCGAATCTTCTTAATCTTCAGACGTAGTGCCAGTCCAATGCTATATCCAATGCCACATGATCGTGACAATAAAAAATGAGCAGTAAAAAAAAGAAAAAATAATGAAAAATGAAAGGCTACTAAACATGGGAATCAACCACAATAAAGAAGAAACATAACAATTATTTATCAATCCAGCAAACAACACTGGAGGAAGCACATCTCAAATGGGAACATAGAAGGCGAAAATATCGACTCTAGAGTTATTAGGACTGACAGAGTTTGCCCTAGCGACTGTCTTCGCCGCGTGGATATATATAAAAGAAAGAAAAGGCAACTGAGATAGCAAATCCGACAGAAGATTCACTTAAATTTTGCAATCCGACTTCGTTATTGCCATAACCTCGAAACCTCAAACTTTTCGGGAAAGCAAAAACAAATTTTATATGCAACAACTCTTAAATTTTTTTCTGTGCAACGTCAATATCTAAGTCAACCAAATTATGCACTCATATTGATTATGTGTGTAGATATCTAATAGTATTTATTTTTAGTTATTGACATTGCTTTACCTTGAAATTCAACCTTAAAATATGATAAGGCACTATTGCTAACGCACCCATACTCATAATTCGAGGATTAGGGTATATCAACCCGCTTTATCACAGGCTATGGCAGTAACATAGGTTTTACTTCAGTAATTTTTTTGGCAAACAAATGAATTGTCACATGTTAGGGCAATATTCAAAAATAAACGGTACGTACCACACATCCACTTTCGACCACAGCGTGACGCGTGATGGTTTGTGGCGGGCTTGCTAATGCTGGGAGCGCCAAAACCGGAAACGGTAATAACGCTACAGGCGCAATATCTAGATTTTTAGAAAACTAAATTATATGACATTTTTCTAAAATGAAGACAACGCCCAAAAGAACTGCTAAACCAAAAAAAAAAAAATGATGAAGTAATTTTCAATCTTAATAGCAATATTAATAATATTTAAAAATATTAAAATATTACTAAAGGATTTTTAAATTGAAAACTTATTGGTCCATTTCCTTGGGAACACCTCCATGGGTTCTAAAATTTGCAAGCCATATGGATTCTGAAGCGAAGAAGACAAGAGAGAATTCAAAAACTTACAATTCACGACCCCGTCTCGTCTGTTCAGCTGGTAAATTCCAACAGAAAATGGAACTAGTTACTCAAATAAGTAACGACCAATATAAAAATAAAATAAAAATTCCATTTTTATTCAGTTGCAATGCGAAGGCAAAATAATGTTATTTTTCACTTAGAATAGGGAGCGCAGTCCAGCATTCTGAATCGACGATTCTCGACGAGTCTCATCAGAGAGAACGTAGGCCTGCTACTCTATACGCTAAGTGACCAACACTCTCCACCTAAGTGACCACTTGTGGGGAATATACTCTCGGTATTGGTCACTTAGAGTATGGAGTAGCAAGCCTACGTTCTATCCGATGAGACTCCAAGAGTCTAAAATCGTCGATTCAGAGTGCTGGACTGCGCTCCGTATTCTAAGTGAAAAATAAGGTTGTTTTGCCTTCGCATTGCAACTGAATAAAAATGGAATTTTTATTTTATTTTTATATTGGTCGTTACTTCTTTGAGTAACTAGGTCCATTTTCTGTTATAATTTACCAGCTGAACAGACGGGGTCGTGAATTGTAAGTTTTTGAATTCCCTCTTATATTCTTCGCTTCAGAATCCATCTGGCTTGCAAATTTTAGAAGCCATGGAGGTGTTACCAAGGAAATGGACCAATAAGTTTTCAATTTAAAAATCTTTTAGTAATACTTTAATATTTTTAAATATTATTCATATTGCTATTAGGATTGAAAACTCCTTCATCTTTCAATTGTCAGGTGACGCTAGTCACCTAGTCCATTCACGTCAGTTGCGGTGTGGGGGATAAACTCTAGGTGTTTGTCACTGAGGGCCAATTTCTCATATCGAGTTCAACTCCAGTTTAACCTGAACTTCTAGTAAACGTCAGTTTAAAGTCAAAATCGTCTTTCTCAATTCCCGTTCAACCGATGGCAGTTTAAACTTGAACGATGCTTGAACGGTGAAATTCGGCCGTTCAAAGATTTCAGAACTCAGTTCAGATGATTTCATGGACTACGCATGCGTTGTATTAACACGAAACGCTGTCATAATATAAATATATCCTATTTTATTATATTAAGCCTAACGATAAACGATAACATTATTTGTGTTTTTATAATATTTATTTATAATTATTAAAATGACTATTTGACTATAAATACTTAAATTTAACTTTATTCAAAAACAGCATAAAAAAGGTAGTTCAAAATGGCGACAGTTTTTACCTTTTGCCATCTATTGGCATTTCTCGAAAGCTGTAGAACGAGCACTGACATGAACGCGCAATGAGAAATGCATTCCAAACAGAACCGGAGATCACCCGTGAACCCGGTTCAACTGAACCATAGATTAACGCAGGTATGAGAAATCGACCCTTAGAGTATGGAGTAGCAGGCCTACGTTCTCTCCGACGAGACTCCAACAAGAGTCGAAAATCGTCGATTCAGAATGCTGGACTGTGCTATGTATTCTAAGTGAAAAATAAGATTGTTTTCCTTCGCATTGCAACTGAATAAAAATGGAATTTTTATGATATTTTTATAAAAAAAAATAATTTTCCATTTTTTAGGGATATGGCACTAACGAAGTTGCGGTGCGATTTGCTAGTTTACGAGTTCCCGATACACCTGACGCAACTGTAAGTTTAAAATTCGAATCCATTGGGTCAAAACAGTTAAGAAGACACTCTGACACGATGAGGAACTTTGATCGGACACGAAACAGCACTGACCCCCAGACTATTTAACCCTAGAAGTTTAATAGCATAATAGCCTCCTACGGTGCATAGATTGTCACTAACTGAAAGAAAAAAGAAGATAATTTTTTGGACTGTCCATTCAAACAATTTTTACTCACATTCTGGTTACTAACTACATATTACATGGTCGTTCCAAACTTCTACTTAACTTTATAACTAAAATTATACTTATAGGTCCATTTTGCAGTAAAATGTTGGTGAATATGTAACCGCGTTCATAATAACTTGGCTCGGGTCCAGCTTTACTTCGAAAGAAAATGTTCTTGTGAATTTTGTACAAACTTACAATACTTAACACGTTCCAGACGTATCTGGAATTCTAAAATTAGGAAAAATAACGACAACTTTTACAATATAATTATACTTTAGTAAAGAGAAGAAGACATTTTATTATATAAATGTTATTAAAACGTTTTTATATACTTGGCTTGGTCTTTATCACTATCTCCACAAATTTTGTAATCAATTTTAAACATAGTTCTATGTTTCCTAGGCACCTGAAAATTTCAGAATAGCTCAAAACTAGCTAACAATGCAATATTTAATTGCTATTTTATGGATAAATCGATTTTTTTAATTTCAAACTCTTTTAAAAATGTGACTAATGCAAGGACATTTAAATACCATTTTAAAGTACATTAACGAATCGATATATGGTAGCTCAGTGGCACAGTGGTATACTGGAGATCGAGAGGTCCTGAGTTCGAAACCCGTCTGTTGCGTATCTCTTTTTAATTTTTTTAATACCTGATTAAAACTTAATATAATTAAAATTCATATTTTATAAGTTAATTATTATACAGAGCGTTCCAATGAAAATTTGACCCCACACCCCAGTAACTCAGAAATCAAGAGTTTTTTCGGAATTAAAAAAAATACGTCAATTCGTATTGAAGGGGGACAAATTTTCATGCAAAAATCGTCCCACTTTTCCCGCCCCGCATCAGCCCCCCAGTTTTTTTTTAATAGCAAGTGTAGTCGAGTGGCACAAAAGGTATTTGTTTTCTCTACAGGATCCTCTATTTTTTTTTTTAATTGCGGAATAACATTAAAGATAATTTTGGATTTTACTAATTTATAATAAATTTTCCAAAGTCCAAAATATCTTCAAACATATTACGTAAATTAAAAAAAAAAATAGAGCGTCGTTTAGAGAAAAAACGCTGAACGGAAGGGCCGCCCGAGAACTTTATCGTACCGATCTATTATCGTTATCGTACTAGATACTGGCATTCTATAAAAATAACAAAATTACTCGTTATTTTGATATTTTAGAAACACCTTGTATACTTGAAAATATTTTATGGTTCTACGCATCATTAATTCCTGCATGTGAGAAAATGTTCGATGCCATATTTCGGGACACACTATAGATGTATAGATTATTGCATAAATCAATAGAATATTATACTCATACTTTCATTTCAAATTAGTTCATTTTTCTGAGAAATTAATAGTTTACAATATTTGCATTTCATTCTATTTCTATTACGCCAGTCAATGCTATCCTACTGCATGGATTTTAATGAAATTTTGGGAGTAGCCCTATCTCCTAATTCAAAGTCTATCCTATATACTATGGCGCTTTTATCATGGGGGCGGTTCCCACCACTTATCGGGGGTGGAACATTTTTATTTTCGAATTACATGGAGAAAGAGAGAGATTTTAAGAAAATTTAAAAATGCATTCTATAATTTGATCACATTTTTTACAAAAACCATTCATTGTAAACCCGTTCAACTTTTTGAAAGTAGAAATAACACTTTAATAAAAGGTATTGCAGAAGAAAAACAATGCATTTAAATTCTGGTGGATGAGGGGTTAAATGTATGTTTCTCATTTTTCCTTAAAGAACATTAGTCATATATTTTTTGTACCATATCTCGCTTAGTTTGAATGTAACCGACATTTAACGGTGCTCGTTTTAAAGGCCTTTTCAAACACTACAAAAGGCGTTGGTACCTACCGTTCCTCTGTTATTTCAAGTTGAATACACCAATTTGAGCATACACCAAAAACAAACTCTTTTCACCTACCATATCTCTTTTTGTATTATAAATAGAATATTTACGAAGAAATGAATCTCTTTGTTATTTATAATCTAATATATAATTTTTATCTAATAAAATCTAATAAATCTCGTTTTATATAGTGTTTTTAGTTCGCTGCATAGTTTTTAAGGTATTCACAAAAAACCGTCCGAAAAGGTATCATTTTTTCAGTGAAAATGGCCAATTTTCAACTACGCATAACTCAAAAAGTATTGAGTTCTCAAAAAAAAGTATAGACCAGTTTTGCCTAGAAATAGGTTCTCTAGCCACTTCCGTGCTTATTTTGACCAACAAATTTGCCACCCCTTGAAGGGGTGTGAACCGCCCCGAGATAAAAGCGCCATAGTATATAGGGTAGACTTTGTTTCTTGAGCTATTCCCTACTTACTGTGAAAATATCAAGTACATCGATGTAGTAAGATGGAATTTGGAGCCAAATACCCTCTTTGACTGCCCTATAATAATGCTCTGCTATGATCGCTTGAGAGAGGACACACAAAAGATTATAGCAAAATTTCTATTTACTGTAACTTTTGGAGTTTTTGAGCTACAGTAGCAAGTTTTATGTCATTGAAAAGGTAATTTTTCATTATTTCAAAATATGTAAAAATATATAGGTCGTATCTAAAAAATTAAGATTCTTTTTTCATTTCCGGTTCAACCGGAAGCCATATTTTGGGAAAAATTCTTTGTGATAACGGATAAAAAAGTACCATATACGTCTGCAAAATTTAAAATTTTACTTTCTATTACAAAGGAAGTTACGGGCGCTCGAATATTTTTTAATTAAAAAATTCATAACTTCCCTGATATGGGGAGTTAAGAAATCTGACTAATGTCATTCAATTTACCGATAGGATATCAAAAATATATAAAAAAATAAACAAATTCCTTGGAGCTATTTTTAAGAAAATCTAGTTCAAATTCATGTCAAATTTTGACCCCTTAAGTATAGGCAACCCATAACCTTTTCTGAAAAACGATAATATTCTTCTTATAGCCCCATCTTTAGGCTATACATCGACCTTTTCAAATTAAACTTATCTTAAACAAGTTTTTATGGGTCTAGGACGTTTCATCGCCGCCGTTTCGATGCCGCCAGTTCGATGCCGATGCCGGCCGATTCATCGCCAGTCAATTAATCGCTATCTGATATATTTCCGAATTCTCGACAGTTACAATTATTAGTTATTTTTAGTATTAATTAGGAAATGCGAGATATGACGGCGATGAAATGGACTGGCGATGAACCGGCGGCATCGAAACGGCCGGCGATGAACCGGCGGCATCGAAACGTCCCATTCCGAGTTTTTATATAGGTAGGGAAATGTGTCGGGTGAGCGGTCAGCCATGTTGGCCACCATTTTGAATTTAAAAATGTCAAATTCCGTATTTGTATTTAGCTGTCGATGAGATAACTTTGAGTTAAATTTCATTTGTTTCGGTCAAAAATGGGCCCTAAATAACCCCCCTATTTCGGCCCCCTTTTGAGAGGTTTTTTTTAAAAGCTTAGTTTCTCGACAAAATTCTCTTAAACTTACTCATACCGAATTTCATCGAAATCGGTCCAGTAGTTTTTGCTGGGTGGTGGCGACATACGTACGTACGTACGTACATAAGTATGTACATACTTCCGACATGTTTTTTTTATTTGCTTTTTAGACTAAGGGGGACTCAAAACGTCGGAAAAAAGTGAAATCTGAATTTTTTTTTGCACGATCCTATACCTTTATCTATTATACTATACTACGTATGTAGTACGATAAAGTATAATTACCTTTCAAATGATGTGCCACTCGAAACCAATTTTTTTGTGCAGTTAGATGAATCGTCATGCAACTTTTTGCATTCAATTCGAGAGAGTTTTTTATGAACTAAATTGATCTCCGGCAAACTATTTTGTGCATGAGAAAATTCATTTTCAAAGTGCATCTCGAAGCGATGGAAAATGAAAAATTTAGAACTCAGGAAATATTAACAGAAATGAGTTCAATTTTTATATTTGGGGGTCTTGGAGGTCACTGAACACGAATGTCATGACGGCGATGGTCTCAGAGGTAAATGGTGCTCAGGGTGGAACTCATCGCTTGGGACGACCGAATAATTCGCGGGACGATCGAATAATTCGCGAAATGAAGATTGGAGAGAAAAACTGAAAAATACTTGTTTAATATTTTTCAAAGATCTTTCAAATGACGCTAAAGACGACCCCCCACTCCATCCCCTGGAGGTGGAGTGTGGGTAAATTTAAAATCTTAAACGGAAACGCTCATTTGTTATTACAGATTTGGATTGCTTACGTAAAAATAAGTAACTTTTATTCGAGAAATTTTTTCGAATTGTGGATAGATGGCGCTATAATCGGAAAAAAACGATTTATCGTGATACCATAGGTAAATTATAGAAACGGTCTAATATCTCGAGAAATACACTTACAAATAAAAGACCAAAAAATACGTATTAATATTTTTCAAGAACCTATCTAATAACATCAAACACGACTCTCCACTCCACCCCCTGGAGGTGGGGTGGGGGTTAACTTTAAAATCTTAAATAGGAATCCCCATGTTTTATTGCAGATTAAGATTCCTCATGAAAATATAAGTAATATTTATTCGAAACATTTTTAATTGCTAATAGATGGCGCTAATAAATAGTGTTTTTCCGATTATAGCGCCATCTCTTCATAATTCCAAAAAATGTCTCGAATAAAACTTACTTATTTTTACGTAAGGAAACCAAATCTGTAATAATAGGCTATTGATTATGTATTTGAGAAAGGAACTACAACGTTAACGGGGTTTTATTGTTTCAGATAGTCAATGGACCTTTAAATATGAAAAACCCGCAGAGTGCTACCATTTAAAGGGGTGCGTTTTTGAGAAATGGGTGAATTAGTCCCTAGGCACAGAGCAAATTAGAGTCAGTTCTATGCACTTTTGGTACAAACACGTCTACAGGAAAATTATTTCAGGTTAAATTTACTATCGAAACATCACATTTTAAAGTCAAAAATATTTTTTTTTACAAAAATATATTCAAAAGAAAAGCAAGAAAAAAACACGAAAGATAGCAATTTTGTTTTGCCCCATAACTTTTTTCCACGGGGATATAGGTATAGGCATTGCTTTACAGAAAAAAAACTTCCATCCTTCTTCTTTAAAATGACGTGGGGTAGAAGTTTCTATAATTTACAGTTTCCAAAATATGATTTTTCAAAGTGTGCCACTAACAGCGATTTTCGCCCATTTTCCTTGTTCCTTCTCGAACATTGTTCTGTAACTTTTTTCTACGTACCTCTAGGGATATGCAATGGACATTTAGTAGGAAGAAAAGTCAATTGCATTTAAAACGGTCTATTTTAGAAGGCTGTATGGCTATTTTTAAGCAAAATATGGTTGTTCAAATTTTTGTACTTTTAATGATTTTTGATATATTTTACGATTATTTTTAAATTTCCTATTATAACTTTTTTTATTGAATAATTAGGTATATACATTATACATTGTCTAATAAAAAAGAAAGCTTATTTTCTTTACTTTAAAATGGTGTATTGTAAAAAATTCTAGGACTATTTTTAAACAAGGGATGCTTTTTTAAAATGTGACATATACACATGCAATAGGTCCCACTAACTTGGAACCATATGAAAATTTTTTTTATTATTATCTTCATGAAAAAAAATTATTCTTTATAAAATGGTCTGCATAGTCTAAAACCAAAGATGCAATCATCAGATATAAAATTTTGTCAATAGTGTACGAGGTATGTTAAAAAATATGAATATCGCTCAAGAGTAACTTTATATTTCACAATATCGAAAAGTGTTATTAAGAAAAGTTATTTGGAATTAAATATTATGTTATAATATGCAATTACATTTTTCTAATTGAAAAAAATAAAAATTTTCTCAAATTACGGGTACCCTTTAATATCCTACGGATATCTTGTTTAAAAATAGTCCTAAAATTTTTTGCAATACACCATTTTAAAAAAAGAAAACAACCATTTGATATTCTACAATGTATATGACTAAATTTACAAGAAAAAAAGTCATAATGAGAATTTAAAAAATAATCATTAAAAATATCAAAAACCATTAAAAGTATAAAAACTTCAAAGAGCGTAACCTGCTTAAAAAGAGCCGTATAGTTTTATAAAATAAGCCATTTTAAAGTCAATTAACTTCTCTTTCTACTAAATGTACCATTGCATATACAGTCGAACCCGCTTATTAGAATAGCCTTCGTGCCAAGCAAAAATATTCTTATAAGCGGGATATTCTAATAACCGATCATTGGTGGCTAGCTGAAATAAGTGTACCGAATATACGTTATAATAGTACACACTATGTCAATATGTATATGCATATGGTTTTAGATCTTTTTATTTAAATAAAAATTTATAATCTATTTACAAAAATAATTACGAAACGATTAGACAATAAATTGGAATTGGATTTTAGAAAAGACTTCCGAACAAACGAATATATATTCTATTGGTAATAAATAATCTTATAGAAAAATGCTGTTTCTAAAAACAGCCAAGTGTGTGGCAATGTACCTATAGAAATTTGTAGACAAATGAAATTATTTTATGACCTTGTCGGCATACGATCGGCATAACACAGTAATAAAGTGTATTAGGTACCTGACAAACCGTAATAATATACAAAACAGCAGGCTTTCGAAGCTCTTACCGACAAACCATTATATCAGGCAAATTTAAAATTTTTAGGATATTGTACGTTAAAATTTATTTGTTGACCTGAAAAAATTATTCTAAAAAGCGGTATTAGGTTACTAAACCATATTCCGATAAACGGATAAATTTATTAAAGGGTAAATGGAAACGTTTCGGGGCCTCGAATTTATATTCCATAAACCGGGATATTCCTATAACCGGTACTCTAATAAGCGGGTTCGACTGTACCTAGAAATATGTAGAAAAAAGTTACAGAATAATGTTTGCGAAATAATGGGGATGCTGCGAGCGGCGAATTTTAAGAAATCCTATTTCGGAGACTATAAATCCTAGTGATTTTTGCCCAACTTTGTTTTAAAGAGGAAGGATGGAAGTTATTTTTCTCTGAAGCAATACCTATCTCTCTTTCTCCTGTCGTTTTCCCATTACTGAGGATCGTGATTTCTTCCAATATTCCTAACAATGTTTCTCCATTGGTCTCTATCTTCAGCTGCTCTAAGAGCTTCGCAGAATGAGTTTCCAGCTAAATGCTTTATTTAGTCAGACCATATAGTCGTTGCAGACATACTGTGGACAGCCTTTTTTTAATATTGAGTTGGTTTAGAATAGAAACGTTTGTCCTATGAGCTGTCCAAGGTATGCGCAGCATTCTTCTTCAGCAACACATCTCAAAAGCATCAATTTTTTGGCGCTCGCATGCACGAAGAGTCCAAGTCTTTGCTCCGTATAGAAATTTTGAGAATACAAGGCATTCACCAGTCTCATTTTGATATTTTGAGAGATAGATCTCTCTTTCCAAACTTTAGTTAGGCGACTCATCGCATTTTTTGCCATACCAATACGTCTCCGAACTTCTGCTTCACAGTTACCATCGTTAGTTATACTAGACCCGAGATAGACAAAGGTGTTTACTATCTGATATTTCTGTAATATGTTAGTCAGTTGAATAGTGTCAAATCTGTCTACCACCATTATTTTTGTCTTTTTTCATTTTCATTTTCAGACCAACTTTATTGCTTTCGTACTCAACTCTTCTCAGAAGATCAAACATTTCTTACTCATTTGCTGCTATAAGTGTAGTTCCATCTATATCCTATATCTATATCCTACATCTATATCGTATATCTATACCTATATCTCTGTGGAAAAAAATTATGGGGCAAAAAACAAAATTGCTTTCTTTCGTGTTTTTTTCTTGCTTTTCTTTTGAATATATTTTTGTAAAAAAAAATATTTTTGACTTTAAAATGTGATATTTCGATAGTAAATTTAACCTGGAACAGTTTTCCTGTAGACGTGTTTGTACCAAAAGTGCATAGAACTCACCCTAATTCACCTTGTGCCTAGGGACTAATTCACCCCTTTCTCAAAAACGCACCCATTTAAATGGTAGCACTCCACGGTTTTTTCAAATTTAGAGGTCCACTGACCGTATGAGACAATAAAATCCCGTTAACGTTGTAGTTCCTTTTAGCTCTCTTATTTTGAACATAATCA
Organism: Diabrotica virgifera virgifera; assembly: GCF_917563875.1. NCBI lineage: Eukaryota > Metazoa > Arthropoda > Insecta > Coleoptera > Chrysomelidae > Diabrotica > Diabrotica virgifera. Next base: position 227,127,005 of record NC_065448.1, read on the forward strand.
ATAGCCTATAAAAATGTGGGCTCCTATTTAAGTTTTTAAAGTTACACCCCTCCCCACATCCAGGGGATAGAGTGGAGGGTCGTGTTTTATGTTATTCGATAGGTTCTTAAAAATATAAGAGACGTATTTTTTGGTTTTTTATTTGGAAGTGTATTTCTCGAGATATTAGACCGTTTCTATCGTTTTTTCCGATTATAGCGCCATCTATCCACAATTCTAAAAAATGTCTCGAATAAGAGTTGCTTACTTTTACGTAAGCAATCCAAATCTGTAATAACAAATGGGGTTTTTCTTTAAGATTTTAAAGTTACCCACCTCCAGGGGGTGGAGTGGGTTGGTCGTGTTTAGTGTCATACGATAAATTTTTTTAAAATATTGAACACATATTTCTCAATTTTTCGATCCAATTTTCATTTCGCGAATTATTCGGTCGTCCCAAGCGACGAGTTCCACCCTGGGCACCATTTACCTCTGAGACCATCGCCGTCATGACATTCGTGTTCAGTGACCTCCAAGACCCCCAAATATAAAAATTGAACTCATTTCTGTTAATATTTCCTGAGTCCTAAACTGTTTTTGCCATTTCATTGAGATGCACTTTAAAAATGCTTTTTCTCATGCACAAAATTTTTTGCCGGAGATGAATTTAGTTCACAAAATTGCCTGACACTCTCTTGAATTGAATGCAAAAAGTTGCATGACGATTCATCTTAGTGCACAAAATTCCTAGGTTTAATGCTTCGTTGCCTCGTCTATTAGAGCATTATTTTATTCTACAGCATTGTAAAGAATCGTTCCGTAGTTGATGTAAAAAACAAATACAGTGATATAAGGCAACTTTATATTCAGTAGTTAAGGGCATCCACGTCAGTAGTTAAGGGTTAATATCATAAATATGTCATACAAATTTTTAACAACCATAAAGTGTGCTACAGTCGGAAAAATGAAAAAAAGGATGTGTGTGTATTTTGTACGCACGTAAGAAGATATTCTTCTATTATATAGGTAATTTAAACTAAGTAAATACACTTAACAGGTTATTTGTATTTTATTTAAAAATTAAACTAACTTTCTAATCTACCACTTTCAAAAATTTTTTATTAAAACAACCAAAAATAAAAAACGCTGAACGGAAGGGCCGCCCGAGAACTTTATCGTACCGATCTATTATCGTTATCGTACTAGATACTGGCATTCTATAAAAATAACACAGTTACTCGTTTTTTTTGATATTTTAGAAACACCTTGGATACCTGAAAATATTTTATGGTTCTACGCATCATTAATTGCTGCATTTGAGAAAATGTTCGATGTCATATTTCGGGGACACACTAGAGATTATTGCATAAATCAATAGAATATTAGTCATACGTGCATTTCAAATTAGTTCATATTTCTGAGAAATTAATAGTTTACAATATTTGCATTTTACTGCATGGATTTTAATGTAATTTTGGGAGTAGCCCATTCTCCTAATTCAAAGTCTATCATATATATTATATACTATGGCGCTTTTATCATGGGGGCGGTTCCCACCACTTCTCGTGGATATTTTATTTTCGAATTGCATGGAGCAAAAGGAAGAATTTTAAGAAAATTTAAAAATGCGCTCTATAATTTGTTCTTATTTTTTTCAAAAACCTTTCATTTTAAACCCGTCCAACTTTTTGAAAGTAGAAATAACACTATATTAAGAGGTATTGCAAAAGAAAAACAATGCATTTAAATTCTGGTGGATGAGGGGTTAAATGTATGTACTTCTCATTTTTCCTTAAAGTATATTAGTCATATAATTTTTTGCACCATATCTCGCTTAGTTTGAATGTAACCGACACTTAACGGTGCTCGTTTTAAAGGCCTTTTCAAACACTACAAAAGCATGAGCACTTTGAACATGCACCAAAAAACAAACGCTTTTTACCTACCATATCTCTTTTTGTATTACATGTAAATAGAAAATTTACGAAGGAACGAATCTCTTTGTTATTTATAATCTAAAAAGAAAATTATATAGTGTTTTTAGTTTGATGCATAGTTTTTAAGGTATTCACAAAAAACCGTCCGAAAACGTGTCACCGTCAAACTCAAAAAGTATTGAGTTCTCAAAAAAAGTATAGATCAATTTTTACTTAAAAATAGGTTCTCTAGCCACTTCCATGCTTATTTTTACCAAAAAATTTTCTACCCCCTTGAAGGGGTGGGAATTGCCCCAAGATAAAAGCTCCATAGTATATAGGGTAGATTTTGTTTCTTGAGCTATTCCCTACTTACTGTGAAAATATCAAGTACATCGATGTAGTAGGATGGAATTCGGAGCCAAATACTCTCATTGACTGCCCTATAATAATGCTCTGCTATGATCGTGTGAGAGAGGACACACATAAGATTCTATGTGCAAAATTTCTATTTTCTGTAACTTTTCGAGTTTTTGAGTTACAGCAACGAGTTTTATGTCATTGGAAAGGTAATTTTACATTCTTTCAAAATGTGTAAAAATGTACCGGGCGTATCTAAAACATTAAGATTTTTTTTTCATTTCCGGTTCAACCGGAAGCCATATTGTAGGTAAAATTTATTGTGATAATAGATAATAAAGTACTATATACGACTGCCAAATTTCAAATTTTGGTTTCTATTACAGAGGAAGTTACGGGCACTCGAATATTTTGTTATAAAAAATTCATAACTCCCCTCCTATGAGGAGTTAAGAAATATGACTAATGTTATTCAATTTATCTATAGGACATCAAAAATATATCAAAAAATAAACAAATTCCTTGGAGCCATTTTTGAGAAAATCTAGTTCAAGTTATGTCAAATTTTGACCCCTTAAATATAGGCAACCCATAACTTTTTCTGAGAAGCGATAATATTCTTGTTGTATCCTCATATTTGGGCTATATAAATATTTTTTCAAATTAAGTTTATCTTAAACAAGTTTTTAGATTGGTAGGGAAATGTGTCGGGTGGGCGATCAGCCATGCTGGCCGCCATTTTGGATTTGGAAATGTCAAATTCCGTATTTCTATTTATCTATCGATGAGCTAACTTTATGTTAAATTTCATTCCTTTCGGTCAAAATTTGCAAAAATGAGCCCCAAATAACCCCCCTATTTCGGCCCCCCTTTGAGAGATTTTTTTCAAAAGCTTAGTTTCTCGACAAAATTCTCTTAAACTTACTTATACCGAATTTCATAGAAATCGGTTCAGTAGTTTTTGCTGGGCGGTGGCGACATACGTACGTACGTACGTACTTCCGACATGTTTTTTTATTTGCTTTTTAGACTCAGGGGGATTCAAAACGTCGAAAAAAAGTGAAATCTGAAAATTTTTTTTGCACGATCCTATAACTTTATCTATTATACTCATACTTCGTATGTAGTACGATAAAGTAAAAAATATGAATCGCCCAGGATTCGAACCCGCGTCCTTCCAATCTCGGAGCTAACGCCCTACCAACTACTCCAGCGAGGTCCTTGCAATTGACGTGTAAGTTTCGGATCAAATGGTGACACAACACGGCGACAAATAGTGTAGAAATATTATGCTTACATAATATTTTATTATTTTACTACAGAGAAACACAAATCCAAAAACACAAGAATTATAATAAATAATACATTTACTAAAAACACTAATACATTCTTTTAATGACTTATTTGCACGGTTACAGATACATACATACCTATCTTGAAAGATTAGCAATGAACTATATGCTATCTGTGTGCGCAGGCGCGCATATTTATGTACAATTTTACCCTGAATCGAATCGCCGCTAAAGAAGAATATCTTCAAAAATACCCATGAACGATCACATCAATCACTTATTTTGTATTATAACAAACGTTTGTTATTTATAGAAAAAGACAGCAAATAGAAAATAGATTGATGTGATCGTTCATGGGTATTCTTTCATTTTTCCGACTGTAGTTTCAACTACAATTAGAATGTTTCACTGATGATGGCCTGACTGGAACTATACAGAAAACGTTCTGAATAATCTGTAATCTGTTTGGATGATGGTAAGGTTTTTTAAATAAAATATTCAATTTCACACGAAGGTTTTACTTCTTTGTAAGTTTTATGTATAGCTGGTTCCAAAAAACTGATACGACTCTTAAAGCGTATTTTGTAGAAAATTCCACACCTGTAATGTTGAACCAATCAAAATACGTTATTTTGACAGGTCACCATGGCAACGGAGGTATTTTATCGGAAATTTTTTGCTCGTGGGGTACCCAACAGCGAATTATAGTGGAAATTTTTTGACGTTTACAATAACAGAACATTTTTGACAGACTGGTTTTTATTTGTTTACATAATTTAGTTTTGATTCATTTTCTATCGCTTGTAGTTACTCAAAACTTATGTAAAATTGAAGAATATACTATTTTCTATCTTGAAATGGTATTCCCATGCAACTACAATGAGTAGAAATTACGAATTTGAAAGCCTAAATAATAATTGCTGACAAAGCTATGGCGCGCTATTAATCTGTTCATGCAGCTTTGGATTTTCAAATGCAAATTTGGTGTGGAATTTTCTTACAGAATACCACGCGAAGTCAAATTAATATCCGGAAATTTTTTTTTGATCATGAATATTTTTAGAAAATTTCCCTCGTCTGCGACTCGGGAAATTTTCAAAATATTCATGAGCTCAAAAAAATTTCCGGAAATAATTTGACCTCTAGTGGTATTACTAGTGAAAATTGAGCAGTATTTTTGGAAGGAAAAATACTTATTGTTTACATACTGTCACTGTCACTACCAAATCTTAAAATATGTCAGATAACTTATCCTGTTCAACCTTAAAAAATGGCTGTTTGTTTGTTTATTTTATTATTTGTCTGTCATAATAAATATAATAAAATGTCAGACCATCATACACTGCTCAAAATGATCAAATCTTACTAAGAGTCGTATCAGTTTTTTTAGGAGCCAGCTGCACCTATCAAAATTATTATAGTTTCAATTTTTGTTATGTGCTTTTATTTGTAGGTTCATAAAATGTTCAATGTAAAACGGAAAAGTGATTTCCGTAATGAAACAAAGTAGTTACCCAACAAAGTTAGTTTCGCTGACCTAGGACTTCCGTCCTCACGTCAACTCCAGAGTTGTTACTAGCTTTATCATACATAACTTGGCCACTTTAACTTTAGTATCGCTACGATTCAAACGAGATTAGGCTATTAATTTTCTATTGTACGATATGCTGGATATAATCAACTTTTTCATTGTTCGAAAATGTAAATGGGTATATCTGTTGGAAAGTTTAAATTTAAAGTGAAGAGTCCATTTGAAATAATTTTAGTAATATAAAAAAAGTCAGAGTTTTCACTCTAATGGCATATAAAACAGTATAATATTACTCTACATCCTACCAGACTGAAAACGATGGAAACCTTCTCTGGTTACACCTCCGAGGCTTCTACAATTTGCAAGTCATACGGATGCTGAGACTAAGGAAGATAAGGGAATTTTACAATTTATAATTCACGTCCCATCTGCTCAGCGCGGTAAAGATCCAACGAGAATGGTTCCCTTCGTACTCCAAACAGAGTAAACATGTAAATCAAAAATGACTAACCATTTTCAATTTCGTTGCGAAACGAAAATACAGCCGCTCCATATTCTAGTCCAATCAGAGAGTGCAGCAAGCACCTATACCGGTTTTGAAACTTACTAGTCTCTTATCAGGAGGTACATACGCTGCTCCATCTGATCCAACCAAAACAAACCCCGGCGCGCAGTCCCGGATTGCAACGAACGAAATGGCATAGATGCCCTAGCGGCAACTGCTAGCAAAAGACTAAGTTTTCAATCTAATGGCATGTAAAACAACATAATGTTACTCTACATCCCACCAGACTGAAAACAATGGGAACCTTCTCTGGTGACACTTCCGAGGCTTCTACATTTTTATATGCCAGAGTGAAAAATTTGTCTTTTGCTAGCAGTTACCGCTAGGGCATCTATTAGTCTGGGATGATTATCGGAGAATAGACCATTTTTGGGAAAAGTTATTTACCAGCAATTTTATTGCTGGAATCGAATCTTACGATTGTATATATTAATAATATAGGTATGCAAAGTCCGCATATAGTGTGCTACTTTTTTATAAACAAAATGGCGCCCGAAAATCGTGTTTTTTCAATTTTTGCTATATAACTCCAAAGATTTTAACTTTACACCAAAAACACTCAAATAAAAATTCACCAAAATTAAATTCTGCATAGAGACGTGTTTTTCACGATTCTCTTCGACGAAAACTTTCCCCGGAAAAAGCGAGTTTTTCCAACAAAATCTTTAATTTTCAACTAAAATTTTAGATAAGTAATTGTTAATCAATAATTAAATAACTTGGTAATATAAAAGCCCTTTTTGTAAAGACTATAATTACAGAAGCCAATGGAAATTGAATAAACAGTTTAGCAACAATTGAATTGTTAATTAAAAATTTACGGTCGCTATAATAACGACACTAATTACGATGCATAAGAATAACTATGATTTTTTCATAAAACGACACTATACCTATCTAATGTACTTTACAGAATTGAAATTGGACTATTTAAGCGGCCTCAGAAATATTTTAAAATTATAAACAATTTTTTGGCTTATAAATAAATTAAATATCTCGGGAAATGTTAAACTAAATTAAATTATGAAAACGGTATTCGAAAAACAGCAGCAGGACTCTTCTTCTAAAAGAAAAAACGTTTAATTATGACGACCAATTCCTGAGATACAGCCGGTCAAAATTGACCGGAATTTACGGCAAAGATATGAACAATAGGATCATAATTTTTAAACCATCACCTTTTTATTTTTATCCTCTTTCTCCACACCAATTTTCATATCTTTGAAATACTCATAACAGATATTATTATAATAAAAACTATCGATAATACGTGTGAAAATTGCCAAAAATAGCAAAATGCCAATCAAAAATTAGGTTGGAGAAATAACCCTCGAACAAGTTTCTCGGCTTTCCATGGAGCAATTTCCTTCATTCATTTTTTGTTCCCAAGTAACTCGAGTAGAGCCATCGAACTAACGCATTATTAAATGTCAAACTAGCTTTTGTTTTGTTATAATAAATTAATTTATTTATTATAACACAAAATTTTAATTTGTTTAAATAAAAATTGTTTAAATAATTATAGAGCTCTCAAATGAGAATATTTATGTTTTTAACTTTAAAACGTACACTTTTAGTAAGTTTATCTAAAAAAAGCCTACAACTGGAAAAAATATATAGTTTTCTGTTCTTATAAATAAATTAATCTATTATAACAAAACAAAAGCAAGTGTGACATTTAATAATACGTTAGTTTGATGGCTCTACTCGAGTTATTGGGGAACAAAAAAAGAATGAAGGAAATTGCTCAATGGGAAGCCGAGAAAATGCATTTTTTTAACGTATACCGATTTTGAGCATTGAGGGTTACATTTTCTCCAACCTAATTTTTGATTGGAATTTTGCTATTTTTGGCAATTTTCACACGTATTATCGATAGTTTTTATTATAATAATATATATTATGAGTATTTCAAAGATATGAAAATTGGTGTGGAGAAAGAGGACAAAAATAAAAAGGTGATGGTTTAAAAATTATGATCCTATTTTTCATATCTTTGCCGTAAATTCCGGTCAACTTTGACCGGTTGTATCTCAGGAATTACTCGTCATAATTAAACGTTTTTTCTTTTATAAGCAGCGTCCTGCTGCTAATTTTCGAATACCGTTTTCATAATTTAATTTAGTTTAATATTTACCGAGATATTTTATTTGTCTATAAACCAAAAAATTGTTTATAATTTTAAAGTATTCCTGAGGCCGCTTAAATAGTCCAATTTTAATTCTGTAAAGTACATTAGATAGGTATAGTGTCTTTTTATGAAAAAATCATAGTTATTATTATGCATCCTAATTATTGTCGTTATTATAGCGACCGTAAATTTTTAATTAACAATTCAATTGTTGCTAAACTGTTCATTCAATTTCCATCGACTTCTGGAATTATAATCCATACGAAAAGGGCTTCTACATTACCTAGTTATTTAATTATTGATTAACAATTACTTATCTAAAATTTTAGTTGAAAATTAAAGATTTTGTTGGAAAAACCGGCTTTTTCCGGGGAAAGTTTTCGTCAAAGTGAATCGGGAAAAACACGTGTCTATGTAGAATTTAATTGCGGTGAATTTTTATTTGGGTGTTTTTGGTGTAAAGTTAAAATCTTTGGAGTTATAGAGCAAAAATTGAAAAAAACACGATTTTCGGGCGCCATTTTGTATATAAAAAAAGTAGCACACTATCTGCGGACTTTGCATACCTATATTATTAATACATACAATAATAAGATTCGATTCCAGTAATAAAATTGCTGGTAAATAACTGTTCCTTGTATTTTGCTAATTAGCCCAGAGTATATGCCATTTCGTTCGTTGCAATCCGGGACTGCACGCAGAGGTTTTTTTTGGATCAGAGAGAGCAGCATAAATGTGCCTCCTGATGAGAGACTAATAAGTTTCCAATCCGGTAGAGGTGCTTGCTGCACTCTCTGATTGGACTAGATAATGGTGCAACTGTATTTTCGTTTCGCAACAAAACTGAAAATGGTTATTCATTTTAGGTTTACATGATTACTCTGATTGGAGTACGAAGGGAACCATTCTCGTTGGAACTTTACCGCGCTGAGCAGATGGCACGTGAATTATAAATTGTAAAATTCCCTCATCTCTCTTAGTCACAGCATCCGTATGGCTTGCAAATTGTAGAAGCCTCGGAGGTGTAACCAGAGAAGGTTCCCATTGTTTTCAGTCTGGTGGAATGTAGAGTAACATTATGTTGTTTTATATGCCATTAGAGTGAAAACTTAGTCTTTTGCTAGCAGTTGCCGCTAGGGCATCTATGCCATTTCATTCGTTGTAATCCGGGACTGCACGCAGGGGCTTGTTTTGGTTGGATCAGATAGAGCAGCATATGTGCCTCCTGATGAGAGACTAATAAGTTTCGAAACCGGTAGAGGTGCTTGCTGCACTCTCTGATTGGACTAGAATATGGTGCGGCTGTATTTTCGATTCGCAACGAAATTGAAAATGGTTATTCATTTTTGATTTAGTAATAGATTTTGAAAAGGATTTTGACAGTAGTAAAGTCAAATATAGGTACAAGCTGTGTTAAAATCTGCTTTACATAATATTGTTGCACCTTATATCATTCTCTATTAAACAAGGAAATGGATAATAAGGAAGACACACTTGGAATTATTTTAGAACAATCTTGAAATGGAACTTTCAATATAATTAGAATAGAATTTCAATAGAATATTCGAGCTAGTAAATGTACCCTTCATTCCTAAACATGGACAATAATGGATTTGATAGGATGATGAATCTGTCAATTCACTCCATTAATGTCACAAGAGGGCTTAGAAAGGGTTGTAGTATGTCTCCTCTTTTGTTTAATTTGTATGTTGAGGCAGCCTTTAGAAGCTGGATGAAAAGATGTGGCGAAGCCAGTTAATGAGAACACCCTTTTCTCTCTTATTTTTGCAAATGATCAGTGCCTCGATTATTCACCCTTCGCTTCATTATCGAACGTATTCGCTTCGTATCGGTTTAGTATACGTACCGAATACGTTCGATGACGAAGCGAAGGTTCAAAAATCGAGGCCCAGGTCGTGATAGCTCAGGATGCTTTTGATCTAGAATTTATGATGAAAAAGTTGTATCATGAGTATCAAAAGTGGGGACTGCAAGTGAGTCTAACAAAAACGGAGTATTTGGTGGTAAACAGCGAGGCTCGGTTTCAAGTCCTTGTCAATGATGATATTAACATTAATCAGGTGAAATCATTTAAATGCCTGGGAGCATTGCTTGACAAGACCGGATTCGGGGGAGCAGAGATAAAGCAGAGAATCCGGAAAGACAGGCAAATTGTGGGAAGCTTGAACTCATTTTGGTGGGATAAGAATTTTTCTAACAAAAAGAAGAAAAGGGTGGGCACAGCAATAGTAAAGTCGGTATTGTGTTATGGCTCGGAAGTTGGACTCTCAATGCAGATATGAAAAGAAGGCTAAAAAGTGCAAGAATTTCAAGATGGGAAGGGAAAACTAACGAAGAAGTAAGAACAAGAATGAACGCTAAGGAAGCGGTAGTAGATAGAGTAGAAAGAAGACCAATGAAATTTTTTGGGCATCTATTAAGAATGCCTGAAAAACGTTGGCCTAAATAAATATTTCAGTTGAGACCACCAGGAAGAAGAAAGCGGTGTAGACCACGAAGGTCGTGGAATGAGAGCCTCAGAAGATCAATGAGGTTTGGCAAAAGATGACGAGAATACGGCAAAATGCCGTTGACAATTGAATAATTAAATACAATAAAAAGAATATTAAAAAAAAATGTCAAGAAAAATTATTGAAAAATAAGCCAACGATGGAAAATTTTTACAGAAACCTCCGACAAAAATGGATTTTGCGGTGAACATCAGAACTATTACTGGGTTATGCCAAACAAAAAATTCAACAAGAATTTGTTAGCTCATGAGTTTTTCGAGGTAGTGCTGTCGAGTTTTTTACTTTTAACGATTTTTGAGTTCTTGGTATCACTTGAAAGTAAAAATACAGACGAAGTTTTCTGTAGCAAAACGCTGAAAATCAACATATTAATTATTTAACTATTTTCAATGGGAAATAAGCCACAATTTTACCAAAAAAATGGTTTTAATAACGTTTCGAAGCCCAAATTAGGTTTCGTTGTCAAAATACAAAACACTACTAAAATAAACAAAAATGTTAACAAAAGTAAAAAAATTCTTCTAATAATTTATTTAATCTGACTCATTTATATTGGCAATTCAGACGTATATTATACATTATTTTAAAGTAGAAGACTTTAAAATAATATCGGCAATATTCATGAGTTGCGTTTCTGGGACGACTTTACTAAAAGATAGTTCATTCGATTACATGAAATCAATCCCAACTCAAGAATATCAGTCACAAAATAATCATAGAATGTGATCTGTCTGTAAAAAGACAACCAAATGCAACGATGACAGTAAAATTCTCGCGTTAGAGATTCCATAGTAAATCACGAGGGAAAACCAGGAAAAAACCTCGTGATACTATCCCGACGTCGTAAGTATTTGGGCTTACATTTAATTTACTTTTAAAAAACTAATACCAAATGCTGACTTTAATATGCTTAAATTATAAATAATAATAATAATACATAGATATACAATAAGTAATAATAAAATATAAAATTTGTGCTAACTCGATATGTTATTGACTTACTAATCGTGGTATTTTCTATCCATTGACTTCCTCTTTCAGTATTGGTAACCACATCCGACTGCATTCTACCGAGGAATTTGCGACACAATTGGTTTCATTTAGCATAATTAGAGCCGTTTCTTTGATTTTTCTCTTTTTACTATCTGAATCTTTCAGGACTTTACTTGAATCACTCCACTGAACTCTATGTTCATTATCCCATGCGTGTTGATATATTTGAGATCTATCAAATTCTCTATTTTTAATATAAGACTGATGTTCACTTATTCTAACGTTTAATGGTCTTGATTTTTCACCTAAATATAATTGTTCGCATTCACAAGGTATTTTATAAATGCAATTCTTTGATCTTTCTTGTTCATTGTTAGCTTTAGTTTTAGATAGAGTAGATCTCAATGTGTTTGTTGTTTTGAATGTTGTTGAAATGTTGAATTTATTTTCTATTGTTTTAAGTTTCTCGGATAGTTTTTTTGTATATGGTATTGATATTTTCCTCGTATTATTTCTTGTGCATGTTATAGGATCCCGTTCTAAGTTGTTCTCTTCCATTTGATCCAATCTTAACAATTCCTTATTTATAAACGATAAAGGATAATCATTTTTTAATAAAACAGATGTTAACAATTATTGTTTTTCTTCTAAAAATAAATTTTCGTTAGAACAAGTAATTTTGGCTCTATCATATAAGGATTTAGTGATTCCCTTTTTAACGTTGATGTTGTGATTTGATTCGTAATTGAGATATCTGTTGGTGTGTGTTGGTTTTCTATACACTTGTGTCTCATATCCAGTATCCTTCTTTGAAACTAAAACACCGAGGAAAGGCAAAGTGTTATTGTATTCCTTTTCCATTGTAAATTTTATTGTTTCTTCTTGATCGTTTATAAATATTGGCGATATCATTTTAAAGTCTTCTTCTTTAAAATGTATAATATACGTCTGAATTGCCAATATAAATGAGTCAGGTTAAATAAATTATTAGAAGATTTTTTTTACGTAGCAAAAACATTATTGTTTATTTTAGTAGTATTTTGTATTTTGACAACGAAACCCGATTTGGGCTTCGAAACGTTAATAAAATCATTTTTTTGGTAAAATTTTGGCTTATTTTCCATTGAAAATAGTTGATTATAAAAATGCCACAAGGAAATAACTTCAGAACAATAATATTTATTATTGCTAAACAAAAAATAAGCATAGAAACATCTCGGCAGCGTTACCTCAATAAATGTCTAAAGAAAATCCATGCAAAATTTCAGGTGGATCGGTCAAGTAGTTTTTGAGTTACAATGTCTTTAAAAAAGCATTTTTGAGAAAAGCGCGTTTAAAATTTTGACAACTTCGTCTTTGTCTTCTTATTTGTCTGTTAAATCGTAAAGTGTTGCACATCGAAATATTTTTCTGGATCGCGGCGTAATTCACAAAAGAAAAGGCGAACAGTTGTTGAACTTTTCTCACTACGCTCAAGCGTGCTCGCGCGAAACCACGGCAAAGCGAGTCGAAGGAAGGGATGTTCAACACACTGAATCTCTGGTAATTTTACTCCGATCAATTTGAAATTTTCAGAGAGTATTATTGAACTTATACACTTTCATTTAAACTAATAAAAAAATAAAATTTTTAGCCACACCATATCCCATGATTGTTTTTTTATATTAATGGCGAAACCGGAAAAAATAAAGATTGGAAAACAAAAGGCAGAATTCAAAAGAATTCTACAATTGAGAATAGAAACTTGTTTAATGCGGCATAGACCAGGCAGATCTGTGAAAAAACGTCTATTTTTGGATGTGCGAGGTGGCATTCGGATTTCTGCGAGGTGGCATTCGGATTTCTGCAGATAAAGTTAGGTGACAACTTTAACAATAATAATTGACTTATGCTCCTTCTCACATATGCCCGGAACATTAATAAAAAAAATAAAATATTTAAAAATTTCGAAAAACATCGATTTTTTTTTCTATTTTCTTTGCTTATAACTTTACAACGATTCATTTTGGAACAAAGTCGTAGGGAAATAAAATAAAGATAATTGAATTTAGTATGATAAACTACTACTTAAACATTTCTTAAATTATTACCCTTTCTGCAAAATGGCAATAAATACAACATAAGGGGGCAAAATAAGACTGTTTTTATTCAATGTTTTTCAACCATTTTGGTTGCTTTTAGAACTTTCGTAATTGGCTTAGAAAATTCTTACAACATATTTAAATCGTTCACCAAATTTCATTAAAATCGACCTAATAGATTTTGCAGAATAATTTTGCAATCTAATTTTTTTTTAAAAGTTCAAATTTTTTAAAATCTTTCTGAAGAAAATGTAGACTATTTAAAAGTTTGCTAATTTTTTTACAATATAAAGAGTTTCACTACCTATCCAATACAATTTATAGAATTAAAATTGAAATACAGTGAGAACGTTTGAGTTGGCATAAATTCATTTTCTCGAGAATATGCGTATCTGGAGATAAATCCAGAAACAGTTCGATTTTTATTTTTAAGTTGTAATTTTTTGGTATATATATCATACTAGTGACGTCACCCATCTGGGCGTGATCACGTAATCGATGATTTTTTTAAATGAGAATAGGTGCCGTGTGATAGCTCTATCGAAAGGCTATTCAATTTTGTATCCACTAATATAAACATTAAGATAATTATTTATACAGGGTTAAATTAAAAAAAAATTGAATTAAAGTAATTCCAATATTTAGATTACGTCATTACACCTAGATGGATGACGTCACTAGTATGATATTTATGCCAAAAAAAAAAATATAATTTAAAAATAAAAATCGATCTGTTTGGGGATTTATCTCCAGAGTCGCCCATTCTCAAGCAAATGAATTTATTCCAACTCAAACGTCCTCACTGTATTTGTTTATAAGCCAAAACATTGTTTATAAATTTAAAACAGTGCTGAGGCCGCTTAAATAATCCGATTTTATTTCTGTAAAGTGTATTTGATAGGTCGATAACCTCTTTATAAATAAAAAAATAGAAAAATTCTTAACGGTCTACTTTTTGTTCAGAAAGTTTTTAAAAAATTTGAACTTTAAAAAAAAATTTAGATTGCAAATTATTATGCAAAATCTATTAAGTCAATTTCAATGAAACTTGGTGGACGGTGTAAGTATATCGTAAGAATTTTCTAAGCGAATTATGAAGGTTCTAAATGCAACCAAAGTGGTTGAAAAACATTGGAAAAAAACAGGCTTATTTGCCCCCTTATTTTGTATTTATTGCTATTTTGCAGAAAGGTTAATAAGTTAACACATTTTTAACTAGTCGTATATTATACAGAATTCAATTATCTTTATTTTCCTTCCCCGCGACTTTGTTCCAAAATAAATCGTTTTAAAGTTATAAGCAATGAAAATACAAAAAAAAATCGATATTTTTCGAAATTTTTAAATATTTAAATTTTTTTATTAATATTCCGGGCATATTTGAGAAGGAGCATAAATCATTTATAATTATTGAAGTTGTCACCTAACTTTTTCTGCAAAAATCCGAATGCCACCTCTCACATCCCAATTATATGGAAACGCCTGTTTTTATTTCAAAGGAGGTTACTTATCAGAGACCATCAATTTATTTCCTTAATATGAGAATCCTTATAAGTCAATCCATTTTACTTAATCTTTGAGCATATATTATCGACTTAATTTTTCTCTAGCCCTGACATATTTTCGGTCTGCTAGTTTCATCCACATTACTCCCAAAAGTAACTAAATCTCTGATGTTGCGGACAGCTAGACTCAGACAGAAATTTTCCATTCCGCTAAATTTCAGTTTATGAACTCACTAATATAGACCAGGTTGTTTTTGTACAGTCGACTGCGTGCCAAATGGACGAAATGATCAAATATAAATCATTCACCAACTAGACGTTTTCTATCGGGGTTTCCAGACAGATTATACGGACACGAGTATAATGCTCTGTGATTGTTTTTGCAGTAGTGGAAAATTAAATAACTTTCATTTGACGGAGTACTTTTTTTATTAGATTATAGAATCCACATCAGCATGTTGGGTTATTATTGGAGTAACACTAATACAATAAGATTTTCTAAAATAAATATACAAAAACATAAAAAATAAAAATAACAAAAAACAAAATAAGTAGTAGATCTAACATATCAGATTATACAAACCATTCTTATATATTATTCATAAGAAACAGTTACTAATCCTATGCCGATAAATTAATAATTTGTCGTGACACTGTTCCCCAAAATACATTTTGTGAGACTGATCAATCTAAATCAGTTAGAGTATTGATGTTATTAGCTAGTCGAAACATGGTCACCAGAGGAGCCCTGGTGGTAGTAGATAATAGTGGAATATTAAATATTACCATGTTGCGAGTTAATCTTAATGGTACATTGAACCTAATCAAAGCTAGAATTTTAGTTGAATTAATTTTATTTTTAATTATTTTATGTAAAAATATTAAAGCTGTAAGTTTCCGTCTGTCTTCTAATGATAATATTTTAAACACATTTCTAAGGCGAGTGTTTCTAACTTCAGTAAATCTTCTC
Source organism: Diabrotica virgifera virgifera (assembly GCF_917563875.1). Lineage (NCBI taxonomy): Eukaryota > Metazoa > Arthropoda > Insecta > Coleoptera > Chrysomelidae > Diabrotica > Diabrotica virgifera. Next base: position 227,142,859 of record NC_065448.1, read on the forward strand.
GTATGTAATATTTTTCAAATAAATATATCGTAAAAAATTATTTTGAATTTTTTCCAGTGTATCTAATGCAGTTTGATACTCACCAAACCAAATATGAGCTCCAAATTCTAATTTTGCCCTTACTAAAGACTTCTTTACACGGGTAGAGCTTTGAGGAGAGTAGAGTAGCGAGGAGAGTAGACTCTACTCGCTACTCTACCAAAAATGGCTTGATACCGTTCACACGAGGAGAGTACAAGTATAGTAACCATGCTAGTATAGTGAACCCGATTTTTTTATTTTTGTATTTTTAAACACTCTTGATTATAAGTGCACCTTAAATTCTTAATTTTTTGCTTGAGCTCGTTTACTCCAAAGACCCCCTTTGCCATTCTGTCAACGATTTCATCCTCCGCAGCTTGCCTCATACTTTTATTTCTGTAGTGTTCACTACCTAAATTCCATAAACATTGGTATTCGCCATACAGATCTACAAGTTTTAAAGTTTCATCTTCGGTGAACATCATTTTCACTATTTACACAAAACACAATTCCAGCCGGAATGACAGCGTCCCTATGTACTCTCCTACCTACTCTACTCTACCACTTCTACCAGAATTAAGCGCGTTCCATGAGTAGAGACCGCAGGCGAGTGGACATGTTGGCGGTGGTGGTGGTAGTAGAGTAGAGTTACTTTGCCACATGTTGCTAGTCACTCTACTTTACCACCTACTGTACACTCTACTTGCTACTCTACTGTGCTGAGAGTTTTTACGGGTAGAGTTATTCTACTCTATTAAGTACTTGCATCATTACTCTACCCGTGTAAACAAGTCTAAAGACTTGTTTACACGGGTAGAGTTTTGAGGAGAGTAGAGTAGCGAGAAGAGTAGACTCTACTCGCTACTCTACCAAAAATGGCTTGATACCGTTCACACGAGGAGAGTACAAGAATAGTACTGATGCTAGTATAGTGAACCCGATTTTTTTTATTTTTGTATTTTTAAACACTCTTGATTTTAAGTGCACCTTAAATTCTTAATTTTTTGCTTGAGCGCGTTTACTCCAAAGCCCTCCTTTGCCGTTCTTTCGACGATTTCATCCTCAGCAGCTTGCCTCATACTTTTGTTTCTGTAGTGTACACTACCTAAATTCCATAAACACTGGTATTCGCCATACAGCTCTATAAGTTTTAAAGTTTCATCTTCGGTGAACTTCATTTTCACTCTTTACAAAAAACACAATTTGAGCCGGAATGACAGCGTCCCTATGTACTCTCCTACCTACTCTACTCTACCAGAATTGAGCGCGTTCCATGGGTAGAGTGCGCAGGCGAGTGGACATTTTGGCGGTGGCGGTGGTAGTAGAGTAGAGTTACTTTGCCACATGTTGCTAGTCACTCTACTTTACCACCTACTATACACTCTACTTGCTACTCTACTGTGCTGAGCGTTTTTACGGGTAGAGCTACTCTACTCTATCAAGTACTTGCATCGTTACTCTACCCGTGTAAACAAGTCTTTAAAGTTTAGTACAAAGTTTTAAGAATTGCTATATTTCTAAAATTAAAGGTTTGTCTAATTATAAACCCTAATAATCGATTTGCAGGCTTAGTTGTATTATTTATGTGGCCAGCGAAAAATAATAAATTATCTGTACAACGCAGTAAAGTTTCTTCATTCATTTTATATTCAAATATAATAAGTTCTTTTAAACGTGATACGGTAAATATACAGCATTTTTCACATTAAAGTATAACTTGCAATAGCTCCATTCAAGTAAATTAATTAGATCTTATTGTAATAATACAGAGTCTCTAACAGTTTGTATGCGTTTGAAGAGCTTTAAATCATCAGCAAATAGAAGACATTCTGAATGTTTTAAAACAGATGGTAAGTCATTAATAAAAAGTATAAATAAAAGAGGTCCCACATTAGAAATTTGTGGCACTCCCGAATTAACTTCAAATTTACCTGACGATTCCCATTGTGTTTAACTATAAAAGAACTGTTTTGCAAATATTTTTTATCTTATATAAAATTCTTATTCGCAGGCTTTGTTACCGTACTCCTCCCAAACCACTTGACCGATTTTCATGAAATTTGGCAGGTGGACTCGACCGGACAGGGAGTAGGTTGTTCTCTATATTTCATTGCCGTACATCATAAGGGGGCTTTGCCCCCCCTAATAATTTTTTTTATTTTTCGACAAACCGATTTTTCTTAATTCTATATGATCCAGAAGCAAAAGATACATACAATCCTAAATTTTCACTTTTTATCTTTAACCGTTATTTTTTTAAAAAAATTTCATAGTTTAACATCTATATACAGCGTGTCTACTTAAGTTGGAAACATATGGGAAACTTTTTTGTTATTCATTTTACGAAAAAAAGTTATTCTTTATAAAAAGTTCTGCATGCTCTAAAACCTAAGATTCAATCATCAGATATCAAATTTTGTCCATATTATACGAGGTATGTCAAAAAATACGAACTTCGTTCAAGAGTAAAGTACCTTTATTTCTCTCAATATCGAAAATTCTTATTATGAAAAGTTTTTTGGAAATAAAAACTAAGATCAAATATGCAATTACATGCTTCTAATTAAAAAAAAATATTTTCTAAAATTTTCTCAAATTTATTGATACTTTGTTTTTATTTATTACACATACGATAACTCTTTTATTATTACTTTTACGAAAAAAAGGTATTCTTTATAAAAAGCTCTGTATGTCCTAAGACCTAAGATGCAACCATCAGATATCACATTTTATTAATTTTATACGAGGTATGTCAAAAGATATGCATCTCACTCAAGAGTAAAGTACTTTTATTTTTCACAATATTAAAAACGGTTATTAAAAAAGTTGTTTAGAATTAAAAACTATGTTTCAATATGCAATTACATCCTTCTAATTGAAATATTGTGAAATATAAAGTTAGTATAATCTTGAGCGAATTTCATATTTTTTGACACACCTCGTATAAAATTAATAAAAGTTGATATATCATGGTTGTGTCTTAGATTTTAGACCATGGAAAGCTTTTAATGAAGAATAATTTTTTTCGTAAAATGAACAATAAACGAGTTATCATATTTGTAATAATTAAAAACGATGTTGGGTATCCATAAATTTGAGAAATTATTTTTTTTTTCAATTAGAAGCATGTAATTGCATATTTGATCTTAGTTTTTAATTCCAAACAACTGTTTATCATAAGAATTTTCGATATTGAGAGAAATAAAGGTACTTTACCATTGACCAAAATTCACATTTTTTGACATACCTCGTATAGTATTGAGAAAATTTGATATCTGATGATTGAATCTTAGGTTTTGGGACATGCAGAACTTTTTATAAAGAATAACTTTTTTTCGTAAAATTAATAATAAAAAAGTTTCCCATATGTTTCCAACTTAAGTAGACACGCTGTATATAAAATTCTCTTTCGCAGGCTTTGTTGCCAAACTCCTCCGAAACTACTTGACCGATTTTCATGAAATTTGGCAGGTGGACCCCTTGCTGAGTTCCGAAAAAAAAAAAACGGTTTATAAATCGTCTCTCTAGCTCAATTAGTTTCCGAGATAGCAAAACGAGGCCGTAGGACAGCACGGGAGCACGAGAGACGACACTAAGCACACGAGAAGAACGAGCGAAAAATGTACTAAAATCCGTGAAAATATAAAGTTTTTAACTTCACGATTACTATTTTTAATGTACAAAAAATATTTCAAAATTTTGCCGAAGAACCATATTATCTCTGGTATAATAATCAAAATTTTGGCGGAGGCGCAAATCTGGTATAATCAAAATTTTGGCGGATGCTTTTGGTGGAGGTTCGCTGTTGCCCAATTTAGTCGCGTGTTGGCTGTTGTACGATACGTGACGATAGGATGTCTGAAAGTTATGACGATTTGTCTTTTGTAATAAATGCAAGTTTATTTTATCTTATATTAACCCGCCATTACACGCGCTATGAGGGAATCCCTCACCATATTTGTTTATAACCAATGAAATTGTGTAAATTAGTACTATAACCTTAAGCACCCATGAATGCCTTTAGCATGGTTCATGAGAGGGTATGAAAAAGTTATAGAATATTTCAGGCGGTCAGTGTGCTGTGTGATAGTTGAAAGAAGAGACATCCCTCTTCAAGTGAGGGAATTCCTCACTGCGCGTGCAATCACGGTGAAATCACGTTTCTGTTATCTCAAAGAAAATTTTAGGTTTTTATTTAATATTTATATAGGTTTAATTAAAATATTATTGTTTGGATTAGGTTAGGAACAGTGGCACAGCGAGGGGGGGTTTGGGGGTTAAAATCCCACCCAGAGCATATAGAAATAAACTGCGCGTCATAGAAAACGGGCACCCTAAAAAATGGGTCATTTTTGATGTCGCTTATCTCCTAAACCTGTTGTCCGATTTAAATGATTTTTTGAATATGTTATAGCCCTATTCTTTGTCAATATCTTTGTAATAATATTTTTGCAAAACAGGTAAATTTTCATTGTATAGCGGGTGTACGAATCAAACTGTGTTTTTTTCTCAAAGTTCGCAACACCCTGTGGATTATTCTAGCATTTATAAAATACTGAAATTAAAATTCAACTATAGCCTCAGGCTTTCTTAACATTCTGTTTTTTGATTCATTCGCTTATGTTGGATAATACAAAAGTTATGTACTTTAACAACTATCCATGTTCTTCTTCAGTACAGGGTTTTAGAAGTCTAAAGTGTTTTAGGGACTAAATAAGTTCGACAAACTTTAAGGGGTAATTCTGCATTAAAAATAATGACAGTTTGCTTTATTATCATATATCCGCAAAAGCTTCGTTTCCGAGATACGGGATGTTAAATTTTTTCTTACAAACTGATGATTTATTTATTGCTTTAAAACCGGTTCAGATATGCAAATGAAATTTGGTAGGTTTTAAGAGATGGTTATTGCGCATTTTTTGACATTCAACTAAGAATTTTTTTTATTCACTATTGGAGCGCATACGGGTAATATGACCGATCATATTATTCGTATGTAC